>NC_134816.1:25766712-26384212 GCF_046742065.1 Oratosquilla oratoria | reverse complement strand
CCTGTTTTCTATTAAGCTACTAAGTATTTCAGCGGCTTTGACCCATCGTTTTTCACTCATATTTCCGAAATAACCATTCACATCAGCATGATATATTAGCACAGTCTATTTCACACCCTGCTCTAATTTTTTACGTTATAGAGTATTCACAAGTGTATTTAATTACAGCGTTTACTCTTGATATTAAGTGGGTCGTAGCCCGACACCCGTGAAGTAAATCGAACAAGTGAAGTTGTGACGTCATCACAAACTACCTCTTTGTGGTAGTAGCAGGTGACACAGATGAGGGATTCATTGACGAATCATTTCTGTGCTACCCTGCCAAGAACAAAACAGGAGAATACCATGGTGAAATGAACAGCGCCCTATTCATTCGCTGGCTGACGTCACAGCTTTGGCCGGCGCTCGTTGAGCCATCGGTGCTGGTGCTTGACAACGCACCCTACCACAGTCAGCTGACCGCGGAGACCCGTTGCCCCACCACTGCTACAAGAAAAGCGGAGATCGTGAAATGGTTGGAGTGCCGCAGCCTACCATTCCCACCACATGCTACGTGCCCTGAGTTGCTACTGATCTGCAAGGAGAACCGGCCCGAGCCATGCTACACGGTTGACGAAATTATCCGATCATGGGGTCATGAGGTCATCCGTTTGCCACCAGCTCATCCAGAATTAAACGCCATCGAACAAGTGTGGGGCTGCATGAAGCAACACGTGCGTTCAACGTTGCAGCGGTTCACTCGGGTAGACCTGCAAGCGCGGCTCCAGGAGGCAAAGCTTATCGCAACCAGGGAGGTGTGGGCGGGTGTGTGAGAAGGTCCAGATCGTTCGAAGAAGAGTACTGGTCATCGAACAACATACATGAAAGTGTGGAACCCGTCATCATCACCATGGACAGCGATGACGAGGATGAACTGTTTATCCATAGTGGTATGGAATGAAATAAAATGCATGTCCAGTTATTATCATAATTTCCCTGTCCATCATATGTATAAACTTGTTATTGAATTCCCTTTCCGGGTGCATGGTATTCAATTATCATTACATGTTTTTTTTTTTTTTTTTTTTTTTTAGAGAGTGAGAGAGAGAGAGAGGAGGGAGGAAATGGGGAGGAAGGAGGGAAGGGGAGGAGGATGGGGAGGAAGGAGGGAAGGGGAGGAGGATGGGATACACGAGGTAGTTTGTGATGACGTTACAACTTCACTTGTTCGATTTACTTCACTGGTGTCGGCTGCGAGACATTTGATGTCAAGAGTAAACGCCGTAAATAAATATACTTGTGAATGCACTATAACGTAAAAAATTAGGGCAGGGTGTGAATTAAGCTGTGCTAATATATTATGCTGATGAGAATGGTTATTTCGGAAATATGAGGGAAAAACGATGGGTCAAAGCCGCTGAAATACTTAGTAGTTCTCCTTACACGTTTTGGACACGTCACCGATACCAACCACAATTTGCTAATGTTCAAACTTTTTTTTCGCTCCCTTTGAACCAAATGTTTCGTTTTTAGTTACTTAGAAAAGTGTTTCTGGAATGTACTATTATTTGTTTGAGTGGCTTTCATTATTAAAATTTAGTACTAAGAGAAATTTTGTTTTCCTGAACAATGCTAAGAAGTATGTGCAAGAATCATTTCACATGAACAAAAGATGGAGTAGGGCTGTGCGGGTCTACTGGAAGCAAAAAGGGGGCGTCAGGTAAGACAGTTTGGGAACCACTGCTCTAGGCAATTACGAAAATAATGTCCACCGTAATGAATTCGGTGCTTAGGGATAAAGTGAATGACGAACGCAATACGATTCAGCTAAGATAAATCTGAACAGTAACATGTAACTTTGACACTATTTCATTCCATACACACCATTGAAAAATATGGTTTGAAAACGAGGACATTAATTCTTCTTAGTGGGGGAGGTGACCAAGTATAATTTTGCCTTGACTACGCGGTGGGAAAACAAGGCAAGCGAGACCTCTAGCCTTCCTTGTTTATCCCCATTCTTTCACAACATACCAGGGAACACTGTTGCAGTATTCTTGTCTCTTGGCTGAAGCTGAAATTGACTTGGTGTTGTTCCCCAGCTATGAAAGAGCTTTGTGACTGTGATCCGTTAGGGAGTCATTAAAGTCTCAAAACACTACGTAACAATTATTCTGTCAATGCGCCATACTAGTCTTTAATCTCAGACCTCAAGGTAGAATCGTTGTTGATTTTCTTTCTCACCGTTGACACAAAAGTGGCTAAAACCTTGAGTCGGTATCATACCAGAGTTAAGTTGTTTGTAAATGTTTCTTGATGACCAAAGAGTAGTCAGAACACAATGGCGGTGACGACTAACCTTATATCCTCATTGAGAATCAGGCTAGTCATAGCCAAATGTGGTTCTACGAAACAATCTTTCTCTGTATAGAGGGTCTCCATCAGCTGAGGTATATCAGCTGGCGGCAGCCAGAAGTGGTTGGGCTGAATAAAAGCGTCTGGCGGAAGATAAAACAAGTGTATAAATCAGTAGCATTGAAAGGTAGGCCTGACAGACCACCCATCACGAACACAAGTCACATTTCTATCAGTCCATGTATTCTGTGAGGTTCTGCGTAGCTCAAGAATAATAATCTAGTGTAGAGTGTATATGTAAAGGGTTTTGTAAAAGAATGCTTCACTTAATTCGCACGATCGCTGAAGGTTGGCTAGGAAGGTGTTCTACTGAATACTGACATAAGATCCATGAAAACGCTTGGGGTGTCTATACACTAAGGGGTTGCTGTATGCTGTCTTAAACTGATCCCCGAAAGGTGATGAGACGGGTAATTTTGGACTTGAGTCTGGAATGAACAACACACCACAGTGGGTCCCGCTTTCTCCAAGGCGTGCTCCCACATTCCCCCCTGAGTGCTGGAAGCTCAAGTCTTTGGAAAAAGTACAAAGGAGAGCCACAAAACTGATTCCAAATATAAAAAATAAATCATACGACAATCGACTAAAACATATGAATCTGTTTTCCCTAAAAAAAGCGTAGACTCAGAGGTGACTTGATACAGGTATTTAAGATTCTAAAGGGGATTGACAACATCAGAAGTGACCAAATTCTTACACCGAATGATAATCCGACAAGAAACAATGGTCTCAAACTGTCAGGAAATAGATTTAATTTGGAAGTGGGTAGAAACAAGCTCAACATCCGTGTAGTTAGTGAATAGAATAAACTTCCTGTAGAGGCAGTGCAATGTAGTTCAGTTCGAAGCTTTAAGATTTGTTTAGATAAACATTTAAGCAAGATGCTGTAATGACTGCCATTTATTTTATATTGTTTGATTATATGTTTGTTATTATTTGTCTATTTATTATTTGCTTGATTTCCATTTATTATTATTTATTTTGTCAGTTTATTATTTACTATTTACTTGTTTACTTATCATTTAACTATACCTATGTATCATTTATTTTATCTATTATTACTTATAATTTTTATTTTAATTCATCTATTTTCTATCATATATATATATATTTTCGCATCCGACCTAGTTATGGACCAAAAGGTCTCCTGTCGGCATGTCGGCTGCCTTTGTAATCCCTTGTAACCTCAAAGTATTTTGCATGCCAGTCAACACTGAAACTGTAGGATGCCCCCGACAAATACTATTAAAAATCTAAACGATCTCCTTCGCTATGCTTCCAGTATTGCTCTACCAAGTCCACCGGTGTGTCCTCAGTCTCTGGAATCAGGACCAACAGTCATCAACTTTCTGGATTTGGCCAAATTCGGAAGGATCAATGGTGCTAGTAACTTGAATGAAGTTAGAGTATATATTGCAATAATAGAGATGAGACCCAGAATATTCATCGACCTAACCAGCACCAAATGCTCATCAATCAAAGTAACCCTGGCTGTAGTCGCCGGCGTAGTAGGTGCACAACTACACCCCTGGTGAATGTGGTCCTGATAACTAGACTCTCGCTGCTGATCCCATCAATGCCCTAGGTCCTCACCTCATAGGGAGCCAATATATCCATTGCAAGCCTCTTGAGCTTCGCCTATAAAGAGGGTAGTTGACCATCCTAGCACCCAAGCGCCCGCTGGAAGTTCACTGCAGGCCTGGATCGATAAGTCCTTGCCTCGTTTGCATCGCCCTGGTCACCTGCATAGCAGATTTGGTGGGTTTCATAGGGGCAGGTTGCAAATTCACCCCCGCCAGCAGAGCCATGTCTAAGATATAACATTCATAACAAATATAATCGCCCTTTCATAATTCCATCCACGACGAAGTCGAACGAGAGTATACACAGCGGGGGACAGCTACGGGCCTTGCCGTGTTGGCCCAGGCGGTAGCTGTTTGGCTCGAGGGGGGTTGTCAGACTCAAACTTTCAATGCGAATTGTCTCCAGGTTATCTCGAATAACCATTTTGGATCATTTTGTGATTTTAGTCGTCTATATGAAGTTGGAGGAACCCCACCCGCAGTAGCGCAAGAAAGACGAGGTGGAATCGTATCGCGTAATATCAAAACGCTTTCACATATGAATGGTATTGACAAGGGTAATGCAAGCAAGGTCATCATACTAAGACAGCAGGGTAGGACTCTTAGTAATGGATCCAAATTTGACAAATTTAGGTAGCCTATAAGGGAATAGACAAAATTTGGTTTATCAATTAAGTGGTTAACGAATGGAATAGACTTAATAACCATGTAGTGAGCGCTGAAACTATCGGTTATTTTAAGATAAGATTAGATAACTTTATGAATTGGGATGATAGGTGGTAAAGGGCATGAAACTGTCTAGTAAAGACCTTGTGGTCTCTTGCAGTCCCTGTTATTCTTATGAAAGAAGGCAAAGGGATAAAATTGTTAATGGTATTTAGTAAAGATTATTGGTGTTATATCATCAGAATTATTAGGCCTAACCAACCTTAGCCTAAGACACCTCAATCTACTTCACATTACCTAACCACCTAACGAAATCCGATTCAACCAACTGGTTGTTTTTTCCCCTATGATTTTCCTATTTCCAATGAATATTCTATATTCTGTTTTTCTTATCCTCCATCGATTTTCAGTTTTTGCTTCTGGGTCGAAAGTTTGAGTCAAGTGATAAGTACAATAACAGGCATCGGTGCTTGTCACAGAAAAAATGGCGGGTGAGGGGAGAGATCAAATTGGGACTTGTGTGAAGTAGAACATATCAATTTCAGAATTATAGTGTGTTCCAGGTATACTTAATTCATTGCAGATTGTGACTGGTTAATAAGTATGTACTTAAATTTATTGATTTGTGTATGTGTGCATTGACACATGTACTTATTCGTGTTTTTACAGGACAGAGGTATATAGGATCCTGTCTCCAGCACCATGATCTATCTGGACATCTTTTATACTTTGAGCATACCTTGTTTCAGGTACCACTCTACCTTATGTAGTTCTGTTAAGGAAATTGTACGCAATATCTGGTAAGCGCAGCTATACTAATGTTTTTTGTATTTCATGCACTTTTATAATATGCTAATTCACTTTGAAAATACGAAAAATCTCTGGTGTTTTTTAAGGTTCTCGATTATATCTTTGTGTATAAAATGTTAGCTCCAATTTTGAAATGTATATTGTGTTCATTAATGTCAAAAGTTATTCAATGAATCAGTGCAAGGCGTAAATGTATAGTTTTATCAGGAGAGATTAGTCATTAGAAATGAACTACAAAGGTGTACGTAATTGGCCCTGATACCGTCTGTGTTTATTTGTATTCTTCTGTGAAAATTATGGTTAACAAATTCAAAGATTAACGGTCGAGAACTTACCAGTCACAGTTTTCAACCTAGTTGGGTTCTCAAACAGTGGTAATTGAAATCTGAAGATTAAGGCTTTGCCTTTGAACTTGCTTTGACGTTTCTAGTTTTGACGTCCGTTAGGAACCAGAGCTCTGGGACAGTATTCGGCGCGTCTCCTACGAGTTCGAAAGGCTCAAAAGGCCACGGGTCATTATTGACTTTATAAGTAAATTCTCAGAAGTTCAATCCCCGATTTATTAAACCAAAATTTATTACATTAAAGTAGATTTAACAAGCAAATAAAAGAGGAAGGGAATTAAATCTTATCTTATTCAAAGTTACGATATGCGCGGTTCGAAGCTTCAGGAAATGCTTCCGTTAAGAAAGATAGAAACAACTACACCTTGAGGGAAAGTTTCCCGAACGAAGAGGTAGGCACTAAAAAAATATTCCCAATGCTTTGATAAACTTATTTAGTATATTTGGAATGCCGACAGAAACTCAACCAGATAGGGTTAGCAATTTTGTGAACTATTTATTTTGGGGCAGTGATCCAGGCATCTGGAATCAAGCAGGTTGTGTTCCCGGGCCGGGGTTTATGTCGTCAGAAGAGTTTGCCCACCCCCACCCCCAACCCCGGATGCCCGCCGCGACGCTGGCCCGCCATTTCTTTGCCACAACAAGACGGTCCTCCTCCTCCTCCTCCTCCTCCTCCTACAGCTCGAAGCTTCCTGACCACGGTCGCTCGCTATTCCTCCACTCCTTCTCGCTACAACTCCTCTGCCAACGGGTCATGGGAGTATATACAGATCATATAATACAACATGTTTCCGACATGAGAGTATATACAGATCACATAATACATAAACATAATATTTCCGACGACGCACATAAAACAACGCATACATAGGAGGCACATACGCACATAAAAACAACTTAATATAGATATTTTCTCCTATGAATTTAGCTAGTTTTTCTTGGTAGGAAGCGCTCACATTCCGACGCCAATCCCCGCATTTCCCCCCGAGCTTCCGAGCACTCACCCTCCCCATTCGAAATACAGTAGTTCTGGGTAACACCAATCGACTTGCCCTAAAGCCTCGTTTACACGGGGCAAGTTGAGAGGCAAGTCAGATGTGCAAGTTACTTGAACTGAAGAGGAAAGCGAGCAAGTACATTTTCGTGTCAGCCAAGTCAGAGACAAGTGGTCTGTGTAAACATGTACTTTCAACTTGCCCCGTGTGAATGAGGCTTTATCATGAATTGTGTGGGCGTCTCCTTTGTCTCTCCACCGGTAACAAGTCTAGACTGAGTGCCTCTGGTTTGATACGTAGCCATTCCAGTGATGTCCCATGATTATCTTTATCCATTTACCACCAGAGACATCGAGACGCCCAACTGAAATCATCGACCGGAGTCCATGCCTCACATCCGTGCACTAAGCCTAAGGCAGGAGAGAGCACATGTTATTTGGGGAGTTAAGAAAAAAAACTAAAAACTACTTTGTGATCCCCCCATCTTATTCCACTGGGAAAATAAGCAGGTACAGTATATAAATAAGACAATGAACTGGTTGGTTAATGGACCGACGAATGTATACGTCAACTGATTCCGATTTCTCTCTTCCGCACAGAAATCACCCATGACACGTGGGGTTCCCCCAGGGCTCCTCTCCCCCCAGGACACTGCACTGGTGCGAGATCGGCCCAAGTCTGGGGGCGTCAGTCCGTACAGATTTCTGAGAGAGGACCCTACTACTCCCGTAACTCCAAACCTTTTCCTGCCGTTCTTGAGCCCAGAAGACCTCGACCTCAGCAACCTGCGGATCTGTCATGGCCATCCATTGCTTTCACCCTCGGCCCCGCCTCTCCCTCACTACGGCAGGAGCCACTTTGCGCGCCCTCACGCAATCAGCTCGCCGGTCCGCCGCCCACCACACCTTCGCAAGGGCAGTCCGCAGATCCCTCGATCGTCAGTTCCTGGCGGCGATGGTGCGAAGGATCTCCAGGGCGGCGTCCGGAAGGATCTCCCCTTCGACGGGCAGCCGATCCTCGGTGACGACGACGACGACGACGACGACGACGGCCACAGACAACCATTCCCTCACCACGGCAGACCGTCGTCGTCGTCGTCTGTCCAAAGCGGCGAGCCATCCCTTCTCCAGGGGGAAGAGCAGGTTCTTCTTCACCAGGGCGGACCGAAGGGTCTTGGCGAAGAAAACCCGCCGGTCCATTTACACGGCCGTCCGCCGGGCTCTGGCCACAGCGGCCCGTCGCTCGTATGCCACGGTGGCCCGCTGCACCTCCACCCCGGATGCCCGCCGCGGGCTCGCGACGCTGGCCCGCCATTTCTTCGCCACAGCAGGACGGTCCTCTT
The DNA here is from genome assembly GCF_046742065.1 of Oratosquilla oratoria. Classification (NCBI taxonomy): domain Eukaryota; kingdom Metazoa; phylum Arthropoda; class Malacostraca; order Stomatopoda; family Squillidae; genus Oratosquilla; species Oratosquilla oratoria. The sequence continues at coordinate 26,376,078 of NC_134816.1, read as the reverse complement.
CCTCGTCCGCCAATTCAGCTCGACGCTTCCTGACCACGGTCGCTCGCTGCTCAACCTCTACACCTTCGCGCTATACCCTCTCTGCCGTCACGCGTCAAACCCTCGACACTGCCTCTCGGCACTTGGAGACGCGAGCCGAGTCCGCGGGTCGAGCTCTCGCCCAACGGATCCTTGCCACGCCGATCCGCAGCAGTACCTCCAGCAGGCAACAGAAGAAGTACTCTCACCACACTAAGTACACACATCCCTCCAGCGACAGGGATATCTCCGCACTCCACAAACACCAGATCCGCCGTCTCCGGCAACATCGAGTCCAGGGAGTTTCCTAAAATCATCTCACCCTTTAGTGGATTCATCTTGTCTCTTAGGAACGCCTTGCTTCTCTCTGGTGACGTCATGTCGCCATATTATGACGTCATGTCGCTGTCCAGAAGGCGAACAGAGCTCCTCGGGAAGCTCTGTTGTATTGACACAGCTCGTCCAGCCACATTTATTTCAGTGGGGAAACATATCCATCGTTACATCCAGTCTATCACAAAGAAGGAATACATAACGACGGCTCTTAACTGATCACAGGGTATAACTTTATTTCGCAAGCCACTGCACAACATATGAAAGTTATGTATTTCATACAATACACTGAAATAAAAAGACAACAGGTCCAACACAAATATACAGGTCAGTGAGATTCCTGATCAAAATAGTTTCTTTTTTTCTAGAAGCAACTATTTGCACTGTTATGGAACCAAAGAATTATTTGTAATAAACTTATTTTTGTCATAATCATGTGATATGATTAAAGGTAACTTGCTATAAATGATTTGGCCTCTTCTTTCACCATGTGGAGAAAAATTGTCTTCATAACTGTGAAAACCAAAGAAAATCTACAAAAGAAAACACTATGGGTTTTCTTGTATTTAGAACATTCTATTTTAGATGAATTTATATTCCTTATTCGCAGGAAATTGTTAATGTAACTGAAATATAACTGATGTAAATATAAGACACTTTGATGTAAACTTATACTAAAATGTACATACATATACCAAAAGCTTTTTCCCCCTTGCAAGGGAGGTAGCCAAATAACAAAGGCATAAAATCCACTCCCACCCGTTCCATCCCCACATACTCCACTCCTATTTGGGGATGGAATGAGTGGGACTAGTTTGGGTTAAAATAAAAATAATAGTTTCTAGATCACAGGTACAGAAGATATATTCATTTTCACACAATCTCTGGACTCCGTGACAAGCCATCGCAACTACTCACTTTCTGCCAACATTCTTCATAAAAAGTGAGAAAGCTAATGACAAATTTTGCTTACGTCTATTCTGATAGTATTGACCAATCGTCAAAGACACAGGGCAAACCTAAACATAAAAAGCCTTTTTAGTAAGAAACTTAGCCTAGACATATTCTAAGAGTAAAAGATCACATCCTGATAAAAACAGGTTATCCATAAGATAGGTGCTGTTATTTTCTGGTGAATGAAGAAATAAGGGAAATAATAAACGAAACAAAATGAAAAGTATGAAGAAACCAGAACAAGGAATCGAAAGGAACTTTGAATACTGCACAGGGAATTTAATACCTTTGGAATTAAGTAATTTTTTATCTGAAATAATGGACCATTGCAGGGAAAGGATAATGAAAGAAATGAAGAAAACCTCTTTCATCGTGTTTCTGTACAATTACGAACAAAATAATCAAATAGATAAGTAAATGAACGAATACATACATACATATACCGAAGGCTTTTTCCCCCTTACAAGGGAGGTAGCCAAAAAACAGGCATAAAATACACTCCCACCCATTCCATCCCCACATACTCCACTCTCATCCAGCCCCCTCCCTCTCTCTTATCTTGGCTCCTTCTGGATGACGGGTCATCCCTGCATCTCGCCCACTGTTCTGGGTCCCAAGCCGTGTCGCAAGACACAGCATGGCCGTGGAAGGTTGGTGAGATGAACACAGGGAACTGTTAGGGATTTCTAACGTTTCGTCCTCACCAGGATTTCTTCAGAGTACATACATTTGAAAAAAATCAACACATTATATACCCACCGAAGATTTCCGCATTCCACCACGGTCAACCTCACTCCTCCTTCCCCTTCCGCGAAGTATTAAGCAGCTTGCCGTTCGTGTTAATTTAATAAAACCATTGCGGTGGTTTGGATGGGAAGTGATGTATGCTGCTTCAGGTGTTTTTTTTTTTTTTTTTTTTTTTTTCTTGGGAAATCCTTTCTGTCCCAGTCCGGTAGATGACCATGACTGTCTACATGGACCACTGACGGTTTTGATGTTCGGTAGGCCCTGACGTCATTTCTGTGCTCATTTGTCCGCTTTTTAATACTTCTGCTGGTTTCTCCGATGAGCTACTACGGACGATAAGCGCCCCCCAAACTTAGAGGCATTATATATCAAAGAGTTGAGCCCAAATTTAAATATACAAGCAAAGGACCTTAGGGCACTCCCAAGCATGCAAATAACAACCACTAACTGAAGCACGCAACAAACCCAGTTATGAGACAACAACAACCATAAACCCAAGTATGGGACAAAACGCCACAAAACCAAGCATGCGACATTTCGTCACAACCCGAAGTCGGAGCCTCTCACATGCATACGACAAACCACCACTGCCCGAACTACCCGGTACCCTCTTCCAGTTGGCCAGTAATATCTCCCAGTAGTCCGGTAATTTCTCCCAGTTAAGAGCAAGTATGAAAACAAACATATAAAATGTACTATCATTACTCCATTTTTCGGAACATTCTTTCCAAACCACAAAAAATATCCCAAGCTACTAAAGGGTCTTGTACCTGATATCGCGATCTAGCTATAATGAATACCTATAGTGAACAAGTCCATAGTAAGACACATGTAAAATACTTTTAAGAAAATAATAAGCGCATAACTAGCCATCACCTTCAATGAGGTATAAGAGAAACATTCCTGGCCATATATATATATTATATATATATGCGCGCGCGCGCGCGTGTGTGTGTGTGCGTGTGTGTGTGTGTATTCACTTGGTCTTTGGATCACGTGTTGGACTCGTGATCGACAGCTATTTCCCTCCCGGAAGAGAGCTCAGAGCTCGTAGGTCCGATCTATGGGTAATGCTATGACCTTACACACACACACACACACACACACACACACACACACACAACTCCCCGCCCACGAGAGTCAGAGTAACGACCCGAAGCGCAGCGGTACCGAAATAATTTCGGCCCTGGGCAGGATTCGAACCAAGTACTACGAGCACCACCATGCTAGCAGTTCAGCACTCTACCAACTGCGCCACCGAGTGTGTGTGTGTGTGTGTGTGTGTGTGTGTGTGTGTGTGTGTGTGCGTGTGTACGTTAGATTTTACTCTGGTGTTTCCTACCCGCCCTCCAAACATGTTACAATTATCGTGTTTTGAATCCGGCCTGCCGCGATACAAGTCAAGGGTTCACGTTTCCGATGCAGAGTTCATAAGCATTCAGCATAGGTGACTGTAGCCTTAGTACGAATTTCATTATTACCATTATTATTACTGTCATTATTATTATTATTATTATTATTATTATTATTATTATTATTATTATTATTATTATTATTATTATTATTATTATTATTATTATTATTATTATTATTATTATTATTATTATTATTATTATTATTATTATTATTATTTCGAGAAAAAAACCCTGACCTAATTCTTTCTATCTGCCGAGCAAGAAAGGCCTGCAATGTTTAATTGGATCCTTAGACAAGGTAGCGATGAGGCTCAGCAGGCGCCCACTATCACATAGATCAAGGGTGTCGCCATTACGAAGGCCTGATCGATGGTAATGGCCGACCATAGCAGGATTTACGAGTACTACTACTTCGCCCGTCTATATGGCTCCTGGAAGAAGGGCAGGGTATATATTCCACAGTAGGCATATCTAACTGGGTCACACATGATAACAGTTACCCATTACAATCAATTGAAATCATTTGATCAAATTTATAGCATACTAATGTTTTAAGAACATTCATGAATACAAAACAAGGAGTAGTCAAACAAAATTAAATGCAACATATATTTGCAGTTTGCAGCAATATAAAATACATTGTACAAAAATTACAATATTTTAAAACTGAAAATTGATTTGCATTTGTCCTGAATGTTGACACCTTTTTACTAACAATATTTGGTATGGCTGAAATGTCAGTGTCGTTTTTACTTTGATAAGAGATGACAATTTCATGAAAGAAAATAACTTCACACATATAGCTAGATTCTAACTATAACATAATCTTTGTGGCAAATTTTCTGATTTTTTTTTTTTTTTTTAGAAAGGTATGAAAGGAAACCAGCCATTCTCATTTCGAGATATTTTGCTCCGAGTGTAGAATTAGACTGCATTTCTATTTGCACGTCTTCTTCTGCCTTAGCAACATCAAAGGCGAATGGTACTGAAGAAAGCTAAGTCTAGGTTCATTAGTGGTATTGTTTTTCAGCTCTAATTCGCAATCAGGAAAATCAAATAAATTTTCATTTGACAACTGTCACCCTACAACAGAATAACGAGTTTGTTTTTACCTTGTAATTTCATATTATGGTCAGTTAATTGCGCAATAATATCCACAGAAAAGGTAAGAATATTGGAACCAACTTTCGTCTTTTACTTCATCCGTGTTTTGACCTTTCATCTTCAAAAACATACAATATTTCTTGTCTCAAAAATAGAATATATTCAGCACTTTGCGACAAGACAACCAAAGGACTTCTGTGTGGCTATCCAGATTATCAAGCAACTGGTTGAACTGACGGTGTTTGGAAGTGCGTATTCTGACGCAGTTCACTCTGTTTGTGATAAAGCTAAGCACATGATCCAATTTCAGAATCTTTGAGCATAAAATTCTCTGATTAATAATACAGAGAAAATGTACAAATGAAGAACCTGGATGAGAGTATTCTACGAGTACTTTTGTTTGTAACTTTTGTTTGCCAACCATGTCACACAGTCACTGATAATTATAATTCAAAACCTGATTGACTTTGTTGCAGTGTTGGGATCAGTTGAATCAATTCTTCATAAATATCCGATTCACTGTCACAAGCCCTGATAAAGACTGCAAGCCGTGCTATTCCAGTGATGTCGACAGTCAACAGTTACAGTAGCAATAGAAATTTGAGGTAACCTTAAACTGTTGTTTCAAATTACCTGCCATTTCATCATCAAGTTCAGCAAGGGTATTCCTGGTTAATTAAATATCTTTGAATAAGTGTAATTTCTCTGGACATACAACTTCAGTTGTTTTTCCAAGGCATTGTTTTACGAAATTTTCTTCATCCGGCTGAGTTCATAGGTTGCAGTAACGGTAGCGATATTTTCTAGGGCTGTTACTCCTTTCAAATTAACCTTTAATTAATTTTTTTTAAAACACCCACTAAGTCTTCATAGCTCTCGTAAGATTTATTGCTTATCTCAAAATGTATTTTTTTAAATGTAGTCTTTTGGCAAATTAAACAATTTATCTTTCCATTCATTGTTGGGCAAAATTGCTGTAATTCCCATTTTTCTTGAAACAATCGTCCCACTTCATTCAGTTTCCTTTTTCTCTTGGCTGGCTGAGTATTAGTTATTTCAAAAGCAAAAAGCTTTATGTTTACAGCTGTTAATGTATAAGAAACTGTTATTTTCTGAAATTGTATATAATGTACAAATGTTGTAAATTTCATTAGTACTAAGTTTAGCATTAATACATAAATACAGCAAAATTATAATATATATACATATATATATATATATATATATATATATATACACATGTATATATATATACATAAACATATATATATGTATAATATATATATATATATATATATATATATATATATATATATATATATACATACAAATATATATATATATACGAGAAATTCGCTAGTGGACAGCGACATTAATCAGATAATTTTATGACCGTCGCGCAAGGGAAGAGTATGGCGGCAGTCATGGGGCCTCTTGTCGTCATGTACAGCGCAGGTTCGAGTCCTTGCGCGACGGTCATAAAATTATCTTTATGTATGTATATATATATATGTGTATATGTATATATATATATATATATATATATATATATATATATATATATATATATATATATATATATATATATTCGTGAGATTGAGATTTTTTCATTAAATGTCTCGGACAGAAACGATTGGCGTCGAATGAATTGTTAAAGAAAAAGTAACGAACCGCGTGCTCGAATATTACCGGGAAACCGCAAAAGAACTGAAATATACGTTAAACAGTTATTTTCCAAGACATATAGATGCAACCATTTTGTCGCTTGATTTCTTAAGAAGTAGATTATAATATAAAAATTTCCTCACAGGAAATATCATGATAGTGAATTTGATATACAGAAGTCGTCGTACATAGCCTCGCTCGGGGACAGCCGCACACAAAGGGACTAGCCTCACACGGGGCGACATATTACTCTTCTCATGCAAATATTGTCACTGGGCTTTAGGGAGTGGGGTTGGGGGAGGGTATATCGTAGCAATCTGTACAAATTCTGTGAGGCCAGATGTCTAATGATAAACACTGAGCTCGAGGGACATGCCAACACTAACATCATCACAATGAGAATATGTTATGACAACGCACATGCAGACTAGAACGAGTAGAACCACGCACACACACACACACACACACACACGGACTTACAAGCTGGCGAATTGGACTTATTTTTTCGAATCGCGCACACCTCTGTATATATATATATATATATATATATATATATATATATATATATATATATATACATATATATATATATATATATATATATATATATATATATATACATACATATATACATATGTTGTGAAGATATAATTGTAACTATTCGAATGCTGGTATGTTCGTCATTTAAACTGACTCATTTCTTGAACCATCAAATACACATAATATATGTCCTGTATAGCAGATGGAGTCTTCTATTATACATACACGACCACGCGGGTTAAAATTAGATAAATAAATTAACCAATCAATCAATAAAAACTAAATTATCTCCTGTTTTGGCCAATTTGTACATGGAACCCTCTGAGTGTATTTTATCAAGAATCTTCACCCTCCTGACCCCTTCTGACCCCGCACTCCTGCCCTCACCTCTGACCTCAAACCCCTACCCCTTCTGACCTTACACCCCTCTTCCTTCTGACCCCGCCCTGAGTGACGGAACGTTGCCTGTCTTCTACCCATGTTCCTGTTTCTCTTCCATCTCAGCCGTATTTAAGTCTCAAACAAATCTTGTATCTTGTACTTTTTGAAGAGAGCTATAGCTATTAGCTGAAATATAGGAGTTCAACTTTCTTTAGTTTCTTTTTTAATTCCGACTGTGTGTTCTTCGTGCATATTGCACACACACACACACACACACACACACACACACACACACACACACACACACACACACACACACACACACACACACACACACACACACACACACACACACACACACACACACACACACACACACACACATACACACACACATAAGGGCATGGTTCATTAAATGTCACGCTACAAAATCCTCTGATAGGGGCGAGTTTAGCGAGGTTGAACCGAATATATATATATATATATATATATATATATATATATATATATATATATATATATATATATATATATATATATATCAGTCTGCCATCCTGAGTGTCGATTGCTGAACAAAGGCCTCCTTCATAGCATTGCATGCCTCGCACGACTGCGCCAACATCTACCACGTCACTCCTGCGAACTTCTCTATCTCGTCTCTCCACCTTCTATCTGATCTCCCTCTTCCACGCTTCTTATCTCGTGGCATCTACTCAGTAACACACTCCATCGCTCACCAGTTATTCACGCCAATTTACCTGCCCAATTCCACTTCCTCTCTTTTACCAGTCTCCATAATATCTTTCCAGTCTCTTCTCCCATCCAACTTGCTCTCTCTCAGACTCTCAGTGATATCCCCACCAATGATCTTTCCATTCTCCTCTGTGCATTCTTAGTTTTGTCTTGTGTGTATTTGTGTTTGTGTGTGTGTGTATGTATGGACGAAATAAAACGTTCAAATAAAAACATAAATAACTATATATGCATTCACAACATACGTCTCAGCTGATAAGCTTCGTAAATAAAATTCTTTACTCAGAATAATTATATATATATTAATCACGAAGAACCCACAGTCGGAATGAAGGGAAATTTTAGAAGAAAGTGTAACTTCTATATTTCGGCCAATAGCTATAGCACTCTTCAGGAAAGCACTTTGTATGAAGAATGAAGGGACTCACAGTTCCCTTGTTTACAGGAGAATTCATACACTAGATGTCCTCCCCAATTCAGGCCAAAACATCAAATTATTCTACAAATCCCACATGACTACAGAGTACAAAACTGAAGAGAAAATCATCAGGCAAATCATCAAACGTCATGTCAAACCTGCCAATCCTGTCGACCGGGTGGACTTCGTCATCTACTACAAAAACAAGAAAACTTCGAATTTCTACTAAAGAATAACCCTTCCCCCGCTCCTTCTGAGTTGCAACGCAGCCATCTAGTGTATGAATTCTCCTGTAAACAAGGGAACTGTGAGTCCCTTCATTCTTCATACATAGGATACTGCACTACTAAACTCTCTAGAAGAATTACATTACACTTACAAAATGGTACACCTAAGACACACACAGAATCTCACCACAACACTATTCTTACCAGACAGACCATGGCTGAAAACACTAAAATCATAGGACAGGCTCAAGATACAAGACGGCTACAGATCCTCCAGGCCCTCCTCATTCAAGCCAACATGCCCACCATGAACCTTCAGTCACAGGAATTCATGGTCATACCGTCCGCCAGGAGAGATGTGCTTCGCCCGAAGCCTAATACGCGACTGATGACCTCTACTCCCTGACGCATCGTTCCAAGCCTCTGATTGGCTGACCCATATACGGCGTTCTGTTCTCCCATAGGTTCCCTCACACCACAATTTCCTATTGGTTCTCTTTATGTTCACTATGATCCTCTCCTTTACTATATAAGTCTATGTATTCTGACCTTTTGTCATTGCTTTTGAAAATGTACATAGTGTACGAAACGTCAAGCTCCAGTAAAACGCTACTCTTCTCCCTTCTGAGTTTGAATCATGTCCTTTGGACCTGCGATAGCAAACTTACCTCCTGAAGCCAAGTCTATAGTTAAGACGTATTGAAACTACACAAGAAGATCATCAATGCATCAATTGATATATATATATATATATATACACCAACGGCTTTTTCCCCATTACAAGAAGGGTAGCCAAAGTCGAACGATATAAGTTCACTCCCACCCATTTTACCCATTTTATCCCCACATACTCCTCTTCCATTCACCACCTCTCACTCACTCCTATCCCATACTGTATATCTGCAAAACCTCCCACAGTGCCTTCTTATCTACCCTGTCATAAGTCTTTTCCAAACCCATAAAGGCCCAAAAAACATCCTCACCTTTTCCTAATGGTTTCTCATATATCTGTAAAAAAAAAAAAAAAAAAAAAAAAAAAAAAAAAAAAAAAAAAAAAAAAAAAAAAAAAAAAAAAAAAAAAAAAAAAAAAAATCCACGCAACCCCTACCTGTCCTAAACCCACATTCTTCCTACCCAATTACTCCCTCTCTTTCTCTCCTGATCCTCTCAATCAAACATTCCCATAAGCCTTCCCAGCTACACTCAACAAACTGATCCGACCCCTCTGAAACTACTACACTCACACTTGTCCTCTTTTCCCTTGTAAAGTGGAACTATACAGGCACTCCTCCTGTCCTCTGACACGCTAACCTCTCTAAGACATATATTAAACAACCTCATCAGCTAGTCCACCATCACTGTACCTCTCTTTTTTAGAGACCGCATGACACCCATCCAACCCAGATGCCTTAATGCTCTCATCATTCTAATAAATGTTTTCACCTCATTCCCCCGTTTTCCTCATTCAACACTGTCATTTTATTAGTGCTTCCCACTGCAACTACATTTCCTTCCCTATCTTCCTTCACATTTAGCAACTCCCTAAGATACTCTGCCCATCTTCCTCTTACTGCCGTCTCTTCCATTATCATCTTTCCATCTGCAACTTTTACCTTTTCTTCTCTAGATGATTCCCCCTTTCTCTCTAATTTCTTTCCAAAACATCTTCCATACTTTTATATATGTATATATATATATATATATATATATATATATATATATATATATATATATATATATATATGCGTCTGTGTGTGTGTGTGTGTGTGTGTATGTGTGTGTGTATTCTGAGGGGGCATGCAAGCCCTCGGTATTTGCTACGTCGACCATGCCCTCATGTCTAGAAGGTCACCGTAACAACAAAGCCATACACCAACACTTTGCTCATGCTGGTGATAAGAAGCCGCCCTTAGAAGTCCACCATAATGACAATTATGGACGTTTAATTAATAATTGCTGAAGCTGTGAACATCGCTCTACAAAAGCCTACAACCTTCAGGCAGCATCGGATTATGTCCTCCCCTCAATAAAAAAAAAAAAAAAAAAAACGACGGGACATGAAACCACAAGCGAGTTCGAATCCCAGCGTGGGATTTCGTCCAGGCTGACTTTTCGTGTCTTGTTAGACGGGGCAGGTTCCACGCCGCACCTATCTCGGCCTTATATACCCTTGTATGATTCTATGTAATATTTTACCCTGAAGATGACCATATGGAATTGCTGAAACAGCTGTCGGTATAAATGGATCACCATTCTGAAGAGTTTGAACTGAAGAAAAACAAAATATACAGAGAAATCTTCTCTTAAATTCATTGACGCCACTTGTGCTTTAGCATTCAACAGGAATACACCCACATACCCCATACACCTGTACATACATATCTATCTATTTATATATATTCGTAAATATGATCAAAATGCGTATAACCCTACGGCGTGGCCTCGCTGTTTCCGGTCACTGTTCACAGAAGCTCTAGTCTTCTTTACGTTTGGACCAGGGCAACACCCTGCTCTTGTCTTTCATAAGTGAATCCTTGATAATCTACCGTTCCTTAGTTCGTTCCTAGTACTACGTGACCCCAAAATGGACAGCGTGTCGTTGACAGTTTGCATTTGAGTGGCAATGAAAATTCTCAACGAATTACGTGCCGACTACATTCTTTGGAAGTAAAAAATGTAATCGTGGAGTGGTGATATAAGAAAGAAAAACGAATCAGATTATCTGATGATAACAATAGTGTGGGTGGTTATAAGAAATTATATAATAACGGGATGGATAATGTCGAATCTGGTTTTCAGATTATCTTCGTCGGTTGATGAACTAAGAACTGCTACCTGGCCTGAGAACTGCTACCTGGTCTAAGAACTGCTACGTGGTCTAAGAACTGCTACCTGAGAAGACTGTTGCAACCATGAAAGCTATGTTGATTTTTATCCTGCTGATAGCTTGTATTTACGTCTCTAAAGGTAAATTATTTTCCGTCACATATATCTGAGAATAAATAAATATGCAAGTGAAAAAATAAGTGGGTATTTTCCATCAACAAAAGAAAAGATTAATGGTGAATTAAGTGCGCTGAACACAATGCATTTTTGCTACTTATTCGAAATATTTATATTTACATGGGTATATATTGTGTAACATTGTTGATAGTGACCACCAGGTTAGAAACCATGAAGATAACGCGTAATCGAACGCACTTGGGATGACTAAACATTCTACAGTAAACATTTTCATAACAAATTTGCCTTATAATTTCACCCAAGGATTTCCCCTGATAAATAATAATACTATAAATAATGATGATGATGACAATAATAATTATATTGATAATACTAACAGTAATAATTATTACTTATAACACATACATACGAGTATACCATGGGATTTTCCTTCTTACAAAGGAGGTAGCCAAATTCAAGACATACATCCACTCTCACCCATTTCATCCCCACACACTCCACTTCCACCCCTCCCTCCCTCTTTTCTTGGCTCCTCCGGGATGATGGGTCATCCCTGCATCTCGCCCACTGTCCTGGTCCAGAAGCAATGTAGCAAGACACAGCACATCCACGGTATGGCCACTTCATTTAACCGGCGACTGCCCCCCCTCTCCCCTCATGCAGAAAAAGAGAAGAGAAGAAATTCCTTCGGGCTGCGTCAAAATATCATTCACACATACTCCCCTTCCCCCACTCACTCCCTTCCATGCATCACAGCATCATCCACACACAACCATTCTTCACTCACCCCTATCTTCTGTTTTCTCCCTTCCTTCCTCAACAGACATTTTCCTCTTTCCCAATGCCCCTTTCACCCCATCAATACATCCCATCCTTGGTCACCCCCTCATGTTCACTCCCCCCACCTCTGCCTTCCACACCTTTTTTAATAACCTTTCTTCACTTATTCTTTCCATATGTCCAAACCATCGCAATACTCTTTCATCAACCCTACCTCACAACTCCCTTTCCACCCCCGCTCTCATCACCTCGTTTCTCACCCTATCCAGCCTTGCAACCCCTACTGTATATCTCTGACATTTCATCTCAAACACATTTAAACTCTTCATCTCTTATGTTCCATGTTTCTGCCCCATACAGTGCTGTCGGCACAATCACCCCTTCAAACGATCTTCTCTTACCATCCATTCCCAAATTTCTTTTTCTCATTACACTTTTTTAATCCCCCAAGGCATTTGCTTCTGTCATTCTACATTTTACTTCCACCCCCACTCCTCCCTTTCCCATCACATTCGCACCCAAGTATCTAAAACTATCCACTTCCCCCAGTCTTTCTCCCTTAATTCTCACTTCCAATTTGCTGCCATCCTCTCCCCCTGTACATCTCATCACCTCACTTTTACCCACATTTATCTTCAACTTCCTTCTTTTGCACACCTTCCCAAACTCTATCACTAACTTCCTAAACCCCTCCTCTGATCCTGCTAAAGGCGCAGTGTCGTTAGCAAACAGCAACTGGCTTATCTCCCATTTTTTTCTATTTTCTTTAACCATCTCCAATCCCCGACTCATTGCCCATGCAATTATCTCTCGCACCACCCCATCTATGTATAAAATGAGCAGCCATAGCAATATGACACATCCCTGGCGAAATCCCACCTTTACCTCAAACCACTCACCTTCTCCATTCCTAATTCCAACACAGGCTCTACTTCTCTTATAAAAACTCTTGACTTCTCTTAACAGCTTTCCTCCTATCCCATATATTTGCAATATATCCCAGTACCTTCCTGTATACCCTGTCATGAGCCTTTTCCAAATCTATAAAGGCCCAAAAATATCCTTACCTTTTCCTAGTTTTCTCATACATCTGCCTCACCACAAAAATCTGATCCAATCAACCTCTACCTAAATCCACACCGTTCATCACCAATTACTCTCTCTGTTCCTCTCCTAATCTTCTCAGTGAAAACCCTCCCATAAGCCTTCCCAACCACACTAAGAAACTGATCCATCTGAAACTACTACACTCACAATTATCCCCTTTTCCTTTGTAAAGTGGAACTATACAGGCAATCCTCCAGTTCTTCGGCACTGTACCCTTTTTAGACAAACATTAAACAACCTCAGTAGCCAGTCCGGCTCCAGGACAGTTTCCTCCGAGGACAATTTCCCCCGTTGTTAATTGCCCCTTAGGACAATTACCCCTTAATGTCAATTTCCCCGTTGACAATTGAAAAAATACTACAAATACAAAGTTAATTTTATTCAGAACTTTATAAAGTCAAAGAGTAAAAATACACTTCTTTGAAAAGAAAAAAATAAGCTTAGTTTTATTTAAAAAGTTAGATTATACAGAATTCCTTATATCTGCGTTGTTCGTAGTCAAAATACAACACCATGTGCTAAAACCTTTTGCTTGACATACATATAACCTTCAAACACTAATTTGTCACATCCTTTTTCACTTTTAATGAACTGCATGCTTATGGGTTGTGAAAAAAAAAGTCCCAAATTCACCAGGAATAAACCCCTTTACAATGGAATGAGTCTAACAGTGAATCCCTGATGCGATGAAGCATAAGCTTAAATACTGTTCACTGGGAGGGTAAGTTCTTCTCAAATTCTTCCAATGGAATACTCAGATACTACATACCTCATGTGACATCGCGTACACGCCTTGCTGGTGTAGTGATAACACACTCCCAGGTAATTCAGCGATCGCAGTTCGGTTCCCACCCAAGGATGAAAAAGCACCACAGCACTGTAAGCCGGCACCCAGCTGATGGGCAAGAAAAAATGTGTATAATTGTGTATCTACCTAATGTTTGGGGTTGGAGCAAAGTTCATGGAGCCTCATCTCTTTTCCTCTGTATATCAAACCTTACCTTGAATTAGTTTATGGCGTTAGCTTGGGTTACATTTGCAGCCAATTTATTACACATATAAACACATCTATGTGGAAAATTATACACCCCAATAGTCCAGGCACAAAATTGGGCAAAGTTTCGCATGCAGCTTCGAGAATACTGGCTTAGGTTCCTGATGATCCCTTTTAGTGGTATTGCTTATTAGATCTCTATTTTATTCCACGCCACTGTCATATCACTTGTTCCGCCTTTTCATATATTTTTATTGTTTCGGCCATACCTTTTCCCATTTCTATTTCCACTCCACTGCAATGTTTTTGTACTAATGACATTACTCCTCCATTTTTTTCCTTGTCACTTCTCTATATTTTACATTCACCTTCACCTATTTGAGTTTCAGAGCTTTCCTTTTATTTGAGACATTATGTCTCTGTTAGGCTGGTTGAAGGCAAACTCTAATGGAGAGAATGTGCTTATTCAGAAATGAAAGTTGGGCGCCAATCATAACATAGGGTTCGCTCCAAGTGCGAGAAAAGGGGGGGGTGGAGATGGGGAGGAAGGTGACGATTGTGGGTTTCAAGTCACATCCCAATTTGGTCTGCTAGCGGGGGCGGCAAAACTAATCCATCATCCCTCAATAAGTTCAAACAAAAAGTTTGAATATATATATATATATATATATATAATCATGATAAGGATAAGGATAATAATAATAATAATAATAATACATATACCGAGGACTTTTCCCTCTTACAAGGGAGAAATCCAAAGTCAAAAGGCATAATTCCACTTCCGCCCACTTTACTCTCATTCACCACTCCTCCCTCCCTCTCATCTTGGCTCCTCCTGGATGAAGGGTCATCCCTACATCTCGCCCAGCGCCCTGGGCCTGAAACAAAGTAAGACAGCACATGCTCCTTTTACCCCATCCATACATCTCATCCTTGGTCACCCCCTCATGTTCACTCCTTCCACACCTCTTTTACAAATCTTTCTTAACTCATTCCTTCCATGTGTCCAAACCACCCCGATATTCCTTCATCGACCCTATCTCCCAACTCCTTTTCCAACCCCATTCTCCTCCTCACCTCCTCATTTCTCACTCTATCTAGCCTACTAACCCCTATCATACTTCTCAGGCATTTCGTCTCAAACACGTTTAAACTCTTCATCTCTTATGTTCCGTGTTTCTGTCCCATACAGTGCTGTTGACTCAATCACTCCTTCATACAGTCTCCTCTTACCATCCATTCCCAAATGTCTATTTCTCATTACACTTTTAAATCCCCATTCATGTATAAATTGAACAGCCAAGGTGACATAACAAAACCCTAGCAAGGTCTCACCTTTATCTCAAACCACTCACTCTCTCCATTTCTAATTCTAACACAGGCTCTACTACTCTTGTAAAAACTCTTGACTGCTCATAACAGCTTTCCTTCTATCCCATATATCTGCAATACCACCCACAGTGCCTTCCAAATCCATAAAGGCCCAAAAATATCCTTGCCTTTCTCACATATCTACCGTACCACAAAAATCTGATCCATGCAACCCCTATCTGTTCTAAACCCACATTGTTCCTCACCAATTCCTCCCTTTGTTCCTCTCCTATTCCTCTCAATCAAAACCCTCCCATGAGCCTTCCCAACTACACTCAACAAATTGATCCCTCTGAAAATACTACACTCACATTTGTCCCCTTTTCCCTTGTAAAGTGGATCTATACAGGCACTCCTCCAGTACTCTACACTCTTTTAGACAGACATCAGATAACCTCACCAGCCAGTTCACCATCACTGTACCTCCCATTTTTAGACACTGCATGATACTCATCCAACCCAGGTACTGTACCGGCTCTCATTTTAATAACAGCTTTCACCTCATCTTTCCTTATTTCTCCTCTATTTTCCTCATTCATCACTCATTTTCTTAGTGCTTCCCACTGCAACTACCTTTCCTTCCTTACCCTCCTTCACATATAGCAACTGCCTTCTCTTCCATTATCATCTCTCAATCTGCACCTTTTATGTTTTCTTCTCTATTTGATTTGCCTTCTCTTCCTCTGTTGATTTCCTTCGAAAACTTTTTTTTATTACTTTAAAAAAATTCTGTCATACTTTCTCACATCTGCTCTCCTTTATCTTATGCTTTACTTCTCTTCTCATTTTTGTACCTCTCATATGATTCTGTCATCCTATTTTGTAACTAATCTGTGAATGCTCATTTCTTCTCTTCTACAACCTTCTCTGCTTTATCATACCCCCACTCACTACCCTTCCTTCCATTTCTTCCTATCCTCCTTGTTCCACACACCATATCTGCACACCTTGCGACTCTCCTTGAAACATCCCTATTCCCTCTCCACTCCTAATCCTACTCTATCCTTCACTCCCTCCCACTCTTCTCTAAGCTTCTTCTTGTTCTCCTTCTCCTTTTCTTTCTTATTCAAGCAGTTCACTCTAAGCACCTCCCTACATTCTATCCTTTTCTTCTTTCTCCATCTATCCTCCACTCTCAACTTACCCTCCACCAAAAAATAATCTGATATTCCCCCAATATCTCCCCCAAAAACATGTACATCCGAAAATCTTCCTATTCTTCCCCTGGTTACCACTATATAGTCCATTAAAGCCCTATCTACCACCTCTCCACCTAGTCCCACTTTACACAGGAAAAGGGGATAAGTGTGAGTGTAGTACTTTCAGAGGGATTAGTTTGTTGAGTGTAGTTGGGAAGGCTTATGGGAGGGTTTTGATTGAGAGGATTAGGAGAGGAACAATGGGAGTAATTCGTAAGGAACAGTGTGGGTTTCGGACAGGTTGGGGTTTGATGGATCAGATTTTTGTGGTAAGGCAGATATATGAGACAGCTTTAGGAAAAGATATGTTTTTTGGGACTTTATGAATTTGGAAAAGGCTTATGATAGGGTAGACAGGAAGACACTGTGGGAGGTATTGCAGATATATGAGATAGAAGGAAAGCTGTTAAGAGCAGTCATGATTTTTTATGAGAGTAGTGGAGCCTGTGTTAGAATTAGAACTGGAGAAAGCGACTGGTTTAAGGTGAAGGTGGGGCTGCGTCAGAGATGTGTCATGTCGCCATGGCTCTTCAATATGTAGGATGGGGTGGTGCAAGAGGTGAATGCAAGGGTAATGGGCCAGGGATTGGAGATGGTTAAAGAAAAGGGAGAAAAGTGGGAGATGAGCCAGTTGTTGTATTTACCTAGTTGTATTATATGGGAAGAGAGCTATGCTCCTGGTGACCCGTCTTTGTATCTCTCAGCATCAAGTTTCTTCTTAAAATCTTGAATAGTGTTTGCACACACAGTTTCATTGTCTAATTTGTTCCAAGTATCTATCACTCTGTGTGGGAAGCTGTTCCTTTTCAGATCTCTTCTGTAACTATCCCTTTTTAGTTTCTTTTTGTGTCCTCTTGTTTTACCATTATCCCATATTAACAAGTCATTCTTATCTAAGACTTCCATTCCTTTCATTATTCTATAGATAGTCAGCAAGTCTCCTCTTTCCCTTCTTTGTTCCAAAGTTGGGAATTCTAGTTTGGACAGTCTTTGCTCATATGTCAGTTCGGAAAGAGTTGGTGCTAGTTTTGTTGTTGCTCTTTGTATTCTTTCTAATTTTTTTATATTCTTTTTGGTATGCTGATGACACTGTGCTTTTGGCATGATCAGAGAAGGGGTTAAGGAAGTTAGTGATGGAGTTTGGGAAAGTGCATAAGAGTAGTTGAGCCTGTGTTAGAATTAGAAATGGAGAAAGCGAGTGGTTTGAGGTAAAGGTGGGACTTTGCCAGGGATGTTATGTTGCCTTGGCTGTTCAATCTATATATAGATAGGGTGGTGCAAGAGGTAGCTGCAAGGGTGATGGGTCGGGGATTGGAAATGGTTAAAGAAAATGGAGGTGAGAGATAAACCAGTTGTTGTTTGCTGACAACACTGCACTTGTAGCAGAATCAGAGGAGGGATTAGGGAAGTGAGTGACAGAGTTTGGGAAGGTGTGCAAAAGAAGGAAGTTGAATATGTGGGTAAAAGTAAGGTGATGCAATGTACAAGGGGAGAATATGGCAGAAAACTGGAAGTTAGTATTAAGGAAGACTGGGGGAAGTGGTTAGCTTTAGATAATTTGGTGCAAATGTGGCAGGAAAATGAGGAGTGGAGGTGAAGGTAGAATGTAGATTGAGAGAAGCAAGTAGATTCCTTGGGGATTGAAAAAGTGTAATGAGAAATAGACATTTGGGAATGATTGCTAAGAGATTGTATTTACCTAGTTGTATTTTATGGGAAGAGAGCTATACTTGTAGTGACCAGCTTTTGTATCTTTCAGCATCCAGTTTGATTTTAAATTCTTGTATAGTTTTTGCACTCACTGTTTCTTCATTCAGTTTGTTCCAGATATCTATTACTCTGTGTGGGAAGCTATTCTTTTTGAAATCTCTTCTGTAGCTATCCTTTTAAGTTTCTTTTCATGTCGTCTGGTTTTTCTTCTATACCACTTTAATAAGTCATCTCTATTAAGGACTTCCATCCCTTTCATAGTTCTATATATGATTAACAGGTCTCCTCTTTGTTCCAGGGTTGGTTGTATGAGTTTGTCCAATCTTTGTTCATATGTCAATTTGGAGAGTGTTGGTGCCATCTTTGTCGTTGCTCTTTGAATTCTTTCTAATTTATTTGTGTTCTTTTTAGTACTAGGTGTCAATAGTCTTGCAGCATACTTCAATTTTGGTCTTATCAATGTAACTAACATTTTCTTTACCATTTCTTCATCCATGTAGTCAAAAGCCACTTTCATTGATCTTAATAAATTAAAAGTTTTTCCGACTAATTTGTTTATATGTTTGTCTGGTGCCATGTCATTGGTGATAGTTATTCCTAGGTCCCTTTCCAAGTTGACTTTTTTAATTTCCTTTGTACCAAATTTGTATTGTCTTGATATTTTTTACCTAGTTGTATTTTATGGGAAGGGGAGCTATGCTCATGGTGTCCCGCCTTTGTGGAGAAAGAGTATTGGGATGGTTTGGACACATGGAAAGAATAAGTGAAGAAAGATTAGTAAAAGAGGTGTGGAAGGAGTGAATATGAGGAGGCGACTAAGGATGAGATGTATGGATGGGGTAAAAGGGGTATTGGGAAAGAGGGGAATGTCTGTTGAGGAGGGGAGGAGACAGAAAATAGGAGTGAATGCAGAATGGTTGTGTATGGATAATGCTGGGATGCGTGGAAGGGAGTGGTTGGGGGATGGGGGTGAGGGCGTATGTGTGAATGATATTTTGATGCAGCCCATAGGAATTTCTCCCTATCTTCTCTTTTTCTGCATGAGAGGACGGAGAGGGTGGGCTGCCAATTAAATGAAGTAGCCTTGCTGTGGATGTTCTGCATCTTGCTGCATTGCTTCTGTTCCAGGGGAATGGGCAAGATGCAGGGATGACCTGTCATCCAGGAGTTGCCAAGATAAGAGGGAGGAAGGGGGTGAATAGGAATGAAGTATGTGGGGATGGAATGGGTGGGCATAGATTTTATGGCTTTGTTTTTTTGGCTACCTCCCTTGTAAGGGGGAAAAAGCTGTTGGTATATGTATGTACTATCATTGTAATTATTACTTTTACTATTATCATTATCATAATTATCATTAATATCATTACTATTATCAATATTATATTTTGTTTCTACTACCACAATTATTACTACTGTACAATTTTTTCTTCTTTAGGAAAGTCATGTTTATTCCAGTCCTTCAGTTTCCATGATGGATCCAAACTCCTGATCAGTGTCACCAGTGATAAATACCCAAGAACTTTATATTTCAACACCAACGAACATAACATCACCATAAAAAAGTGCAAGGATCATTCAAGTTTATCATTCATAACATCTTTATGCCTCAAGATGTCGAACAAAGAACCTGAACAAGTTTCCGAGTTCTTCATTCCATTTGAAGAAGGTTCTCTCTATCTAAACATTACGTACGATGAGATATTGACTATCAGGTCAAAATTAAATGAACGCTTCAATACATTTGAGTGCAATGCCACAGAGTTGGAGGTGTTCAATGTCACCTGGAACGATGACTCCATCAACTGTACTGGTAAGTTTTCATTTCAACATTTTTGTATCCAAGTCCAGCTATCATAACCCATGTGAAACAGACACTGTACCCATACTCTTTCCTCATACATTTGAGTGTAACATTTGTTCTTCCTGTTACTAGTGGGGACAACAGCAGATACCTGCAAGTGGTCATGGGAGATTAATGTCAAAGTAACTTTCCTGTTGCCCATTTTCAAAACCAGTCATCTTCATCTCTATCTCAATGATGTCTATACCATTTAATCCAGAGCCACCCTTCCCATTCCAAAAAACAGCTCTTGGCAGGACCAGTTGACTTGTCCTAGCCATAAGTTCTATAGGTGTCCCCTTCAACCCCTTTGTCGAGAATCATCTCTTATGGAGATCACCCTGTGAATGGAATCAATACCAGAGAAGTGTGCCATATTCCCTTATAGCTGGAGTTCACAAATTATGTTGGTAACAAGTCTTGACTGAGCCTCACAGAATAGTTGCTGGTTTGATATACTCACTCAGTTGATATCTTATCATTCTCCAAAAGAAACTTGGTACCAAAAACGTCAAGGCACTTCTTCAAATCAGCACTTGGTGTCAATGTATCACAGCCGAACAGCAAGACAGGACTGTACATGAATTTGAGGCTAGGTATGATAAATTGGATAAATTGGAGAGCAATTGATGGGACCCAACAAACACTGCTCCTAATTAGGTAAATACAAGTGACATGAAGATTCAGATCTTAGTCCTCATGTATAAATACTGATAACATCATAAAATCTAGTTGGGCAAGTCCATAACATTATGGTTTTGAGAGGCATGTATAACAAATTCAATGTTATATTCAACAGATTAGATACCATTAAAAAAAACATGATTCGTAGTCTGAGTCTTGAGACCACAAATCTATGACCAGTATATATATATATATATATATATATATATATATATATATATATATATATATATATATATATATATATATATATATATATATATATATACTACAGTTCTGCTGGATTCTCCATCGAATATAAACACACTTGTGATTGATTTCCTTTGCCATTTCTCTGGCATCAGTGTGGCTCCCATCACTGGAGCAGGATCCAGCAATCCTTAACCTTCTCACTCCAGAGCCACAGGGAACAATACAATACATACCTCATGGGCAAATGTCATCAGCTGGGTGCATATGCCATGGAACATTTTGCTTCTCTCACTGCACTGTGAGCTGTTACTCCAACTCTTAAGGGCAGGGAGTTGGGTGTGCAAGGTCATAGTATTACCCATAGATCGGTCATATATGAGCTCTGAGCTCTCATCCAGGAGGGTAATAACTGCTGATCATGAGTTGAACATGTGATTCATGACCATGGTGAATCACATGCCATTACCAGTCCCCATGGTTTTTCTGAGCAAGCCTCCATATATTAGTTGCATTGTGGTCACCCAAAAACAATAATGTGTTCTGTGGTGGGCACAGGATTGGCATAACATCTCTTCATGTCCAAGCAAAAAAAGAATAGTGGGATCATACAAATTGGGAGAAGAAGAAATAAAAAAGTAGAAAATGAGAAGGACCTGGGAGTCATTATTATGAATAATATGTCCCCTGAGAAACATAAACAAAATTTTTGGAGAAACTTATAATTTAATAAGAACAATCAAAGTGGCATTTACATACCTGGATGAAGAAATGGTGAGGAAAATACTAGTCACTTTGATAAGACCAAGATTGGAATATGCAGCGATGACGTGGTCACCAAGTACAAAAAAATGTATAACAAAACTTGAAAGAATACAAAGAGCAATTACAAAATTGGCACCAACACTCACAGAACTATCATATGAAGAGAGACTAGCAAAACTTGAGGTACAGACATTAGAGCAAAGAAGAGAGGGAGGAGACTTGATAACTATTTATAGAATCATGAAAGGCATAGAAACTATTGATAGAGAAGATCTAATTAAATGGGATAGTACAAATACAAGAGGACACGGAAAGAAAATCGAGAAAGACAGTTATAGAAGAGATCTGAAAAAGAACAGCTTTCCCCACAGAGTAATAGACATTTGGAACAAGTTAGATGAGAAAGTGGTGTGTGCAAAAACAATACATGAATTTAAAAACAGTCTAGATAAAATGAGATATGAAGACGGGACACCACGAGCATAGCTCCCCTTCCTATAAAATACAACTAGGTAAACTAGGTAAATACACAACTCAAAAGGACCAAATACTAATAAGAGGGATAAAACCCTATGCATGCATCAACCTCATCAGCACTATAAGCTCATCAACCAGGGTAACCACTATAATGGCATTAAGGAACTCTGCCTTAGAGCTAAGCAGGAAGAGAATTTTATAGGATGTCTCCTGTAAGATGGAGATGCTTGTTAAATTCCATAATTATAATGGAGCAATTCTATACCCATCTTGGCTATTGGCTGCATATTATTGTGGAGTTAAAAGCTGCTCATTGGCATGCAAATGATACTTTAGGGTTTATATGGGGTACCCCTATGGACCAGAGACATACATCATTTTGTTTGTGGTAGAGGAAATTTCTATTCATAGAGAAATTATGACACTTTATTATACAGTGACTGTCCCCCCATTATGCTGTTCCCGCCCCCTCTTGATACTGTCCTGTACCACTTCTCTGAATATTCATTTTCTTTTTTTGCTGAACCATGTGGTGGGGGAAAAGAATACTCCCACCAAGTTTTCCCATTTCATTCATATAAGGCAACAAAAAAGGGATGGGGATAGGACTAAGCATCCTTCTCCCTATAGCCCCAAAGGGTACATTCCTTAAATAAAAAAAAAAAAAAAAAAAAAGTGGTACAGATGGGAGTAAAAGGTAAGAGATTGGCAGTATGTTTGTGAGAAGAAAGATGGATGTGATGGTAATGAATCTAAGTTGAAATGGAGGGGCAAGTTTGAGTTTGGGAGTGTAGTTGGGAGGGTCTCAAGAGTGAAGAGAGGATGAGGGAAAGAAGGGGTGGCTATACTAGTAAGTGAAGAGATAGGTAAACGTGTGATGGAGTGGGAGTTTCTTCAAGGTTAATGGGGATGAAGGTGAAACTGGGGAAATGTGGGATATTGTAAGTGCATATGGGCCTGGTAGTGAAAAGAGTGTAGAGGAAAGTGAAGCTTTTTGGATTTATTTAAATAAGCGTATTGAGGGTTTAGGGAGAAATGTCAATGTAGCCATATTGGGAAACCTTAAGGCCAGGGTAGGAAATGAGCCAATAGACAGAGTGGTAGGGAAGTGTGGAGTTTCAGGAAAAAATTGTAGTGGAGAGTTGATGGTGATGTGTCTAGAAAGAGAGCTGATAGCAAACACAGTGTTTAGGAAGAGAGTCAAGCATAAGTATGCATGGGAAAGTGTGGTGGATGGAAGGGTGGTAGATAGGGTGTTAATGGAGTGCATAGTAACAACCAGGAGAATAGTAGTAAGAGTTTTGGATGTACATGTTCTAAGGGAAGAGAGTGGGGGGGGGGGTTATCAGATAATGTTTTGGTGGAAGTTAAGTTGAGAGTGGAGGATAGATGGAGAAAGAGGAAAAGGACAGAAGGTAGAGAGATACTTAAAGTAAACTGCTTAAATGAGAAATAAAAGGAGTACAAGAAGCTGAGAGAGGAGTGAGATGGAGTAAAGGATATAGTAGAACTAGGAGCGGATGAATGGGGATAGTTCAAGGAGGGAGTCGCAAGATGTGCAAAGATGGTGTGCGGAATAAGGAGGGGAGGAAATAGAAGGAAAAGTAGTGAGTGGTGGGATGAGGAAGCAAAGAAGGGTGTAGAAGAGAAAAAAATGAGCATTCACAGATTGGTTACAAAATAGGAAAAGAGAATCATATGAAAGGTACAAATTCAAGAGAAGAGAAGTAAAGCATAAGATAAAAGAAGCAAAGAGGAGAGCAGATGTGAAATGGGGTAAGAGTATGACAGAAAATTTTGAAAGTAATAAAAAGATGTTTTGGAAAGAAATTAAGAGAGGAAGATGAGGCAAATCAAGTAGAAAAGAAAATGTAAAAGGTGCAGCTGGAGATATAATAATGGAAGATATGGCAGTAAGAGAAAGATGGGCAGAGTATTTTAGGGAGTTGCTAAATGTGAAGGAGGATAGGGAGGGAAAGGTTGCTGCAGTGGGAAGCACTAAGAATATGAGTGATGAGTGAGGAAAATGGAGGAGAAACAAGGGAAGATGAGGTGAAGGCAGTTGTTAAGATGATGAATGCAGGTAAAACACCTGGGTTGCATGGGTATCATGCAGAATGTCTAAAAAAAAAAGGGAGGTACAGTGATGGTGGACTGACTGGTGAGGTTATTGAGTGTTTAAAAGAGGGTAGAGTGACAGAGGACTGGAGGAGTGCCTGTATAGTTCCACTTTACAAGGAAAAGGGGGATGAGTGTGAGTGTAGTTTCAGAGGGATCAGTTTGATGAGTGTAGTTGGGAAGGCTTATGGGAAGTTTTTGATCATGAGGATAAGGAGAGGAACAGAGAGAGTAATTGGTGAGGAACAGTTTGGGTTCAGAATAGGTAGGGGTTGTGTGGATCAGATTTTTGTGCTAAGACAGATATATGAGAAAGCTTTAGGAAAAGGTAAGGATGTTTTTTGGGCTTTTATGAATTTGGAAAAGGCTTATGACAGGATAGACAGGAAGGCACTGTGGGAGGTATTGCAAATATATGGGATAGGAAGAAAGCTGTTAAGAGCAGTCAAGAGTTTTTACAAGAGTAGTAGAGTCTGTGTTAGAATTAGAAATGGAGAGAGTCAGAGGTTTGACGTAAAAGAGGTACTTTGATAGGGATGTGTTATGTTGCCTTGGGTGTTCAATTTGTACATGGAAGGGGTGGTGAGAGATGTAAATGCAAGGATAATGGGTTGGGGATTGGAGATGGTTAAAGGAAATGGAGAAATGTGGGAGACTAGCCAGCTGTTGTTTGCTGACAACCCTGCACTTATGGCAGGATCAGAGGAGGAATTAAGGAAATTAGTGTCAGAGTTTAGTAGGGTGTGCAAAAGAGTTGAAGATAAATGTGGGTGAATGTTAGGTGATGAGATGTACAAGGGGGGAATATGGAAGGAAAGGGAGGAGTGGAAGTAGAGGTAGAATGTAGATTGAGAGAAGCAAGTAAATGCCTTGGGGGATTAAAAAGTGTAATGAGAAAAAGACATTTGGGAATGGATGTGAAGTGCTGTATGGGGCAGAAACATGGAACATAAGAGAGGGGTAATTTGAATGTATTTACCTAGTTGTATTTCATGGGACTGGAGCTATGCTCGTGTTGACCCGTTTTTGTATCTCTCTACATCTAGTTTGCTTTTGAATTTGTGTATATTTTTGGCATTAACTGTTTCACTGTTCAATTTGTTCCAGACGTCAATTACCCTGTGTGGGAAACTGTTCTTTTTCAGGTCTCTTCTGTAACTGTCTTTAGTTTCTTTCCATGTCCTCTTGTTTCTCTTTTGTCCCATTTTAATAGGCCATCTCTATCAAGAACTTCCATTCCTTTCATAATTCTAAAGATGGTCAACAAATCGCCTCTCTCCCTTCTCTGCTGTAGTGTTATCAGTTGTAATTTCTCCAATCTTTGTTCATATGTCAAATTTGATAGTGTAGGTGCCATCTTGGTCGCCGCTATCTGGATTCTAATTTCTTTATGTTCTTCTTTGTGCATGGTGCCCCCAATGATATAGCATATTCTAGTGTCGGTCTTATCAATGCAACAATTAATTTCTTAACCATCTCTTCATCCATGTAGTCGAAAGCCACTTTCATAGATCTTAACAGATTGTCTCTCCAAATATCTTGTTTACATGTTTGTCAGGAGTCAAGTCACTCGAGATGATTACTCCTAGGTCCCCCTCTGAGTTTACTTTTTTGACTTCTTTATCTCCAATCATATAGTTTTCTGAGACTCTATTTTTGTCTTTTCCAAACTCCATTATGCTACATTTCTTGATGTTGAAATTCATTTCATGTTTCTGACTCCATTCCCATACCCTATGTAAGTCATCTTGTAATGATCTGCAATCTTCTTCTGTTTTCACTCTCTTGAGCAATAGCATCATCAGCAAAGAAGTTCATGTAACAATTCACTCCTTTGTCCATACCATTTATGTATATGGCAAACATTAAGGGAGCCAAAACAGAACCTAGGGGGATGCCACTTTTTACTTTTTCCCATTTCGAGTTTTTATCCCTATGAATCACTCTCATCTTCCTTCCAATTAAAAAGTCCTTCATCCATTCCAACAGCCTGCCTTGAATTCCTCCTATTTTTTCAATTTTATCAATTTTTAATGTGGTACCTTGTCAAAAGCCTTTTGCAAATCTAGGAAGGCACAGTCCACCCAACCATATCTTTCTTGTATTATTTCAATAAGTCTCGAGTAAAAGCATATTAGGTTTGTGGTGCACGATCTTCCACTGCTAAAACCAAATTGTTTGGGATTTATTATATTGTTCTCCACCAAATGTTTGATCCATCTGATTCTAATGATCTTTTTGCATATTTTGGCTACTGTACTTGTGAGGGACACTGGTCTAAAGTTTGTAGGTTCTTCCCTGTTTCCTCCTTTGTGTATTGGCACTATGTTTGCATTTTTCCAATCTTGTGGTACTTTTCCCTCTTTTTATGAGAAATATATTATCTTGTGTATTTTATCTGACAGTTCGTCTATACACTCTTTTAATATCCAATTTGCGATTTCATCTGGTCCGTGTGACTTTCTGACATCTAGGCTTTTTATTTGTTATCTTATTTCCTTCTGTGTTATTGTTATTTCCTTCATAATGGGTGAACTTTCTAACTGATCATTCTCCCAGGGTTGACAGTTCTCGATTGTATATACAGATTTGAAATGTCTGATCATAACATCTGCCATCTCTGTATCACCTGTGTATTCCTGGTCTCTTTCACGTAGTTTTACTATGTCATGCTTGTCCTTTGTTTTGTCATTTACATATCTGTAAAAGAGTTTTGGTTGGTCTAAATATTTGTCTATAATATCCCTTTCATATTCCCTTTTTTCCTTCCTGCGTATGTTTACATATTCGTTTCTAAGTACAGTACTTTGTATGTTTGCCATTAGGATGTTTCTTCTATTTTTCTTCCATTTTTTCCAGGCTTTATCTCTCCTAGCCTCACTACATCTTTAGTTGAACCAACATTTTATATATTTCTCATTTTGCTTCTTTATTGGTACATATTTGTTTACTCCTTCATTATACTTCTCTTTAAACATGTTCCACTTGTCATCCATCTTTGTTTCGTCATTAGTGAACCCATCCCTTTCTTTTCAGTTCCGTTTTTCGCTCATATGTTATATAGACCATGTCCCACAATGGTTGTTAATAGTGGTCCTTTCAGTTTCATCTCCACTAGACCCATGATGTCAGGTTTATCAGTTTTTAAGTAGTCATTCAGTTCATCTAATCCAGAGATCATACCGTCAATGTTTGTATATGCCACTTTTAATTTCGCAGGGGTTACTCGGTTGGAAAGAGTGAGAAACGAGGAGGTGAGGAGGAGAGCAGGGGTGGAAATGGAGTTGGGAGATAGGGTTGATGAAAGAGTATTGGGATGGTTTGGACACAGGGAAAGAATGAGTAAAGAGAGATTAGTAAAAGTGGTGTGGAAGGCAGAGGTGGAAAGAGTGAACATGAAGGAGCAACCAAGGACAAGATGTATGGATGGGGTAAAAGGGGCATTAGGAAAGAGGGGAATGTCAGTTGAGGAAGGCTGGGAGAAGACAGAAGACATGGGTGAGTGGAGAATGGTTGTGTGTGGATGATGATGTGATGCATGGAAGAGAATGGTTGGGGAATTGGGGGGGGGGGGTTGAGGGAATATGTGTGAATAATAAGTTCATGCAGCTCAAAGGGATTTCTCCCCGTTTTCTCTTTTTCTGCATGAGGGGACAGAGAGGGGATGGAGGGTCGCCAATTAAATGAAGAGGCCTTGCTGTGATGTGCTGTGTCTTGCTACACTGCTTCTGACCCAGTGTAGCCAAGATGCAGGGATGACCTGTCATCCAGGAGGAGCCAAAAGTAAGGGAAGGGGATGAATGGGAGTATGTGGGGATGGAATGGATGGGAGTGGATTTTATGCCTTTGTTTTTTGGCTACCTCCCTTGTAAGGGGGAAAAAGCCTTTGTTATATGTATGTAATTCATGGAGTACTTCTGTCTTGCACTGGTGTGAAGGTATCTCTCTTTGTCTCCATAAGAGAAAAGAGGCAAATCAGGAATTTCCCATCTTATCAATCCAGATGATGCATAATGCCGAAGAAGCAGTGAAATATTGTTCCTCTTACATCACAGGTGGGTCCTTACATGATGAGGCAGTTCCAAGTAGTTTCATTTAGATCCCATTCCCTTATCATCCCAAGGCTGTTGCTAAAACATCAATTCTACATCAGAGGTGATCTTGCTTTACCTTAACATCTGGTTGTGGCAGTTCCAATTGACACTGTCATATTGATTAACTCAATTTGGCATGCCTTTATCATCCCAGGGCAGCTGCTGGAAGAGTGCTCCTACATTTCCTTCCCAAGATGATCCTCTTTTACTTCCCCAAAGTTGCTTCTCATTCTCTTTTTCTACACATACTATGATGGGTAATCTCTTTCACACCATTTTCTTGGTTTAGATATTTCTACCAATCAGAATGACACTTCAGCATATATTCTTGATTCAAAATTTCTCCACCTGTTCATGATGATCTACCTGACACAGTTCTCTGTGAAGATATGCAGGAATATACCTTTATTTTAGTGGTTGCCAGGTGATTTTATTGAACTAGGGGATGTCCTGTCACACTCAGTACTAAGCCAATCTTATATGGTTCATTCACTTCCTGCTATTTAAATCATAAAGTATGATGTATTTAGGTGAAGGTTTGAAAACTCTGCTGTAGACAATACTGATATGCATTTTTATCCCTCTAGTACTCAAACCACCACCACCACCACCACCATCAACCCCCATTCCATATGAGGCAGCCACTTCGTGGGAGACTTATGCGGTAGCAGCAGCAGGTGCAGGATGTGTCCTGATCATAACTATCTTCATCATTATTCTTGTGAAAAAGAGGAATGTCCAGAGAAATCCTGATGGTGTTGAAGGCACTGTTACAGAGAATAGCATCTATGGAATGGGACGTGACACTGGCCATGCACAAGAGACTGTGAATGACATCTATGGGCTGGGGTGTGACACCAGTCATGCACAGGAGACTGTGAATGACATCTATGGACTGGGGCGTGACACCAGTCATGCACAGGAGACCGTGAATGACATCTATGGGCTGGGGCATGACACTGGCCATGCACAAGAGACTGTGAATGACATCTATGGGCTGGGTCGTGCACAGAAGACTGTGAATATCTATGGCTATGCCCGACATCAAGAAACATGAAAATACTGATCACAAGTGGCCAGCAGATTTTCCTCCCACAGTAAGTTGTGTGAACTGGATCTTGGGTTGCTAATAATGCTCCACTCAATTACTTCTCTCTATCCCTCCCCTTCATCTGTTTTCTTAGGATCACTTCAAAACAGTCCCAACAGCATTGGCTGCATGTTAATATGATATTAATACTGCACAGTAACATGCAGTTGGTACCTCAGTAAAGGGCACTGACTGATTTCTCTAAAGTTTTCTTTATTTTGATAAGCCTTTTCATTATGTTACTTCACATTATCTTCCAACTTTATTTTCTCATCCTTAAGTTTATTTGAATCACTGTTCAACTCAAATTATTCTGAATAAAATTTTCATCTATTCCCTTGGTTAATTACCTTTTTCTTGGTCACTTTAATTTCATTCTTAGTATTTACCATGTCTTCCACTACCCTGTTATATCATTTATGGCTGCCACTCTCATTTTCGGTTGAGAAAAGAGCTTGTAAATCAGAAGCTTAAGACATTAAGTCAGTTCCACATCTTTGATATATGGGGAGACAGCATGGGCAGGGAGTTGGGTGTGTGTGTGTGTGTGCAAGGTCATATCATTACCCATAGATCGGTCATACAAGCTCTGAGCTCTCTTCCGGGAGGGAAATAGCTGTCATTCACGAGTCCAACACGTGATCCAAAGACCAAGGTGAATTGTATCTATATTTTCTACAATTATTTCTTTTGTTGTCCTGGCATGAAGAAAGCACCAATTCATCAGTCACATATAGTTTGTTTGCTTGTACCTCAGGAAACTGAAGCCCTTTTCTTCTATGTCAGAATGACAAAGAAGATGAGCAGATGCTTTAACAATCATCTTGCATCAGTATCCATAAAACCCATTTAAGACAGGAACACCAGACAATCCTTTCTGAAGAAACATTTGTACATACATATACCAAAGGCTTTTTTTCCCCTTACACGGGGGGTAGCCAAAAAGAAAAAGGCATAGAAACCACTCCCACCCATTCCACTCCCCTCCCTCCCTCTCATCTTGGCACCTCCTGGATGACGGGTCATCCCTGCATCCGGTCCACTGCCCTGGGTCAGAAGCAGTGTCACAAGACACAGCACGTCCAAAGCAAGGGCGCTTCATTAATTTGGCAACCCCCCTCTCCGTCCCCTCATGCAGAAAAGGAGAAGACAGGGAGAAATCCCTTTGGGTTGCGTCAAATTATTTCTCATACATACTTCCTCAAACTCCTCTTATGTTCCATGTTTCTGCCCCGTACAGTACTGTCGGTACAATCACTCCTACATATAACCTCCTCTTAGCATCTATTCCCAGATGTCTATTTCTCATTACACTTTTTAATCCACCAAGGCATTTACTTGCTTCTCTCAATCTACATTCTACCTCCACCCCAACTCCTCCCTTTCCTGCCACATTTGCATCCAGGTATTTAAAACTATCCACTTCCTCCAGTCTCTCTCCCTTAATGCTCACTTCCAGCCTGCTGTCACTCTCTCCCCTTGTACATCTCATCACCTTACTTTTGCCCACATTTATCTTCAGCTTCCTTCTTTCACACACCTTCTCAAACTGTCACTAACTTCCTCAATCCCTCCTCTGATCCTGCTACAAGCGCAGTGTCGTCAGCAAACAACAACTGGCTTATTTCCCACTTTTCTCCATTTTCTTTAACCATCTCCAATCCCTGACCCACCACCCTTGCATTCACCTCTCGCACCACCCCATCTATGTATAGATTGAACAGCCAGGGCAACATAACATTTGTAGAAAATATAAATATTATCTGATGAAGGAAGAAGCTGTTTTAGTGGATTGGCTCATATGCATAAGGTAGTAGAATGTGTCAAGAGGACTGAAGGAAGTATAGACTATACAAAAGAAATGGCAACAAATATGAATACAATAGCTTTACAGGCATCAGTCTGTTAAAAGTAGTTGGAAAGGCATATGGGAAAGAGTTAACAAGTTAATTGAGAGGATTTAGAGGGGAAAAGTAACTGGAGAAGAGCAGTGTGGGTTTAAGGAAAAATAATTTATAGATAAAAATTTCATAGTAAGAAAGATATGCAAGAAGTTTTTGGCAAAAGGTAAGGATGTTTATTGGCCTTTTATAAATTTGGAGAATGTATATGGCAAGGTTCACTGGAAACCATTGTGTGATGTGGTGCTGATGTATGGGATAGGGGCAAGTCTGTTGCGAGTTCTCAAATGTTTTTATTCAAATAGTAGAGCCTGTGTTAGAATTAGAAATGTAGAGAGTAAGTGGTTTGAGGTACATACATACATACATATACCAAGGCTTTTTCCCCCTTACAAGGGAGGTAGCCAAAAAGGAAAAGGCATAAAATCATTCCCACCCATTCCATCCCTGAATACACTCCACACCCCTCCACCCTCCCTCTCATCTTAGCATCTCCTGGATGACGGTCATCCCTGCACCTTGTCCATTGCCCTGGGTCAGAAGCAGTGTCGCAAGACACAGCACATCCACAGCAAGGCCGCTTCATTAAATCGGCGACCCCCCTCTCCATCCCACCATACATAAAGGAAAAGACAGGGCTGTTCAATATGTACATAGATAAGGTTGTGTGGGAGGTAAATGTGAGGTTAATGGGCAAAGGATTGGAGATGTTAAAGAAAATGGAGAAAAGTGGGAGGTGAGCCAGTTGTTGTTTGCTGATGACTCTGCTTGTGGCAGGATCTGAAGGGGGATTAAGGAAGTTAGTGACAGTTTGGGAGGGTGTGTGAGAGAAAGTTAAAGGTAAATGTGGATAAAAGTAAGGTGATGAGATGTACATGGGGAGAGGATGGCAGCAATTAGGAAGTATTAAAAGAGAGGCTGCAGGAAGTGGATAGCTTTCGGTATTTGGGGTTGCATGTGGCAGGAAAGGGAGAAGTCAAAGTGGAAGTACATTGTAGATTGAGAGGAGCAAGTATGTGACTTGGGGGATTAAAAAGTGTAATGAGGAATAGACATTTGGGAATGAATGCTAAGACAAGATTGTATTTAGGGGTGATTGTGTGGGGGAAGAGATGTGGAACATGAGGAAAAGAAAAAGAGACTGTGTTTGAGATTAAATGTCTGAGAAGTATAGCAGGGGATAAAGTACTCGTATTACTGCCGTTCCAAGGAATCCCTTGAGTGCCAACAGCACTGTATGGGGCAGAAACATGGAACATAAGAGAAGAGAGGAGTTTGAATGTGTTTGAGATGAGGTGTCTGAGAAGTATGATGGGGTTTACTAGGATAGATAAGAGTGAGAAATGAGGAGGTGAGGAGGAGAACAGGGGTGGAAAAGGAGCTGGGAGATAGGGTTGATGAAAGAATATTAGGATGGTTTGGACACATGGAAAGAATGAGTGAAGAAAGACTAGTAAAAGAGGTATGGAAGACAGATGTGGAGGGAGTGAACATGAGGGGACATCCTAGGATGAGGTGGATGGATGGGGTGAAGGGGGCTTTGGGGAAGAGGGGAACGTCTGTTGAGGAAGGACGGGAGAGGACAGAAGACAGGGGTGAATGGAGAATGGTTGTATATTGATGAAGTTGTGATGCATGAGGTGGAATGGGTGGGGGGATGGGGGGTGTGGTAGTATGTGTGAGCAAAATTTGACACAGCCCGAGGGGATTTCTCCCCGTCTTCTCCTTTTATGCATGGGGGAATGGAGAGGGGTCGCTGATTTTATGAAGCGGCCTTGCTGTGGATGTGCTGTATCTTGCGACACTGCTTCTGACCCAGGGTAGTGGACAAAGTGCAGGGATGACCCGTCATCCAGGAAGTGCTAAGATAAGAGGGAGGGTGGAGGGGAGGGGAGTGTATTCAGGGATGGAATGGGTGGGAATGATTTTATGCCCTTTTTCTTTTTGGCTACCTCCCTTGTAAGGGGGAAAAAGCCTTGGTATATGTATGTACAAGGTTAGATAGAGTGAGAAACAAGGAGGTAAGGAGGAGTGTGTGGGTGGAAAAGGAGATGGGAGATAGGGTTGGTAAAAGAGTACCGAGATGGTTTGGACACATTGTGTTAGAGGACCTCTTAAAGTCCTGAAAGAGTGTCTTTTGGAGACAAAGTGTGCTCCAGGAGTAATAAAATCAGTGGAGGGAATGAGGAGTAGGTTAACCTCATGTTGGCAGAGGGCTAGAGAAACCTTACAGAGTGCTCAAGAGCAAATGAAACAAAACTATGACCAGAATGCGAGAGTGCAAGAGTTTAAACATGGGGAAAAGGTACTCATATCACTACCCTTCCAAGGTAACCCCTTGAGGGCTAAGTTCAGTGGACCATATGTGGTGACGAAATGAGTGGGGGAACTTCACTACATTGCTGCCACTCCTGATAGGAGACGGAAGCAACAATTGTGTGACCTGAATATGCTGAAAGCATACCAGGAGAGGGACAAAAGTGATGTGGGTGAGTCTGGTGGTAGTGTGTGTACGGTCTCTATCGTGCCTGAGGAAGACGAGGACTCAATCTCTCCCACCTTCGAGATGACGTGGAAGGCAAATGCAGATGTGTGGTCCTAGTTGGTGGACAAGCTGGGCCATCTCTCAGCTGAGCAGCAGGAGGACCTATTGGAGTTGCTGAGCCGATACCAGGAGATCTTTCGGGATGTCCCTGGAAGGACCAATCTGACGCTGCATGACATGGATGTGGGAGATGTGAAGCCCATCAAGCAAGCCCCATATCATGTGAATCCACAATGAGCAGCTATCATTCAGAAAGAAATTGACTATATGTTGGATCACAACTTTATTCAACCAGTATAAAGTGAGAGGAGTTCTCTATTGATATTAGTGCCAAAGTCTGACGGTACTCAGGGGTTTTGTATCGATTTCTGATGTGTGAATGCCATTACCAAGAAAGACTCGTATCCCTTACCTAGAATCGAAGAGTGCATTGATAAAGTAGATGGGTCACTTTTCATAAGTGAACTAGATCTGCTACATGGATATTGGCAGGTGCCTCTGACCACTCGAGTCCAGTCCATATTGTGTTTCACAGCTCTTGGGAGAACATATCAGTGCAATGTAATGCCTTTTGGAATGACCAATGCCCCTGCCACCTTCCAAAGGTTGTTGTTGTCGTTCCCTAGATTGTCTGTTCGAGCAGTCCCATCTCCCCAAGGAATGCCACAGCCGAAACTGGGTTTTCCCACAAATCCTTTATAGAGTGTATGTTGTGTTGTTTGCATGCATGATTGTGTATAATGCAGTCTTCCATTATGTGTTGTATGGTATGGGGTGAAGTGTTACATCCTGGGCAGCTGTTCACAATGCGGTCATCTAGCCTCTTCTGGAAGCTTAGAAGTGCTGCATGGTGGCCGCACCGCAGTCTGGCCAGGTGGACTCTGTCCTTTCATGGGAGAGAGGATTCAGAAGGGTGGATATCAGGGGGTCTGGCATGCAGCAGTGTGTTGTCTTTCAGTGTGTTAATGGGGCAGTGAGTGATATGATTATGAATATGTTCCCGGAGGCTGGTATTTGGTGGTTGTGGAGGAAGAGAAGAGAGTATCTGTGTGTGATACAGGTCTTTGGGTGTTGTTTTAATGTTTCTTGGTGTGTGTGGGTGTTCTGCTATGTAGTGTAGCGGGTGTGATGTGTTTGTGGTGGCTGCAGCAAGTGTTTGTGTGCCTCTCATGTCGAGGTGGTCCTTGACTTTGAGGACTTTTGTTTCATGGTGTAAATGGTCTATAGGTGTTGTATTTGTGCAGCCTGTAATTGTTTTAAGGGCTTTGTTTTGCATGATTTGAAGGGTGTTGTGGTGTGTCTCACTGAGATTAGGAGCCCATGCAGAACTCGCATAATTCATCACTGAGCGTATGCATTGTTTGTATATTGTTGTATTAGTTTCTTTGTTTTGTCCAAATGTTGTTCCAGTGATTGACTTAAGTGCGTTAAGTCTAGGTGTGCATTTGTTTTTTTATGTTTGTGATGTGTTGTTTGAAAGACATGGATGTATCATATGTTACACCAAGAATTTTCAGTGTGTTTGTGTGTGGTATTAGAGTGTTGTTGATGTAGAGATGAGGTATGTATTTGTGTTCTTTTGTCCAGTTGGTGAGAAGTGTTGCTGTAGATTTGGTTGGAGCTATTTTGAGTCTGTTTGTGATGAACCATGTGTATCAAGGTATGGCTGGATTATTTCTGCAGCTTTGTCTGTGTTACGATGTGTGCATGTGATTGTTATGTCGTCTGCGTAGGAAGAGAATTGTATTTCTGAGGTGTCTGGTGTGGGTAAGTCATGCATGTATAGATTAAAGAGCATGGGGGATAGAACAGAGCCCTGTGGTACTCCATTCTTAATGTTTCTGATGTGCGATGATTGGCCATCATATGACACATAAGCATTCCTACCTGCCAGATAATTGGCCAGCCATCTTTTGGTGTTATATATTTTATTTGTTAGGTTGTGGCGGGGGATAGCATCAAAAGCTTTACTAATGTCTAATGTTATAAGAAGTGTTCTGTGGTGGGGCCTATCTGAATTGATGAATAATCTTACAGAGAACATTCCTGATTGTGTAACCTATCTTGATGATGTTGTCATCTATAGTGATACTTGGTAAGAATATTTATGTCATCTAACTTAACTCTTTGACAAGTTAATGTCTGGCAATTTGGTGCTTAATTTGACCAAGTGTGATTTTAAGACTAAGATTCATTATCTTGGTTATGTCATAGGGTAAGGAGAGTTTGCTCCGTCCCATGCTAAAGTAGAAGCCATTCTCAACCACACCAAAGAGTAAAAGAGAATTTCATAGCTTTATAGGAACCATAGCTTATTACAGGATGTTCATTTATAATTTCTCTTCTTTAATGGCCCCATTAACTGATTTGTTGAAGAAAAGAACAAAGTTCCAGTGGACTGAGGCTTGTAATTCCGCTTTTGTTCAAACTAAGAGTCTTTTGTGTACTGCTCCTGTGTTGCAAGCCCCAGATTTCTCAGAGCCATTTTCTCTGTATTGTGACGCAAGTAACATTGGAGTTGGATCAGTTTTGTTACAAACTAAAAATGCTGTAGAGCACCCTGTGAGTTACTTTAGTAAGAAATTAAACATGGCTCAGTTAAAGTACAGCACCATTGAAAAGGAATTATTGTCTATTATCTTAGCACTTAAGTATTTTGCTGTGTATATTCCTGTTGGTGCCCAGGTAACGGTTTTCACAGACCACCATCCCTTGAAGTACCTTAACAAGTTTAAAGATAAGAACCTCCGCTTAACCAGGTGGAGTTTGTTTTTGAAGGAGTATCATTTAGATGTTCGTCATGTACGAGGGAGAGACAATGTGATAGCCGATTGCCTATCTAGATTGTAAGTGTATTCTCCCTCAAGTGAAAAAAATTCTCTACAAGAATTTTTTTCCCTTTTGAAGAGGGAAGTGTTATATATACTAGTACCTTATATATGTAATCTCCAATGAAAATAATTATTTTGGGTGAAAAGACGTCAGTTATTCTATGTACGAGAATTTAGCGTCACATTTTCGACGTTACACACAAGGAGATTGAAAATGTTTTGGGTTGACACCTTAATATTCTATTGAATCATGTTTAGCTTGGTAAGATGCATTATTATTTTGTGTATTATTCTATAATCATGTCAAACCTAATGAGTTATGTTTTTCTATGGATACAATACAAATTTATATATTATTTCAAGGTAGTGTGTAATACATTCTTGTTGTATTTGGTACCAATAGCATCACCAAGCTTACATGCAAATAAGATTAATCTGTCTTGGCCAATCAGGTTCAAACTCCATAGACGCTGGTACCATTCTCAACATCAAATTTGGTGATCTGAGTTAAGGTCACCCAGGGATGAAAAATATTCAGCATCACTGCACTACAAGTCAGCATTCCAATTCTGGTGGGCAAGGAGTTGTGTGTCTGTGTGTGTGTGATTCACCAAGGTCTTGGACGTGTTGGACTAATAATTGTCAGCCATTACCTTCATGGATGAAACCACAGAGCTAATATATAACTGATCTATGGGTTATGCTGTGACCTTACACACACACAAGTGTTGGAATAACAGTGTATGTGTGCAAAATCACAGCGTTACCCATAGATTAAGCCATACATGAGCTCTGAGCTCTCATCTGGAAGGGTAATTGCTGTCGATCAAAAGTCCAACACATGATTCAAGACAATGGTAAATATCACACACCACCACCATTCTCACACACACCCCATGAGTTTAAGGCTTGGTATGATAAACTGAAGCATAGCAAATGGGACCCAACGAGTGCTGCTCTTTTCACATATACTATTGTACATACATATACATATACCAAGGCTTTTTTCCCCCTTACAAGGGAGGTAGCTATTGTACAATTAGGTAATTACACATTACTGGTTTCCAGGCTGAAACTCAAGGCAACAGAAATCCAAACCCACCAATAAATAATTATAACATACAAATTTATTTCACATGGACATATACACATCACTTTCACATGAATTCATTTTACTGTGATTTTCAGTCATACATGTTTTGTTCTGAAAAGCCTTAACATTAGATTTATTGTAAAAAACTAATCCTGCTACTCTTATATTCATCACAATAAATGATTCAGAGTTCTAGCAGGGGTTTCTGTGTCTTTATCTCTTGAACTGGGTGAAGTAACAGAAACATTACATCGGATAATAATCACTCCAATCTAGACGGGAAACAGTTGGAGGACTTATGTTCTTAAAGAAAGTTTCAAGTACTGCTGCAATGTTCTCTTCTTTGTAATTTTCTACATAAAAGTTGTTTCCATCCTTTGCTCCAGCAATCATGGCCGACAGCTCTAGAATTGAGAGAAATAAAAAAAAAAAAATAAAAAAAAAAAGTGTTATGTATATATCTATATACACATACATATATCAAAGGCTTTTTTCCCCCTTACAAGGGAGGTAGCCAAAAAACAAAGGCATAAAAACCATTCCCACCCATTCCATCCCTAACATACTCCCCTCCCCTCCACCCTCTTATCTTGGCACCTCCAGGATGACAGGTCATCCTGCACCTCGCCCACTGCCCTGGGTCAGAAGCAGTGTCGCAAGACACAGCACATCCACAGCAAGGCCGTTTCATTAAATCGGCAACTCCGCCTCTGTCCCCTCATACAGAAAAGGAGAGGACAGGGAGAAATCCTTTTGGGCTATATACATACATATATGTGTGTGGTGATTGGTTTGACGACGGCATCATCACCACTAGACAGTGATACTAGTGATACTAGTTTTCGTCATCGCGTCGCGCGCTGGGTACCTAGTGATACTAGTTTTCGTCATCGCGTCGCGCGCTGGGTACCTTATCAGCCCATAACACTTTCTGTCTCGTGAGGTCGTCCTTTCTGTAATGGATTCGTGACCTCTGACCTCTGACCCCCGTATAAACTGAGCGAGCCTTGTTTACGGAAGGCGGGAACTTAGAAGAGGCGTATGTTTCTCACGTGTCCCCATTGGCCATTTCTCCCATACAGAGAGATTTTTAGCAAATCAAAATTAGTTGTAGGAGGAGCTTATATCATGAAGAGCTTTCTTCCTAGCCAACTTCTAAGTCAAGTTCAGTCTGCTCGGACACTCAAAAGTATTCAGTTAAAGTTGTCAGAGCTCTAACCTATTATATATCAATCTAGCCTAAAGCTAAGTACAAGTGATTCGTTCAACGATCAGAGGTTACAGTTGGAACTGCAACCAGGATTCATACAAGGTCGGTGTCTATTAATTAAGTCCAGCCTCCCACATCCGCACACCCGTACATAGCACAATCATTATTTTGACTCTGAAGTAATAATATATCAATAATAAAAGTCACATATTTGAGAAATATTAGTCTTATTCACCACCAAATGTGAAGTGAAAACTATATGTATAAAGTTTGTTCGTGTTCCTTGTGATTTAAACTATCTTGGCCAGCTACCACCTACCCATCTATATATTCATATTTAGTCGTAAACAAGGAGCGCGACATGTGTGTATATATATATAATGTGTGTATATATATATATATATATATATATATATATATATATATATATATATATATATATACACACATACATACAAATATCAAAGGCTTTTTTCCCCCTTACATGGGAGGTACCCAAAAGACAAAGGCATATAAACCACTACCACCCATTCCATACCTAACATACTCCACTCCCATCCATCCTCTTTCCTCCCTCTTATCTTGGCATCTCCTGGATGACAGGTCATCCCTGTATCTTGCTCACTGCCCTGGGTCAGAATCAGTGTCACAAGACAAAGCAAATCCACAGAATTGTTGCATCATTAAATCGGTGACCCCGTCTCTGTACCCTCATGCAGAAAAGAAGAAGATTGGAAAAAATCCCCTAGGGCTGCATCAATTTATTTCTCACACATACTCCCCCATCCCCCACCCACTCCCCCTCATGCACCACAGCATCAATCATACACAACCATTCTCCATTCACCCCTATCTTCCATCCTCTCCCATCCTTCCTCAACAGACTTTCCCCTCTTTCCCAATGCCCCTTTCACCCCATTCATCCATCTCATCCTAGGTTGACCCCTCAAGTTCACTCCTTCCACACCTCTTTTACTAGTCTTTCTTCACTCACTCTTTCCATGTGTCCAAACCATCCCAATACACTTTCATTAACCCTATCTCCCAACTCCCTTTCCACCCCTGTTCTCCTCCTCACCTCCTCATTTCTCACTCTAGTAATCCCCTATCATACTTCTCAGGCACCTCATCTCAAACACATTCAAACTCCTCCTATGTTCCATGTTTCTGCCACATAGAGTGCTGTTGGTACAATCTCTCCTTCATACAATCTTCTCTTAGCATTCATTACCAAGTGTTTATTTCTCATTACACTTTTTAATCCCCAAAGGCATTTACTCACTTCTCGCAATCTACATTCTACCTCCACTCCTCCATTTCCCGCCACATTTGCACCCAAGTATCTAAAACTATCCATTTCCTCCAGTCTCCCTTAACACTCACTTCCAGTCTGCTGCCACTTTCTCCCCTTGAACATCTCATTACCTTACTTTTAACCAAACTTATCTTCAACTTCCTTCTTTCGCACATCTTCCCAAATTCTGTCACTAACTTCCTCAATCCCTCCTCTGATCCTGCTACAAGCATAGTGTCATCAGCAAACAACAACTGGTTTATCTCCCACTTTTCTCCATTATATGCTACATGGTATGTGAAAATGTCAGAAAATGCAAGAGAAGCTATACTTTATCAATCCGGAGCTACTATCATAAACGTCGGTCAGCTTTATGTAATAGGCACAACTTTTGACATATTGGAGCCTTGAAGGAAAAGTACATTTTACATAACTGTGACCCTGATTTTGACCTTTTAGATTTAAGATAATTGATAGGGTTTATCCCTGGAATCATCTCTACAGTATAAGGCACCATAGTGTGGTTATGATCAAAGCAACTTAACCCATTCAACTGCGATGACAAGATGTCTTGTCATTTGGTCAAATAAAACAAAAAATCATAAAACACCAAAATGTTTGATCAAACACCAGAAAAATATGACGTCAGTCCTCGCTTCGCTGCGAGCGAAGCGAGGATTGACGTCATATTTTTCTGGTGTTTGATCAAACATTTTGGTGTTTTATGATTTTTTGTTTTATTTGACCAAATGACAAGACATCTTGTCATCGGAGTTGAATGGGTTAAGAGGCTGAAATGTGTGCGGCAACATTACAGACAAATGTCTAATGGAACAGAGTAACAACTGTATTTTCAACAACTAGTAAATAAACAACTCCAGCATCATACTATACACTGCCGTCTTCACCTACTTATTCCTATAAAAAAAAATAAATAAATAAAAAAAATAAATAAATAATAATGAAAAAAAAAAAAAAAAAATCTATATTATCAAAGGTTTTCCCCCCTTATATGGGAAGTAGCCAAGTTAAAAGGCACATAATCCTTCTGAATTAATAATTACATAAATATACACATGTTTCCTGTTCAACACTAGGAACACACACACAAAACCATAACATTTAGGGACCTCTGTGAACCCTAAAAATACAATTAATTTTCTTCATTTGTACAGTGTCTTAACCCTGACACTAAATGGTAATCAGAAGCAAAACCCACTTCCTGACTCCAATCTTGTACTTGTATCTCCCTATAAAACTTTTCACACACAACAAGTGATGTAAAAATATCTTACTTTTGTCTGGTTGTGGACGATACATACAAAGGATCTTCTTTTTCATTTCCACTCCTCGACCAAGTTCATATCCGACACCAAGGGAGGGTTGAGTCACTTCTGCTACTATGACTGAAAATATTGTTTATGTTAACTTATCTATGACTACAAATATGGTAATTCTTTTACCTTCACTTGTCACAGAAAACATTTCTTGTTTTGGTTCTCTCTTCTATAGTAACAGTTGTCCATGAAGCTATATTTACTACAAAAAACATTCTACATGCATTCTAATGTGTAGCATACATCATGATTTACTACAAGCCATTCTACAAAATCAACCTTAATACATGCCTCTCTCTCTCTCTCTCTTATTTCCCATCTATGTTCTATGTGGGGGAGGGGGGGGGTTATGGAGTAGTTATGTGTGATTGATATTTTGATGCAGCACTAAAGGACTTCTCCCCATCTTCAATGTTTCTGCATGAGGGGACAGAGAGGGGGGTCACCAATTAAACGAAGTGGCCTTCCTATGGATGTGCTGTATCTTGCTGCTTCTGACCCAGGGCAATGGGCGAGATGCAGGGATGACCTATCATCCAGAAGGAACAAGGATGAGAAGGAGGGAGGTGAGGTGGATGGGAATGAAATGGGTGGGAATTGAATTATGCTTTTTGACTTTGGCTTTTTCCCTGGTTAAGGGGGGAAAAGTCCTTAGTATACGTAAGTACAATATGTTCTATCTGAATATTTTTTTTTTAATTCTGTATATAGTAAAGGAAGCTGTATAATACAATGTGTATCACTTTTTAGGATTAAGACAATTATCTAAATAAATTCTCTGACACATGGCAGCACTTTTCATCCCATGTTGTAATCGTTGTTGTGATCCTAAAATATGATACTCATTGTACATACATATACCAAAGTCTTTTTCCCCTTACAAGGAGGGAGGGTGGAGGGGTGTGGAGTGTATTCAGGGATGGAATGGGTGGGAATGATTTTATACCTTTTCCTTTTTGGCTACCTCCCTTGTAAGGGGGAAAAAGCCTTGGTATATGTATGTAAAAAAAAAAAAAAAGGCATAAAAACCAATTCCCACCCATTCCATCTCTAATACACTCCACTCCCCTCCACCCTCTCTCTCATCTTGGCACCTCCAGGATGATGGGTCATACCTGCATCTCACCCACTGCCCTGGGTCAGAAGCAGTGTCACAAGACACAGCACACCCACAATAAGGGCGCTTCATTAAATCAGCGACCCACCCTCTCCGTCCCTTTATGCAGAAAAGGAGAAGACGGGGAGAAATCCCTTCGGGCTGCGTCAAATTTTTCTCACACATACTACCTCAACCCCCATTCCACCTCGTGCACCACAACCTCATCCATATACAACCCTTCTCCATTTACCCCTAATTCCATCCTCTCCCTTCCTTCCTCCACAGACATTCCCCTCTTCCCCAAAGCCCCTTTTACACTCATTGTACTAGTTTC
The DNA here is from genome assembly GCF_046742065.1 of Oratosquilla oratoria. NCBI lineage: Eukaryota > Metazoa > Arthropoda > Malacostraca > Stomatopoda > Squillidae > Oratosquilla > Oratosquilla oratoria. The sequence continues at coordinate 26,332,497 of NC_134816.1, read as the reverse complement.
CTTTACTATATACAGAATATAATAAAAACAATTTCATAGAGTACACAGATGAGAAGTAAGAGAGAGAGAAAGACATATGCTAAGGTTGAATGGACTCCTTGAAGCATACAGACTATACAGTAAATTAAGTAATATATACAAATATATTTCTTCAGCTTCGTTTGTTTGTTGGTGTGCATCCACAAAAGTGTAATATCATGCTATCAAGCTATCTTTGCTGCACCTAAACAAGGGTTTAATCAGTTCAAAATATACAAGAAATTACCCACCCTAACCTCAATTTAAGCAGTCTGACAAAACTGTGTGGGTAAATGATGGCTTTCACAAATTTTACTTGGTAACACCCTCTATAAAGACCATAGGTCAAACAATAATAACTGTTGCCTCAAGTTTCAATGACTGGAAAGCTACGGCCTCACAGCGACTGGCATTAATCCTTAGGCCACATTTACACTGAGAGAGACTGGGCCGATTCTCGCCAAATGCTGTGAATTTGAATATCTAGAGGAAGACTTTGCTTGAATCTTTCTTAAATTACCAAAGAACACTTCAACAATGTGTCTAACACTCATAAATGTTGACCTCCTTTCAATTCACCATTCAGTGTCTCAATATAATATGACACAATGGGTAATTCGACATCTGAACACTGGAAGAACAATAGATTGTAACCGAAGTAGTTTCAACTAAAAAAAATTCATAACAGTTCAGGAGAATTGGCCCAAACTCAACCAGTGTAAACACAACCTTAGGCCTTCCTATAGATCTCTCTGGAAAGAAATTTTGGACTGTTGTCTGCGATGTATTTGTATGAGACAGTTTCTATGTCACTAGCTTATATTGGGAAGAAAAAAGTAGCCACTGCATATCAAATATCCTTATGAGAAAAGGTAGTAGAAATATCACTGAAACTGACTGAAAAACATCTTGGGCCCAGCCCAGAGCCTGAATGTCAGCCCACCTTTGGAGAAAAACACGTGTTGATAATGTCTGAAGGTGGGCAGCTTATATTATTGTATTATACGGGAAGGGGAGCTATGCTCATAGTGACCCGTCTTTGTATCTTGCAACATCTAGTTTGTTCTTAAATTCTTGTATGGTGTTTGCACACACTATTGTTGAATTCAATTTGTTCCAGACATCCACCACTGTGTGGCACACTTTTTTTTTTCAGATTTCTTCTATAACTATCCTTTTTGAGTTTCTTTTCATGTCCCCTTGTTTTTCTTTTATCTCACTTTAATAAGTCTTCTCTGTCAAGGACTTCCATGCCTTTCATGATTCTATAGTGTGTCATGTAATGTTGGCTGGCTTCCTTCCTTATAAGGGGAAAAAAGCCTTTGGTATATGTATGTATGTCATGTAATATTTATGTATGATGTCTTGTATGCCATGACATACTTCATATGGATTATGGTCAAAATTCTATGTTTTAGATATACGTAAATATACCAACAGCTTTTTCCCCCTGACAAGGGAGGTAGCCAAATACAAAGGCATAAAATCCACTCCCACCCATTCCATCCCCACGTACTCCACTCCCATTCAACCCCCTCCCTCGCTCCCTCTTATCTTGGCTCCTCCTGGGTGACGAGTCATCCCTGCATCTCACACACCGCCTTGGGTCAGAGGCAATGTAGCAAGACACAGCACATCCACTAAAAGGCCGCTTCATTTAATTGGCAGCCCCCCCCCCCCCCATCTCCATTCCTTCATGCAGAAAAAGAGAAGACAGGGAGAAATTTCATTGGGATGCATCAAAATATCATTCACACATACTCCCTCACCCCTCCCATCCCCTACCCACACCCTTCCATGCATCACAGCATCATACATACATAACCTTTCTATACTCACCCCTATCTTCTCCTGTCCTTCCTCAACAGACATTCCCCTCTTTCTCTATGGTCCTTTTATCCCATCCCTACACATCTTTGGTTGCCGCCTCATGTTCACTCCTTCCACACCTCTTTTACTAATCATCACTCATTCTCTCCATGTGTCCAAACCATCCCAATACTCTTTCATCAACCCTATCTCCCAATTCCCTTTCCATCTCCACTCTGCTCACCTCCTCGTTTCTCACTCTATCCAACTTAGTAACCCGTACCATACTTCTCAGGCACCTCGTCTCAAACTCCTCTTCTCTTCCTCTCTTATGTTCCATGTTTCTGGCCCATACAGTGCTGTTGGTACAATCACTCCTTCATACAATCTCCCCTTTGCATCAACAAATCACCTCTTTCTCTTCTCTGTTCCAGTGTTGACAGATGTAATATGATTAGAAGCACTAGACCTACCATTACTGAAAAAAATTTAGAGAAAGTGGTGATGTGATCAATGTTCAGGTGTTATGGAATTGTATGGTTTGGCCTTGAAATACCAACCCCAATTCCATTTTCTTTTGTTGATTCATGCTATTTCAGTATTATTGTAATTATAGCATCATTGTATGTCAAGATAGCAACTTATATGAAACCTAAGTACTTAAATTATATTAATATTGACTAAATATGTAAATTGCATTTTGGATTGTTAATTGTTCAAATTTGTATATGATGAAACGAAAGTCTAGAATGGAGAAAGGTCTAGTGGGACTGACAGGTCCTGAGGGCTGGTAGTACACCTGTATAACTTGAGTATTGTTCCATTTGTATATACTGTAGAGTTCACAAAACTAGATTTAAAATATATCTAAATGCCAAATCATTATATTGCTGTAAAAGGATTTCACTTGCTTAGCTGTAAATCAGCTTGCTTTTCTTCCTTATTTCCTTTCTTACATATCATTGTTTAATGGCATATCTTCAATCATAATAAATTATTATACTGTTTTCTAAGTTTCATAGACCTTTTGTAGTAACCAAATATATTTGATCTTCTAGTATATTATTTGATCTTGCATACAATTACTTTACATTAAACTCTAAACTGGGCGGTTTCACCTGGGAATTACTTCTGTATGCCCTGAGTTCAGTCAGTTGTCAATTACCATAGGGTATAACACCAGTTATCAAGGGGAATAGATAAAATGGACAAATATTTTAGTTTCAGGATGGGAGGTGTCACAGTCATGGGAACAGATTAAAGACCATGTCTGAGGAGTTGTCAAGAAATCTGTAGATGCACCTCTTCTGGAATAACTTAGAAGAGGATAAAGCCCAAGTTAAAACCACCAGTGAATTCAAAATGTATGCAATAACTAGAAAATTAGGCAAACAATATTAGGTAAACACTCACCATGGCATTGTTTCAGCCACATGACGTGTCTGTCATGAATGTCCTTGTCATCCTTCAATCCACCTGCAATTTAGGGATTCGTTCATCTCAATATGAAATGTGAAGGAGTGAAGGGTCAAAAACTTCAGTGTAATGCTTCAAGTTTTAGTGACTAACAGGAGCCACCAATGATTTCTGGCATCTCACACAGTTTTCTCCAGCAATAAAAACTGCACTATTACCTACTGTATTTGTGTCCTGGTAGTGAGAAAAATAAAGCTTTTTGGATAAAATTAAATGAATGTGTAGATGGTTTTCAGACGAATGTAAATGTAGTGGTGTTGGGGGATCTTAATGGTACAGTTTGTGATGAGCCGAAAGATGGAGCAAGGAAGTTTGGGGTGCCAGGTAATATATAATCTTGAGAGATAATGTTCATTTGTCAAGAGAGGGAGTTGATGATGTTCAAAAAGTACACATGGGAAAGTATGAAGGATAAGGCATTCATTAATGTAGTGGTACCAAAATTAGGAATGGAAGAGTTCTGGATGTTCATGTTTTCAGGGGAAAGAGTGGGGGGAATGTCAAATAATTTTTTGGTACAGAGAGAGTGGTTGAGAGTGGAGGAACAGGGAAAGGGAGGTGGAGAAGTGCTGAGAGTAAGCAAATTGGATGAGGAGGAAAAGGAGAAAGACTACCAGGAGAAGCTGAAAGAAGTGTGGGGGGTGGTGAGAGATACAGGATGAGTAGAAGAAAAATGGGTATAATTGAAGGAGGAAGTGACAAAATGCACAAAGATGGTACAGATTGACCTCTCATTAACGGACTAAAAGGGGGGTAATGGTGTACGTTGATGTGAATAACCCGTTGATTTGGAGTGGTTTTTGGGTGGCATAATGATTGCACAGCACTAAACAGCACCAAAAACACAGGGAAAACACCGCAAACACAGCTAATTAATATCCATTAACGAGAGGTCAATCTGTATAAGGATGGGAAAAACACGAGGGAACAGAAGGAAAGGTAGTAAATGGTACAATGAAGAGTTAAAGGCAGTAGTACAAGAAAAGAAGCAAATTAATGAGGATTGGTTGCAAGGTAAAACTAGGAAAGCATTTGGGAAGTACAAGAAGAGTGAATCAAAACATAAGGTGAGGAAGATAAAGAGGTAAGGAGATGTATTTACCTCATTGTAGTATACAGGAAAGGAGCAACATTCATTGGGTCCTGTCTCCTATTCTCTAATTTTCTAACAAACCTAGACTCAAATTCATGTATGGTTCCAACTTAATCTATATCTTTGATTTCCAATTATCATATTTAGATTTGAACTCCTGTATTGTTTGAGCTTGGGCTATATCACCTAAGCTATTCCACATTTACGTTTATATGGAAAACTGTATTTCTTCACATCCTTCCCAAATGTGGTCTTTCTTAATTTACTTCCATGACCTCTTAAAGCCCTCCCATCTTTAATCAAGAGATCTCTTCTATCAATGCAATCTATCCCCTTTAGTGACCTGAACACTGTAATAGTGTCACCTCTTTCTCCTCCACCTTTCAAAATTGGCAGACCCAGTACTTTTAGTCTTTCTTTATATGGTTTATCTGCCAGGCTGGGGACCAGTTTGGTTGTTGCCCTTTGTATTTTCTTTTAGTCTTTTAGTATTTTCTTTAGTCTTTCTTTATATGGTTTGTCTGCCAGGCTGGGGACCAGTTTGGTTGTTACCCTTTGTATTTTCTTTTAGTCTTTCTTCATATGGTTTATCTGCCAGGCTGGGGACCAGTTTGGTTGTTGCCCTTTGTATTTTCTTTTAGTCTTTCTTTATATGGTTTATCTGCCAAGCTGGGGACCAGTTTGGTTGTTGCCCTTTGTATTTTCTTTTAGTCTTTCTTTATATGGTTTATCTGCCAGCCTGGGGACCAGTTTGGTTGTTGCCCTTTGTATTTTCTTTTAGTCTTTCTTTATATGGTTTATCTGCCAGGCTGGGGACCAGTTTGGTTGTTGCCCTTTGTATTTTCTTAATCTTGCTTACATCTTTCACTCTGTGTGGGGACCAGACTACTGACGCATATTCCTGTCTTGGATGTATTAGGGTTTCAATGAGTATTTTCATCATCTCTTTATTTATATAATAGAATGCCACTTTAATCTTCTGCAATAGTTTTAGTGGAAGAGGACTTGGGACTTGTTGTACTACCGAAAAATGTAAAAGTGAACCAATATGTTTATTATGAACTCTTAAATGACCACCTGGAGGATTCTTTCAATAGCTCAGGTGCTAACATCTTTCAACAAGATCATGCCCCAGCCCACACTGCTCGTGGTGTTACTCAGTAGCTAGACTGTCATATACCTTACATAGCAGACTGGCCAGGCAATAGTCCTGACATAAACCCAATAGAAAACCTGTAGAACCACATTAAACAAGGCCTGCAGGGTAAAGATACAAGCTTTGTGCCCAAACTCGAGGCAGCCATTCGCCAATTCTGGGCTAGTATAACCCCTGCACATCTTGCCAAGTACGCTACTTCCATTCCAAACCACCTTCGTGAGATCATTGCACGTAAGGGCCACCCATCAAAGTATTAGAGGTACTAAGTGAGCTTTTGTTTATTGATTTATGACTCATTCATTCTCCTCATCACTCATTCTCGCTAACTGTTTGTACTTCCCTGTCGAGCACTGTATATATATATATATATATATATATATATATATATATATATATATATATATATATATTATATATATATATATATATATATATATATTTTTTCCAGTCCTATAATTTTTGGCTTCTGCTTCCTCTATATTTTTTGTGCATTTGCTCATTCCTCTTTTGTTAGGATCTTTGACTTGAACTTTATTTTCATTGGATGTGAACATTTCTCTTATATTTGCCTGACCAATACATGCTATCAATCTAGTCTGTTACATCCAAATCCTTCCATAGATTTGTTGATGTAAAATGTGGCGAGTTAAAATATATATATTAGAAAGGCATAAAGGAACTGATGGGGGTCAGCTATGTAGACAGGAAAAGGTAAAGGGTGTTGATGGACAGATGTTAAAGAAGGGAAGGCAGTAAGGAGGAGATGAGTAGAGTATATCAGAGAACTACTGAATATGGACTGATGGATTGATTGTGGCACAGTGGGAGGAGCTAAAAAAAATGACAGGTGGGAGAAAGAAATGACAGCTGTAGGAAAAGATAAGGTACAAAGAGCAATGCAAGTCATAAAAAGCTGGTAAAGCATCTGGGCTGGATTGGTGTCATGTGACAAAAAAGAAGAACAATTATAGTGGCTTGGCTAAGTTGTTTAATGTGTGCCTAAGTGAGGTGAATGTGGCTGAAGGACTGGAGGAGTGCTCTTTAAAAAAGAAAAGGGGACAAATATGAATGCAGTAGTTTTAAAGGGATCAATATGTTGAGTGTAACTGGAAAGGCATTAACTAAGGTGTTAATTTAGAGGATCAAGAGAAGATGAGGGAGTAACCATGTTGATTTAGGAAAGGTTAGGGTGTGTAGATCTAGTTTTTGTGGTAAAGCATATATATTAGAAGTTTTCGGCAAAAGATAAGGATGACAGTTGGGGCAGATACTGTTGATGAAAGAATACAGAGATGGTTTGGGCACATGGAAAGAATGAGTGAGAAAAGACTATGTTCCATGAAGGGCTTTAATAGTTATGTTAGAGTACAACTCTACTGACTACTGACACAGTAATATATCAGCCTAAGCTTAGCAACCACTTGGTCAGGTGATGGTTAAGTAGCGAATCTCTTTTGATTGATGGACACAGTCATGAGTAATGATGTGAATAAAACGCAAAATATACAAAGACCCCCATAATAATGTTCTTTGCTTTTTACAGAGTTAAGAGCCAACCAGACTGGATCCCATTTTCACATAAAAGTTCTGGACAAGAATATATTCCAGACAGTGTCCACTGTCCCCCAGACTATACATCACTGCTCTTCCCTTTCCTACGCATCAACAGTAAACAGTATTTACCTAATTGTATCTTACAGGAATGGGAGCTATGCGTATTGTTTTTGCACACACTACTGTTTTGTCTAGTATGTTCTATACATCCACCACTCTGTGGGGAAAGCTGTATAGTTGCTGCAGTATTGAAAGGCTATTTGCCGTCAGATCCCTGCTCTACATTCTCCACATATTACCTACTATAACAGACTGGATTTTTGTCTGCTAAATTGAGGATCCATTACATTGGGGCCTGTTAAATGAAGGGTCGAATGTATACACTCAAAGAAGTGGTACAGGACAATATTAAGAGCGAGTGTGACAGCATAACGGAAGGACAGTTGCAGTACAATAAAGTAGCATAATTTCCCGACAGAGATTTCCTCTGCCATAGACAAAATTGTGTGAGGCTCTGGTTTGTAGGGGTGCCTCATATAGTCCCTAAAGTATCGACTACATCCTACTGCAAAGTTTATACTACACAATTACATGCAGCCAATACCCCAGATCTGGTATAAATCTGTTTAGCCAAAAATTGGTCTTATTTATTCTTTATCTAGGCTAGATAGAGTGAGAAATGAGGAGGTGAGGAGGAGAACAGGGGTGGAAAAGGAGCTGGGAGATAGGGTTGATGAAAGAGTATTAGGATGGTAAGGACACATGGAAAGAATGAGTGAAGAAAGACTAGTAAAAGAGGTATGGAAGGCAGATATGGAAGGAGTGAACATGAGGGGATGTCCTAGGATGAGGTGGATGGATGGGGTGAAGGGGGCTTTGGGGAAGAGGGGAATGTCTGTTGAGGAAGGATGGGAGAGGACAGAAGACAGGGATGAATGGAGAATGGTTGTATATGGACGATGTTGTGATTGCATGAGGTGGGTGAGGTAGTATGTGTGAGCAAAATTTGATGCAGCCCGAAGGGATTTCTCCCCGTCCTCTCCTTTTATGCAATGGGGGGACGGAGAGGGGGGGTCGCCAATCTAATAAAGCGGCCTTGCTGTGGATGTGCTGTGTCTTGCGACACTGCTTCTGACCCAGGGCAGTGGACAAGGTGCAGGGATGACCCGTCATCCAGGAGGTGCTCAGATAAGAGGGAGGGTGGAGGGGTGTGGAGTGTATTCAGGGATGGAATGGGTGGAAATGATTTTATGCCTTTCCGTTTTTGGCTACCTCCCTTGTAAGGGGGAAAGCCTTGATATATGTATGTATGTATGTATCTAAAATAAAGTTTATATTGTATGCAGTAATATTTACAAGGGAAGTCCTTAGAAAGACAAGCTTATGTATAAAATTAATTTTCTACGACTAAAATACTCCAAAACTGGAGCACAAACTCCATACTATGCTTTATGTTGAATTTGTTTACCCCAATCAGTCTATTATAGTAGGGTCCTACTGTATTTTTCTTATAAGGTATTTGTATTTTTTTCAGGGTTGGAATCATTTAAAAAATAATAATAATAATTAACAACACCACAATGTATTATGTAACAGTGGAGGAATGTACCACTGTGTGTTGCCAAATTAAAATTGTCATTTATCAATGTTCCTTATTGTGATGGGGCTCAATTTTTGGTCCCAATATCCTGTGTTGCGAACATTTTAGTAATATTAGCAAAACTATAACAATGTTTATGTGTCATATGTGTACTGACTGGTATTACTTATGATTGTCTCTGGTCCCCTTCACCCCCTATGTATGTTGTCTGTGTGACTTAGTGTAGAATAACAATCTAATGAGGACAACAATGAAAATAAGCGTATATGCTTTTTTCTGTTATCCTCAGCAATTTTTAATTATTATTTCGAATTATGTGTTCTTGTCGTTATCTGCACTTCATGTATATTGATTCTTTGCCAAATAAAGTCTATCTCTATCTAAAGTTCACATAACTGTATGATAAAACTACAGAATTTGCAACTCAGCAGTGCTAACAGATTTAGCATTGCTGTTTCAGTGATAGTATTCTAAACTGGTTTGCTACAATTCTGCTCAGGAGATAAACCCTTAATGCGAGCTACTATAATGCCTTAAATATATTAATCCCATTATTTTTATTTATCTATTTCTAGCTATATACAATATTCAGCTTCAGCCTTATTACGAGTCGCAAAAATCTCCTGCCAGCATGCTTTTCTGATATAATACCTTCTCCTCCAAGTGCAGTAACACTGGGATCTGCAACATGTGGGGTCAAGACTTCTCCATATTTCTTAAGTTCATCAACAATCTTCTGGTAAATACCAACATCGTCTCTGCCAGCACGAATACTTCCACAGAAGTAGATCTTGAAGAAACTCATTTTTCCCTAAAAAAAAAAAATAAAAAAAATAATAATAATAATAATAATAATACTGTAATATAAAAAGTAAATAATACTAATACTAATATTCAGTCTATCTACAAATTGAAAATATAAGAAATTCTACACAAGACATCTGACCTTCACAATAGTTAACCCTGGGTGTCTTTGGGGGTAGCCTACAGCTCTTGTTTCACATGCAAGAGACACAAATCCAACTTCCTTGGGACACATATTATCATCACATTAACTGTTTACATCTTTCTAGGCCTTACTGCTTTTTTAGCTCTGCTGGTTTGAATGCACTTCCTTACTGTATATACTTGTGCATGAGCTGACTTTATGTATTTACCTTATTGTAGTACAGACGCTCCTCAACTTACGTTTTAGTTGCGTTCCGAACGGCCGAACATAAGTTGAAAATGAACGTAAGTTGTTACTGTACTATACATCCGTAAATTCTATTACTGTATCTTATAAAACACCCCTAAATCATTAATTATACACATAACATTGTAAAATACAGTAAACTTCCACTTACCCGAACTCCAAGGGGGATTAGAAATGTCCGATTAACCGAAATGTTCGGTTAATCCAACTTTGTATGTTTCATTCCCGTAGAGTTTTATGCGGTAATGTCGTATGCAATATTCGTACCTGTAAACTTAACATACACATGGAAATGCTTATAATAGTTCATAAACATATTCTCTATAGTATAGAGTATAAACAGCCGATTAGGTGTAAACATGGAGTGTGCTGCCACCGTGTGAGCACTTAGTGAAGCTTGCGGGTGGCGGAAGAGGCGGCGGGGTGTTTGAATGTTCGGTTGAGATCCAAATACATTCGGTTGAAGCGATGGCTACCGTATTGAGAAAATATTCGGTTAAAACGCGTTCGGATAAGCGCGAGTTTACTGTAACATTAATTTCAAATAAATTAAATTCAAGCAACATAAATTGAGATGGTGGAGGAGGAGGAGGCAAGGCACGTTCAGTCTGTCGTTTGTATCATGTAAACAATGGACGCAGCGTCATGCGTAAGTATTGTTTGAACTACGGAAAGCGCGCTAAAATAAAAAATTCACTCCAAAAAAATTTACCATTTTTTTTTAGTCAGTTCAAACGTAAAATCGAAAAAACGTAAAACGAATGAACATAAGTAGAGGAGTGTCTATATACAGGAAAGGAGCAACATTCATTGGGTCCTGTCTCCTGTTCTCTAATTTTCTAACAAACCTAGGCTCAAATTCATGTATGATTCTAACTTAATCTATATCTTTGATTTCCAATTATCATATTTAGATTTGAACTCGTATATTGTTTGAGTTTGGGCTACATCACCTTCTAAGCTATTCCACATATTTATACATCTATATGGAAAACTGTATTTCTTCACATCCTTTCCACATGTGGTCTTTCTTAATTTACTTCCATAACCTCTTAAAGCCCTACCATCTTTAATCAGATCTCTTCTATCAAAGCAATCTCTCCCCTTTAGGGGCATTCTCTGTTAAATCAACCAATTTTTTTTTTAAATTAACACCCTCATCTCTCAGATTTTGATGAAATATGGTTCAAAGGGAAATCATAAGCCCTGAATCCATTTCTGATATTTTTAGATCAATTGGACAAACGGTTCAAAAGATATGACCTCAGGAATTTTGAGGTCACATGTGAGATTATATGTTTTCAGTGACCCATAACTTGGTTAATAATTATCAGAATTGCATATATATATATATATTTAGAATCAGAGAAAGCCAAAGAATTCAAATATATAGGTTTTAAAACTCTAGGTTGAAAAATTAATAAGTTATACAAAAAACAATATTTGGTTACAATTTGACCTCTGGGGTATCAAATGAGAATTTTTTTTTATAGATGTAAAAAATGAAGGCTAAGGCATTAGGTATTAGAATCAGCAAAAAAAAGTTTGTGTATGAAAGTATTTTTCATAAAACTAACCTATAAGTGAACACATTCCTAAGTCTGGCATCAATTCTACCTATTTTTCCACACTTAGGCTCATATTTTGACATATAGATTTTTCTAGATATACAGTAAAAGCAATGATAGGGTTCTTAGCAATGAGAAACAATCATAAAACCCAAAGTGTATGTTGGTAAGCTATGAGAAACAATTAACAGTGTTGCTAAACAGCCTGTTGAAATAAGTTGCAACTTGTCTAATTTTAGCATCCTTGTCCATGTATAGCCATGTACACTTGATGTTTTGAGCCTTGAGTCACGAAGGATCAGAGCAACCACCCAGTTATATGGCTGCAACTGTACTAACCCGTTGACAAGGATGCTAAAATTAATACAAGTAGCAACTTATTTCAACAGGCTGTTTAACAACACTGTTAATTGTTTCTCATAGCTTACCATCAAAATCTGAGAGATGAGGGTGTTAATTTAAAAAAATTTTGGTTGATTTAACAGAGAATGCCCCAATACCTTGTGCATAAAGTGAACCCAGCTTTTGAACATTATTCATAGGCATACCATAAACAAATTGTAGTGCTGGGCATTATTCTGAACATATATCATGGCAATTAATGGTCTTCATTCTTTTTGATAGAAAGATACCTCAAAATTAACAGAAATTTGTGTGCATCTTCAATCATAAATGTTTCCATCACTGAGGCACGGGGAGGGGGGGGGGTTTTGCCAATTTAATGAAGCACCCTTGTTGTGGGTGTGCTGTGTCTTGTGACACTGCTTCTGACCCAGGGCAGTGGGTGAGATGCAGAGATGACCCGTCATCCAGGAGGTGCCAAGATGAGAGGGAGGGAAGAGGGTGGAAGGGGAGTGGAGTATGATAGAGATGGAATGGGTGGGAGTGGTTTTTATGGGTTTTTTTGGCTACCTCCCTTATAAGGGAGAAAAAAGCCTTTGGTATAAGTATATATTACTCCAGAAGTGTACATGTGATATATCAATAAAAAAATAAAAAAATATTAACTTAGTAAATTAATATGCATCAACATAATATCCATTTTTGTTGTTAGAAATCAATGACAAAAACCTTGCTAAAAGATATATCAGTGACAACTCAGATATCTTCGATTGCTGTGGAAGACAAACTAACGGGTCTAACAACTTGGGGTAAATTTTTAAAAGTGCACACCTACGCAATATAGCAATAGAAAATTAAACAAGTTTGTAAATTATAATACACCAATGTAATATAGTATATACCACATAGATATGCACTTCTAAAAAAAATACCCAATTTGGTCTAGTCTAGTCTGATGACGTCTAGGGATGCTAAATGCATATCCCGTAGCCAGCTATAAGGTTGGGTTAGGTTAAACTATACCAATTTATTAGATTTCCTTTAGTTTGTTTTTGACAATAAACATTAACAAACATGGCATCTCATAGCTCACCAACGTCCAAGTAGCTGTTAATGCATCACTGTATGTATTGCTTTCAGCAAATACTGTCTTTTGGGTCAATTTATAGTTTCACCCAACCATAGAATTTGATATGTGGCTTAGGTGTTTCTGGTGAGAAATGTTGTGATATGAACGATGGTGTACATCATTTCTGTCGCAAATGCGTACTTTTGAAGTAATTAAATATTGAAGTTATGCACTTATGACTACATCTCCCGAACGATGTGGGGGGACGTGCGGGAAATCGGGGTTTTTGGATCGCATACTACGTTCATGTATTTTAATTTACAAAATTAATATTTAATTTTCTAATGCCATATTCATATTGCATAAGTGTGCTCAACTAAAATAATACTCAAAATAAACAATCTCTCCACACAATCCAATCAAACGTCTTGCAGGCCAATTTTTCCGCATGAAATGAGTAATTTCCATATCCCTACCTATATAGTATATTAACAGAACGTATCTCGAGGCCTCAGAATAACACAAATTAACAAGAAGTCACACTTCGATGTATAAGTCTTCAGAGTGATTTAAATCTGAATAATCAAGCATCTTTCTCCCCTTTGCGGAGTATATAAGAACGGTGCACTTACCTAGACTACGACACTTCTCCACCTATTGCCGTAATGTAAACACACACAGTACAAATTCGTAGTTCGTGTGTACCTATAACCCAAGGTCTAAATATACAGGTCAGACCGTTTACATTCTTCTGCGCAGATTCTGACGTCATTTGGCTGAGTCCATTTTCTCTTTGTGATACACTGAAGAAAACTGTTTAACGCCAAGGAAGACAGGAACTATAATATTTTATATATTATATATATATATTATATATACTATATATTCATATATATAGACAGGAACTATAATATTTTATATATATTTATATATATATTTTGTATAATATTTGTCAGAATATAACTAATTCGTGGAGCGGTGCGAGCGAAGGCGACGTCATTTTTGAACGACGGACCAGCTTCAACTGACAGCTATAGCACCCCCTAACCCCACTTTGAACAGCCAGGTGACGTTCACGGGCCCGCTGCGCCAACTCCCTCGAAATTCGGTCGGAAGTGGTTAGACCTTATATTCTTAGATCTTGCCTATAACCTAGCGTTTATTTTTCACTCTATTTTAATTTTTTTATTACTGTACGAAATAAATTCAACCATGTATGCTTTGCTTTATGCCACTATTCTAGGTGAAAATATACAATTATTATTTTCATGGTATTTACATGGAATAAAGAATTCTGATACTTTTTTATGGAAATAAGCGTTCATGCTTTTTGTGTTATCCTCGGCAATTTACATTTATTATTTCGAACTATGTGTTCTTGTCATTATTTGCACTTCATGTACATTGATTTATTGCCAAATAAAGTCTGTCTGTCTGTCTGAGCAATAAAACTTAAACAGTTTAGTCAGTATGTATATATCAACTTGAACAATGAAAAAGAAATGCACACATATATATGACAAGGTCGGAATTCCAACCAAAACTATATTATTTTCAGCTTCTTTCCACTAAGGAAGGTGGTACGTGCACCAAGTAATGTTATGATGTGTGGTAATTGTTGTTACGGGAATTGCATGGTTTACCTTGAGCTACGGCAATTTCCCGAAAGCTTGTTTAATTTCGAATCGGGAACCTTACCTGTAACTTCGTACCACACTATCGTAATTTTAATTAATATATTATTAAACTCCCCTCCCTCTTTATTATTTATTAAGCCTATGTTGTAATTTTGATTAACAAATCGGGAACTTTGAGAACTTACTTAAAGTATTAGTTGTCCCGTGGTTTCGAAGCCGTTTTACGAGCTCGTAAGAATCCCAGCCGAACGAGATTACGTTTAGTTAACTGAATGTCAGACAGGCTTCAGCGCTGGTACCAGACGCAACTAATAAACCTCGGCAAAGGAATTCTACAGTTCGATCGAAGTCTCAAGAATACACTTCTAGTTCCGACGAAAGTTAGAGAACTCAACCAGGGAAGTTTTCTAACGTTCTCGAATTTGATGATACTTAATTACAATAGATGCAACATCTTTTCAATATTTCAAGATTTTCATCCTGGTTGCCGTATACAAATTCCTCTTCACTAAATTGTTTAACTCTCGGATTGATTTACCAATATGTGTACAAATTTAACTTCCACACTCCAAAATTATCCGATGATTGCTTTGCAAGTGATTCACTTCATGGTCATGGATCATGTGCAAGATTCGTGGTCGACAGCTATTACCCTCCCGAGAAGTCAGATCTATAGGTGATGCTGTAACCCAACACACACACACACACTCACGCTCACACCACACCCCCCCTTGATCTAGAGATCACCCTACTCCTCGTCTTCTCCTTCCTCTATATCGTAGTCCTGTAGCCACCTTGGCGGGCGTCTTTCGCGCTGGGGTCTCTGAGACACCCCATCCTCTTCTGTTGTCGCTCCGTGGCCTTCCTCCTCATCTTCTCCTTCACTCACTACCCGCCGTATATCCAAGATATGTCGCGGCACTCCCTCAATAGAAACATTGTTCCGGGAGTTCACCTCCGTCACTGTCCCTCTCGTCCACTGTGACGTGCACTTCCTGTCCTTTGGTCTCACCCATACCTCCTCCCCCACCTGCACTGAGGCGGGGCCTTCTTCGGCGTTGGCCGGCAGTTTCGGTCCCTGCAGCGGATGGCGCCAATCATATTTGAACACAGCCTTTTGCGGAACCGAGCGGTCGTCTTGGCCTGACCAGGGGGAGATATTATACCAGAAAACTGCCTCCGTCGGCGGTATTCGCGCCCTCTCAGCTATGGCCTTAATTGTACGATGGTGTCGTTCTACTATCCCATTTCCGCTCGGCCGGTACGCTGCCCGGAAGAAGCGTCTTGTGTTCCACTTGTCCAATGTACCTTTCAGTGCCTCCGACCGAAACGCCGGGCCGTTGTCCATCAGGACTTCATCCACTGGGCCCCGCTCCAAAAATACCTCGTCCATCACCCGCGCAATCTCTTCTCCAGTCTCCGCCTTCAGTTCTCGCCAAATGCCGAACCGCCCTGGGCCGCAGTCGACCATCGATAAGTATCTGGTGCCTTGATAGTGGGTTACGTCAATTGCCAGCCGCCCCCAGTTCTCTTCCACGCAGAGCTCCCCCGCTGAATGCGGTCTGGGGGCTGGGTTTATGGACTGACAGCGGGCACACGCCCTCACCGCATGCCGCACCTCTTCCCTTGATATGTTCGGGTTAACCTTCCTTGCAAGGAACAATGACCTACCGACCCCTAGATGATGCGTTTCGTGCAACTCTTTCGCACGAAAGAACCCAGCGGCGCACATCTCGAGCTTCTCTTCCTGTTCTTCCTTCGCTTTCAGCCAGCTCCTCTTTACTCTGGTAAGCGCGTCCGCTTTGTTCGCCTCCGAGGATACCTTCCTCACCCTTATCTTCATGCCGAACTCGTCGATTAACTCTCTCAGGATCCCGAGGCGGCGCTTCACCAGGATCTCTGCAGCTCCTTTCGTGCGTACTCTCTTTTCAGCCGTCAGCACCGAGTCCACCCCGCTACCGTGGCTGAGTCCGTCCTGATCTCGATCTCACGCAGCCCCCATTTCAGCGCCAAATTTGTTCCTTTTATGACCGCGTCCAACTCTGACACGTTAATATGGTGGTAGTCGTCCTTCTTCCGCTGCCACGCTCCATCTTCGACTATCACGTTCCCTATCTCCAAGACGGCGCCGGTTGCGATACTACTCGCGTCGCACCATACTACGCCCTGGCTCTGCTGGGGCGCGTTCCACTGTCCTCTCACAGGATCATCGTGCATCGTCCTCTGGACAACGTCGTGCATCATGGTTAGCGTGTCCTCATCAACCTTCTCTCCCCAATCTTTCGATCCCGCCCTCCTCTTAATGTAGCTACATGCCGTACGAAGCCATCCGGCGATCGGGTAGTGGCCCACTAATTTGCCGCAAAGGGAGAAAAGTTCTCGTTTACACATTTCGTCCGTCACCTTTGGGATCTCGTTCCCTCGCTTGAACATCAGCGTTCCTGCCGCGTTCCTTTCCAGTCGCAGTCCCAACACCGCTCCTCCCTCCAACGGCTCCGGTTCCTTAGCTGTCAATCCGTATCGAGCCAGATGTTCCACCACGTTCGACGTCGATACTATGCCATCGTCCACCAGTATGTCGTCTAGGTACGAGTCAGTGCCCTTCTTCATCGCTTCAGTCTTCCCCAGTACCGTCTTCAGGATTCTCGTCATGATCCTCGGGGCCGAGCTGAGCCCAAAACCAAGTCTGGTCAAGCAGTAAATTCTCCCTTTGTATTTTACTTGCTGGTACTTCCATAACTTCTTAGTCACGTGAATTTGCAAGTAAACCGCCCGCAAGTCTACAACGGCGGACGCCCCCCTCCTTCGGCGCCACCTGCGTAGGGTCTCACTACATACATCTACAAAATCGTCGCCAGTATGACACTTCACGAACTGGTTCAGCTCTCGGAAGTCCAGCACCGGTCGTACCTTTCTCTTGGTTGGCTGCACTACCGCCATCAAGGGCAGGATTCCGCCCTCCACCGGTTCCTCCCAGGGACTCAAGATTCCTTCCTCGATCCATCGCTCCACTTCGAGGTCAAAGTCCTCCCTCACCCCCTCTCTGAGGGTCCGTGTGTAGCAGTCGACTTTGTTCTTCAAGACGGGCGAGCTTTCCTTCGGATACCACTCTACTTCCCACTTCCGGCCGTCAAATTCCGCCCGGAAGTCCTCGTCCTCAATCGTGCACGGCGTCGCCCTCTCCTCAGGGTCGAGCTTCGGGCCAGCACCGCCCTCCGCGGCTCCCATTGCCATTCCTACGTCCTCACCCGGCCTCGGTCGGTTCTTCATCCTCTCTTCCGAGTCCTGCCTCATTCCAATCCGCACGAGCCCACCGATGAACGTGACTTCTCCAAGCTGGGTAATTCCGTCCATTCCCAGCACCACGTCAATTCCCTCCAGAATCGTTCTAATGACGAGCACTCTTAGTCGTATCGGGATACCCTCCACTATCATTTCAATTTCCTGGTCGCCATCGCATATCGTCTCTCTCCCGTCGACTGTCGTCAGGGCCACATCTCCCCGTCTGAACTCTTGAACTATATCGGTCCTCACGATCGTGGTTGAACAGCCAGAGTCTATCAGCGCCCTCGCGCGTCTCCCTCTCACCCAAATATCCACGATCGGCATACGACTGAACGGTGTCCTTACATTTCCTCGGCGGCCCCTCGCATAGTGGCCGCCGATGTCCCGTTTCCCTGACTGCAATTTCGGGCCATGTGCCCTGGCTGATTGCACGAGTAACAGATAAGCTCTACCTCCTTACAGTCCCTTGCCAGGTGACCCAGTCTCCGGCACTCGTAACAACGGACCCTCGACAGCCCGCGCCATCTGTTGTAGTCACCCCCGAGCTCACCCGTTCTCCCTTCTCGGTCCGTGGCCACTCTCGCCCGCGCGCCTTCTCCTGCCGAGGGCACTCTCCTTTGTGTCTGTTCGTTGGCCACAGCCACCATCGGCCCTTCATCCTTAGCCTTAGTCAGGAGCCTGGCGCGGGCTATAAGTTCGCTCATGTCTGCCTTTGCTGCATTTTCCGTTGCCTGCAGCCCAGTCGATATGTAATCCGGAAACCCATTCACGAAAGCCATCCTCACTACCATCTCCAGGGAGTTGCCTTCGAGATTAATCAGGCCTGCCAATCGCCTAATGTCATTTGCGAACACGTCAACCTGTTCTCCCGTCCACCGCATTCGCCGTAGTTTGCAGTACGCTTCGAAGGGACTCTCGCCAAAAACTCCCTGTAACCTCTCCTTCACCTTTTCCACTTCCTTTTGATCTTCGGTTGCCATCTCCATGTAGACGGATAAAGCCGCGCCCACTAAATTTAGCGCGATGTAACTCGCCACATCCCTCACTCCCGTTAGCCGCGCGACCAAGGCTGCCTTTGTTAGCCACACGGAGACATCTCCTGTCCCGTCAAACGGCCTTAAGGTGACACTATTCACCTTGAACGGTTCTTTTTCACTCTCAGGTGCGGACATTGACGGCCCGTTTCCACTTGCGGCCGTAGTCATTTTTGCAGAGCCTAGATAGCTTGTGATTCAAAAGTACTTACTTGTGTGTCGATGACGTCGGTTCTTCGGTTTCGGTCGCTCCTGGGTGGGCCCTTACATTCCTTTGCGGCACACTCTCCACTTCTCTAGCCTAATTCCCTACCTCCTAACCATTAATGCTAGCTTATCATATCCCCCTTTCCGGGTACTGTACACTCTACTCACACTCGCATTCACCACCACCCACGCGCGGTCCTTGTTCGGCACTGTGCCACCCAAGCCAACGTGAGGCCACCCCCTCCCGCATTCGGGTGGGAAGGGGGATACCAGCGCTCATGCCCTTTGACCCCTTCTCCCCCCCCCAGAAAGAGGGGGAGGGGGTGCCAACCGTCCGTCCCCATCCGCGCCATACACACTCACGCTCACACCACAAATGGGATGACGTAATAAGCGGTGTTCCACAAGGAACAGTTCTAGCCCCAATAATGTTTGCTATATATATTAATGATATGGATGAAGAAATTGAAAGTTATATGAGCTTCTTTGCAGATGATGCAAAACTATTAAAAAAAAAGTGAACACGGAAGAAGATTGTGAGTCACTACAGAGTGATCTAAATAAAGTATGGGAATGGAGTAGGAAGTGGGAGATGGATTTCAACACTAAAAAGTGTAGTATAATGGAATTTGGAAAAAGCAAAAAAAGAATAACAGGATCATATAAATTGGGAGAAGAAGGAATAAAAAAAAGTAGAAAATGAGAAGGGCCTGGGAGTCATTATTATGAATAATATGTCACCTGAGAAACATATAAATAATTTTTTTAGAGAAACTTATAATTTAATAAGAACAATCAAAGTGGTATTTACATACCTGGATGAAGAAATGGTGAAGAAAATTCTAATCACTCTGATAAGACCAAGATTGGAATATGCAGCAACGATGTGGTCACCAAGTACAAAAAAAAAAAATGCATAAAAAACTTGAAAGAATACAAAGAGCAATTACAAAATTGGCACCAACACTCTCAAAACTATCATATGAAGAGAGACTAGCAAAACTTGAACTACAGACACTAGAACAAAGAAGAGAGAGGGGAGATTTGATAGCTATTTACAGAATCATGAAAGGCATAGAAATTATTGATAGAGAGAATCTGATAAAATGGGATGATAGAAATACAAGAGGACACGGAAAGAAAACCAAGAAAGCTATAGAAGAGATCTGAAAAAGAACAGCTTTCCTCACAGAGTAATAGATAGTTCGAACAAGTTAGATGAGAAAGTGGTGTGTGCAAAAACAATACATGAATTGAAAAAAAGTTTAGATATAAATGAGATATGAAGACGGGACCCCACGAGCATAGCTCCCCTTCCCGTAAAATACAACTAGGTAATACACACACACACTCAATTCCAAGACTGGGATATGCATCAGTAGTACGGTCCCCACCCAGACTGAAGTATATAAAGTAAGATCGATAGAATAAAAGGGCAGCACCCAAATTAATCTCCAACCTGACAGATAAACCGTATGAGGAAAGACTCAAATTACTGGGTCTGCCAACTTTGAAAGATATAAAAGAAAGTGGTTATGTCATTACAGTGTTCAGGTGGGGATAGGTTGCATTAACAGAAGAGATCTCCTGATTAAATACGAGAGGGCTTTAATAGGTCATGGGAGTAAACTAAGAAAGACCACATGTCCAAAAATGTGAAGAAACATTCTCCATGTAGATGCATAAATATATAGAATATCTTAGAGGGTGATATTGTCCAAGCTCAAGCAATATACGAGTTCAAATTTAAATATGAGGATTAGAAATCAAGGATATAGATTACGTAGGAACTGTACATGAATTTGAGTCTAGTTATGATAGAAAATTAGACAATAGAAGACTGTACCCAACGATCGCTGCTCCTAAACTGTATATTATAATTAGGTAAACACGCACACATAAAAACAAAAGAGGAGGAATATTTGGGAGTGTTGATAAAAGACAACCTATCACCTGACGTACAAACACATCAGCAAGATTGAAAGAAAGACATACGGATTACTGCAAAAGATCAAAGTGACGTTTCACTATATGTTTAAAGTCTGAGACGTTTCGGAGGCATTTTATGCAACTGGTTCGTTTTCTTGCATAAACAAGATATTTCTATAATGTTTATTTACAAGCGCGAAGTAAAATAATGTTCTCAGAATGCAAATCTGGGCCTACTTCTTTTACGTCGTCACTTTCCCCGGAATCATCATGATATTCATGGGCGGACATTTTTTGTGCAATTGATTCCTTTTCTTGCAAAATTGTTTAATGATAATGCATGTAGGATATTTCTATCATGTTTATGTATAATCGCGAAGTAAAATAATGTTCTCATAATGCAAATCTGGGCCTAATTCTTTTTTGTCGTCACTTTCCCCGGAATCATCATGGGCGTGTAGTATTCTAGTATGAAGGACGATCAAGGAAGGAAATCAAAGCAGTGGTCTTATTCTATTTATTCACCGAATCTGACGAGAATGTGGCGAGCCTGAGATCTCGATTTGATACTAGGAGAGAGGTCTTGGAGCTATTAGAGTTGTTGCTGTTGCGATCGAAGAGGCTGTTCTATGGGCCAAGGTCTAAGTAAACAGGTCTAACCGCTGGCGCAGTTCTGCGCAGCTTCTGACGTCATTTGGATGCGTCCATTTTCTCTTTGTGATACACTGAAGAAAACTGTGAAACGCCAAGGAAGACAGGAACTATAATATTTTATATGTTATATATATATATATTATATATATATATATATCATATATATTATATATTCATATATATAGACAGGAACTATAATATTTTATATATATTTTATATAATATTTGTCAGAATATAACTAATTGATTGGAGCGGTGCGAGCGAAGGCAACGTCATTTTCGAACGACGGACCAACTTCAACTGACAGCTATAGGACCCGCTAACCCCACTTTGAACAGCCAGGTGACGTTCACGGGCTCGCTGCGCCAACTCCCTCGAAATTCGGTCGGAAGTGGTTAGACCTTATATTCTTAGATCTTGCTATGGGCTATGGGCTACCTAGGACAGCCGACCACCCGCTCGCCCAGGATCGGTTTGTGTTTATTCTCTCGTGGCTAAGTTGAGTAAGTGGTCAGGACTCGAACCTACACTGGTGCAATGCATGGTTCACACCATAGACCACTGCACCACGGAGCAACGGCCATGTGGGAGGGGAAGAATGTAAGAAAATTAAAAGACAACAGTGTATAAAAGAGGGCTATTGCCAATAAGCGCCTTTTGCATGGGCGATTCATTAAGGGGCAATTGATGGTGGTGGCTCGGGAGAAACGGGCAGGGATCTTGGACGGCGGCGCCGACGCCTGCGATTAGAATCACCAAAAGTTGAGAAAATGGTAGGAGGCGTAGTAGTAAAGGTTGAAAAAACAAAAAAAATAGTGGGGGGCAAGCTGAAATTAATGAGAAGATGTAGTGGATGGAAACGATAGAAAGGAAGCAATTTTTAGTCGAAGAAAAAGTACATGTAGATGTTTGTGCGTGGGGCGTGGTTATGTTCGTGAGAGGTGTGTGTATCATACGAGAAGTGAGTAGGGTTCACTTTCCGCGTGTGGCATTGCTGATTATCCCCAAGCTAGGCAAAGCACGTTCCTGATTAACCCCAGATGAGGCAAAGCACGTTCCTGATTAACCCCAGATGAGGCAAAGCACGTTCCTGATTAACCCCAGGTGAGGCAATGAGCGTTTGGCCTTTAACGAGTCAATGGGCGATATCCGAAGCGTAGTCAAGAGAGTGGATCCGATGGCGGGGGGGGGGGGGGTTGGTGGCAGGCGGGCGAGTGTTGATTTGTGGATATCTTTTCTTCTGGGCACAACTCTGAAATCAGAGAATTACGTGACTCGGGAAACGAGTGTATTTGTCAGATGTGTAAACCCGCTCGCCAACGTCAGCGAAGAGGCCAGGCGTGTGCTGGACCGGTCGACAGCAGAGGAGACTAATGGACATGATAAAATCTCCTCCCCCACGACCGGCCGGCGAAGAACTATGGACGTTGGCTGAGAGAGCTCGAGTGAAGTGCGACGCGCGACCTCTGCTGAGCCAACGAGTGTAGATTTGTGTGGGCGGGTCTCTTTTCCTTCCATGCACAATTCTGAAAGCAGAGAATTACGCGACTCGGAAAACGTGTGTATTTGTCTAAGGCAGCGTTTCCAAAACTTTTCCGACCATAGCACCCCCTGTGCCGATCCCCAAGCCCAGGGACCCACACAGGTACAGGCCTGCATCCCTCACGTCCTGCCTTGGCAAGACCGCTGAGCGGATGGTCCTCAATCGTTTCCTGTGGTGGACGGAGTCCTTCCATCATAGTATGTATGGTTTTATGAAAGGAGTGGCAGCAACTGACTGTGTGGCAACCCTTCTTGGATTGATCGGTAGTCAGCCTGCAATTGTGGTGTTCCTGGGTCTGGAAAAAGCATTCGAGGGTGCAAGGGCTCCTGCTATTCTTGCATCCTTGTTTGCTAAGGGGATTCAAGGTAGAATCTTGACCTGGATTGCAGACTACCTCAAGGGCAGAGTAGCGAGATGCGCTTCCAGGGACACAGGATGGAAAATGGGGCCCCGCATGGGGGCATTCTTAGTCCTACCCTCTTCAACGTGCTCGTGGAGAACCTCACTCTATTTGATTTCGGACAGGATGCTCGATTCCTCTGTTATGTGAACAATATCGTGTTGGTGATCACTGGTGGCGGCTGCCTCCTTCGTAGGGTCCAGAGGGCACACAGCCGCCTCTTCCAGGAATGTGGAAGGCTGGGACCGAAGATCTCGACGGCCAAGACCAAAGCAATGAGTCAGAGGACGCGGAAGCAACGCCCCCATCTTACTCTTCAGTGCGACACTCTCCCCTGGGTGTCCACCTAACCTGGGCATCTGGACCAATACCAAGCTTTCCTTCGCTCCGGAGGTCAGGTACTTCCGTGAGGCCAGGAAAACGAAATCAAATCTCCTCATAGCTGTGACGAGATCCCGGTTAGGTGCCGGACTTAAGGTCCTCCGGATGTACTATATCCAAGCGGTACGTTCGGTGGCGGACAATGCTGCTATGGTTCTCATCTACCCCGGCTCAGTTCGTGGGACAAGCTTGAAGTCCTCCAAAACCAGGCTCCCCGCACTGTCACTGCGGCTCCTCCATGAGTCAATGTGGTAATTTTAGACATTAGACAGAAGGCGGGGGTTACCTCTCTTCGCCTACAGGCTGAGAGGCTTTCTTCTTGTATTCACGTCCGACTCTTGACCGGCACAACGGAGAGTGATGTGAAGACCTCCCTCCTGAGTGCTCTAGAAGCCACGGGAGACACCACCGGTCACTCCTGGAGGGCCGCGCTTTTGAACTCAGGGCATTGGTTTGGCGACATGCTCTAGACGGCCCTCATCAAGATCATGACCCCCCCCCCCCCGTGGCGATCTCTCTGCGCCAGCTTTCAACTTTTCCACCTCAACGGAAGGAAGGGTGACTACGACCCGGCACAGTTAAGACGCATGGTCCTTAAGGTCATAAAATCCACCTTCCCCTAACGAGCTCATCGTACTACACGGATGGCTCTGTGACCGCGCTATGAAGAGTGATGGAAGCTCTATTCTTCTGACAGAGCTTGCTGCCATCTCCAAGGCCCTGGACCAGACACTCTCTGTTGGGCAAGGGGCAGTCATGATCCACACAGACTCGAGGGGTGCTATTGACATCATTCGGTCTTTGATGGCAATGGATGAAGTCTACTTAACGGCAGCAATCCAGCACTCACTACATCAGTTGGACCAACATGGAAGGTCTACAACATTTCATTGGATTCCCAATCACATCGGGATTCCAGGGAACACTATTGCAGATGAGGCTGCCAAGGCAGCGACTGGGTTCACCATAATCACACTGCTGTTGGCACCCACAATTACACAGATATAGGGCGTAACCAAAAGGCCAAGGCCAACCACAGCATCTGCTACATGGATATTGAAGTCTACTTAACGGCAGCAATCCAGCACTCACTACATCAGTTGGACCAACATGGAAGGTCTACAACATTTCATTGGATTCCCAATCACATCGGGATTCCAGGGAACACTATTGCAGATGAGGCTGCCAAGGCAGCGACGGGGTTCACCATAATCACACTGCTGTTGGCACCCACAATTACACAGATATAGGGCGTCACCTAAAGGCCAAGGCCAACCACAGCATCTGCTACATGGATATTGGCAGGTGCCTCTGACCACTCGAGTCCAGTCCATATTGTGTTTCACAGCTCTTGGGAGAACATATCAGTGCAATGTAATGCCTTTTGGAATGACCAATGCCCCTGCCACCTTTCAAAGGTTGTTGTTGTCGTTCCCTAGATTGTCTGTTCGAGCAGTCCCATCTCCCCAAGGAATGCCACAGCCGAAACTGGGTTTTCCCACAAATCCTTTATAGAGTGTATGTTGTGTTGTTTGCATGTATGATTGTGTATAATGCAGTCTTCAATTATGTGTTGTATGGTATGGGGTGAAGTGTTACATCCTGGGCAGCTGTTCACAATGCGGTCATCCAGCCTCTTCTGGAAGCTTAGAAGTGCTGCATGGTGGCCGCACCGCAGTCTGGCCAGGTGGACTCTGTCCTTTCATGGGAGAGAGGATTCAGAAGGGTGGATATCAGGGGGTCTGGCATGCAGCAGTGTGTTGTCTTTCAGTGTGTTAATGGGGCAGTGAGTGATATGATGATGAATATGTTTCCGGAGGCTGGTATTTGGTGGTTGTGGAGGAAGAGAAGAGAGTATCTGTGTGTGATACAGGTCTTTGGGTGTTGTTTTAATGTTTCTTGGTGTGTGTGGGTGTTCTGCTATGTAGTGTAGCGGGTGTGATGTGTTTGTGGTGGCTGCAGCAAGTGTTTGTGTGCCTCTCATGTCGAGGTGGTCCTTGACTTTGAGGACTTTTGTTTCATGGTGTAAATGGTCTATAGGTGTTGTATTTGTGCAGCCTGTAATTGTTTTAAGGGCTTTGTTTTGTATGATTTGAAGGGTGTTGTGGTGTGTCTCACTGAGATTAGGAGCCCATGCAGAACTCGCATAATTCATCACTGAGCGTATGCATTGTTTGTATATTGTTGTATTAGTTTCTTTGTTTTGTCCAAATGTTGTTCCAGTGATTGACTTAAGTGCGTTAAGTCTAGGTGTGCATTTGTTTTTTTATGTTTGTGATGTGTTGTTTGAAAGACATGGATGTATCGTATGTTACACCAAGAATTTTCGGTGTGTTTGTGTGTGGTATTAGAGTGTTGTTGATGTAGAGATGAGGTATGTATTTGTGTTCTTTTGTCCAGTTTGTGAGAAGTGTTGCTGTAGATTTGGTTGGAGCTATTTTGAGTCTGTTTGTGATGAACCATGTGTATCAAGGTATGGCTGGATTATTTCTGCAGCTTTGTCTGTGTTACGATGTGTGCATGTGATTGTTATGTCGTCTGCGTAGGAAGAGAATTGTATTTCTGAGGTGTCTGGTGTGGGTAAGTCATGCATGTATAGATTAAAGAGCATGGGGGATAGAACAGAGCCCTGTGGTACTCCATTCTTAATGTTTCTGATGTGCGATGATTGGCCATCATATGACACATAAGCATTCCTACCTGCCAGATAATTGGCCAGCCATCTTTTGGTGTTATATATTTTATTTGTTAGGTTGTGGCGGGGGATAGCATCAAAAGCTTTACTAATGTCTAATGTTATAAGAAGTGTTCTGTGGTGGGGCCTATCTGAATTGATGAATAATCTTACAGAGAACATTCCTGATTGTGTAACCTATCTTGATGTTGTCATCTATAGTGATACTTGGTAAGAATATTTATGTAATCTAACTTAATTCTTTGACAAGTTAATGTCTGGCAATTTGGTGCTTAATTTGACCAAGTGTGATTTTAAGACTAAGATTCATTATCTTGGTTATGTCATAGGGTAAGGAGAGTTTACTCCGTCCCATGCTAAAGTAGAAGCCATTCTCAACCACACCTAAGAGTAAAAGAGAATTTCATAGCTTTAGAGGAACCATAGCTTATTACAGGATGTTCCTTTATAATTTCTCTTCTTTAATGGCCCCATTAACTGATTTGTTGAAGAAAGGAACAAAGTTCCAGTGGACTGAGGCTTGTAACTCTGCTTTTGTTCAAGCTAAGGGTCTTTTGTGTACTGCTCCTGTGTTGCAAGCCCCAGATTTCTCAGGGCCATTCTCTCTCTATTGTGATGCCAGTAACATTGGGGTTGGATCA
This sequence comes from Oratosquilla oratoria, assembly GCF_046742065.1. Taxonomy (NCBI): domain Eukaryota; kingdom Metazoa; phylum Arthropoda; class Malacostraca; order Stomatopoda; family Squillidae; genus Oratosquilla; species Oratosquilla oratoria. The sequence continues at coordinate 26,305,208 of NC_134816.1, read as the reverse complement.
GTTTTGTTACAAACTAAAAATGCTGTAGAGCACCCTGCGAGTTACTTTAGTAAGAAATTAAACATGGCTCAGTTAAGGTATAGCACCATTGAAAAGGAATTATTGTCTATTTTCTTAGCACTTAAGTATTTTGCTGTATATATTCCTGTTGGTGCCCAGGTAACAGTTTTCACAGACCACCATCCCTTGAAGTACCTTAACAAGTTTAAAGATAAGAACCTCCGCTTAACCAGGTGGAGTTTGTTTTTGAAGGAGTATCATTTAGATGTTTGTCATGTACAAGGGAAAGACAATGTGATAGCTGATTGCCTATCTAGATTGTAAGTCTATTCTCCCTCAAGTGAAAAAAATTCTCTACAAGAATTTTTTTCCCTTTTGAAGAGGGAAGTGTTGTATATACTAGTACCTTATATATGTAATCTCCAATGAAAATAATTATTTTGGGTGAAAAGACGTCAGTTATTCTATGTACGAGAATGGAGCGTCACATTTTCGACGTTACACACAGGGAGATTGAAAACGTTTTGGGTTGACACCTTAATATTCTATTGAATCATGTTTAGCTTGGTAAGATGCATTATTATTTTGTGTATTATTCTATAATCATGTCAAACCTAATGAGTATTATGTTTTTCTATGGATACAATACAAATTTATATATTATTTCAAGGTAGTGTGTAATACATTCTTGTTGTATTTGGTACCAATAGCATCACCAAGCTTACATGCAAATAAGATTAATCTGTCTTGGCCAATCAGGTTCAAACTCCATAGACGCTGGTACCATTCTCAACATCAAATTCGGTGATCCGAGTTAAGGTCACCCAGGGATGAAAAATATTCAGCATCACTGCACTACAAGTCAGCATTCCAATTCTGGTGGGCAAGGAGTTGTGTGTCTGTGTGTGTGTGATTCACCAAGGTCTTGGACGTGTTGGACTAATAATTGTCAGCCATTACCCTCATGGATGAAACCAGAGCTAATATATAACTGATCTATGGGTTATGCTGTGACCTTACACACACACAAGTGTTGGAATAACAGTGTATGTGTGCAAAATCACAGCGTTACCCATAGATTAAGCCATACATGAGCTCTGAGCTCTCATCTGGAAGGGTAATTGCTGTCGATCAAAAGTCCAACACATGATTCAAGACAATGGTAAATATCACACACCACCACCATTCTCACACACACCCCATGAGTTTAAGGCTTGGTATGATAAACTGAAGCATAGCAAATGGGACCCAACGAGTGCTGCTCTTTTCACATATACTATTGTACATACATATACATATACCAAGGCTTTTTTCCCCCTTACAAGGGAGGTAGCTATTGTACAATTAGGTAATTACACATTACTGGTTTCCAGGCTGAAACTCAAGGCAATAGAAATCCAAACCCACCAATAAATAATTATAACATACAAATTTATTTCACATGGACATATACACATCACTTTCACATGAATTCATTTTACTGTGATTTTCAGTCATACATGTTTTGTTCTGAAAAGCCTTAACATTAGATTTATTGTAAAAAACTAATCCTGCTACTCTTATATTCATCACAATAAATGATTCTAGCAGGGGTTTCTGTGTCTTTATCTCTTGAACTGGGTGAAGTAACAGAAACATTACATCGGATAATAATCACTCCAATCTAGACGGGAAACAGTTGGAGGACTTATGTTCTTAAAGAAAGTTTCAAATACTGCTGCAATGTTCTCTTCTTTGTAATTTTCTACATAAAAGTTGTTTCCATCCTTTGCTCCAGCAATCATGGCCGACAGCTCTAGAATTGAGAGAAAGAGAGAAAAAAAAAAAAAAAAAGTGTTATGTATATATCTATATACACATACATATATCAAAGGCTTTTTTCCCCCTTACAAGGGAGGTAACCAAAAAACAAAGGCATAAAAACCATTCCCACCCATTCCATCCCTAACATACTCCCCTCCCCTCCACCCTCTTATCTTGGCACCTCCAGGATGACAGGTCATCCTGCACCTCGCCCACTGCCCTGGGTCAGAAGCAGTGTCGCAAGACACAGCACATCCACAGCAAGGCCGTTTCATTAAATCGGCAACTCCGCCTCTGTCCCCTCATACAGAAAAGGAGAGGACAGGGAGAAATCCCTTTGGGCTATATACATACATATATGTGTGTGTATATATATATATATATATATATATATTATATATATATATACATACAAATACCAAAGGCTTTTTTCTCCCTTACATGGGAGGTACCCAAAAGACAAAGGCATATAAACCACTACCACCCATTCCATACCTAACATACTCCACTCCCATCCATCCTCTTTCCTCCCTCTTATCTTGGCATCTCCTGGATGACAGGTCATCCCTGTATCTTGCTCACTGCCCTGGGTCAGAATCAGTGTCACAAGACAAAACAAATCCACAGAATTGTTGCTTCATTAAATCGGTGACCCCGTCTCTGTACCCTCATGCAGAAAAGAAGATTGGAAAAAATCCCTTAGGGATGCATCAATTTATTTCTCACACATACTCCCCCATCCCCCACCCACTCCCCCTCATGCACCACAGCATCAATCATACACAACCATTCTCCATTCACCCCTATCTTCCATCCTCTCCCATCCTTCCTCAACAGACTTTCCCCTCTTTCCCAATGCCCCTTTCACCCCATTCATCCAAGGTTGACCCCTCAAGTTCACTCCTTCCACACCTCTTTTACTAGTCTTTCTTCACTCACTCTTTCCATGTGTCCAAACCATCCCAATACACTTTCATTAACCCTATCTCCCAACTCCCTTTCCACCCCTGTTCTCCTCCTCACCTCCTCATTTCTCACTCTAGTAATCCCCTATCATACTTCTCAGGCACCTCATCTCAAACACATTCAAACTCCTCCTATGTTCCATGTTTCTGCCACATAGAGTGCTGTTGGTACAATCTCTCCTTCATACAATCTTCTCTTAGCATTCATTCCCAAGTGTTTATTTCTCATTACACTTTTTAATCCCCAAAGGCATTTACTCACTTCTCTCAATCTACATTCTACCTCCACCTCCACTCCTCCATTTCCCGCCACATTTGCACCCAAGTATCTAAAACTATCCATTTCCTCCAGTCTCCCTTAACACTCACTTCCAGTCTGCTGCCACTTTCTCCCCTTGAACATCTCATTACCTTACTTTTAACCAAACTTATCTTCAACTTCCTTCTTTCGCACATCTTCCCAAATTCTGTCACTAACTTCCTCAATCCCTCCTCTGATCCTGCTACAAGCATAGTGTCATCAGCAAACAACAACTGGTTTATCTCCCACTTTTCTCCATTATATGCTACATGGTATGTGAAAATGTCAGAAAATGCAAGAGAAGCTATATTTTATCAATCCGGAGCTACTATCATAAACGTCGGTCAGCTTTATGTAAGGCACAACTTTTGACATATTGGAGCCTTGAAGGAAAAGTACATTTTACATAACTGTGACCCTGATTTTGACCTTTTAGATTTAAGATAATTGATAGGGTTTATCCCTGGAATCATCTCTACAGTATAAGGCACCATAGTGTGGTTATGATCAAAGCAACTTAAGAGGCTGAAATGTGTGCGGCAACATTACAGACAAATGTCTAATGGAACAGAGTAACAACTGTATTTTCAACAACTAGTAAATAAACAACTCCAGCATCATACTATACACTGCCGTCTTCACCTACTTATTCCTATAAAAAAAAAATAATAATAAATAAATAAATAAATAAATAATAATGAAAAAAAAAAAAAATCTATATTATCAAAGGTTTTCCCCCCTTATATGGGAAGTAGCCAAGTTAAAAGGCACATAATCCTTCTGAATTAATAATTACATAAATATACACATGTTTACTGTTCAACACTAGGAACACACACACAAAACCATAACATTTAGGGACCTCTGTGAACCCTAAAAATACAATTAATTTTCTTCATTTGTACAGTGTCTTAACCCTGACACTAAATGGTAATCAGAAGCAAAACCCACTTCCTGACTCCAATCTTGTACTTGTATCTCCCTATAAAACTTTTCACACACAACAAGTGATGTAAAAATATCTTACTTTTGTCTGGTTGTGGACGATACATACAAAGGATCTTCTTTTTCATTTCCACTCCTCGACCAAGTTCATATCCGACACCAAGGGAGGGTTGAGTCACTTCTGCTACTATGACTGAAAATATTGTTTATGTTAACTTATCTATGACTACAAATATGGTAATTCTTTTACCTTCACTTGTCACAGAAAACATTTCTTGTTTTGGTTCTCTCTTCTATAGTAACAGTTGTCCATGAAGCTATATTTACTACAAAAAACATTCTACATGCATTCTAATGTGTAGCATACATCATGATTTATTACAAGCCATTCTACAAAATCAACCTTAATACATGCCTCTCTCTCTCTCTCTCTCTCTCTCTTATTTCCCATCTATGTTCTATGTGGGGGAGGGGGGGGGTTATGGAGTAGTTATGTGTGATTGATATTTTGATGCAGCACTAAAGGACTTCTCCCCATCTTCAATGTTTCTGCATGAGGGGACAGAGAGGGGGGTCACCAATTAAACGAAGTGGCCTTCCTATGGATGTGCTGTATCTTGCTGCTTCTGACCCAGGGCAATGGGCGAGATGCAGGGATGACCTATCATCCAGAAGGAACAAGGATGAGAAGGAGGGAGGTGAGGTGGATGGGAATGAAATGGGTGGGAATTGAATTATGCTTTTTGACTTTGGCTTTTTCCCTGGTTAAGGGGGGAAAAGTCCTTAGTATACGTAAGTACAATATGTTCTATCTGAATATTTTTTTTTTAATTCTGTATATAGTAAAGGAAGCTGTATAATACAATGTGTATCACTTTTTAGGATTAAGACAATTATCTAAATAAATTCTCTGACACATGGCAGCACTTTTCATCCCATGTTGTAATCGTTGTTGTGATCCTAAAATATGATACTCATTGTACATACATATACCAAAGTCTTTTTCCCCTTACAAGGAGGGAGGGTGGAGGGGTGTGGAGTGTATTCAGGGATGGAATGGGTGGGAATGATTTTATGCCTTTTCCTTTTTGGCTACCTCCCTTGTACGGGGGAAAAAGCCTTGGTATATGTATGTAAAAAAAAAAAACAAAGGCATAAAAACCAATTCCCACCCATTCCATCTCTAATACACTCCACTCCCCTCCACCCTCTCTCTCATCTTGGCACCTCCTGGATGATGGGTCATACCTGTATCTCACCCACTGCCCTGGGTCAGAAGCAGTGTCACAAGACACAGCACACCCACAATAAGGGCGCTTCATTAAATCAGCGACCCACCCTCTCCGTCCCTTTATGCAGAAAAGGAGAAGACGGGGAGAAATCCCTTCGGGCTGCATCAAATTTTTCTCACACATACTACCTCAACCCCCATTCCACCTCATGCATCACAACCTCATCCATATACAACCCTTCTCCATTTACCCCTATCTTCCATCCTCTCCCTTCCTTCCTCCACAGACATTCCCCTCTTCCCCAAAGCCCCTTTTACACTCATTGTACTAGTTTCCTTTACTATATACAGAATATAATAAAAACAATTTCATAGAGTACACAGATGAGAAGTAAGAGAGAGAGAAAGACATATGCTAAGGTTGAATGGACTCCTTGAAGCATACAGACTATACAGTAAATTAAGTAATATATACAAATATATTTCTTCAGCTTCGTTTATTTGTTGGTGTGCATCCACAAAAGTGTAATATCATGCTATCAAGCTATCTTTGCTGCACCTAAACAAGGGTTTAATCAGTTCAAAATATACAAGAAATTACCCACCCTAACCTCAATTTAAGCAGTCTGACAAAACTGTGTGGGTAAATGATGGCTTTCACAAATTTTACTTGGTAACACCCTCTATAAAGACCATAGGTCAAACAATAATAACTGTTGCCTCAAGTTTCAGTGACTGGAAAGCTACGGCCTCACAGCGACTGGCATTAATCCTTAGGCCACATTTACACTGAGAGAGACTGGGCCGATTCTCGCCAAATGCTGTGAATTTGAATATCTAGAGGAAGACTTTGCTTGAATCTTTCTTAAATTACCAAAGAACACTTCAACAATGTGTCTAACACACAATTCACCATTCAGCGTCTCAATATAATATGACACAATGGGTAATTCGACATCTGAACACTGGAAGAACAATAGATTGTAACCGAAGTAGTTTCAACTAAAAAAAACTCATAACAGTTCAGAAGAATTGGCCCAAACTCAACCAGTGTAAACACAACCTTAGGCCTTCCTACAGACCTCTCTGGAAAGAAATTTTGGACTGTTGTCTGCGATGTATTTGTATGAGACAGTTTCTATGTCACTAGCTTATATTGGGAAGAAAAAAGTAGCCACTGCATATCAAATATCCTTATGAGAAAAGGTAGTAGAAATATCACTGAAACTGACTGAAAAACATCTTGGGCCCAGCCCAGAGCCTGAATGTCAGCCCACCTTTGGAGAAAAACACGTGTTGATAATGTCTGAAGGTGGGCAGCTTATATTATTGTATTATACGGGAAGGGGAGCTATGCTCATAGTGACCCGTCTTTGTATCTTGCAACATCTAGTTTGTTCTTAAATTCTTGTATGGTGTTTGCACACACTATTGTTGAATTCAATTTGTTCCAGACATCCACCACTGTGTGGCACACTTTTTTTTTCAGATTTCTTCTATAACTATCCTTTTTGAGTTTCTTTTCATGTCCCCTTGTTTTTCTTTTATCTCACTTTAATAAGTCTTCTCTGTCAAGGACTTCCATGCCTTTCATGATTCTATAGTGTGTCATGTAATGTTGGCTTCCTTCCTTATAAGGGGAAAAAAGCCTTTGGTATATGTATGTATGTCATGTAATATATAAGTATGATGTCTTGTATGCCATGACATACTTCATATGGATTATGGTCAAAATTCTATGTTTTAGATATACGTAAATATACCAACAGCTTTTTCCCCCTGACAAGGGAGGTAGCCAAATACAAAGGCATAAAATCCACTCCCACCCATTCCATCCCCACGTACTCCACTCCCATTCAACGCCCTCCCTCGCTCCCTCTTATCTTGGCTCCTCCTGGGTGACGAGTGTTCCCTGCATCTCACACACCGCCTTGGGTCAGAGGCAATGTAGCAAGACACAGCACATCCACTAAAAGGCCGCTTCATTTAATTGGCAGCCCCCCCCCCCCCATTCCTTCATGCAGAAAAAGAGAAGACAGGGAGAAATTTCATTGGGATGCATCAAAATATCATTCACACATACTCCCTCACCCCTCCCATCCCCTACCCACACCCTTCCATGCATCACAGCATCATACATACATAACCTTTCTATACTCACCCCTATCTTCTCCTGTCCTTCCTCAACAGACATTCCCCTCTTTCTCTATGCTCCTTTTATCCCATCCGTACACATCTTTGGTTGCCGCCTCATGTTCACTCCTTCCACTTCTGCCTTCCACACCTCTTTTACTAATCGTCACTCATTCTCTCCATGTGTCCAAACCATCCCAATACTCTTTCATCAACCCTATCTCCCAATTCCCTTTCCATCTCCACTCTCCTCACCTCCTCGTTTCTCACTCTATCCAACTTAGTAACCCGTACCATACTTCTCAGGCACCTCGTCTCAAACTCCTCTTCTCTTCCTCTCTTATGTTCCATGTTTCTGGCCCATACAGTGCTGTTGGTACAATCACTCCTTCATACAATCTCCCCTTTGCATCAACAAATCACCTCTTTCTCTTCTCTGTTCCAGTGTTGACAGATGTAATATGATTAGAAGCACTAGACCTACCATTACTGAATTTTTTTTAGAGAAAGTGGTGATGTGATCAATGTTCAGGTGTTATGGAATTGTATGGTTGGGCCTTGAAATACCAACCCCAATTCCATTTTCTTTTGTTGATTCATGCTATTTCAGTATTATTGTAATTATAGCATCATTGTATGTCAAGATAGCAACTTATATGAAACCTAAGTACTTAAATTATATTAATATTGACTAAATATGTAAATTGCATTTTGGATTGTTAATTGTTCAAATTTGTATATGATGAAACGAAAGTCTAGAATGGAGAAAGGTCTAGTGGGACTGACAGGTCCTGAGGGCTGGTAGTACACCTGTATAACTTGAGTATTGTTCCATTTGTATATACTGTAGAGTTCACAAAACTAGATTTAAAATATATCTAAATGCCAAATCATTATATTGCTGTAAAAGGATTTCACTTGCTTAGCTGTAAATCAGCTTGCTTTTCTTCCTTATTTCCTTTCTTACATATTATTGTTTAATGGCATATCTTCAATCATAATAAATTATTATACTGTTTTCTAAGTTTCATAGACCTTTTGTAGTAACCAGATATATTTGATCTTCTAGTATATTATTTGATCTTGCATACAATTACTTTACATTAAACTCTAAACTGGGCGGTTTCACCTGGGAATTACTTCTGTATGCCCTGAGTTCAGTCAGTTGTCAATTACCATAGGGTATAACACCAGTTATCAAGGGGAATAGATAAAATGGACAAATATTTTAGTTTCAGGATGGGAGGTGTCACAGTCATGGGAACAGATTAAAGACCATGTCTGAGGAGTTGTCAAGAAATCTGTAGATGCACCTCTTCTGGAATAACTTAGAAGAGGATAAAGCCCAAGTTAAAACCACCAGTGAATTCAAAATGTATGCAATAACTAGAAAATTAGGCAAACAATATTAGGTAAACACTCACCATGGCATTGTTTCAGCCACATGACGTCCCTGTCATGAATGTCCTTGTCATCCTTCAATCCACCTGCAATTTAGGGAGCCACCAATGATTTCTGGCATCTCACACAGTTTTCTCCAGCAATAAAAACTGCACTATTACCTACTGTATTTGTGTCCTGGTAGTGAGGAAAATAAAGCTTTTTGGATAAAATTAAATGAATGTGTAGATGGTTTTCAGACGAATGTAAATGTAGTGGTGTTGGGCGATCTTAATGGTACAGTTTGTGATGAGCCGAAAGATGGAGCAAGGAAGTTTGGGGTGCCAGGTAATATATAATCTTGAGAGATAATGTTCATTTGTCAAGAGAGGGAGTTGATGATGTTAAAAAAGTACACATGGGAAAGTATGAAGGATAAGGCATTCATTAATGTAGTGGTACCAAAATTAGGAATGGAAGAGTTCTGGATGTTCATGTTTTCAGGGGAAAGAGTGGGGGGAATGTCAAATAATTTTTTGGTACAGAGAGAGTGGTTGAGAGTGGAGGAACAGGGAAAGGGAGGTGGAGAAGTGCTGAGAGTAAGCAAATTGGATGAGGAGGAAAAGGAGAAAGACTACCAGGAGAAGCTGAAAGAAGTGTGGGGGGTGGTGAGAGATACAGGATGAGTAGAAGAAAAATGGGTATAATTGAAGGAGGAAGTGACAAAATGCACAAAGATGGTACAGATTGACCTCTCATTAACGGACTAAAAGGGGGGTAATGGTGTCCGTTGATGTGAATAACCCGTTGATTTGGAGTGGTTTTTGGGTGGCATAATGATTGCACAGCACTAAACAGCACCAAAAACACAGGGAAAACACCGCAAACACAGCTAATTAATATCCATTAACGAGAGGTCAATCTGTATAAGGATGGGAAAAACACGAGGGAACAGAAGGAAAGGTAGTAAATGGTACAATGAAGAGTTAAAGGCAGTAGTACAAGAAAAGAAGCAAATTAATGAGGATTGGTTGCAAGGTAAAACTAGGAAAGCATTTGGGAAGTACAAGAAGAGTGAATCAAAACATAAGGTGAGGAAGATAAAGAGGTAAGGAGATGTATTTACCTCATTGTAGTATACAGGAAAGGAGCAACATTCATTGGGTCCTGTCTCCTGTTCTCTAATTTTCTAACAAACCTAGACTTAAATTCATGTATGGTTCCAACTTAATCTATATCTTTGATTTCCAATTATCATATTTAGATTTGAACTCCTGTATTGTTTGAGCTTGGACTATATCACCTAAGCTATTCCGCATTTACGTTTATATGGAAAACTGTATTTCTTCAGATCCTTCCCAAATGTGGTCTTTCTTAATTTACTTCCATGACCTCTTAAAGCCCTCCCATCTTTAATCAAGAGATCTCTTCTATCAATGCAATCTATCCCCTTTAGTGACCTGAACACTGTAATAGTGTCACCTCTTTCTCCTCCACCTTTCAAAATTGGCAGACCCAGTACTTTTAGTCTTTCTTTATATGGTTTATCTGCCAGGCTGGGGACCAGTTTGGTTGTTGCCCTTTGTATTTTCTTTTAGTCTTTTCTTTAGTCTTTCTTTATATGGTTTGTCTGCCAGGCTGGGGACCAGTTTGGTTGTTACCCTTTGTATTTTCTTTTAGTCTTTCTTCATATGGTTTATCTGCCAGCCTGGGGACCAGTTTGGTTGTTGCCCTTTGTATTTTCTTTTAGTCTTTCTTTATATGGTTTATCTGCCAGGCTGGGGACCAGTTTGGTTGTTGCCCTTTGTATTTTCTTAATCTTGCTTACATCTTTCACTCTGTGTGGGGACCAGACTACTGATGCATATTCCTGTCTTGGATGTATTAGGGTTTCAATGAGTATTTTCATCATCTCTTTATTTATATAATAGAATGCCACTTTAATCTTCTGCTATAGTTTTAGTGGAAGAGGACTTGGGAGCCTTGTTGTACTACCGAAAAATGTAAAAGAAATGAAAGCTGTAGGAAAAGATAAGGTACAAAGAGCAATGTAAGTCATAAAAAGCTGGTAAAGCATCTGGGCTGGATTGGTGTCATGTGACAAAAAAGAAGAACAATTATAGTGGCTTGGCTAAGTTGTTTAATGTGTGCCTAAGTGAGGTGAATGTGCTGAAGGACTGGAGGAGTGCTCTTTAAAAAAGAAAAGGGGACAAATATGAATGCAGTAGTTTTAAAGGGATCAATATGTTGAGTGTAACTGGAAAGGCATTAACTAAGAGGTGTTAATTTAGAGGATCAAGAGAAGATGAGGGAGTAATTAGGGAGTAACCATGTTGATTTAGGAAAGGTTAGGGTGTGTAGATCTAGTTTTTGTGGTAAGGCATATATATTAGAAGTTTTCGGCAAAAGATAAGGAAGACAGTTGGGGCAGATACTGTTGATGAAAGAATACAGAGATGGTTTGGGCACATGGAAAGAATGAGTGAGAAAAGACTATGTTCCATGAAGGGCTTTAATAGTTATGTTAGAGTACAACTCTACTGACTACTGACACAGTAATATATCAGCCTAAGCTTAGCAACCACTTGGTCAGGTGATGGTTAAGTAGCGAATCTCTTTTGATTGATGGACACAGTCATGAGTAATGATGTAAATAAAATGCAAAATATACAAAGACCCCATAATAATGTTCTTTGCTTTTTACAGAGTTAAGAGCCAACCAGACTGGATCCTATTTTCACATAAAAATTCTGGACAAGAATATATTCTAGACAGTGTCCACTGTCCCCCAGACTATACATCACTGCTCTTCCCTTTCCTATGCATCAACAGTATTTACCAAATTGTATCTTACACGAATGGGAGCTATGCTCGTGATGTCCCATCTCTGTATCTTGCCATATCTAATTTGCTCTTAAATTCTTGTATTGTTTTTGCACACACTACTGTTTTGTCTAGTATGTTCTATACATCCACCACTCTGTGGGGAAAGCTGTATAGTTGCTGCAGTATTGAAAGGCTATTTGCCATCAGATCCCTGCTCTACATTCTCCACATATTACCTCCTATAACAGACTGGATTTTTGTTTGCTAAATTGAGGATCCATTACATTGGGGCCTGTTAAATGAAGGGTCGAATGTATACACTCAAAGAAGTGGTACAGGACAATATTAAGAGCGAGTGTGACAGCATAACGGAAGGACAGTTGCAGTACAATAAAGTAGCATAATTTCCCTACAGAGATTTCCTCTGCCATAGACAAAATTGTGTGAGGCTCTGGTTTGTAGGGGTGCCTCATATAGTCCCTAAAGTATTGACTACATCCTACTGCAAAGTTTATACTACACAATTACATGCAGCCAATACCCCAGATCTGGTATAAATCTGTTTAGCCAAAAATTGGTCTTATTTATTCTTTATCTAAGCTAGATAGAGTGAGAAATGAGGAGGTGAGGAGGAGAACAGGGGTGGAAAAGGAGCTGGGAGATAGGGTTGATGAAAGAGTATTAGGATGGTAAGGACACATGGAAAGAATGAGTGAAGAAAGACTAGTAAAAGAGGTATGGAAGGCAGATATGGAAGGAGTGAACATGAGGGGATGTCCTAGGATGAGGTGGATGGATGGGGTGAAGGGGGCTTTGGGGAAGAGGGGAATGTCTGTTGAGGAAGGACGGGAGAGGACAGAAGACAGGGGTGAATGGAGAATGGTTGTATATGGACGATGTTGTGATTGCATGAGGTGGGTGAGGTAGTATGTGTGAGCAAAATTTGATGCAGCCCGAAGGGATTTCTCCCCGTCCTCTCCTTTTATGCAATGGGGGGACGGAGAGGGGGATCGCCAATCTAATGAAGCGGCCTTGCTGTGGATGTGCTGTGTCTTGCGACAGTGCTTCTGACCCAGGGCAGTGGACAAGGTGCAGGGATGACCCGTCATCAAGGAGGTGCTCAGATAAGAGGGAGGGTGGAGGGGTGTGGAATGTATTCAGGGATGGAATGGGTGGAAATGATTTTATGCCTTTCCCTTTTTGGCTACCTCCCTTGTAAGGGGGAAAGCCTTGATATATGTATGTATGTATGTATCTAAAATGAAGTTTATATTGTATGCAGTAATATTTACAAGGGAAGTCCTTAGAAAGACAAGCTTATGTATAAAATTAATTTTCTACGACTAAAATACTCCAAAACTGGAGCACAAACTCCATACTATGCTTTATGTTGAATTTGTTTACCCCAATCAGTCTATTATAGTAGGGTCCTACTGTATTTTTCTTATAAGGTATTTGTATTTTTTTCAGGGTTGGAATCATCTAAAAAATAATAATAATAATTAACAACACCACAATGTATTATGTAACAGTGGAGGAATGTACCACTGTGTGTTGCCAAATTAAAATTGTCATTTATCAATGTTCCTTATTGTGATGGGGCTCAATTTTTGGTCCCAATATCCTGTGTTGTGAACATTTTAGCAATATTAGCAAAACTATAACAATGTTTATGTGTCATATGTGTACTGACTGGTATTACTTATGATTGTCTCTGGTCCCCTTCACCCCCTATGTATGTTGTCTGTGTGACTTAGTGTAGAATAACAATCTAATGAGGACAACAATGAAAATAAGCGTACATGCTTTTTTCTGTTATCCTCAGCAATTTTTAATTATTATTTCGAATTATGTGTTCTTGTCATTATCTGCACTTCATGTATATTGATTCTTTGCCAAATAAAGTCTATCTCTATCTAAAGTTCACATAACTGTATGATAAAACTACAGAATTTGCAACTCAGCAGTGCTAACAGATTTAGCATTGCCGTTTCAGTGATAGCATTCTAAACTGGTTTGCTACAATTCTGCTCAGGAGATAAACCCTTAATGCAAGCTACTATAATGCCTTAAATATATTAATCCCATTATTTCTATTTATCTATTTCTAGCTATATACAATATTCAGCTCCAGCCTTATTACGAGTCGCAAAAATCTCCTGCCAGCATGCTTTTCTGATATAATACCTTCTCCTCCAACTGCAGTAACACTGGGATCTGCAACATGTGGGGTCAAGACTTCTCCATATTTCTTAAGTTCATCAACAATCTTCTGGTAAACACCAACATCGTCTCTGCCAGCACGAATACTTCCACAGAAGTAGATCTTGAAGAAACTCATTTTTCCCTAAAAAAAAAAAAAAAAAAAAAAAAAAAAAAAAAAAAAAAAATAATAATAATAATAATAATATAATAATAATAATAATACTGTAATAAAGAAAGTAAATAATACTAATACTAATATTCAGTCTATCTACAATTTGAAAATACAAGAAATTCTACACAAGACATCTGACCTTTACAATAGTTAACCCTGGGTGTCTTTGGGGGTAGCCTACAGCTCTTGTTTCACATGCAAGAGACACAAATCCAACTTCCTTGGGACACATATTATCATCACATTAACTGTTTACATCTTTCTAGGCCTTACTGCTTTTTTAGCTCTGCTGGTTTGAATGCACTTCCTTACTGTATATACTTGTGCATGAGCTGACTTTATGTATTTACCTTATTGTAGTACAGACGCTCCTCAACTTACGTTTTAGTTGCGTTCCGAACGGCCGAACATAAGTTGAAAATGAACGTAAGTTGTTACTGTACTATACATCCGTAAATTCTATTACCGTATCTTATAAAACACCCCTAAATCATTAATTATACACATAACATTGTAAAATACAGTAAACTTCCACTTATCCGAACTCCAAGGGGGATTAGAAATGTCCGATTAACCGAAATGTTCGGTTAATCCAACTTTCTATGTTTCATTCCCGTAGAGTTTTATGCGGTAATGTCGTATGCAATATTCGTACCTGTAAACTTAACATACACATGGAAATCCTTATAATAGTTCATAAACATATTCTCTATAGTTTAGAGTATAAACAGCCGATTAGGTGTAAACATGGAGTGTGCTGCCACCGTGTGAGCACTTAGTGAAGCTTGCGGGTGGCGGAAGAGGCGGCGGGGTGTTTGAATGTTCGGTTGAGATCCAAATACATTCGGTTGAAGCGATGGCTACCGTATTGAGAAAATATTCGGTTAATGCGATTATTCGGTTAAAACGCGTTCGGATAAGCGCGAGTTTACTGTAACATTAATTTCAAATAAATTAAATTCAAGCAACATAAATTGAGATGGTGGAGGAGGAAGAGGCAAGGCACGTTCAGTCTGTCGTTTGTATCATGTAAACAATGGACGCAGCGTCATGCGTAAGTATTGTTTGAACTACGGAAAGCGCGCTAAAATAAAAAATTCACTCCAAAAAAATTTACCATTTTTTTTACAGTCAGTTCAAACGTAAAATCGAAAAAACGTAAAACGAATGAACATAAGTAGAGGAGCGTCTGTATACAGGAAAGGGGCAACATTCATTGGGTCCTGTCTCCTGTTCTCTAATTTTCTAACAAACCTAGACTCAAATTCATGTATGATTCCAACTTAATCTATATCTTTGATTTCCAATTATCATATTTAGATTTGAACTCGTATATTGTTTGAGTTTGGGCTACATCACCTTCTAAGCTATTCCACATATTTATACATCTATATGGAAAACTGTATTTCTTCACATCCTTTCCACATGTGGTCTTTCTTAATTTACTTCCATAACCTCTTAAAGCCCTACCATCTTTAATCAGATCTCTTCTATCAAAGCAATCTCTCCCCTTTAGGGGCATTCTCTGTTAAATCAACCAAATTGTTTTTTAAATTAACACCCTCATCTCTCAGATTTTGATGAAATATGGTTCAAAGGGAAATCATAAGCCCTGAATCCATTTCTGATATTTTTAGATCAATTGGACAAACGGTTCAAAAGATATGACCTCAGGAATTTTGAGGTCACATGTGAGATTATATGTTTTCAGTGACCCATAACTTGGTTAATAATGATCAGAATTGCATATATGTATATATATTTAGAATCAGAGCAAGCCAAAGAATTCAAATATATATGTTTTAAAACTCTAGGTTGAAAAATGAACAAGTTATACAAAAAACAATATTTGGTTACAATTTGACCTCTGGGGTATCAAATGAGAATTTTTTTGTTATAGATGTAAAAAATGAAGGCTAAGGCATTAGGTATTAGAATCAGCAAAATAAGTTTGTGTATGAAAGTATTTTTCATAAAACTAACCTATAAGTGAACACATTCCTAACTCTGGCATCAATTCTACCTATTTTTCCACACTTAGGCTCATATTTTGACATGTAGATTTTTCTAGATATACAGTAAAAGCAATGATAG
This sequence comes from Oratosquilla oratoria, assembly GCF_046742065.1. Classification (NCBI taxonomy): domain Eukaryota; kingdom Metazoa; phylum Arthropoda; class Malacostraca; order Stomatopoda; family Squillidae; genus Oratosquilla; species Oratosquilla oratoria. The sequence continues at coordinate 26,289,153 of NC_134816.1, read as the reverse complement.
GGTTCTTAGCAATGAGAAACAATCATAAAACCCAAAGTGTATGTTGGTAAGCTATAAGAAACAATTAACAGTGTTGCTAAACAGCCTGTTGAAACAAGTTGCAACTTGTCTAATTTTAGCATCCTTTTCCATGTATAGCCATGTACACTTGATGTTTTGAGCCTTGAGTCACGAAAGATCAGAGCACCATACCCACCAACCACCCAGTTATATGGCTGCAACTGTACTAACCCATGGACAAGGATGCTAAAATTATACAAGTAGCAACTTATTTCAACAGGCTGTTTAACAACACTGTTAATTGTTTCTCATAGCTTACCATCAAAATCTGAGAGATGAGGGTGTTAATTTAAAAAAAATTTGGTTGATTTAACAGAGAATGCCCCAATACCTTATGCATAAAGTGAACCCAGCTTTTGAACATTATTCATAGGCATACCATAAACAAATTGTAGTGCTGGGCATTATTCTGAACATGTTTTATGGCAATTAATGGTCTTCATTCTTTTTGATAGAAAGATACCTCAAAATTAACAGAAATTTGTGTGCATCTTCAATCATAAATGTTTCCATCAGTGAGGCACTGCCTTTCCAATGACAACTCTTCTGTCAAGATTTGTGGTACATACATGCCTTATCTATAAATCTTTAACAGCATTCTATTTTCCTCTGCTTTCCAAAAATTATTTATAATAATATATCGGTGTATATTACTGCCTATATACCCTAAACAGAAATGCAGTACCGGATTTGACAACTTATTAGGATTTACAAAGGATTACAAAGGAGAAGCATGCCGAGAGGAGACCCCTTTGGCCCATAACTAGGTCGGATGTGAAAAAAATATATATATAATAATGATAGATAAATAAAAATTATAATAATATAAATAATAATAAAAAAAAATGCATAGGTATAGTTAAATAAATAACAAACTGGTAAATAGTAAATAATAATAAATTGACAATAATATACAATGTACATCAAGCAAATAATAATAATGTAGTGAAAGAGCATGAATGAATGTTGCATAGTGTGCCTGGATGGTTGGTATGGTCGTGTGAGTGATGCTTGATGTCGGAGAGAGAAAGCATAGCAAGGGGTATTGTGGCGAGGGTATGTGTGGGGGGGATCCCAAGGGGGGGTCCCAGCGTCGTCCACCATACCTTGCATAGCAGCAGAGTAAGCCTAGTACTGGTGTTGAACACACGTGTAAAATCCTCATATTCGTTAGTTGGAATAATGTGAAGAAAGTGACACTCCTGCCTTTCCCTGATCCGGACAATTGTATGCGTGATCTTATGTTCATCACTCGTGACATAAATTATCACACCTCCGTGCGACAGAAAAAGGTGAGTTAATGTCCATGCGTCCGTAACAATAAAGAAACTGACAAATAATAACAAATAAACATGCAATATAAAATAAATGGCGGGCATTACAGCATCTTGCTTAGGTGTTTATCTAAACAAATCTTAAAGTTTTGAACTGAACTACATTGCACTGCCTCTGCAGGAAGTTTATTCCATTCAATAACTACACAGTTGGCAAAGTTGTTTCTACCCACTTCCAAATTAAATCTATTTCCCGAGAGTTTGAAAACATTATTTCTTATCATATTCTCAGTGTGAAAATTTTGTCACTTTTGATGTTGCCAATTCCCTTTAGAATCTTAAAAGACCTGCATCAAGTCACCTCTGAGTCTACGTCTTTTTTAGGGAAAACAGATTTGTATGTTTAAGTTAATTTTCATATGATTTATTTTTTATATTTGGAATCAGTTTTGTGGCTCGCCATTGAACTTTTCCCAATCTGTCAATATCTTTAATGAGATTCAGTGACCATACGAAAACAGCATATTCCAAATGTGGTCAAACTAACAATTTATATAGCTTGTTAATGAGAGATGGAGTTTTGGAGTCAAAAATCTCACAATCAGTTCTAGAATCTTATTTGCTTTCTCAGAGGCTGAAAAACACTGGTTAGATTTGACATTGTTACTGATAATTATGCCGAGATCCTTTTCACTATCCACTTTTGTTAACGAATTTCCAAATAACTTGTAATTGTACTTACTGTTATTTTTACCTATGTGCATAACCTTGCATTTACTTTGTGAAATTTCATTTGCCACTTTTCAGACCATTGCTAGGGTAATGGCTATTGTTAAGTGTATGGCAGCAGTGGCCCTTTAAAACAAGCTGTACTCACTGGTAATTCATATAAAATAATAGCAATTAGCAAGAAATCTTGTGATGATGCTTAACCATGCACGTACCAAAACAATGCCTGCCCAAATTGAGGACCGTCTTATAAGCCATCAAGTACTGTACTTGGGAGAGCAATATCTTAGCAATGTACACACATGTGAATGAAGGTGCATGCAGGTTAGAGAGAGAGAGAGAGAGAGAGAGAGAGAGAGAGAGAGAGAGAGAGAGAGAGAGAGAGAGAGAAAAGAGAGAGAGAAAAGAGAGAGAGAAAAGAGAGAGAGAGAAAAGAGAGAGAAAAGAGAGAGAGAAAAGAGAGAGAAAAGAGAAAAGAGAGAGAGAAAAGAGAGAGAGAAAAGAGAGAGAGAGAGAAAAGAGAGAGAGAGAGAGAGAGAGAAAAGAGAGAGAGAGAGAGAGAGAGAGAGAAAAGAGAGAGAGAGAGAGAGAGAGAGAGAGAGAGAGAGAGAGAGAGAGAGAGAGAGAGAGAGAGAGAGAGAGAGAGAAATACACACAAAGAGATACAGAGATATTGTTTGTATAAATTTACTAGGCTCATAGAGCGACAAACCTAGTACAGTAGGTAGTCAAGAAAGGTTGGTTTGCTTGGTCCAGAAGTCCCTAGGGAGATTTGTCTCATCGTTGGAACCACATCTTGTAGCATATTGTGCGTGTAGGCGCATACACACCAGTATCGAAGGGAGACCTAGCTACGAAGATGCACAAGACATTGAAGTGTTGCACATGTTGAATATAACATAGGTTACTACATAAAGTGAAGCTGTATGGCAATAATAACATAAGAGCATAAGAGAGAAGGAGACTGCTGGGGCAGAGGGAGAGAGAGACACAGAGACATACACACACACAGAGGCCAACAAAGATGGACAGATGTCACAGACCCATTGATACAGATAGACAGTAGAAAAGACAGGTCACAGGTACAGTGACATATTGATGGGGGGGGAGACAAAGCGACTATCCCCATTTTTTTAGAGAAAAATTATGAAAAATATATATTCATTAAATGAAAATAATAAAAAGATATCAATATTGAGTTGTGAGCTCATTAGTTTTGTTTCGAGTTAATGGTAGGATATATTCTGTGTTATATTGATCTCTATAACAAAAAATAGATAAGTAAATAAATATTCACTTTATTGTACGTCTTGAGTTTATATAAAACTAAGGTATTAATCCATGGATGGGGTAAAAGGGGCTTTGGGAAAGAAGGGAATGTCTATTGAGGAAGGACGGGAGAGGACAGAAGACAGGGGTGAATGGAGAATGGTTATATATGGATAATGCTGTGATGCATGAGGTGGAATGGGTGGGGATGGGGGGTGAGGGAGTAGGTGTGAGAAATAAATTGATGCAGCCCAAAGGGATTTCTCCCAGCCTTCTCCTTTTCTGCATGAGGGGACGGGGAGGGGGGGGGGGTTGCCAATTTAATGAAGCACCCTTGTTGTGGGTGTGCTGTGTCTTGTGACACTGCTTCTGACCCAGGGCAGTGGGTGAGATGCAGAGATGACCCATCATCCAGGAGGTGCCAAGATGAGAGGGAGGGAAGAGGGTGGAAGGGGAGTGGAGTATGATAGAGATGGAATGGGTGGGAGTGGTTTTTATGTTGTTTTTTTGGCTACCTCCCTTATAAGGGAGAAAAAAGCCTTTGGTATAAGTATATATTACTCCAGAAGTGTACATGTGATATATCAATAATAATAAAAAAAAAAAACAATATTAACTTAGTAAATTAATATGCATCAACATAATATCCATTTTTGTTGTTAGAAATCGATGACAAAAACCTTGCTAAAAGATATACCAGTGACAACTCAGATATCTTCGATTGCTGAGGAAGACAAACTAACGGGTCTAACAACTTGGGGTAAAATTTTAAAAGTGCACACCTACGCAATATAGCAATAGAAAATTAAACAAGTTTGTAAATTATAATACACCAATGTAATATAGTATATACCACATAGATATGCACTTCTAAAAAAAATACCCAATTTGGTCTAGTCTAGTCTGATGACGTCTAGGGATGCTAAATGCATATCCCGTAGCCAGCTATAAGGTTGGGTTAGGTTAAACTATACCAATTTATTAGATTTCCTATGGTTTGTTTTTGACAATAAACATTAACAAACATGGTATCTCATAGCTCACCAACGTCCAAGTAGCTGTTAATGCATCACTGTATGTATTGCTTTCAGCAAATACCGTCTTTTGGGTCAATTTATAGTTTCACCCAACCATAGAATTTGATATGTGGCTTAGGTGTTTCTGGTGAGAAATGTTGTGATATGAACGATGGTGTACATCACTTCTGTCGCAAATTCGTACTTTTGAAGTAATTAAATATTGAAGTTATGCACTTATGACTACATCTCCCAAACGATGTGGGGGGACGTGCGGGAAATCAGGGTTTTTGGATCGCATACTACGTTCTTGTATTTTAATTTACAAAATTAATATTTAATTTTCTAATGCCATATTCATATTGCATAAGTGTGCTCAACTAAAATAATACTCAAAATAAACAATCTCTCCACACAATGACAATCCAATCAATTTAAATTATTTGAGGCCTGTTGCCTCTTGCAGAAGACTTGCGGCTTCCATGATCCATAATACCTACATTTATTAAATAACTTTAAATACACGGGTTGATCTTTACATTCCCATTGATCTTCCTACGTCTACGATCAGACTTTAAGTTTAACCTTGAAACTTCACTTTTGCCACACAAACCATAAATGATAACACTATCTTTAATTCTTATCAACCCGTTGCATCTTCTCAATAGTCCCAATCAACATGCATGAATACAGAGAAGAAACCATCACTAGCAAGTACAAACAAACTTTTGACAGCGAGTTAGACTACGACCCCTATAGTTTTTTTTTTTTTTATACAATAATTATAATAAGTCAGTGCTTGCACGTCTTGCAGGCCAATTTTTCCGCATGAAATGAGTAATTTCCATATCCCTACCTATAAGTATATAGTATATTAACAGAACGTATCTCGAGGCCTCAGAATAACACAAATTAACAAGAAGTCACACTTCGATGTATAAGTCTTCAGTGATTTAAATCTGAATAATCAAGCATCTTTCTCCCCTTTGCGGAGTATATAAGAACGTTACACTTACCTAAACTACGACACTTAGCCGACACTTCTCCACCTATTGCCGTAATGTAAACACAAACAATACAAATTCGTAGTTCGTGTGTACCTATAACCTAGCGTTTATTTTTCACTCATTTTAATTTTTTTTATTACTGTACGAAATAAATTCAACCATGTATGCTTTGCTTTGTGCCAATATTCTAGGTGAAAATATACAATTATTATTTTCATGGTATTTACATGGAATAAAGAATTCTGATACTTTTTTATGGAAATAAGCGTTCATGCTTTTTGTGTTATCCTCGGCAATTTACATTTATTATTTCGAACTATGTGTTCTTGTCATTATTTGCACTTCATGTACATTGATTTATTGCCAAATAAAGTCTGTCTGTCTGTCTGTCTGAGCAATAAATCTTAAACAGTTTAGTCAGTATGTATATATCAACTTGAACAATGAAAAAGAAATGCACACATATATATGACAAGGTCGGAATTCCAACCAAAACTATATTATTTTCAGCTTCTTTCCACTAAGGAAGGTGGTACGTGCACCAAGTAATGTTATGATGTGTGGTAATTGTTGTTACGGGAATTGCATGGTTTACCTTGAGCTACGGCAATTTCCCGAAAGCTTGTTTAATTTCGAATCGGGAACCTTACCTGTAACTTCGTACCACACTATCGTAATTTTAATTAATATATTATCAAACTCCCCTCCCTCTTTATTATTTATCAAGCCTATGTTGTAATTTTGATTAACAAATCGGGAACTTTGAGAACTTACTTAAAGTATTAGTTGTCCCGTGGTTTCGAAGCCGTTTTACGAGCTCGTAAGAATCCCAGCCGAACGAGACTACGTTTAGTTAACTGAACGTCAGACAGGCTTCAGCGCTGGTACCAGACGCAACTAATAAACCTCGGCAAAGGAATTCTACAGTTCGATCGAAGTCTCAAGAATACACTTCTAGTTCCGACGAAAGTTAGAGAACTCAACCAGGGAAGTTTTCTAACGTTCTCGAATTTGATGATACTTAATTACAATAGATGCAACATCTTTTCAATATTTCAAGATTTTCATCCTGGTTGCCGTATACAAATTCCTCTTCACTAAATTGTTTAACTCTCGGATTGATTTACCAATATGTGTACAAATTTAACTTCCACACTCCAAAATTATCCGATGATTGCTTTGCAAGTGATTCACTTCATGGTCATGGATCATGTGCAAGATTCGTGGTCGACAGCTATTACCCTCCCGAGAAGTCAGATCTATAGGTGATGCTGTAACCCAACACACACACACACACACACACAAACTGCTTAAATGGATGGAAGACTTCTTGCAAGAAAGAAAAATGAGAGTAGTGATAAGAGACAAACACTCAAAATGGTGTGATTCAAAAGTACTTGTGTGTCGATGACGTCGGTTCTTCGGTTTCGGTCGCTCCTGGGTGGGCCCTTACATTCCTTTGCGGCACACTCTCCACTTCTCTAGCCTAATTCCCTACCTCCTAACCATTAATGCTAGCTTATCATATCCCCCTTTCCGGGTACTGTACACTCCACTCACACTCGCATTCACCACCACCCACGCGCGGTCCTTGTTCGGCACTGTGCCACCCAAGCCAACGTGAGGCCACCCCCCCCCCCGCATTCGGGTGGGAAGGGGGATACCAGCGCTCATGCTCTTTGACCTCTTCTCCCCCCCCCCCCAGAAAGAGGGGGAGGGGGTGCCAACCGTCCGTCCCCATCCGCGCCATACACACTCACGCTCACACCACACCCCCCCTTGATCTAGAGATCACCCTACTCCTCGTCTTCTCCTTCCTCTACATCGTAGTCCTGTAGCCACCTTGGCGGGCGTCTTTCGCGCTGGGGTCTCTGAGACATCCCATCCTCTTCTGTTGTCGCCCCGTGGCCTTCCTCCTCATCTTCTCCTTCACTCACTACCCGCCGTATATCCAAGATATGTCGCGGCACTCCCTCAATAGAAACATTGTTCCGAGAGTTCACCTCCGTCACTGTCCCTCTCATCCACTGTGACGTGCACTTCCTGTCCTTTGGTCTCACCCATACCTCCTCCCCCACCTGCACTGAGGCGGGGCCTTCTTCGGCGTTGGCCGGCAGTTTCGGTCCCTGCAGCGGATGGCGCCAATCATATTTGAACACAGCCTTTTGCGGAACCGAGCGGTCGTCTTGGCCTGACCTGGGGGAGATATTATACCAGAAAACTGCCTCCGTCGGCGGTATTCGCGCCCTCTCAGCTATGGCCTTAATTGTACGATGGTGTCGTTCTACTATCCCATTTCCGCTCGGCCGGTACGCTGCCCGGAAGAAGCGTCTTGTGTTCCACTTGTCCAATGTACCTTTCAGTGCCTCCGACCGAAACGCCGGGCCGTTGTCCATCAGGACTTCATCCACTGGGCCCCGCTCCAAAAATACCTCGTCCATCACCCGCGCAATCTCTTCTCCAGTCTTCGCCTTCAGTTCTCGCCAAATGCCGAACCGCCCTGGGCCGCAGTCGACCATCGATAAGTATCTGGTGCCTTGATAGTGGGTTACGTCAATTGCCAGCCGTCCCCAGTTCTCTTCCACGCAGAGCTCCCCCGCTGAATGCGGTCTGGGGGCTGGGTTTATGGACTGACAGCGGGCACACGCCCTCACCGCATGCCGCACCTCTTCCCTTGATATGTTCGGGTTAACCTTCCTTGCCAGGAACAATGACCTACCGACCCCTAGATGATGCGTTTCGTGCAACTCTTTCGCACGAAAGAACCCAGCGGCGCACATCTCGAGCTTCTCTTCCTGTTCTTCCTTCGCTTTCAGCCAGCTCCTCTTTACTCTGGTAAGCGCGTCCGCTTTGTTCGCCTCCGAGGATACCTTCCTCACCCTTATCTTCATGCCGAACTCGTCGATTAACTCTCTCAGGATCCCGAGGCGGCGCTTCACCAGGATCTCTGCAGCTCCTTTCGTGCGTACTCTCTTTTCAGCCGTCAGCACCGAGTTCATCCACCCCGCTACCGTGGCTGAGTCCGTCCTGATCTCGATCTCACGCAGCCCCCATTTCAGCGCCAAATTTGTTCCTTTTATGACCGCGTCCAACTCTGACACGTTAATATGGTGGTAGTCGTCCTTCTTCCGCTGCCACGCTCCATCTTCGACTATCACGTTCCCTATCTCCAAGACGGCGCCGGTTGCGATACTACTCGCGTCGCACCATACTACGCCCTGGCTCTGCTGGGGCGCGTTCCACTGTCCTCTCACAGGATAATCGTGCATCGTCCTCTGGACAACGTCGTGCATCATGGTTAGCGTGTCCTCATCAACCTTCTCTCCCCAATCTTTCGATCCCGCCCTCCTCTTAATGTAGCTACATGCCGTACGAAGCCATCCGGCGATCGGGTAGTGGCCCACTAATTTGCCGCAAAGGGAGAAAAGTTCTCGTTTACACATTTCGTCCGTCACCTTTGGGATCTCGTTCCCTCGCTTGAACATCAGCGTTCCTGCCGCGTTCCTTTCCAGTCGCAGTCCCAACACCGCTCCTCCCTCCAACGGCTCCGGTTCCTTAGCTGTCAATCCGTATCGAGCCAGATGTTCCACCACGTTCGACGTCGATACTATGCCATCGTCCACCAGTATGTCGTCTAGGTACGAGTCAGTGCCCTTCTTCATCGCTTCAGTCTTCCCCAGTACCGTCTTCAGGATTCTCGTCATGATCATCGGGGCCGAGCTGAGCCCAAAACCAAGTCTGGTCAAGCAGTAAATTCTCCCTTTGTATTTTACTTGCTGGTACTTCCATAACTTCTTAGTCACGTGAATTTGCAAGTAAACCGCCCGCAAGTCTACAACGGCGGACGCCCCCCTCCTTCGGCGCCACCTGCGTAGGGTCTCACTACATACATCTACAAAATCGTCGCCAGTATGACACTTCACGAACTGGTTCAGCTCTCGGAAGTCCAGCACCGGTCGTACCTTTCTCTTGGTTGGCTGCACTACCGCCATCAAGGGCAGGATTCCGCCCTCCACCGGTTCCTCCCAGGGACTCAAGATTCCTTCCTCGATCCATCGCTCCACTTCGAGGTCAAAGTCCTCCCTCACCCCCTCTCTGAGGGTCCGTGTGTAGCAGTCGACTTTGTTCTTCAAGACGGGCGAGCTTCCTTCGGATACCACTCTACTTCCCACTTCCGGCCGTCAAATTCCGCCCGGAAGTCCTCGTCCTCAATCGTGCACGGCGTCGCCCTCTCCTCAGGGTCGAGCTTCGGGCCAGCACCGCCCTCCGCGGCTCCCATTGCCATTCCTACGTCCTCACCCGGCCTCGGTCGGTTCTTCATCCTCTCTTCCGAGTCATGCCTCATTCCAATCCGTACGAGCCCACCGATGAACGTGACTTCTCCAAGCTGGGTAATTCCGTCCATTCCCAGCACCACGTCAATTCCCTCCAGAATCGTTCTAATGACGAGCACTCTTAGTCGTATCGGGATACCCTCCACTATCATTTCAATTTCCTGGTCGCCATCGCATATCGTCTCTCTCCCGTCGACTGTCGTCAGGGCCACATCTCCCCGTCTGAACTCTTGAACTATATCGGTCCTCACGATCGTGGTTGAACAGCCAGAGTCTATCAGCGCCCTCGCGCGTCTCCCTCTCACCCAAATATCCACGATCGGCATACGACTGAACGGTGTCCTTACATTTCCTCGGCGGCCCCTCGCATAGTGGCCGCCGATGTCCCGTTTCCCTGACTGCAATTTCGGGCCATGTGCCCTGGCTGATTGCACGAGTAACAGATAAGCTCTACCTCCTTACAGTCCCTTGCCAGGTGACCCAGTCTCCGGCACTCGTAACAACGGACCCTCGACAGCCCGCGCCATCTGTTGTAGTCACCCCCGAGCTCACCCGTTCTCCCTTCTCGGTCCGTGGCCACTCTCGCCCGCGCGCCTTCTCCTGCCGAGGGCACTCTCCTTTGTGTCTGTTCGTTGGCCACAGCCACCATCGGCCCTTCATCCTTAGCCTTAGTCAGGAGCCTGGCGCGGGCTATAAGTTCGCTCATGTCTGCCTTTGCTGCATTTTCCATTGCCTGCAGCCCAGTCGATATGTAATCCGGAAACCCATTCACGAAAGCCATCCTCACTACCATCTCCAGGGAGTTGCCTTCGAGATTAATCAGGCCTGCCAATCGCCTAATGTCATTTGCGAACACGTCAACCTGTTCTCCCGTCCACCGCATTCGCCGTAGTTTGCAGTACGCTTCGAAGGGACTCTCGCCAAAAACTCCCTGTAACCTCTCCTTCACCTTTTCCACTTCCTTTTGATCTTCGGTTGCCATCTCCATGTAGACGGATAAAGCCGCGCCCTCTAAATTTAGCGCGATGTAACTCGCCACATCCCTCACTCCCGTTAGCCGCGCGACCAAGGCTGCCTTTGTTAGCCACACGGAGACATCTCCTGTCCCGTCAAACGGCCTTAAGGTGACACTATTCACCTTGAACGGTTCTTTTTCACTCTCAGGTGCGGACATTGACGGCCCGTTTCCACTTGCGGCCGTAGTCATTTTTGCAGAGCCTAGATAGCTTGTGATTCAAAAGTACTTACTTGTGTGTCGATGACGTCGGTTCTTCGGTTTCGGTCGCTCCTGGGTGGGCCCTTACATTCCTTTGCGGCACACTCTCCACTTCTCTAGCCTAATTCCCTACCTCCTAACCATTAATGCTAGCTTATCATATCCCCCTTTCCGGGTACTGTACACTCTACTCACACTCGCATTCACCACCACCCACGCGCGGTCCTTGTTCGGCACTGTGCCACCCAAGCCAACGTGAGGCCACCCCCCCGCATTCGGGTGGGAAGGGGGATACCAGCGCTCATGCCCTTTGACCCCTTCTCCCCCCCCCCAGAAAGAGGGGGAGGGGGTGCCAACCGTCCGTCCCCATCCGCGCCATACACACTCGCGCTCACACCACAAATGGGATGACGTAATAAGCGGTGTTCCACAAGGAACAGTTCTAGCCCCAATAATGTTTGCTATATATATTAATGATATGGATGAAGAAATTGAAAGTTATATGAGCTTCTTTGCAGATGATGCAAAACTATTAAAAAAAAAAGTGAACACGGAAGAAGATTGTGAGTCACTACAGAGTGATCTAAATAAAGTATGGGAATGGAGTAGGAAGTGGGAGATGGATTTCAACACTAAAAAGTGTAGTATAATGGAATTTGGAAAAAGCAAAAAAAAGAATAACAGGATCATATAAATTGGGAGAAGAAGGAATAAAAAAAAAGTAGAAAATGAGAAGGACCTGGGAGTCATTATTATGAATAATATGTCACCTGAGAAACATATAAATAATTTTTTTAGAGAAACTTATAATTTAATAAGAACAATCAAAGTGGTATTTACATACCTGGATGAAGAAATGGTGAAGAAAATTCTAATCACTCTGATAAGACCAAGATTGGAATATGCAGCAACGATGTGGTCACCAAGTACAAAAAAAAAAAAAAATGCATAAAAAAACTTGAAAGAATACAAAGAGCAATTACAAAATTGGCACCAACACTCTCAAAACTATCATATGAAGAGAGACTAGCAAAACTTGAACTACAGACACTAGAACAAAGAAGAGAGAGGGGAGATTTGATAGCTATTTACAGAATCATGAAAGGCATAGAAATTATTGATAGAGAGAATCTGATAAAATGGGATGATAGAAATACAAGAGGACACGGAAAGAAAACCAAGAAAGCTATAGAAGAGATCTGAAAAAGAACAGCTTTCCTCACAGAGTAATAGATAGTTCGAACAAGTTAGATGAGAAAGTGGTGTGTGCAAAAACAATACATGAATTGAAAAAAAGTTTAGATATAAATGAGATATGAAGACGGGACCCCACGAGCATAGCTCCCCTTCCCGTAAAATACAACTAGGTAATACACACACACACTCAATTCCAAGACTGGGATATGCATCAGTAGTACGGTCCCCACCCAGACTGAAGTATATAAAGTAAGATCGATAGAATAAAAGGGCAGCACCCAAATTAATCTCCAACCTGACAGATAAACCGTATGAGGAAAGACTCAAATTACTGGGTCTGCCAACTTTGAAAGATATAAAAGAAAGTGGTTATGTCATTACAGTGTTCAGGTGGGGATAGGTTGCATTAACAGAAGAGATCTCCTGATTAAATACGAGAGGGCTTTAATAGGTCATGGGAGTAAACTACGAAAGACCACATGTCCCAAAATGTGAAGAAACATTCTCCATGTAGATGCATAAATATATAGAATATCTTAGAGGGTGATATTGTCCAAGCTCAAGCAATATACAAGTTCAAATTTAAATATGAGGATTAGAAATCAAGGATATAGATTACGTAGGAACTGTACATGAATTTGAGTCTAGTTATGATAGAAAATTAGACAATAGAAGACTGTACCCAACGATCGCTGCTCCTTAACTGTATATTATAATTAGGTAAACACGCACACATAAAAACAAAAGAGGAGGAATATTTGGGAGTGTTGATAAAAGACAACCTATCACCTGACGTACAAACACATCAGCAAGATTGAAAGAAAGACATACGGATTACTGCAAAAGATCAAAGTGACGTTTCACTATATGTTTAAAGTCTGAGACGTTTCGGAGGCATTTTATACAACTGGTTCGTTTTCTTGCATAAACAAGATATTTCTATAATGTTTATTTACAAGCGCGAAGTAAAATAATGTTCTCAGAATGCAAATCTGGGCCTACTTCTTTTACGTCGTCACTTTCCCCGGAATCATCATGATATTCATGGGCGGACATTTTTTGTGCAATTGATTCCTTTTCTTGCAAAATTGTTTAATGATAATGCATGTAGGATATTTCTATCATGTTTATGTATAATCGCGAAGTAAAATAATGTTCTCATAATGCAAATCTGGGCCTAATTCTTTTTTGTCGTCACTTTCCCCGGAATCATCATGGGCGTGTAGTATTCTAGTATGAAGGACGATCAAGGAAGGAAATCAAAGCAGTGGTCTTATTCTATTTATTCACCGAATCTGACGAGAATGTGGCGAGCCTGAGATCTCGATCTGATACTAGGAGAGAGGTCTTGGAGCTATTAGAGTTGTTGCTGTTGCGATCGAAGAGGCTGTTCTATGGGCTATGGGCTACCTAGGACAGCCGACCACCCGCTCGCCCAGGATCGGTTTGTGTTTATTCTCTCGTGGCTAAGTTGAGTAAGTGGTCAGGACTCGAACCTACACTGGTGCAATGCATGGTTCACACCATAGACCACTGCACCACGGAGCAACGGCCATGTGGGAGGGGAAGAATGTAAGAAAATTAAAAGACAACAGTGTATAAAAGAGGGCTATTGCCAATAAGCGCCTTTTGCATGGGCGATTCATTAAGGGGCAATTGATGGTGGTGGCTCGGGAGAAACGGGCAGGGATCTTGGACGGCGGCGCCGACGCCTGCGATTAGAATCACCAAAAGTTGAGAAAATGGTAGGAGGCGTAGTAGTAAAGGTTGAAAAAAAAAAAAAATAGTGGGGGGCAAGCTGAAATTAATGAGAAGATGTAGTGGATGGAAACGATAGAAAGGAAGCAATTTTTAGTCGAAGAAAAAGTACATGTAGATGTTTGTGCGTGGGGCGTGGTTATGTTCGTGAGAGGTATGTATCTTACGAGAAGTGAGTAGGGTTCACTTTCCGCGTGTGGCGTTGCTGATTAACCCCAAGCTAGGCAAAGCACGTTCCTGATTAACCCCAGATGAGGCAAAGCACGTTCCTGATTAACCCCAGATGAGGCAAAGCACGTTCCTGATTAACCCCAGGTGAGGCAATGAGCGTTTGGCCTTTAACGAGTCAATGGGCGATATCCGAAGCGTAGTCAAGAGAGTGGATCCGATGGCGGGGGGGGGGGTTGGTGGCAGGCGGGCGAGTGTTGATTTGTGGATATCTTTTCTTCTGGGCACAACTCTGAAATCAGAGAATTACGTGACTCGGGAAACGAGTGTATTTGTCAGATGTGTAAACCCGCTCGCCAACGTCAGCGAAGAGGCCAGGCGTGTGCTGGACCGGTCGACAGCAGAGGAAACTAATGGACATGATAAAATCTCCTCCCCCACGACCGGCCGGCGAAGAACTATGGGCGTTGGCTGAGAGAGCTCGAGTGAAGTGCGACGCGCGACCTCTGCTGAGCCAACGAGTGTAGATTTGTGTGGGCGGGTCTCTTTTCCTTCCATGCACAATTCTGAAAGCAGAGAATTACGCGACTCGGAAAACGTGTGTATTTGTCTAAGGCAGCGTTTCCAAAACTTTTCCGACCATAGCACCCCCTGTGCCGATCCCCAAGCCCAGGGACCCACACAGGTACAGGCCTGCATCCCTCACGTCCTGCCTTGGCAAGACCGCTGAGCGGATGGTCCTCAATCGTTTCCTGTGGTGGACGAGTCCTTCCATCATAGTATGTATGGTTTTATGAAAGGAGTGGCAGCAACTGACTGTGTGGCAACCCTTCTTGGATTGATCGGTAGTCAGCCTGCAATTGTGGTGTTCCTGGGTCTGGAAAAAGCATTCGAGGGTGCAAGGGCTCCTGCTATTCTTGCATCCTTGTTTGCTAAGGGGATTCAAGGTAGAATCTTGACCTGGATTGCAGACTACCTCAAGGGCAGAGTAGCGAGATGCGCTTCCAGGGACACTTACCCTCATACTACAGGATGGAAAATGGGGCCCCGCATGGGGGCATTCTTAGTCCTACCCTCTTCAACGTGCTCGTGGAGAACCTGACTCTATTTGATTTCGGACAGGATGCTCGATTCCTCTGTTATGTGAACAATATCGTGTTGGTGATCACTGGTGGCGGCTGCCTCCTTCGTAGGGCCCAGAGGGCACATAGCCGCCTCTTCCAGGAATGTGGAAGGCTGGGACTGAAGATCTCGACGGCAAAGACCAAAGCAATGAGTCAGAGGACGCGGAAGCAACGCCCCCATCTTACTCTTCAGTGCGACACTCTCCCCTGGGTGTCCACCTAACCTGGGCATCTGGACCAATACCAAGCTTTCCTTCGCTCCGGAGGTCAGGTACCTCCGTGAGGCCAGGAAAACGAAATCAAATCTCCTCATAGCTGTGACAAGATCCCGGTTAGGTGCCGGACTTAAGGTCCTCCGGATGTACTATATCCAAGCGGTACGTTCGGTGGCGGACAATGCTGCTATGGTTCTCATCTACCCCGGCTCAGTTCGTGGGACAAGCTTGAAGTCCTCCAAAACCAGGCTCCCCGCAATGTCACTGCGGCTCCTCCATGAGTCAAAAGTACCAGTTCACAGTGCAGAGATACTGAATTTTTACCAACTCCCTGGCAAGGTATAATTTTGGATCATTGAGTGTGTGCTTGCATCCTTCTGTTTGGTGCTATAAACAGTCCAAATTTTCTTCCCACAGATCTGTGGGAGGGTACTAGGACCATTACTAGCCACTGTGGGTTTCTATTCAAACCTGAGGGAGCAACTATCATTATCATATAGGATATGTTGTCTAGGCAAAAGACTATTGTTTTGTAGCTGGAACAAGTGCAGTATTCTGCCTATGGAAAGAGCTGATTATAGTCTTGGGAGGAGTAAGACATAAAATCTGGTGTTGGGTGCGAGTTGAAGGTGGTCGTTTAGGAGGATGTGAATTTGGGTCCATAGTTTGCATCACTAGAGGTTAATGACTGTTCCTGCCACTTGACAACAGGGTCATAAGATGAGATGACCAATGATCTGGAGGATGGAAGGAGGCTGTAAAGATGATTTGTAAGATTTTTTCAACTCTAAATTCTAGGAATGTGAGTTCGGAAAGTCATTGTTGATATGTAAGTTTGCCAAGAAGATCGTCATGTTTGATATATCACTTGGCAGGCATGTGCTTTTGCCTTTTAAAGAAAGGAATCTTGTAGGATTAGGTATCTTTGAAGGTGGCAAGAAAGCTCTTTTCTTTGCCTTATGAGCTGTGACACAATCTACATTCCATCAGGGAACTGAGCATTGAGATGTGGATACTAAATCTATTAGGACTGAGAGCAATGCTGTTGATATTAATCTGTATGACTGGTTCATGTTTTGTCCAATGCTGAGGTCCCCTTTTATTTTTGAGATGCATGATGTTGACTGAGAGGTTTTCTAGACTGTACATAAGAGGGGCCATCAGAAATGTGGGGGGGTGAGGAGTAGAAAATGGTTATGGTTTAGGTCTGGTATTACAGACCACCCAAAAGTCAAGACGGTCAGGTGTGCATACAGGTGTACGTAAGTATGGTATTCATCTTTGCCTATTTCGCTGAACTTTTTTTTAGCACCTCTGATTCCCTTCTCTTCTTTCTCCACTTATAATCTCTCACAAGATAATGGTCAGACATTCTACCCTATACACATTCATATCCAGAATTCTGATGATCTTCCTCTTGGACACCACTATGTAATCCAGCCCTCTTGACTATTCTTCTTCAACCACACTAGTCCATGCATACTTTTGTGTTTCTTCTTAAATAGCCTACAGTAGTCATCATTTCTCTTTGAATACATCTCTAACAATTTCTCTCCTATTATATTCCTTCTAGACACACCATACCTCCCGATCACTCTGTGACTCACTTCCTATTCCAGCGTTTAGATTTCCAAACACCACTAAATTTACATTTCTTTCAAAACTATTGACACTTTCATTCAAATTACTGTATTCCAAAATTCTTCTCTTTTCTCCTAACTTTTCTCATCACCAGGGTCATATACACTTAAATACTAAATTCTCATAACCTGTTCTCATTTCATCCCTCATTATTCTTGATGACACTTCTTTCCATTTAACCACATACTCACACATCTTATCACCAGCAAAACCACCATTTCCCCCTTCTCCTTTCCCCACTCCTAACACCTTACCTACCACACACCCAAACCCAATCTCAACTTTCCCTATCAAGTTTCACTCAATGCTCACATTTTTTCCTCTCACAAACATTTACATTTTTTATTTACTCTCAACCATTCCACATTCTTATACATTCAGAGACCCATTTACAAGGATTCTGATTACAGTTTTCTTTCCAAACATTTGTTTGGTTTGACTTTTCACAGGAAAAAATATAACGAGGGGGATTCCTAGTCCCCTTACTATCACATTCAGTCACCTTCTACAATATGCACTGGAACAAAGTGGTAACATTCTTTCCACCTCACCTCTGAAAGTTTTTTTGGGATATTACTGTAAACAACTAAAGGAATATAAAGACTGTATCAGACAATAAAACTTTTGTGTATTTATTCAGTTTTATTCTCAAATATGAGGAGATAATTCATAAACAGCCAGAGTATATCATCAACAAAATCATAAAAAGAACTAATAACTAAATGATTACAAAATACCACACTTATGCTATCCTGCAGAAAAGGTGGATGAATTTCTCAATCTATTTGAATTTCTATGGTCCCTAAAGTTGTTCTGGGCCTTAGAAGCTGTACTCATTGTGCCTAATGGATAATCTGGCTTTAAACATAATACAGCACAGAAGGATTTTTTTTTAAATAAATGTACATGCCTCGATATATATACAGTATATGCAAAGATCTTAATCCCCATTATTGAGGGGCCACTTATTCAAAGTATACTTCTTTGCCTTGGCTTGATACATACATATACCTTGGCTTTTTCCCCCTTACAAGGGAGGTAGCCAAAAAGGAAAAGGCATTAAATCACTCCCACCCATTCCATCCCTGAATACACTCCACACCCCTCCACCCTCCCTCTTATCTTAGCACCTCCTGGATGACGGGTCATCCCTGCACCTTGTCCACTGCCCTGGGTCAGAAGCAGTGTCACAAGACACAGCACATCCACAGCAAGGCCGCTTCATTAAATTGGTGACCCCCCTCTCCGTCCCCCCATGTATAAAAGGAGAAGACAGGGAGAAATCCCTTCGGGCTGTGTCAAATTTTGCTCACACATACTACCTCACCCCCTATCCCTCCCCCACCCATTCCACCTCATGCATCACAACATCATCCATATACAACCATTCTCCATTCACCCCTGTCTTCTGTCCTCTCCCATCCTTCCTTAACAGACATTCCTCTCTTCCCCAAAGCCCCCTTCACCCCATCCATCCACCTCATTCTAGGACGTCCCTTCATGTTCACTCCCTCCATATCTGCCTTCCATACTTCTTTTACTAGTCTTTCTTCACTCATTCTTTCCATGTGTCCAAACCATCCTAATACTCTTTCATCAACCATATCTCCCAGCTCCCTTTCCACCCCTGTTCTCCTCCTCACCTCCTCATTTCTCACTCTATCTAGCCTAGTAACTCCCATCATACTTCTCTTCCTCTCTTATGTTCCATGTTTCTGTCCCATACAGTGCTGTTGGCACAATCACTACTTCATACAGTCTACTCTTAGCATCCATTCCCAAATGTCTATTCCTCATTACACTTTTTAATCCACCAAGGCATTTACTCGCTTCTCTCAATCTACATTCTACCTCCACCTTCACTCCACCTTTTCCTGCCACATTTGCACCCAAGTATCTAAAACTATCCACTTCCTCCAGTCGCTCTCCCTTAATGCTCACTTCCAGTCTACTGCCACTTTCACCCCTTGTACATCTCATCACCTTACTTTTACCCACATTTATCTTCAGCTTTCTTCTATCACACACTCTCCCAAACTCTGTCACCAACTTCCTCATTCCCTCCTCCAATCCTGCCACAAGCGCAGTGTCTTCTGCAAACAACAGCTGGCTTACCTCCCATTTTTCTCCATTTTCTTTAACCATCTCCAATCCCTGACCCACTACCCTTACATTTACCTCTCACACTACCCCATCCATGTATAAGTTGAACAGCCAGGGCGACATAATGCATCCTTGACGAAGTCCCACCTTTACCTCAAACCACTCACTCTCTCCATTTCTAATCCTGACACAAGCTCTACTACCCTCATAAAACTTGGCTTGATACAAGTGAAAAATATGAAAAGAATAACATATATATATATACAAGCACCCGGACCTGGCTTTGCCAGGTGTGCTTGGCCTACGGCGTAGCTCGCTTCGCTTCGCTATATTTCATAAAGATTCTCTTAGCAATATTTCGTAAAGATTCTCTTGGTAATATTTTGTAAAGATTCTCTTGTTAACATTTGGTAAAGTTTCTCTTGGCAATATTTCGTAAATATTTTCTCATTAATATTTTGTAAAGATTCTTTTGTCAGAATTCCGTAAAGATTCTCTTTTTCTTGTTAGCACCACTTTCTTTTTCCATGGTAATATTATTAACGTATTAGAGAAATATTTTTTTATGTTAGTGGAGTGGAGATTCACTTGGCAATATTTTGTAAAGATTCTCTTAGCAATATTTCGTAAAGATTCTCTTGGTAATATTTCGTAAAGATTCTCTTGTTAACATTTGGTAAAGATTCTCTTGGCAATATTTTGTAAATATTTTCTCCTTAATATTTCGTAAAGATTCTTTTGTCAGAATTCCATAATTCCGTTTTTATGTATATAGATTCTCTTGGCAATATTTCGTAAAGATTCTCTTAGCGTTATATCGTAAAGATTCTCTTGGTAATATTTCGTAAAGATTCTCTGAGTCTGAGTGAGATGTGTCCCCGGGAGTTAGTGTTTCCGGTGATGACTCATTTCCGGAGTAGGAGGTTGGAAGGTTTAGAGAGAAATATTTTTTTATGTATACACCCATGTTGTTGTGTATAGTAAGCGTATAAATAATTTTCTTCCAGACCGTCCCCGCGCCAGATCACTGTTAAAACACTCACCCCGGTCCATGACCCCCTGTTACCTTTTGTTCGGGTCACGCACTTTCGTTCAGAAATTTTAGTTTTGACCATTTCCATTTTTATTTAATTGGATATATAAATATATATATATATATATATGAATTAATAAAAAAGGGTTCTTGGTCCCCTTGTTCTTCTCTATTTAGTCACTTTTTAAGACACACAGAGAACTGAAGAAAAACAGTTTTCCACATAGAGTAGTGGACACTTGAAACAAACTGGATAATGAAATAGTACGTGCAAAAACCATTCATGAGTTTAAAAGTAAACTAGACACTGCAAGATACAAAGGTGGGACACCACGAGCATAGCTCCCCTTCCCGCAAAATACAACTAGGTAAATACAGGAAACTATTGTGGTAGTATTCTTGTCCCCCATTGCAGGGTAAAGGACATGTCCAACTTAAAGAATGGAGAAGAGAAAGGCTTTATAGAGGGTACAAAGAAACCATCCACCTCTGTTGTACCCCTAGTATGATTTTATATATTGGTGAGATAAGAAAATACTGTTGTATTAATACGAAAGTATATTAAGGAGAACAACGTGTTCTCTTGCCTAAGGCTGTTGAAGAAGTGGCAAATCCATTCGTGGGAACCCGCTAGATGGTTCCACACAATTACACATTTGTACACATTTATACAATATTACAAATATAATATGCTTGACACACCCACTACATATACAAATGAACACTTAATTGGAGTAACCAAAATTTAACCTGGGCCTCTAGTGACCATAACTATTGATCTATGAGTGGAATGAGGTATCATACTGTAAATTATATAATGCAATTAATAAACCCTAGAATTACAAATAATGAACAGCTACTTTGAAATTATACACTAGATTAGTAGATTCACACAGGATTACTATCTTTACAGTATCCCCACATTCATTTATTAATTTTCCATTTTATTTATTTACACACACACATGTGTAATAAATATATATATATATATATATATATATATATATATATATATATATATATAATATGGATGTGCTGTGTCTTGCAACACTGCCTCTGACCCAGGGACAAGATGCAGGGATGACCTGTCATCCAGGAGGTGCCAAGATAAGAGGGAGGGAAGAGGGTGGAGGGGAGTGGAGTGTGACAGGGATGGGATGGGTGGGAGTGGTTTTTATGTCTTTGTTTTTGGCTACCTCCCTTGTAAGGGAGAAAAAGCCTTTGGTATATGTATGTATGTTAGTTTTTTGGAGGTTTGAAATATATAAAGTATAACTAAATTCTTACTTTAATTTCTCCAGGAACAAAAGTGTTTCGTTTTAAAATTTTATTTACACAACAAAATAATAGCAAGAAAGCACTCTAGTAACTAGAACAATTAAGTATTTTATTTTAATGAAAGTTAAAATCAGCAGACAAGAAAATTATCACATGAGTTATAACAACCCTGAATACTAACATTTAGTTTGTGTGCAATGTGGATAAACAAAGGTGGAGGAAACAGATACACAAAGGTCACTCACGAGAACAAATTGGTTAAAGTCCATATGACACCCCAATTTAAAATCCCAAAAGGTGAACCTAAAATCCTATCAAAAAAACCCACACCAGACATGGGACATATTTCATGTAACGTGGATAAACAAGGTAGAGGAAACAGATAAACAACAATCACACACAAGAACAAATTGCAAAAAGCCCAACTGGCACTCCTAATTCAAAATCCCAAAAGGTGAACCTAAAATCCTATCAAAAAACCCCACACCAGACATAGGACGTACTTCCTATAAAAACCACTTACTTGTTTTTAAAGCCCTAGGCTGTTACTACAGTACCGGACAAAAGTGATGGGCGGGAGGACAAGAATTTTGCCCGTTTTATAACCATATTCATAGGAGATAGTATTGAATTTGGACAAAAGTGATGGCCGGGCTGTGTGTAGTGTAGGATAGTCATGTGGCAGCACAAAATGGCAGTTAGTGTGCATCTAGCTATTGTGGGAAGAGGATTGCTGCGGTGAGTGCTCATAGAATTTTCTCTCTGACGCATTGCATTTTTACCACTCTAGGCATCCCTATGACCCTAATATGACCTCTAGATGGGAATATTCACATGAAGTAGTTGCTCAGATAACTGCTCTAAAGGAAACTGGCCTGCAAACCAAGCTTCAACAAGGTACATAACTGGCATTCCAGGCATGAGCTGCGACTACAATATAAAGCCAAGGCATGATAATCACTGGTGGCATGTG
The DNA here is from genome assembly GCF_046742065.1 of Oratosquilla oratoria. Classification (NCBI taxonomy): domain Eukaryota; kingdom Metazoa; phylum Arthropoda; class Malacostraca; order Stomatopoda; family Squillidae; genus Oratosquilla; species Oratosquilla oratoria. The sequence goes on along the minus strand of NC_134816.1, from coordinate 26,266,758 downwards.
AAAGATAACTGCTGGATTTTTTTCATGAAGGGGAACAACTATTGCAGACTCCATGGCAACATCAGATTTAAATGCTTGCTCATCAACCAACATCAGACACCAATGATGGGTATCTGCAAGTGGTGGTCCTGCAAGACTGCCATCAGAGAGAATTATCTCCATGTCACCTGTCTTCAAAACCCAAAAACATTCCTCCATCTGACACTCAGTTTCTGGGCTGGGCCAAAGATATCTTTTCAACTTCAACTGTATTCCCCCAGTGAAACTCAAGAAAACAACTGTTATTATTATCATTCCTCACCATCAATACTACGAAATTGCAGAATCGCACAGCCCTGGGAAGAGAATGAGGATTGACAAATTTTCTATCACTTGATACAGCCATTGAGAGTTGAGTTTGTATCAGGAGCAGCAAGAATACATGCTTACCACAAAACATACCCTTACCACTCAAATAATGGAGATTCTTTTACTTAGTACACTAACCAAAATCAGTAGGATACCAAACCATACACTGATTATAAATAATGCCACACTAATCACTAATATGAATATACTTGGATTTTTAAATAAAGTAAAATGTAAATCTTCTAATCTTAATCAAAGGTTAGGAAATAAAAGTAAGATCTATAAGCTTAAACATGCAAAAATAATGATGATCATTTAAAAGTATATAACTTTTGATTCTTTTGACATGCAGCCTTTTTAAGTTTGTACAGATATTAGCTATCTCAAAAATACTGAAAGTGAAAAATATGTAAATCTATAACAATGGTAAGTGCCACTCAAAATGAAAGGGAAGGTATGTAATATATAAATCATTCCTTAACATCTGTGGATTTGTTTACCAAGAGTTACAGCTACAAATGTCATAATGTAAATATTCTGGGCAATTATGGGTTATCTTGGGGAAGAATTCCTTTCAGTTCATTCACCCTGCACCACCCTACACGTGCTTCTGCCCCATCCCTGCTCAGCCTCATTCTGGCAGCAATCACTAAACCACCAACCATCTCAAGTTTCTCATGTGTTTGGACTTTACATTTTCTAACTTAACTTTCATAATGGCCCCAAGAAGGCAACTAAGCTTGGTAATTTTTAATAATTGTATTTACCTAACTGCAGTACAGTAAGTCCTCATTATACGGTACATATGCATTCCTGAAAACCTTACCGCAAATTGAAATTACTGTAAACCAAACCCATTATAACATGTAATAATAGGATATGTGTTCCAGCACGTTGAAAGTCACCCCTACAGACATGAAAATACATGAAAATAGTCACATAAGAAAATGTAAAGTACTGCGCAAAAGAAATAAACAGAAAATGTTTTTATTTACCTCTCACTCACCACGTATTCTATCAGATGATGTCCCTCCTGAGGCTAAGGAACAGTAGGGATCTCAGCCCTTACTCATCTTTTGCTGAGTGGGCAGATGAAGATGAGGGTGAGGCAGGAGGCTGAAAACCCTCAAACACAGAACGTTTTGTGGCCATTATGGGTGCATCACTGTGCGTTGTGATAATAATATCCACAAAAAACACACTGTAAGGATTTAACTTGTGTTCAAAGGGAAACATGGGAAGAGATTGATTGTTGTGGTGGCCGCATGGTGTGGTGGCACTATGGTACAATGTAAACAAAACACAAGCCGATACCGTATCTGTGAATTTTTCTTACCGTAAATAGAATCGAGGGTAGTAATTACCAAATACCATAACTATGAATTTACTGGATAAAGAATTACTGTATAAGGAGGACTCACTGTACAGATGCTCCTCTACTTACGTTCATTCGTTTTACAAAAAATTAAAGGTATGTCATGCAAAAAAACATGCATATTACTAAAGTAAAAGTAAGGCAGTCTACTTGAGTATATGGTCTCAAGGCAGTTGAGTCAGTCACCACACTGAAAATACTGTGTTGATCATTCTTCTGTGGTTCTTTGTCTATTCAGCATTGAGCGAACGCCTGGTCTGTGGTGAGTTAGTCAAGTTGGCATGGACAGGAATAGACAACACTTCTTCACTATATCACAGTCTTTTAAGTACATTTCTCTATGTGATACAACCTATTAGGTTAAAATATTAGGGTATGTCCAGGCAGTAATATGAAAAATTAAAACTGTAAAGTTTCATATGACTTGGCTATCAATGCCTTCAATTGAGTAATCAGTCAAATCATTCATTGGCCCAAGTTTCACCAAATGGAAAACCCGCAGCCTCACAAAGACTAGCAACAGTCTCTCTAGGAGAAAAAAAATGGGCTATTGTTTGTGTTGTATCAGTGTTGGAATGTTTGTGACACTGGCTGAAAGTTGTAGAAAGTGGAGAGCCGTCTCCATACAGGTTTAACACTTCGGGAAACTCAAGGCAATGAATGATTGATTGTCACATTGGCAAGACTAAACCAATACCAACCACAGTCCCATAATTAAAAGTAGTTCTACACAGTTGTAACCTGAAACAAGTTTGGAGAGCTAAACACTACCCACTTCTCCCTTTTGGAGTGTGTACACAATAAATTATATTCAAAGACTGTGGGAAGTAACTAAATAACAATTGATTATTGCAATAAGTAAAAAGTTAACAATAAAAACTAAACAAAGATAATCTGCAATATTCAGTGTCACATCAGGGTATTAAATTAAAAAAAAAACTTGTCTTCTTGTTTGAAAATTCTTTGTTTGCTCTTCTTACCTGAAACAATATGTCACATATCTTGGAGTAAATTCATCACTTGCCTCAACAGTGTCTTTGTTATCACTATCATTTGTGATCTCCTGGGGTCCCGAGAGATATTTATCATATGAAGGTGGAGCTGTAAAGGAGAATAATGAAAAAAAAAATCACTTTACGATTCAAAGTCCATTTTCATCGAACCCTTCCCATATCTGTCCCAGTGTGCTGACTGCCTCACCAAGTCCTTTACCCTAGTGACATATGTCACAAGAATTTTTTTCCAGTCAATGTCTGATATTTCTATTCAGCTGAAGTTCAATGCCAGATTTTATTGCTTCACCTCTTCAGTACAATGTCCTGTCACCAGCTGAATAAAATTTGACATTGGCCAAAACTAAATATTTATGGAACATTATTATCCCAGATGAAGTTGTTGATTTTGTTGTTGTCATTCACGAGACTGTCTGGCTGAGAAGTCCCATCTCTCTGAGGAATGCCATGACTGAAACAAGGTTTTCCTACAAATCCCTTATGAAGTATTTATTGTGTTATTGGCAGGGAGAGAGGATTCAGAGGGATGGATATCAGGGGTTCAGGCATGCAACAGTGTGTTGTCTTTTTGTTTATTGATGGAGCAGTGAGCAATATGATTATGAATATTCTTCTGGAGGCAGACATTTGGTGGTTGAGGAGGAAGAGAAGAGAGTATTTGTGTGTGATTTACAAAGGGAGTTAACCTCACTTGAGCACAAGTTCCTGTCCTCAGATGAGATAAATGAGGTGATGGTCAGACTAAACTCTCTAGTATCACAATGTAGCCTAATCAAGTTTGTGTTCTCACTCATTATTTGTAACAGTGCATCCCTAACAAATTAAAATAGCTTCAGATACAATCCAGGTTGGTCAAACTGTATATATTCATGAATAACCCAACACAAATGATTAGCCTATAATCACTGACACTCTAGATCATATCTAAAACATACAAAAACAAACACAATTCCTTACGCATATCTGGATAATACACCAATCCAGGGAAGTATAAAGTTGCAGAAGGAGCTGCACCACCTGCATCAGGAGGAGAATAACTGGGTGGTGCTTGTGGACCAGATGGATACTCAGAAGGAGCTCCTGGGGCACCTGGATATCCAGGAAGAGCTCCTGGGGCACCTGAATATCCAGGAGGAACTCCTTGGACACCTGGACACCCAGGAGCAACTCCTGGGGCACCTGGATACCCAGGAGGAACTCCTGGAGCACCTGGATACCCAGGAGGAGCTCCAGGGGCACATGGAGCTGACGGTGAAGAATTATACCCAGGTAGAGCTCCTGGAGCAGAAGGATAACCAGGTGGGCCTCCAGGGGCAGGTGGGTAACTAGGATGCAAAGGTCTTTTTTCATCCATGGGTTGTGAATCAGGATCTGGTGCTACCAATCCAGCTGGTGGAACAGCTGGGGGAGCTGGGTATCCTATCATTCTAGGAGGAACCATGATATTCTGATGTGCACTGCGTAGAGGAATGGTTCCAATAATGATAGGAAATTCTATCTCTAGATCCATGGCCATGCCACCAGGGTCCATTGAGAACTGAAGAATAATAAAAAAATATATGTATGTATATATATATATATATATATATATATATATATATATATATACATATATATATATATATATATATATATATATATATATATATATATATATGTATGTATCTGTATATATATATATATATATGTTGTTGTTGGAGGGCAGGATAGATAAGATGGGGGAGAGGGAGGGAGGAAAGAATGAAATGGAAGGAAGGTAGATTTATGACAGGTGTGGGGCAGACCCATTTGCTCGGTTATTTTTATGGTCTTGTGGACTGTTTTTATATATATATATATATATATATATATATATATATAAATATATATATATATATATATATATATATATATATATACTGTATATATATATATATATATATATATATATATATATATATATATATGTATATACATTATATATTATATATATATTATATATATATTATATAATATATATATATATATATATATATATATATTATATATATATATATATATATATGTATAAATATTTGTATATATACATATATATATATATTTTCCCACCTATGGATTTCACCATGCAGACACCAATCTAGTTATATACTATGGGATAATGGAAGTACTTTTCCTTGCTCTTCACATAAAGATAAAATCAACATATACATGAACATCCTCTCAAGTTTTCTTCTATGCCCTGACTTTACAACTGCATTGCTTCTGATCTAGGCAGTGAGCAAGGGCCAGGGATGGCCCTTTATCTACAAAGAGCTAAGATAAAAGGGAAACAAATGGATGTGGGATGGGTGTGGGGTGAGTGCATGCCTTAGCTGGCTACCTCCCTTAAAAGGGCTTTTTGGTATATGGATGGATATATAAAAATGTTTTATCAAATAACTTTATTTTCAGTCATTTCATGGGAAATCATGGGACATTTACTGGTTCTATTCACCATTATCACCTTTATTCATACATCAAAGGCTTCTTACCCTTTACAATTGAGGTAACTAGCCAAGGCTTGTACCCATCCCCACCCATCTGTTACCCATTTGTTTCTCTTTCATCTAAGCTCCTTGTGTATGAAGCGTCAACCCTTTCTCCTGTCTCACTGTGCAGGCCAAAGATAATGCAGCAAGACACATCACATCCAAAGCAAGTACAGTATAATGAAATTGATAATAATAATAATAACACTTACATATACATAAATGATATGGATGAAGGAGTAAATTGTTACATGAACTTTTTTGGTGACGATGCCAAATTACTCGAGAGTGAAAACATAAGAAACTAAAGAAAGACAGTCACAGAAGAGACCTGAAAAAGAACAGTTTCCCACACAGGGTAACTGACATCTGGAACAAATTGAACAGTGAAACAGTTAATGCCAGAAATATACACGAATTCAAAAGCAAACTAGATGTAGAGAGATACAAAAAGGGTCAACACGAACATAGCTCCAGTCCCGTAAAATTCAACTAGGTACAGTAAATATGGGAATGGAGCCGGAAATATGAAATGAACTTCAACATCAAGAAATGTAGTATAATGGAATTTGGAAGAGGCAAAAATAGAGTTTCGGGAAAATATACAAATGGAAACAAAGTAGTCAAAAAAGTAAACTCAGAGAGGGACCTAGGAGTAATCATCTCAAGTGACTTGACACCTGACAAACATGTAAATAAGTTATTTGGAGAGACCTACAACCTATTAAGATCAATGAAAGTGGCCTTCGACTACATGGATGAGGAGATGGTTAAGAAAATAATTATTACATTGATAAGACCGAAATTAGAATATACTATATCAATGTGGGCACCTAGCATAAAGAAAAACACAAGAAAATTAGAAAGAATCCAAAGAGCAGCGACAAAAATGGCACCCACACTATCAAATTTGACATATGAACAAAGATTGGAGAAATTACAGTTGTCAACATTGGAGCAGAGAAGGGAAAGAGGCAATTTGTTGACCATTTTCAGAATTATGAAAGGGATGGAAGTTCTTGATAAGGATGACCTATTAAAATGGGACAAGAGGGAAATAAGAGGACACAAAAAGAAACTAAAGAAAGACATTTACAGAAGAGACCTGAAAAAGAATAGTTTCCCACACAGAATGATCGATGTCTGGAACAAATTGAACAGTGACACAGTGAATGCCAGAACTATACACGATTTCAAGAAAAAACTGGACGTGGAGAGATACAAAAATGGGTCACTATGAGCATAGCTCCCGTCCCGTAAAATACAACTAGGTAAATACATATACGAAAGGCTTTTTCCCCTTACAAGGGAAGTAGCCAAAGTCAAAGGCATAAATCCACTCCCACCCATTTCATCCTCATATACTCCACTCCCATTTACCACCTCTCCCTCCTTTCTTGGCTCCTCCTGTATGATGGGTCATCCCTATGTCTCACCCACTGCCCTGGGTCAGAAGAAATGCAGCAAGACACAGCACATCTATTCCAAGGCCACTTCATTAAATCAGCAACCTCCCTCTGTCCCTACATGAAGACAGGAAAAAAAACCTTCAGGCTGTGTCAAAATATCATTCATACATACTCCCTCACCCCCATATCCACCACCCACTCCCTTCCATGTGTCACATGCTAGGCATTGTATTTAAGTTGGTACATTGAATCATAAACCGTGACTCGTGTAGTTCCTGCAATCCAGGTCCTAGAACAACATTTAACTTCATTGGGGTCAAGAAAATAGTGGAGTGCAATCACTTAATTGAATATGTGAATTAAATTACAATTAGCTTTTTACTTACAATTAAGTCGGTGTGAGCGCAGTAATCAGGAGGGTCTAAAAGTGCCCATGCATTTTTTTATACTACAGCTGTACAACACCAATGCCATGGCACAGGTGCCAATGTAACCTATCCTATTTCTATTTACCCAGCTCCACACAATTTACCCATATCTTTATTTTTGTGTGAAGAGGGCTTACAATATAGTTACTAATACTCATCTAAAACATATAAGCAATGGGGCCTAGAAGTTAGGGACCTACTTCGAGTCATCTTGATTTACGTGCCCTCTGACAACAGGAGGCTCCGATTTTGTAGTCCTCCACTGCCGGCTTCTAAGCCTTCTGCGTCCTGTGTGTGTGTGATACCCACGTCCTTTGTCAATAACATGTCATGGAACATGACACATGCATCACAATATCATCCAAACACAACCATTCTCTACTTACCCCTATCTCCTGTCTTCTCCTTTCCTTCCTCAACAGACATACTCCTCTTTCCCAATGCCCCTTTTACCCCATCATCCAACTCAATCCTTGGTCACCCCCTCATGTTCACTCTCTCCACCTCTGCCATCACACCTCTTATTAATCTTTCTTCACTCATTTTCTCCATATGTCCAAACCATCCCAATACTCTTCACCAACCCTACCTCCCAACTCCCTTTCCACCCCAGCTCTCCTCATCACCTCCTCATTTCTCATTCTATCCAACCTAGTAACCCCTGTCATACTTCTCAGGCATTTCATCTCAAACACATTTAAACTCTTCCTCTTTTATGTTCCACTTTCTGCCCAACATAGTGCTGTTGGCACAATCACCCCTTCATAAAATCTCCTCTTAGTATCTATTCCCAAATGTCTATTTCTCATAACACTTTTTATCCCCTGAAGGCATTTACTTGCTTCTCTCAATCTACATTCTACCTCCACTCCTCCCTTTCCCACCACATTCAAACCCAAGTATCTAAAGCTATCCCCTTCCTCCAGTCTCTCTCCCTTAATACTCACTTCCAATTTGCTGCCATCCTCTTCCCTTGTACATCTCATCACCTTACTTTTACCCACATTTACCTTTTGTTGTATTATTGCTATTGCTTTGTACTATCATTACCATTGCTATTGCGCATGTCGACGTTCACGCCTATGTTGACTGATCTTACATAATAATAGTGTACGAGCTTCCCACGCGTATCATACACCCGACATGGTGACTCCCACCCTGCTCGGTTCTTCTGATAATTCCATCCATGTCAGTGATATTCCTAAAGGTGCATCTACTTCTGTTGTTTGTCCTAGCACTAAACCTAGTGTACCTAGCCCATCACAAATTGAAGTTAGAAGGTCCGGCAGAGTGCCTAAACCCAATGTACAACCAGAAATGGTTTACTACTAAGTGTATGTTATGTATCACAAATAATAGTATCTAATTTTGTACTTAATTCTAAAGGTTTACTCTAGTTGATATGTCATCACTATGCTTTCTTTTGCAGCCCTTTGGGGAATTACTAACTGTTACTTACTGATAAGTTTATTTTGAGATTTTGTAAACTTGAAGGGGGATGTTGTATTATTGCTATTGCTTTGTACTATCATTACCATTGCTATTGCGCATGTCGACGTTCACGCCTATGTTGACTGATCTTACATAATAATAAACAATGTGTACGAGCATCCCACGCGTATCATTAACCCGACACTTAACTTACTTCTTTTGTACACCTTCCCAAACTACATCACTAACTTCCTTAATCCCTCCTCTGATCCTGCTAAAAGCACAGTGACATCAGGAAACAACAACTGGCTTATTTCCAACTTTCCTACATTTTCTTTAACAATCTCCAATCCCTGGTCCATAACCCTTGCATTTACCTCCCACACCACCCCATCCATGTATAGATTGAACAGCTGAGGCAACATAACACATCCCTAGTGAAGTCCCACCTTTACCTCAAACTATTCACTCTCTCCATTTCTGATTCTAACACAGGCTCTAATACTCTCATAAAAACTCTTGACTGCTCTTAAGCTTTCCTCCAATCCCATATATCTATAATACCTCCCACAATGCCTTCCTCTCCACCCTGTCATAAGCTTTTTCCAAATTCATAAAGGCCCCCAACAAATCCTTACTTTTTCCTAAAGCTTACTCACATCTCTGCCTTACCACAAGAATTTTATCCATGCAAACCCCACCTGTCCTAAACCACACTGCTCTTCACCAATTACTCCCTCTGTTCCTCTCTTTCAACTACACTCAGCAAACTGATCCCTCTGAAACTACTACACTTACACTTATCCCCTTTTCCTTTGTAAAGCAGAATTAAATAGGCACTCCTCTAGTCCTCCAGCACTCTACCCTCTTTTAGACAAACATTAAACAATCTAACCAGCCAGTCCCTTTTTTGGATGATGGGGTAAAATGGGTATTGGGAAAGAGGGGTATGTCTGTTGAGGAAGGAAGAGAGAAGACAGAAGATAGAGGTGAGTAGGGAATGGTTGTGTATGGATGATGTTGTGATGCATGAAAGGGAGTGGGTGGTGGATAGGAGGGATGAGGGAGTATATATGAATGATATTTTGACAGAGCCTAAAGGGGTTTCTCCGCATCCTCTCTTTTCTGCAAGTGGGGACAGAGAGGGGGGTTACTGATTTAATGAAGTGGCCTTGCTATGGATGTGCTGTGTCTTGCTGCATTGCTTCTGACCCAGGATGGTGGGCAAGATGTAGGGATGACCCATCATCCAGGAGGAGTGGCAAATGGGAGTGGAGTATATGGGGATGAAATGGGTGGGAGTGGATTATGCCTTTGACTTTGGCTACCTCCCTTGTAAGGGGGAAAATTTCTTTCATATATGTGTGCTTGTATACACTAAAGGCTTCTTCCTCTTTATAAGGGAGGTAGCCAAGTCATAGGCATGCACACACTCCTACCCATTCCACTCCTGTCCACCACCCTTGTTTCCGTCTCATCTTAGCTCCTTGTAAATGAAGGGTCATCCCTACCTCCTGCCCACGGCTGTCAGAAATAATGCAGGAAGACACAGTACATCTACAACAAGACTGCTTCACTTATTTGGCAACCCCCTTCTCCATCCTCTAATGTGGAAAATAGAGAAGATGGGTAGAAATCTCTTAAAGCTGCATCAAAGTATCATCCACACAGCCCTTCTCCCCTCACCTGCCTTCTCCCTTGTTCAGTCACTGCCCTCTTGCTCAAAGCCACCTTTCACCCCATCCATCCATCTCAACCTTGGTCATCCCATCAAGTTCACTCCATCCACTTCTGTCTTCCACATCTATTTTGATTACCTTTCTTCACTCATTTATTCCATATGTCCAAACCATTCCATTACTTTTTCATGAGCCCTGTCTACCATCTTTTCCACCCCTGCTCTCCTCCTCACCTCATTACTAATACTAACAACAAAAAAGAAAAAAAAATTGGAGCTATGGCATCTGAAAGAGCTATCATGCTTTACCACATAAAATCAGCAACATACTTGAGCACTAAGTTTGAAAATATATGTATACAGTATGCCAAAAGGCCTTTATCCATTTGTAATGGAGGCGGCCAGCCAAGGCATACACCAACCTTGGCGAGTCACTTCTACCATGGATTTATGTAGCCCATCAGGTCCTGCCAGAACATATATTCAAGTATCCCATTGTTAAGGGTTCAATAGACGGCCAACTGGTATATCAATAGGCATATAGATATTCTATACTTCACCCAACTCCCTCAGAAATCAACCCAGTAGAGAAATCATTCCCAAGACAAGCAAGAACAGTATTGACATAATCATGTTTACATAACCACCCTGGACTGAAACAGTACAAATACAGAATTTATCTGGTATACAAAATATAAGATAATGCATGACAGCATAATGAGATTGCCCATAAGATAAGAAGTGCTGGTAAACTATAGCCCATAACACTGACAACATAACTGGTCTGGCAACAGACACTAAATGCCTACAGAAGAAACAGAGGCCATTATACTACACTGTCCTTCACTCATCTCAGGCAGCTCCACTAAATCTTTTCAATGAGCAATTTATGGGACAAACAGGAGTCTATGGGCAATTTTGTGGAGGCCACAGGCCTCCACAAAAAATGAACAGGAACAAAAGATTGATTGATCACACACTATAAAAAATTAAGAGATCTGTTAAAAAATCACTTGATGAAAATAGCTCATCCCACCTCAAATATGTATTTAATGCTGATGTTTTGGCAGCCTGGAAGTTCTGAAGGTGGCAGTGGAGGAATTTTCAGTAACACACTTGACCAGATGTCACTTTCACCCTCAGGAATTGATGGGTGTTGCACAGAGGCCACTATCATTCTACGGCTGCGTTTTTCACCATTAGCATAACATGTGACTTTCTGTAAAAAAAAAAAAAAAAAAATAATAATAATAATAATAAAATAAACAAATAAAATAGAAAAAAAAAAAAAATGAATGTATGATAAAAAAATTCAGTAAATTTTGAGCAAAGGGAAGTTTACTTATGCGTGTATATATACAGTATATATATATATATATAAATATACAGTCACTATCTGAGTTACGACCACCTGTACTTACGACAACGTCTAGCAGATACCTATTATGAGTTTACTGTATATGTCTGGCAGCACAGCGCGTATGATAGTTGTGGCAGCCCGGCATCGCATACGACAATTATGGCAGAGATAGAAAAGTTGCTATATACGTGGTTGGAAGATAATAGGAAAAGAAATGTAAAAGTGATGTTGCAAGCAGTGCAAAGTAAGGCTACAAATTAATTTCGCATGTTGAAAGAACGTGCAGGTGAAGAATACGCTTCACATGAATTCATAGCGAGTGCTGGGTGGTTTCGTCGCTTTCGAGAGCGTTACCAGGTTCACCACGTGTTGTCGAAAGGTGTGGCTGCTAACAGTGATGCGCCTGCAAGGCATTTGTGGAAGAGTTTGATAAATCAATTAAGGATGAAGGATATTTATGTACTTACGACCACGTCTAGCAGATGCCTATTATGATTTTACAAATAAGAATACTCTATAATAAGTATTTTCTTTCTTTAACCTACCATATCATATGAACAACTAAGCAACTGAAAACAATGCTGTATACAACTGTAGGAGAGAAGCCAAACGCAGAGTATGGGATCCAATGTATTTAACGTTTTGCCCAGTAGGGGTTCTTCAGAAACAACTTAGTGGACAAACATCTGACTCCTTATATAACCCGAGCTAGAGGGAAGAACCGAACATGAAACTGGTGTAAACACAATTTGCGTAAATTGCTTGTTACTTTGTTATTGAAATAGCTAAAGGTTTATCTATTGTAAAAAAAATCCATTGTTTTGATTGACATTATCAATGAGAGATATAAAAACAGATTCAAAACATCTACGTTTCATATTATGGTTTTTATATTTAATAATCTTAGAATTATTCCAGTCAGCAATGTGGCCTATATCGTATCTATGTCTAACAATGGCATTATTCATATTGTATTTATTTCCACCTGCAAAATCAATTATTCTATATGGACCTAAGTATCTTGGTGAAAGTATATTATTACTATTTTGGCCATGACCAAATCCCCTATTTGTAATTCTATTCTATGTGCTATTTTGTGAAGATAGGAGTGAGGTTATTTGTTTGTGCTTGCAAGTGTCGTACAAGTGAAGTGGGCCCAGTTTTTGGATATGTTGCATTGAACTGAGCCCTTTGTCTGTTTGCTCGAAGTGATGGGTTTAGAGCATGTTGGACATGTGTATGTTGTGGTGGGCCTACAATTGCTCTCTACATCTCTGGCTAATAGTAGCAGAAGATGGGTGAATGTTGGAAAAACACTCCTCAGTGTAGAAAAAATGTAACAGTGCATGTTGTGAAAGGAATGTGGTACTCGCCCGGGCGACCAAAGCCCCTCCTGGGGATAGGTGTCACCTGCGTAGTGCCGGTGGCCAAGGATATTTGCCGCTGTTTGGCCCCCAACTTTTGGGGTCGGGGGGTGGTCCTAAAACGAAGACACTGCTGCACCAGGACCACAAAAAATTGTTTACATAAAGTGTTGGTATAATAACAAGTGTAGCAATGCTAAAGATAGAAGAAACAAAGCCTGGAAAAAATGGAAAAAAGGCAAAGAAGTGACTAAATGGGAAACATACACCAAATTGAGAAATGAATTTTGTACATATACAGAGAGAAAAAAAGAAACTATGAAAAATATATAATAGACAAATGAAAAGACCAACCTAAAATATTTTACAGATATGTAAATGATAAACTAAAAGATAAACACGAACTAGTGAAACTGCGTGAAGGAAACAAAAAATACATAGAAGATGTAGAAATGGCTAAAGTAATGACCAGACACTTTAGGTCTGTATTTACAATTGAAAGCTCACAAATGTGGGATGAAAGACAGCGACAAGGATCCCCTAAAAATGAAAGAAATAAGGGACTAAATAAAGAACCTTGACATCAGAAAGGCATATGGGCCCAATGGAATAGCGAACTGGATATTGAAAGAATGTATAGATGAACTTACAGATAAAATACACAAGATAACTGACTTCTCACTCAAGTAGTTAAAGTACCACAAGATTGGAAAAATGTAAATATTGTACCAATATACAAAGGAGGAGATAAAGAAAATCCAACAAACTATAGACCAGCATCCCTTACAAGCACAATTGCAAAAATATGTGAAAGAGTTATTAAAAATAAATTGATTAAACACTTGGAAGAGAACAAAATACTAAGCCCCAACCAATTTGGATTTAGAAATGGAAGATCATGTACTACAAACTTACATACATATACCAAAGGCTTTTTCCCCCTTACACAGGGGGGGGGGTGTAGCCAAAAAGAAAAAGGCATAGAAATCACTCCCACCCATTTCATTTCCCATATATTCCACTCCCCTCCACCCTCCTATCTTGGCACCTCCTGGATGACGGGTCATCCCTGCATCCTGTCCACTGCCCTGGGTCAGAAGCAGTGTCGCAAGACACAGCACATCCACAGCAAGGCTGCTTCATAAATTCGGCGACCCCCCCCCTCTCCGTCCCCTCATGCACAAAAGGAGAAGACGGGGAGAAATCCCTTCGGGCTGCATCAAATTTTTTCTCATACATACTTCCTCACCCCCCATCCCTCACCCACTCCCCCTCATGCATCATAGTCTCATCTATACACAACCCTTCTCCATTCACCCCTATCTTCTGTCCTCTCCCGTCCTTCCTCTACAGACATTCCTCTCTTTTGTAAAGCCCCTTTCACCCCATCCATCCATCTCATCCTAGGATGCCCCCTCATATTCACTCCTTCCACCTCCGCCTTCCACACTTCTTTTACTAATCTTTCTTCACTCATTCTTTCCATGTGTCCAAACCATCCCAATACTCTTTCATCAACCCTATCTCCAGCTCCCTTTCCACCCCTGTTCTCCTCCTCACCTCCTCATTTCTTGCTCTATTTAGCCCAGTAACCCCTATCATACTTCTCAGACATTTCACATTTCATCTCACACACATTCAAACTCCTTCTCTCTTCCTCTCTCATGTTCCATGTTTCTGCCCTGTACATTGCTGTTGGCACAATCACTCCTTCATATAACCTCCTCTTAGCATCCATTCCCAGATGTGGTGGGGGAAAAGAATACTGCCACCAAGTATTTCCACTTGAGTCGTACAAGGCGACAAAAAAGGGACGGGGGATGGGATTAGGAATCCTGCTACCTGTAGTCCCAAGAGGGGATATTCCTAAAAAAGAAAGTAAAGGCACTACAAACTTAACATGCTTTTACTCAAGATTAACAGAATAATACAAGAGATGGTTGGTCAGACTGTGCCTTCTTGGACTTACAAAAGGTTTTTGACAAAGTACCACACAAAAAACTACTAGGAAAAATTGAAACAATAGGTGGAATCCAAGGAAAACTATTGGAATGGATGAAAGATTTCTTGAATGGAAGAAAAATGCGGGTGGTACTTAGAGAAAAGAACTCAAATTGGGTAGATATGATAAGCGGAGTCCCCCAAGGCTCTGTATTGACTCCGATAATGTTTGCTGTTTATATAAATGACATGGATAAAGGCATTGAATGTTATATGAACTTCTTTGCAGATGATGCAACACTATTGAAGAAAGTAAGTACATGTGTTAGTGTGGTATGATTGTATATATTATCGTACATTGTAATTGTGTGTTGCTTACTTGGGGAATTATATGTTTCCCCCTCTTTATAAAATTGTCATATGTTTTGTTGTTTGTTGTTTTATTATTTATTGTAATTATGTGTAATCATTGTGTATATTTGTAATTATATTGGATATCGCATAATGCGATGCATGTCTGTTCGTGCCAAATTGGCAAATTGGGCTTTGGCGTCAGTTCTTAGCAAGCTCTCGTTGTAAACACACGCATTCGTTGTCAGTGGTATAAGTGAATATAGTGTATTTCCCCTATAAGACTTTTATTTATTTAGCCACCCACTACATACAGAAGAAAATTGCAAATCTTTTCAAGAAGACCTGGACAGTCTGGAAATGGAATATAAAGAACAAAGTGAATTTCAGCATTAAGAAATGTAATATAATGGAATTTGGAAAAAGCAAAAATAGAATATCGGGTCAATATAAAATTGGTACAAAGGAAGTTATAAAAGTAAACTCAGAAAGGGACATAGGAGTAATTATCTCAAACAACATGACACCGGACAAACATGTTAACAAAATAGTTGGAGACTCTTATAACTTAATAAGATCAATGAAAGTGGCCTTTGACTGCATGGATGAGGAAATGGTAAAGGAGATACTAGTTACACTGATAAGACCAAAATTGGAATACCCAGCATCTCTATGAACACCTAGTACAAAGGACAAAACATAAAGAAGCAAAAAAATTCAAAGAGCAATTACAAGGATGGCACCAACACTTTGCAAGTTGACATACGAACAAAGATTGGACAAAATAAACTTATCAACTCTAGCTCAAAGAAGAGAAAAAGGTGATTTAATAACCATCTACAGTATTATGAATGGGATGGAAATTCTTGATAAGGATGACCTATTAAAATGGGACAGAAGAAATACAAGAGGACACAAGAAAAAACTAACAAAAGACAGTTACAGAAGAGATCTGGAAAAAAAAGAAAAAAAGAAAAAAAGAAGGAAAAAAAAAAAAAAAAGCATCCCACACAGAGTAATATATCCATGGAACAAACTGAAAGAGGAAAGAATGAATGCTAAAAGTATACATAATTTCAGGAAAGAACTGGATGCAGAAAGACACAACTGCGGGTCACTATGAGCATAGCTCTCCTCCCGCAAAATACAACTAGGTAAACTAGGTAAATACAGGTCACTAATGGGGATAGATTGCATTACCGGAAGAGATCCCTTGATTAAGGATGGGAGGGCTTTATGAGGTCAAGGGAACAAATTAAGAAAGACCAGATGTCCAAAGGATGTGAAAGAATAGATTTTTCCATATAGATACATAAATACTTGGAATAACTTAGGTGATATTGCCTATGCTGGAACGATACATGAATTTAAGTCTGAATATGATCATTTGAAATCATGGATATAGATTAAGTTGGATCTGTACATAAATTTGAGGCTATTTCTAATCAATTGGAGAGTAGGAGACTGGAACCAAAGAGCTGCTCCTTTCATGTATATTACAATTAGGTAATTTTGGTAAATAGAGAAAACTTCATCTTACACTGTCTTGTTCTTACCCTAACAAGACAATAACACAGTATCTATTCTTTGAGTGACTTGTGGGTCAATCTGGTGGTTGTTGCCAGTTACCTGTGAGGAATGGGTCTACAGAAACATGGGGCAATGGATTGACTTATCCACACCCACCAGACGTTTTCATAAAATCTTTTCACCAGGAGACCTATTGACTGAACAGGTAGCCTTAGCCAGTATCTTAGTGCCTTGAGTCTCCTGCATGAGAACTAAGATAACAGATTAATTGATTCTGTAATATGGACTTCAGTAAGACAGACTTTCTTCTAGAGTGAAAGAAATGCATTTGGACATCTTCAGTTATGATGGACGCCAATCAAAAGTATAAATTTTATTTATGAAGCTGGAAGGGAATCTCAGTGTTCTTTATCCAGTCACTGATAAATTTAATCTACCTCAAAGGAACATAATTACAGATTTGGTGATACTGAAGTAAATGACACTTGCATGTTTGCTACATTTAGCATTATCGATCTGATTACATTTACCTTATAAACTAACAGTGTATTATAACATTTACAACTGAATATTCCTCCAAATGGTGAATTTTTTTCATACTGACCTGTATAATCTTGGCTTCTGTCTTGTTCATGGATCGATTGCTCATGTTGGTGCACTCAGCATTGATAGAAATGTTCTCCCCTGAGGCAAAGCCCGTCTTCTCAATATTCAGAACAATAGACATTGGTCCCGATCTACAGCAACAACAACAAAGATGTTTTGTTTTATTTTCCTGGACAGGGCTCTGCAAAAGAAGACACACATTCTATATCATTAGCTCCCAGCTAACATCACTATCATGATGAAAAAACTGAAGTGAAGGTATTTAAAGAACTTCAAGAAAATTAGGAGACAAGGATGATAAAAATTGAATGAATGTCTGCTGAGTAGGGAAATAACAAGGCAAGAGAAATGTGTGAGTGGAGAATGGTTGTGAATGGATGATAAACTGTTGAAGCTCAATGGGCTGCCTCACTTCCTCATTTCTCACTATCCCTCCTCATAAACCCCAATAGAGAGGAAAAACAGGGTGGGGGAGTATTATTTTTGACTAGGAAAGACTTAAACATGACAAAGATAACAGAGGAAAAAAAAACAAAAAACAATGTAGATTCAATTATGACAAAAGTTAAAAGCAATTACATGAAAAGTAGAAATTTTGTAGTAGCGTATGTGCCCCCCAAAACACAGTCCTGGACAGAAGGCAATCATTCCAAACTTTTGGAAGATGCAAAATATGAACTAACTAATATACTGAAATAGGAAATATAGTAATTATGGGTGATTTTAATTCAAAAGAAATAAGTTGGGAAGAAATGACAGTGAAAGATAGAGAAGACCTCTGGGGCAACATACTTGATATGACCATTGAATACACAATGACTCAGTGGATAAAAGAAAATACCAGATACAGAAACAATGAGGAACCATCAAGACTGGATTTAATACTTACATCAGAACCTGAAACTGTGGACAGAATTGATTACAAAACTCCAATAGGAAAGAGTGACCATGTACTAATAGAATTTGAACTAAAAGAGGAAATGGATGAAAGAAGAAATGAGAAAGATAGAAAAGGAAGACGTATGTACAACAAAACGAATTTTGAGAAACTTAAAAAATTCTTTCATAATGCAAAATGGGAAAAATTCCTAAATGAAGAAACAAGGGTGGAAGAGAAATGGAATATACTAAAAGAAATTTATATTGAGGGAGTGAACAAATATGTACCACAACAAAATCAAGAAAGAGTATACATAAAAAGCTGGTTGTTCATTTTTTACAAGTGGATGGAGGTAGATGCTGATGTTCCACTTGCTCTCTAGCTATCAAAGGAAGAAATTGTTAGGATGGTAACAACTCCTGATGTAGGAAATGAAAGAAGTGATGAAGAAGAAGTAGATGACAGCACTGTACAAGCTGAAGATAGGATTTCCCTGGATGAAACCATCAAACTCGTGGAGAAATTTATTGCTGCACTTGAGCAACAGCCATTTATTTCTGAGCAAGAAATTATGTGGATTTACAACCTCCAAGGAAAACTCATCAAAGAGAAGCCCAAATGCATAAAACAATGGAAAATCCAGGCTTTTTTTAAGAAAATGTCCGTCCCTACACCACAGCCTCAGCCAACGTCACCTCAACCAGGACCTTCTAGTGCACTGGACCTTCCTCTACCTAACCTAGGAGCAGCACACCAGCAGCAATGAACCCTACCTCAGAAACATCTGATGTGAGTTTACCTGGATTTTTACATGACGACACATCCGATAAAGACCTAATCCCTGATATCACCCTTGCCACTGATAAAACTCCATCCACTTCTGTAATTCATCTCTGCAGTGATGGTGTGGGTTCTACAATTTGTGAGCAGAAGAAATCACCTACCCTTGGTAAATACAGTACAGTACTATGACTCATTTCTGTATCTATGGTTTCTTTTTATCATTTACCTGTACCTTTATTTCCTTATTTAACTTCTTTATTAACTTCTTTAATGACTACTTAATTAATTTCCTTATCTCTAGTACCGTTTTTATTAATTTACAATGAATTTCCACATAATCCATAAAAATTGATTATCCGTTCCTATAAAAATCCCGAGGATTTCAGATAATCGAGACTCGACCTGTATTAGGATCAATGAAAGTGACCTTTGACAACATGGATGAAGAAATGGTAAAGAAAATAGTAATTACACTTATAACACCTAAATTGGAGTATGCTGTGACACTATGGGCACCTAGTAAAAAAAAAAAAAAAAAAAAGGAAATTAGAAAGAATTCAATGAGCAGCTACAAAAATGGCACCTACACTCTCAGATTTGACATACAAAAAAAGATTGGATAAATTACATCTATCAACACTGGAAGAGAAAAGAAAAAGGGGTGATTTGGTGATCATTTACAGAATTATGAAAGGGAAGGAAGTTCTTGATAGAGACGACTTATTAATATGGGACAGAAGAGAAACAAAGGGACATGAGAAGAAGCTAAAGAAGGACAGTTACAGAAGAGATTTGAAAAAAAATAGCTTCCCACACAGAGTGATTTATGTCTGCGACAAACTAAATGGGGAAACAATGAATGCCAAAACTTTACAAGATTTTAAGAACAAACTGGTTGTGGAGAGATATAAAAATGGGTCACTATGAGCATAGCTCTCATCCTGTAAAACACAACTAGGTAAATACATAAATATAAGACAATCTGGAATCTTTTGCAAAAGGAACCTTCCTAAACTCGAATGAATCATTTAGTGTTTACTTTATACCAACTGTCACTGCAGCAATGGACCTAAGGATACACAACTATATTATCTATCTTACCACTTACAATAACACCTGGAAGAGTATTGAGGTCATAGAGGCTGCTAACTGACACAAGCTTTGTACATTCTTTGTCTAAAGCCATGGGAAGATCAAGTGCAGCCGAGACTTCATGCAGTATCTTTCCATACTTGGATTCAAATGAAGAAGGAATGTTGGGAGGCAACATAAAACTAAAGTTGAATGCGTGATTGCCAGGTGGTAACTCAGTTTCATTTCCTGAAAAAAGAAGAATATGCATAAACTCTAGGAACATCCAAGAAAGTGATATAGTCCAAACTGGAACCAGACAAGAATTTTAAGCACATTCATTTTGGTTAAGTATGATAACTGAAGAGTAAGAGAAAGAATCCCTATAGCATTGCACCACTCTCATTTTTCTTTCATGTGAGAAGTCTTCCATCCACTTCAGCAGTTTGCCCTGTATTCCTCCTGCAGTTTCTTATTCCTTTAGCAATTTCTTATGTGGCACCTTATCAAAAGCTTTTTTCAGGTCTAGAAATGCCCAATCAGCCCATCCATCTCTTTCTTGTATTACATCTATTAACCTTGAATAGAAACACATCAAGTTTGTGACACATGATCGTCCTTGTCTAAATCCACATTACCTTGGATTACATTGTTTTTTTCCAAATACCTTACCCATCTACTTTTGATAATTCTTTCATAAATTTTAGCTACCATTCTTGTAAGAGAGACCAGTCTATAGTTAGTAGGGTCTTCCTTGTTTCCCCCCTTATATACTGGTATTATATTTGCTCTTTTCCAATCTTCTGGAACTTTTCCTTCTTTCAATGAACTGCTTATCAGACTATGTATTTTGTCTTTTAGTTCGTTCCTGCATTCTCTCAAAATCCAGTTTGCCATTTCATCTGGTCCATGTGATTTTCTGACATCGAGATTACTCAAGTGATTCATTTTTTCTTTCCTTGTTACTTCTATCTCTTTCATAGGGGGAGTTTCTCCTCCCACTCGACATCTCTAAATTTTATGTTCTCCCTCACAAACACTGATTTCAAATGCTTGTTCATAATTTCTGCTATTTCTATTTCCTCTGTGTATTCAACTCCTTGTAGTTTCACTAATTCTTGTTTCTTTTTCAGTTTGTTGTTTACAAATCTATAAAATAGTTTTGGCTGATCTTTACATTTTTCTATGACATCCTTTCTGTATTTTCTCTTTTCTTCTCTGCGCACTTGTACATACTGATTTCTATAACTAGTATATATTCTCCATTTTTCAGGTCTTCTGTCTTCCATTTTATCCAAACTTTATCCATTTTGTCTTTTAACTCCCTACATCTTTTGTTGTACCAACATTTTACATATCCTTTTTCTTGTTTTTGTCTTGGAACATACTTTTCCACTCCTTTATAAATTTTTGTCAAATTTTTCCATTTCTCTTCTACTGTTGTTTCCTCCTTGTGTATCCTTTTCCAGTCTGCTTTTTGAAAGAGATCTCTTATTTAATCAAATTTGTTTTTCCGTACACCAATCTTACCTTTCTATATTGTTTGTTTTTTCCATGTATTTTTCCTCATTTAGTTCCAGTTCTACTAATATGTGGTCACTTTTACTTATTGGTGTCTTATATTCAATCTTGTTCACTATTTCAGGTTCTGATGTGATTAATTGGTCCAGTCTTGATGGTTCTTCCTCGTTTCTATATCTAGTATTCTCTTGTATCCATTGTGTCATTGTATGTTCTATAATCATATCAAGTGGTACATTTCCCCATAGGTCGTCTCTGCCTTTCACTGTCATCTCTTCCCAGGAGATTTCTTTACAATTAAAGTCACCCATTATAACTATTCTTTATCCATCTTCCATTATCTTATTTAGTGTTATCCTCATGTCTTCTAACATATTTTTGTGTTCTTTCTTCCCACAAAGCCGTTTTAGGAGGCATTTAATTTACCACAAACTTCCTGCTCTTCTTGTCCCTGTCCTCTATTTCCATCATAATCATCTCTACTCTATTCTTTCCATATGTAACATTCCTCACATTTATATCCTTAGTCAGGAACATAACTCCACCAACTTGTTTTACTTCTCTGTTTCTAATCCATTTATTATATGCACCATGTCATACACTGTTGGGTGGTAATGGACCTTTCAAATTTGTCTATGCAATTCCCATTATGTCAGGTTCTTTTTCCTTCAGGTAATCATTCAGTTCATTCAAGCCTATATTTGTGAAAGACACTTTTAATTTTTTGTTACCTCCATCCTGTTTTCTGTTTCCCTTCTGTTTTTCTCTGCTATGAACCATTTCCTCACTTTCATATCCACTACTCTCCAATAGAATTTCTCTTTGTTTGACTCTGTTCTCTTCTCTTTTCTTTCCTTAGCTTCTATTCTTTTTGTTTTCTCTTCCTCTCTTGCCTCTTTATTCATCTCTTTTTATCCATACCTGGTAATACTGACAACTTTTTGCTAGTTTTCGTTTTTTTTTTTAATAACATATTCTCTGCTGTTGATTGTGACCTGAATTTAACCTTAATTGGTCTGGTCTTGTCTATATTGTATTTCCCCAATCTATATATTTCTTCAATTTCTTTCCTAATTTCTTTTTCATCTTCTTGAATTATTTTTAATGCCTTGTTTATTTTTCCTTCTCCTTTACTCTTGTAGTCCTATTTGGATTATGCTTCTCTTCCATTCCTAATATAATTATACATTTCTTTTTATCTGCTAAGTCTCTTACTATATTCTTCTTCTCTCTCATCACTTTAATAACAGTGTCCTTAGTTTGTTCTTTCATCTGTTGTTTCACTATATCTCTAAATTCAATTTTGTTATTCTCTTGGACTTTTTTCCAACCACTTACCTCTTTTGTTATAGACTCTTTATTCTCTTTATTATTGTTCTTTAATTCCTCATTCTCATCCTTTACTTCTCTTAATTGTCTTTTTAATTCTTCTATTTCTTTTGTTAGGTTTTGATTTTCCTTCTTTAGTTCTTCCAGTTTATCAACTCTTTGAGTAATTAGTGCTAGTTGGCTAAACCTAACCTCCCATGCTTCGTTCGTTTTTGTTAGTTTCTCCTCTAGACTTACTAGTTGGGGGAGGTTGTCATTTCCTCCCTCATTAAATCCATAGAGGTAATTATCTCCTCTTTCTATTCAGCTGCTATTATCTATATTTCTACTTTTGATACCTCTACTAACCTGTTCGATCTTGTCTGTGTCATCTGCTCAATTTTTGTTTACATCCCTTCTGATGTCTAAGGCCTGTTCCTCCCCTTCCTCATTTTCTTCCATTCTCCTCGATAATCCCTCCCCTTCTCCTTTTTCTTCAACTGCTCACTACACCACGAGCTTTCCCCTTCCCTACTAATACAACACAGCTATTCCCTTGTCGCTGAAATCCATGAAAATTGTGTTTTTTCTGGAGTTGCAATCTTCACTGTCAATCTGACTCTGTGTGTGTGTATTTACCTATATGTAGTAGGAAAGGAGCAATGCTCATTCAGTCCTCTCTCCTATGCTCTAATTTTCTAATATACCTAGACTCAAATTCATGTATGGTTCCAACTTAATCTATATCTTTGACTTCCAATTATCATATTTACATTTGAACTCTATTTTTGTTCCAGCTTGGGCTCTATCACCTAGTAAGGTATTCCACACATTCATACATCTTATTGGAAAACTATATTTCTTCACATCCGTTTGACATGTGGTCTTTCTTAATTTACTTTCATATGTGTGTGTGTGTGATAATTAAATACAACCAAAGCTTTAGGTCACAATGGCTAAAATCTTACCATCTCCCCAGACATAGTACTTGGTGTTGTAATAACATTCATTGGATTTGTAAGTTTTGGTACTGTCACCTTTATCCTCAGTCCAGCGTACTTTGCTGTACCCCTTAAATTTCACCTTCACACCTGTAAAAGAATAAATTTCTCAAAACAAATGCTCATAAAGTTTCAAGCTGGGACTCTCTCATGTAGGAAATGATCATCAGCCCCTTGTCTGGGATACCCATATCAACAACTGTTGCCTCAAATGTCAATGACTAGAATACCATGACCTCACAATGGCTGGTAATGGTCCTTGGGCCTTCTCATAAATTTCTGGCCCCCAACTTTCACCTCATTAGTCCACATTAAAAAACTGGCAATGGTATTTTCTCATTCTAGGCAAAGTTTGAAGACAACAGCAAATCAATAACACCAACATAAATAATAGAGTAACCCTTTACAAAGCCCTTTCTTTTAATCAATCAATCACTCCATTAACCTTGATCTATTTTGCAGAAGACTTGCAGCCTTCAGGTAACCAGCAATAACCATTTCTACTAAACATAAAATGGGAAAATCCAAACAACCTACAAGTTCTCCAACAAAACTGAGAGTACAGTACAGTTTTTGTATTGGTGCATACAATATTCATACTAAACTATTATGGCTATTATGGCTACAAAAAAAAAAAAAAAAAAAAAAAAAAAAAAAAAAAAAAAAAAAAAAAAAAAAAAAAAAAAAAAAAAAAAAAAAAAAAAAAAAAAAAAAAAAAACTTACCACGACAATTCTTTGGAGAGGTATTACTCAGTTCAATCCTCCCAGTGATGGTTTGTCCAGGAAAGTACACAATATCAGGATAATCCAAAATGATGTTTATGGAAGTTGGCATTGTTCAGCTGAAAATAACTATCAAATACATATATGTTTTAAAAATATGGGAAAGCAGTAGGACTGAATATGGATGGAGAGATAGTTACAAAGTAGGGAAAGGTAGTGAATGACTAATTAGTATGGATGTGTTGAATATACCAAGAGTAGAAGAATATCTGAGTACCATAAGAAATTGTATAATGCCAACTTATACCGTATTTTCCGGCTTAAAATGTGCATTGGGTTATAATGCGCACCCATGCACTTCGTTATCTCAGTACACAGATAGTGTGCACCGACGTATAACGCGCATGCCCGATCGCATTTGTCTATAACGCAGTTTTACCCCGGTATTTATATCATGTGAACGAGGTTACATGGAGAAGTATTTTTCATTGGCTAGAGCCACCGCTGGGAAATCTGTTGATTTGTCACTAAATTAAGTGTCAGTTTACGCATCAATCAGGACACAACTAAGAAAAAGTCGGAACTACATGTACCGGTATATGACTCATGTTGTGCGTTGGTCCCTTATTACTTTATAGTTTAAAAAGTTTGTAGGAAATATAATCTAAAAAAAAGTTTATTGAAAGTAAAATATACAGAAAAAATTTGGGATTTTTACAGAAAATGTTCATTTTATATCTTGAGGAAATAATTCGTCTTTACCATTTTTTATTTAATACTGAAACAAACTACAGACTGTTTCATTTTAGCTTTGAACCTGCAATGACAGTGGTGAAATAGGACAGTCTCTCATTGAGGTGACGTTTAGTTTATATAACTCCCGAAAGAGGGTGTTGTAGTCAGGTGTTTGACACGAGTTTATGAACGGCCGCAACGGAATTTGTACTATACCTAAAGTGAAGCAACAAAGCCAACATAAAAATTCAAACTAGGATGCTGTGAACATGGGCAAATATCATGAATATTGATCATGTTTCATGGTGTTTAGGCCTATTTAAACATGAAAATTAAGATTCGATAGATACCTATACCAAATATTTATATACGGTAGCCCATGCTGGCGTATTCTTTCATGTCACCATGGCTGCTGTTCTTGTTCTCACGGAACGTCATGGAGAAGTGTGCCTCCCAACTTTGTGATGGCCAACATCGTCACGTTGTTGTGAAAAAAATTACACACAGCTGCAGAATTTTTATCGTAGGCCGTAGATAATGCACACCACCGGATAACGCGCACCCCTCATTTTTAGGCCCTTCCAACGGAAAAAAGTTGAGCACTATACGCCGGAAAATACGGTAAGTGTAAAGGTTGCAAACTTGAGTATACAATAGCAGAAGGCACAACTGTGTCAGTATGTTGCAGGCAGTTAAAACTGCAATTTGTTATTATCTATATATACATACATACATATACCAAGGCTTTTTCCCCCTTACAAGGGAGGTAGCCAAAAAGGGAAAGGCATAAAAACACTCCCACCCATTTCATCCCTAAATACAATCCACACCCCTCCCACCCTCCCTCTCATCTGAGCAGCTCCTGGATGACGGGTCATCCCTGCACCTTGCCCACTGCCCTGGGTCAGAAGCAGTGTCTATACTTGGTGAAAAAACGGCAAATGATTTAATGACTAAAAACTTGATTCCACACTGTTTCAAAAGCTTACATGGCAAATTTTACTTCTTTTATTTCACTCAAATATCTATTTCCTGTGGTAACTCGCATGCCTAGCTAGCTCATTTATACTATCTTTTGTTGTTCTTGAATTTTAATTGTGTGCAAGTGTTTTAATTTGTAATCATTCTAATTTGTGACATATGAAGGTTCTTCCTTATAATGGGATGTCTTATCTACACGAATGTACAATTATTTAGCAACATTACTTATACAGTATATAAAAAACTCATTTTTTCTGTACCGTACTTAATCTTTAAATGAGATGGTTTCAATATCAATTCATTCACTCTAAGCATACTAAAAATGTGATGAAAGTTCTCTACTTTAATAAAAGACTAAACTACTGGTGTCATCTATTCTTCACCTTTACTTTCTTTTAGTATTTTTACTCCTTTAAACCCATCTGCACCCCTTAAGTGAAAAAATAAATAAATAAAATAAACTCATTTTATTAAATTAAACTTGGGCTTGTATAAAAAAAAGTATAACAATTCTGTTCTGCACAGCACATCTCTCTGTAGTCATATGCAATAACTATTTCATTACCCCTTGATTTTAACCTCTTCAATACGAGTCAAATTCTTGTGCACAGCATCATATGCCTAATGTACAATGCATCACACTACTTGCATTATAAGATATAAAATCACAGCTGTATTACTTGTTCTCTTTTACTATGACTAATAACAAACACAGAAAATGTGATCAAACCAGTTCACTTAATTTGAGGGTCACTCAACTACAACTACAAAATAAATACAATCAATGCCAGCATCCTCGTATACCCACTTACCTCATGACGCCTATGTAGTTGTCATTGCATCAAAGAGGTTAACCTTGACTAATGTGTTTTACTTTTTCAATCATCTCATCCAAGATATCAAATGTGTCCTGAATAAATATTATGTATCATCACAACAATGGATTGCCCCTATTTACACATGTTTGATTAATCTGCTTACTTTTTTCTTTTTATGAAACAGACCTTGTGCTGTATACCTAGTAGATGCAACATTTCTTGATTATTCCATAGCTTTTGATATGAACTGTTTATGTCACCAGCTGAATGCAGTACAAGGGGTGTCACTGGTTGTCAGCCCTCTTTGTATTTAAAGGTGTATAGACAAACTCAAAGTTAATAAAACACCAGGGCCTGATGGTTGGCATCCAAAAATCTTAAAGGAAATGAAAAATGAGATTGTTGTTCCATTAGAAATTATTTTCAAGAAATCCATCATATCCGGAGATGTCCCAAGAGAATGGAAGCTAGCTAACGTTACTCCCATATTCAAAAAAGGTGACAAAAAGAAACCAAATAACTATAGGCCTATAAGTTTGACTTCAATCGTAGGAAAAATAATGGAAACTATCATCAGAGATGCTATCGAATATCATTTAGAAAGTAACCGTTTGATAAATGATAGCCAGCATGGTTTCAGACGGAAACGTTCTTGCGTAACTAACTTACTCGAATTCTACAACACAGTTATCTCGAATTATGACAAAAGAAACAATATAGATTTAATATATCTAGACTTTGCAAAAGCTTTTGATACCGTCCCACACGAAAGACTACTTACTAAATTAGCTCTGCATGGAATAAGTGGTAGCCTATTAGGTTGGACTAGTAATTGGTTGAAAGGTCGAAAACAGAGTTGTTTTAAATGGAAAAACTTCTGGATGGAAAAGTCTTGCAAGTGGAGTTCCTCAGGGTTCCGTTCTTGGGCCACTTCTATTCATAGTATATATAAATGATATAGACCATGGACTAAAATCTACTGTTTCCAAATTTGCTGATGATACAAAACTGTGCGGAGTGGCAAATGATCACCCAAACCAATTAGATATTCAAGAAGATTTAGATAAATTACAGCAATGGTCTGAAAAGTGGCTAATGAAATTTAACACAAGTAAATGCAAGGTAATGCACATAGGTAAAAATAACAGTAAGTATGATTACAAGTTATTTGGAAATTCGTTAACAAAAGTGGATAGTGAAAAAGATCTCGGCGTAATTATCAGTAACGACCTCAAATCATCCAAGCAGTGTATTTCAGCCGCTGAGAAAGCAAATAAGATTCTGGGATTGATTGCGCGATCTTTTGATTTCAAAAGTCCATCACTCATTAACAAGCTATATAAATCGTTAGTTCGTCCACATTTGAAATATGCTGTTTCCGTATGGTCACCGAATCTCATTAAAGACATTGACAGACTGGAAAAAGTACAACGGCGAGCAACAAAACTGATTCCAAATATAAAAAATAAATCATACGAAAATCGACTTAAGCACATGAATCTGTTTTCCCTAAAAAAGCGTAGACTCAGAGGTGACTTGATACAGGTCTTTACGATTTTAAAGGGAATTGACAACATCAAAAGTGACCAAATTTTCACATTGAATGAGAATCAGACAAGAAACAATGGTCTCAAACTGTCCGGAAATAGATTCAATTTGGAAGTAGGTAGAAACAACTTTGCCAACCGTGTAGTTAATGAATGGAATAAACTTCCTGCACAGGTAGTGCAATGTAGTTCAGTTCGAAGCTTTAAGAATCATTTAGATAAATACCTAAGTAAGATGCTGTAATGATTATGATTTATGTTATATTATTTGTTTTTGTTTTGTTATAATTTGTCTGTCTGATTTTCATTTATTATTAGTTATATGTCAATTTATTATCATTTACTATTTACCTGTTTATTATTTTTACTATACCTATGCATTTATTTATGTATTTTATTTGTTATTTACATTATTATAGTTTTTATTTATTATTAATATGATTTTTTTTTTCATCCGACCTAGATATGGATCAAAAGGTCTCCTGTCAGCATGCTCCGCCTTTGTAATCCTTTGTAATACAGATGAAGATGACAAAAGTGTTTTTGGGCTCAGTCTAAAAACCAAATATCAGCCCCTTGTGGATGAATCTCCAAATGGAAGTGAAAAACTTATCAAGATTTGAAGATGGGCACTAAGGAGAGGACTCTGATGACCCTATCATAGGACCACTTTGTGCTGGTACCTGTCAATGGTCCCTGTGCTGTCTGTAATATAAAAAATGTAAGTGTATATGTACAGATAGAGAATTACATGCCAGATTCACAGATTAGGTGGAAGTGAAATACCAAATGAAGATCATGGGAAACATATACCAGTCTGACCAGCATAAAACTGATTACATGATTTACAAGGTAATTTGTACACACCCTTTATCACTATTGACAGAATTATATATGAACAATTCTCTTACAGTGTTCTTATTGTTAAAAACTACATAATAAATATGTGATGCCTTGCAGGTTCTCTTGGTAAGGTAAAACTAACATTTTTTTCTTATTAAATTTTTTATTTGACTTGGGGTTGTAAAAGGTTCTTTTGGCACCTCAGGGCACTGGATTGAAGACAGCACCAACACAGAATAGGCCTGGCCACAGAATCAAATTGCTGTAGATGCAACCAGAACACAAAGAACACTAACACCTATCCATCGGCTCTGTGAGGTTGCGTATTGCTGAGCTCCATTAATTTACATTTTTTTTGCCTAATTACTGGTCTGTAAGTTACTATATAGTGTTTACATTCTTTGCTGACTGCTCCTAGCTCCCATATTTATTTGCATAGTTCCTAAATATTCCCAAAATGGCACATAATGATGGAAACATAGGACCTCTGAACAAAACAAAGTGATGGACAGTTGTTAGTGATGATGATCAAGCACTTCGGTGTGACATGTGCAATTTGTGGTTCTATATCAAGTGCCAAAAGATCTCCTTAAAACTGTATGAGGAGGACAACTGTCCATGGTATTGTAAGAACTGCAAGCATGGCACCAAAAATCTAAGGATACAGGTTATTGCAATCCAACATGAGAATGAGGCAATCAAAGCTACACTAGAGAGAGTGACAGCACAATGTTCAACTAACACTATATAATTATCTAACTTAAACAAAAGTCATAGATACAAATCAGAAGATAAATGATCTCCACAACTCATTGGACATACATTGACAAAAATTGAGTCACAAGACAAATCCCAACTTACTACATTCAAGGAGAAACTGGAAGTGAAACTTAACACTGCCAATGATAAAACTGCAGCCACAATACAGGCACTCAAGAAGAAAATCTCTAACCAGCCAATGTTAAGCCCAGAAGCTACAGCCCCATCACTTAAAACAGGCCTAGGGGGCCTAGACATTATGACAGGGTCTTGCAGAACTGGAACAAATTGAACTGAGGAAACTGAATCTCATTATTCTATATTTACCTGAACAAGAGAGTCCCGAAGCCAATATCCCATTTACCACCATGATCAAAGATGAATTTAAATTAATCACCAAGGTGACCAAGACAACCCAACTAGGCACAGTAGGAAAGAAGACTGCCAAGGATAAGGATTATAAGGATAGGGCATTAAAGATAGGGCTTAAATTACTTGCAGATAAGAAATTAATCCTGTCAATGGCTAGGGATTTGAGAGAGAGTAGTCATGATATCTAATGTTTTTATTAGACCAGACCTAACCAAGAACCATCTAGCTAAATCAAAAAATTTGCAAGTCACACTTAAGAATCTGAGGGAATCCCACCCAGGAAAAAAGTAGATGATAAAACAGGGAAAAAATCATCGAGGTCAAACATTAATAAAAACAAGGCATGCCAGTAACAGTACTGAAAAAGCAAGGTCAGCTAAGCCACTTGGAGATTTTTACAAAGGATTACAAAGGATTACAAAGGCGGAGCATGCCGACAGGAGACCTTTTGATCCATATCTAGGTCGGATGCGAAAAAAAATCATATTAATAATAAAATAATAAATAAAAACTATAATAATGTAAATAACAAATAAATGCATAGGTATAGTTAAATAATAAACAAACAGGTAAATAGTAAATAATAAACTGACATATAACTAATAATAAATGAAAATCAGACAGACAAATGATGACAAAACAAAAGCAAATAATATAAGATAAATTATAATCATTACAGCATCTTACTTAGGTATTTATCTAACTGATTCTTAAAGCTTCGAACTGAACTACATTGCACTACCTGTGCAGGAAGTTTATTCCATTCATTTACTACACGGTTAGCAAATTTGTTTCTACCTGCTTCCAAATTGAATCTATTTCCGGATAGTTTGAGACCATTGTTCCTTGTCTGATTCTCATTCAATGTGAAAATTTGGTCACTTTTGATGTTGTCAATTCCCTTTAAAATCTTAAAGACCTGTATCAAGTCACCTCTGAGTCTACGCTTTTTTAGGGAAAACAGATTCATGTGTTTTAGTCGATTTTCGTATGATTTATTTATGATATTTGGAATCAGTTTTGTGGCTCGCCGTTGTACTTTTTCCAGTCTGTCAATGTCTTTAATGAGATTCAGTGACCATACAGATACAGCATATTCCAAATGTGGACGAACTAACGATTTATATAGCTTGTTAATGAGTGATGGACTTTTGAAATCAAAAGATCGCGCAATCACTCCCAGAATCTTATTTGCTTTCTCAGAGGCTGAAATACACTGCTTGGATGATTTGAGATTTATTACAGTAATATAGACAATTCATTAATGAGCAAGTACAACTTACTATTAGCACTCAACAGTACTCACGACTATGATATAATACTACTGACAGAAATAAAGCCCACGATAGGTGCCACACCGGACTGGCAAACAATGGCCATTCCTGGCTACGATTTATTTACATCTGACCTGACAGCTCTTAAAACAAGAGGAACGTGTATATATATTAAGAGCATACACAAGGCCAGGCAAGTAACACCAAAAATTCCGGGGGTATACAAAGACAGTGCTTAGGCAACAATAAAGGGACACGACAGCAACAGTCAATTGGTTGGTGTCATGTACAGGAATGGAACACCGCATCTAGCAAGCCTCATGGACCAGGACCTGCATGGCATTATAATTTGGGAGGCTTCCTGTAACTACTCTCACACACTGATAGCAGGTGATTTTAATCACCCAGTGATTTCATGGACTCCATTCCCAGTGCTTCCCCCCAGCATAAGCCCAAACAGTCATCACACCAAGTTTGTAGAGTGCATTCTTACACCAGCATATTCTACAGCCTACGAGGTACAGGGATGGCCAAACTCCCACCCATGATGACCTTGAAAAGGATCCAAAAGGAATACGACAACAAACCTGCAAGTGGGATCTGCACTAACAATAAAGCTTTTTGGAACTATGTGAACAGTCATTGCAAAACTATAAGAGGTATACCCAAACTATGAGATGATGAAGACAATTACACCTCTGATGACAAAGGGAAGGCAGAGGTACTAAGCATACTATATACAAAGGTATTTACTAGAGAGGATATGTCCCCTTTCCCAGCATTCACATACAAGGAATCCCAGTCAGAATTAAGAGTTACACTAACCATGGAGAGAGTGATGAGCAAGTTCAAATCACTCAGAGTGAAGAAATCATCAGATCCGGACCAGATATATCCATGAGTTCTTCAAGAACTAAGTGAGTGCTTGACAACTCCCCTGTTTATTCTTTTTCAAGTAAGTCTCAAAAATGAAGAAATACCAGAACAATAGAAGCTCACAACCATGACACTTATCTACAAGGAGACAAATCAAACCCAGCTAATTACAGACCAGTTTCACTGACATCAGGACATAACAAGCCATCTGAAAGCAAACAATCTTATTTCTGCACAACAGCATGGTTTTACTACAGGAAAATCCACTGTGACCAACCTACTTGAGGCAACTGATATCTGGACTGAAGATTTGAGCCATAACTTGCCAGTTAATGTTATATTTTTAGACTATGCCAAAGCACTTCATACATTCCCTCATGAGCTCCTACTAGTACAACTACACACATTGTGCTACTCCCCTAAGGCAGTCGTAGCTCCTCTTGGGGATCGGTGCCACCTGCATAGAGCCGGTGGCCAGGGCTGGTTGCCGCTGTTTGGCCCCCAACTCTTGGGGTTGGGGAGTGGTCCCACGATGTAGACGCTGGAGTACCACAGGGCTCTGTTCTATCCCCCATGCTCTTTAATCTATACATGCATGACTTACCCACACCAGACACCTCAGAAATACAAATCTCTTCCTATGCAGACAACATAACAATCACATGCACACATCATAACACAGACAAAGCTGCAGAAATAATCCAGCCATACCTTGATACACTCAACACATGGTTCATCATAAACAGACTCGAAATAGCTCCAACCAAATCTACAGCAACACTTCTCACCAACTGGACAAAAGAACACAAATGCATACCTCATCTCTACATCAACAACACTCTAATACCACACACAAACACACTGAAAATTCTTGGTGTAACATACGATACATCCATGTCTTTCAAACAACACATCACAAACATAAAAAACAAATGCACACCTAGACTTAACGGACTTACGTCAATCACTGGAACAACATTTGGACAAAACAAAGAAACTAATACAACAATATACAAACAATGCATATGCTCAATGATGAATTATGCAAGTCCTGCATGGGCTCCTAATCTCAGTGAGACACACCACAACACCCTTCAAATCATACAAAACAAAACCCTAAAAACAATTACAGGCTGCACAAATATAACACCTACAGACCATTTACACCATGAAACAAAAGTCCTCAAAGTCAAGGACCACCTCAACATGAGAGGCACACAAACACTTGCCGCAACCATCACAAACACATCTCACCCGCTACACTACATAGCAGAACACCCACACACACCAAGAAACATTAAAATAACACCCAAAGACCTGTACCACACACAGATACTCTCTTCTCTTCCTCCACAACCACCAAATACCAGCCTCCGGAAACATATTCATATTCCTATCACTCACCGCTCCATTAACACACTGAAAGACAACACATTGCTGCATGCCACCCCCTGATATCCACCCTTCTGAATCCTCTCTCCCATGAAAGGACAGAGTCCACCTGGCCAGACTGTGGTGCACCCACCACCCAGCACTTCTAAGCTACCAGAAGAGGCTGGATGACCGCATTGTGAACAGCTGCCCAGGATGTAACACTTCACCCCATACCATACAACACATAATTGAAGACTGCATTATATACAATCATGCACGCAAACAACACAACATACACTCTATAAAGGATTTGTGGGAAAATCCAGTTTCGGCTGTCGCATTCTTTGGGGAGACGGGACTGCTCGGACAGACAGTCTAGGGAATGACAACAACAACAACTACACACATTTGTCATTCAAGGTAGTGTACTCTCCTGGATTAGAGGATTTCTTATCAGTAGAAAGCAGAGTGATGGTCAATGGTGTGATGTCTGAGTGGTCTGAGGTGAGCAGTGGAGTGCCCCAGGGCTCAGTGCTGGGATCGCTCCTCTTTAGCATATTTGTTGCTGATGTATCACACCTTTTAAACAACTTCATATCGATGTTTGCTGATGATACGAAGATCTACAAAATTATTGAAGAACATGACTCTATTGGACGTCTGCAAGATGATATTGAGAAACTCCAATCCTGGGCACATAAAATGCAAAAGCTTTTCCACCCAGAGAAATGTAAAGTAATGCACCTTGGATCAAATAAACCTCAATGCTCTTACACAATGACCATGGTCAACAACACACTGCATCAACTGAAGATTGCAGAAGTACAGTAGAAAAGGACCTAGGAGTAGTGGTGGACCAGCAGCTGAAATTCACCAACCACATACAAGCACAAGTTAACGAGGCTAACAAAGTACTTGGGGCAATGAGGCACACATTCACAGCTATGGACAAGATTGCATTCCTGCATTTGTATATAAGTCTAGTTCAGCCCCACTTGGAATATGCTTCCACTGTATGGAGTCCAAGATCGAAGAGACAAAGATACATAAGAACAAGTTCAGAGACATGCCCTAAGATTGGTCAACAGACTGTCTCCCCTCTCATTCAGAAAAACTCGCAAACCTTCAGCTGCTCACTGCATTTTCGATGACTACAAGCTGATGTCATCCAAGTCTTCAAGGTATTAAAGAACACCAACCAGGTCAACTATCAATGAGAGTATAATTCCTGTGGCTGATACACTTCTCAAGAGTAGGGGGCTATGACCTTGGGAGTTTGTGAACTTAGGTTGTCACTAGGGTAAGAGAACAAACCAGTGGTATATGTTTCTTTGTTTATTTAGAGTGTGTGTATTGTTTGTGGGAGTTCAAAGTTGGATTACTTGCCTTTTAGCTGACCTGATATTTGGAGCAGCTGCCTCAAGAATGTTCTCTATATTCAAACCTTGAGGATAACTCAGTACTGTTAGGCACTTCCTTCTAGGGCTGTACTTCTCATCTTAGGACTTACATGATTGGCTATGGACAAAATACTAAAACACATTTGGCCAATCATAGTGTAAAAAGGGTCACCGGTGTCATGTGATGTATTTAGTCCTCCAATAAGGGCTTTCAGAAAGGCTTTTGGAAAGGCCCTACCTTAGCACAATTTAATTATGTTATGGTTTTGCTAGTCTCGAGTGGGGGCCACCCTTGCTATGCTGGTGTGTCCAAAGCAATGAGAATCAGTTTCTCGCATGGCAAAACAATGTTCCAGCCATCACTCAGCACACACAACTCAAAACTACAAGTACATCATCAACCAGGACCAAGGAAGAACTTCCTTTTAGCCTGAGCTACTGAAGAGTGGAACAAACTAAGCCAGGACAAAGTGGATGTTATCAACATTGAGACTTTTAAGAATAAACTTGCTAAAGAATGGGAGCATAAGGCAGAATTATACCAGTATAACGTTTCATACTAAACTAAGTATATGCCAAGTGTTGCTGCATATACAGTATATACGCTACAGTATGTGGTCTTATTACCCGTGAGGGTACCTACTATAATGACCAGTACTAAAGGTAAATAATTATCTAACAGAATTATTTCAATTGTGCACACCTACGCAATATAGCATTAGAAAATTAAATATCAATTTTGTAAATTGTAATACATGAACGTAATATGCGATTTTCTTGGCGGATATAAATAAAAATAAAAAAAAACTGCTACAAGCAAATCTGCTAACGAACGAAGCCGCTAGGCTACGGTCCAAACGCCATGTTGGTCTGTCCAGTCCAATCACTGTCAGTTAGACCAGAGGTTCTCAAAGTAGGGGTTCCGACCCCCAGAGGGTTCACGATATAATTTTGAGGGGTCGCGATCGAGATCGTGCAACCCCTCCTCCTCCTCTGTCTCAAAGTAGGGGTCCCGACCCCCAGAGGCATCACGATATAATTTTGAGGGGTCGCGATCGAGATCGTGCAACCCCTCCTCCTCCTCTGTCTCCCACTACCCATCCTAACGCGTCTATAACTCGCCGTAGCAAGAAATGGCCGTTAAGGCGGAGCCACCACCCAATGTTGCCACATCTCCTTACTGTTCTTTCACTTGTATGCGACCCCAAGAAGTCCTCCACTGACGGTATGGTGCAGGAAACAGCAACCTCACGCTCCCTCGCTCATATGCCAAGTTTACCACTGGGAGAAACAAAAACTTCGGAAATACACCAACTTTGAATAGAAACACAAAGAGAGAAAGAAAGACAGAGGTATGGTGATAATGGCAACACTGGGGATTTCATAAACCACACCCTAAAGGCCATTTTTCGATGCTTTAAGCATATTACTTGTCAGTAAATGGTAGATGTGCCTGATGTTCGATAATACATCATAAGACCACGTTATGTATGCATGCTTTCTTATGCATGCATATTGATAATAGTTACCGCTTTGCAATGTGCGTCCTCACTTCAGAAAATTCTATTTTAGAATTATTCGTGTAGTTACAGGTGGCATATGCACTCAGTAAGGCGTGTATTTTGTGAGAAGGCCGTTAGTATCGTTTCGAAAGGTTCGTGTAACTCTACTCTCGAGACATCGTTACTCTTTAGCCCGCGCCATAGAACGGTGGTTAATTCGTAGATCTACAAGTAAGGGCACATCAGCAGATATCACTGAAGCATCCGATGATGTTAATGCCGAGCAACCAAGCACGTGAAGTGGGAATGAAGGCCATGACGGTAATAACGCAAAAACATACCAGTGTGATCGACCATCCAAGCGCCGAAAATATCAGGAAGAATTCATACAGTATGGATTTACTTGCTGTTAGTGCTGGGCAAATACCGCTAATTTCAATACCGGAATTACCGGTAAACAACAATGCCGTTACCGGAATTACCGGTAATTTACCGGTAAAAGACTCGTGAGGTAGTAGTGACGTCCCAAGTTCGAGTCGCCTTTATGACTTAAATCTAAACAAATTTCATCCTACTATGGTGTGTAGTCACAAGTTTTGTAACGTCGTCACTATAAAAATCCTGCGCTCCGAGTCGTTACTCCAACTCTCGTGGGCGGGGAGTAGGGAGGGGGTGCGTGTAAGGTCAGAGCATTACCTCCTCTCCCTCAGTGCATAGGCCTACGCACCAATCCCCCCTCCCCCTCTCACACTCCACTTCCGTCTCTATGTAAGTGCAATTTCATACAAAGAATATATTTTTCACATAGAAACACAATTTCATTAAAGAAAAATAATTACATGCATCATTTTTACACATTACACATAAAAATTCATTTCCAAAATCACCCATTTTTCATTTAGTCAGGACAAAGTTTTTTTGTACAATTGAGGTTTTAAAGGTTTTGTGCGAGATGAATTGACATATGTAGGTCATTTTCATAATATTTTTTTTTACCAAGTTCCTCTTATATTAGGCTCAGGAACACAATCTCAACCCTTTGAATTTCTGTCAAAGTTTTTATCAATTGTTCATAGTTGTCATTTTTGATATTGGAATTACGTTAATTTTGTATTAGCAGGACTCTACGATCCCTATATTTATATTATAGTACCTTTAAATGAACAAAAAACACACATATGTTTTATTTTAATTTTTTATTCTGTGCATCCATTTGGATACATGCCCACCGGAACATAGGCTGACTAATCGAATACGTACATTTTGCACTGAACCTCTGCGGGCCGAGATGCGAACAAAACGATCTAGCACGACTGTTAATTTTCATATTCGAATACGTACATTTCGTACTGTGCATCTGTGGGCCGAGAAGGGAGCAGGACGATCTAGCACGTTGAATACGTTCCTGTTAATTTTCATCCTACGTAGGGCCGTCAGTACTGTCACTCAGTACCACCAAGCCGAAACGTGCTTACCACTCTCTGAGTATTATGGGATAGCTTATCGGTTAACGGAGCCTAAACGGTAGCAGATTTTTTGCTGGTAAGCTACCGTCAAGGTTGTTACCGATAAAACCCGTAACTACCGGTAGCTGCCCACCACTACCGTCACTCAGTACCACCAAGCCGAGACGTGCTTACCGCTCCACGAGTGTTTGGTATAGCTTATCGGTTAACGGAACCTTAACGGTAGCAGAATTATTGCCGGTAAGCTACCGTCAAGGCTGTTACCGATAAAACCGGTAACTTTACCGGTAGCTGCCCACCACTACTTGCTGTACAGTTTATGATGTTCATCATCCTCAGTGTGTGCTGGTTTGAGGTTCTTGCACACGAAAGCCTGAAACCAGCAAAAATGAAAAGACACTTGCAAACCAAACATCCAGATCATGCTCAAAAGACGACTTTTTCCAGCGAGAGGAAAAAGATATACAAGGACAAAAGCAGGTGATAACACAAAGAACAACTCCAGCCAAAGCTCAAACGGCATCATATGCGGTTGCATACCTAATTGCACAGAAGAAAGAGGCACACACAACTGGTGAAGACCTCATAAAGCCTGCTGCAGTGGCAATGTGTCGAGCTATGCACGGAGAAAAAGTGGCCGATGACCTTGATACCATCCCTCGGTCAAACGACACCGTAAGGCGGCGTATTCATGACATTGCAGATGATATTCGGTGTCAACTGATGGAAAGTGAAGAATGTGAGGTATGCTTTGCAGATTGACGAGTCGAATGGCATCTCAAATTCTGCTCAGTTACTCGTATTCATAAGATACTGTTTTGATGGAAGACTTCATGAAGACGTTGTTTTGCTCTACTCTGAAAGGAACATGCACAGGGGATGCTATTTTCACAGAGTTAGACAGCAAGCTACGTGAGATGGGATTGCCGTGGGACCAGTGTGTCGGTGTATGCACAGGCGGGGCTGAGGTAATGCTAGGTAAAAGGAAAGGATTAAGAGGAAAAATCATGTAGGTGGCTCCTAATGTGAATTTCACTCATTGTATTATTTATCGGGAAGCTCTTGCCAGTAAGGCTCTTGTTCCAGAGCTAAACAGTGTTCTTGAAACTGCAATTAAAATAGTCAATTTCATAAAGTCACGGCCACTGAACGCCAGATTGTTTGCCATACTCTGCTCGAAACAGAGGCCAGGTGGCTCTCCCGAGGCAAAGTTCTCACACGCCTGTATCAGGTGAGGGATGAAGAAGTTCGCCTCTTTCTTCCTTCTTGAATGTGGGTCCACACTCAGTGTTCGTTTGTGTGACTCCCTATGGATAGCAAAACTTGCATATCTTGCAAGCATATATGAAAAACTGAATGAGCTGAACTTGTCACAAGGCCCAAACACAAACATTTTGACAATGTCCGACAAAGTAAATGCATTCAGAAGGAAGCTAGAACGATGGTCTGTGAGATCTGAAGAGGGAAATGTTGAAATGTTTCCCTTGCTGGAAGAATTCGTTGAAGAGAATGAATTACACGCATGTTTGGATAACATGAGAGGAGCCATCGCCACTCACCTTCGAAGTCTCTTTGACCACTTCAAAAAGTACTTCAAGGAAGAGACAACCCTACAACAACATGACTGGATTCGACAGCCGTTCACTGCTACCGGGAGTCACTTACCATCAGATCTGGAGGATGCCCTGCTTGAACTTTCGAGTGATGGAACCTTACGGATGCTATTTGATTCGACAACACTGGACAAGTTTTGGATATCAGTGGCAGAAGAATATCCAGGATTATCCAAGACCGCAATGAATGTACTGACGCCTTTCGGATCGACCTACCTTTGTGAAGTTACATTTTCCGCACTAACATACATAAAAAACAAGTACCGATCACGACTCCGTGTCGAGGATGATCTCCGTGTTGCGGTTTCCAGCATCGCCCCAAGGCAAGAAGCAAGCCCATACTTCCCATTAATAATGGTAAGTTGTTCAGCCTAAGACGGTGAGAGAGAGAAAGAGAGAGATCCATACAAGCTTACATACGTACATGCATATATACATACAAACGTGCGCACGTACATAGGCTACATGCATACATACATACAGACATGCATACATAGACAGGCAAGCATATACACGGAGACGGAAATGCGTTATAGTGACCTTTTGGTCCATATCTAGGTCGGATGCGAAAAAAATCTTAATAATAAAATAATAAATAAAAATATAATAATGTAAAAAAATAAATACATAAATAAATAAATGCATACGTATAGTTAAATAATAAACAGGTAAATAGTAAATAATAATAAATTGACATATAACTAATAATAAATGAAAACTAAACACACAAATGATAAGACAAAAACAAATAATATAAAATAAATTATAATCATTACAGCATCTTGCTTAGTTGTTCATCTAACTAATTCTTAAAGCTTCGAACTGAATTACAGTGCAGGAAGTTTATTCCATTCATTAACTACACGGTCGGCAAAGTTGTTTCTCCTACTTCCAAATTGAATCTATTTCCGGACAGTTTGAGACCATTGTTTCTTGTCTGATTCTCATTCAGTCTGTAAATTTTGTCACTTTTGATGTTATCAATTCCCTTTAGAATTTTAGAGACCTGTATCAAGTCACCTCGGAGTCTACGCTTTGTTAGGGAAAACAGATTCATATGTTTTAGTCGATTTTCGTGATTTATTTTTGATATTTGGAATCAGTTTTGTGGCTCGCTGTTGTACTTTTTCCAGTCTGTCAATGTCTTTAATGAGATTCGGTGGCCATACGGAAACAGCATATTCCAAATGTGGACGAACTAACGATTTAGCTTGTATGAGTGATGGACTTTTGGAATCAAAAGATCGCACAATCAGTCCTAGAATCTTATTTGCTTTCTCAGAGGCTGAAATACACTGCTTGGATGATTTGAGGCCGTTACTGATAATTACGCCGAGATCTTTTTCACTATCTACTTTTGTTAACGAATTTCCAAATAACTTGTAATCGTACTTACTGTTATTTTTACCTATGTGCATTACCTTGCATTTACTTGTGTTAAATTTCATAAGCCACTTTTCAGACCATTGCTGTAATTCATCTAAATCTTCTTGAATATCTAATTGGTTTAAGTGATCATTTGCCATTCCGCACAGTTTTGTATCATCAGCAAAATTCGGAAACGGTAGTCCATGGTCTATATCATTTATATATACTATGAATAGAAGTGGCCCAAGAACGGAACCCTGAGGAACTCCACTTGTAACATTTTCCATCTAGAAGTTTTTCCATTTAAAACAACTCTGTTTTCGACCATTCAACCAATTACTAGTCCAATTTAATAGGCTACCATTTATTCCGTGTAAAGCTAATTTAGTATGTAGTCTTTCGTGTGGGACGGTATCAAAAGCTTTTGCAAAGTCTAGATATATTAAATCTATATTGTTACTTTTGTCATAATTCGAGATAACTGTGTTGTAGAATTCGAGTAAGTTAGTCACGCAAGAACGTTTCCGTCTGAAATCATGCTGGCTATCATTTATCAAACGGTTACTTTCTAAATGATGTTCGATAGCATCTCTGATGATAGTTTCCATTATTTTTCCTACGATTGAAGTCAAACTTATAGGCCTATAGTTATTTGGCTTCTTTTTGTCATCTTTTTTGAATATGGAAGTAACGTTAGCTTCCATTCTCTTGGGACATCTCCGGTTAAGATGGATTTCTTGAAAATAATTTCTAATGGAACAACAATCTCATTTTTCATTTCCTTTAAGATTCTTGGATGCCAACCGTCAGGCCCTGGTGTTATTAACTTTGAGTTTATCTATACACCTTTTAATTTTTTCTTTTGTTATATTTACCGTAGTAAGTTTACCTTAGACTTTTCACAGGTTTCAGTTTGGAGTTCACTTTGAGGTGTTTCGTTTACGAATACCGAGCTAAAATAATTGTTTAAGATATTACACATTCCTTCATTTGAATATTCAAGTTGACCGTCAGCAGATACTAGTGGACCAATGTGATTCCTAACAACCTTTTTATCTCTAATGTAACTATAGAATTCTTTGGGATTCTCTTTAGATTTATCAGCGATGTTCATTTGGTATTGTCGTTTTCTTTTTCTAATTGTCTTTTTTAAATCTCTCTGAATTGATGCATAACTTTCATAGTCTTTAGATGCACCCGAGTTGTTGTTGGGGAAGTGGGTCGCAACTCTATCGAAGTAGGGGGTCGCAGGCAAAAAACTTTGCGAACCCCTGAGTTAGACGATGGCTTTCACGTTTTGGACCGGGTGTTCTCCAACTCCAGGTGACGTTAATAAGCGATATTACAAAGACAATAGGGCTTCTTTAGATTTGTTGTGAAAACACGGGGTTCCGCCGTCGTCTGTCGCCCGAGGCACAATAATAATCAGGCCGTCAGCATCCGTGACGATGACACCAAAGATCTAACAAGACCATGATTCAGTGACACAAAAATGTTGTCTCTGTACTGGGAGTGGCGGTCAAGTAGAACAAAATGACGTGATGTAGTAATGGTCAGGGGCAAATGATTTCAAGGCGAGTTCATTCATCCAAAAAGAAAAAATAGGTTCTACACGAACTGCGTAATGAGCGACTAGAGTACATTTTCTATGGAAGTTAATATATATATATATATATATATATATATATATATACTTTATATATATATATATATATATATATATATATATAATAATAA
This sequence comes from Oratosquilla oratoria, assembly GCF_046742065.1. Taxonomy (NCBI): domain Eukaryota; kingdom Metazoa; phylum Arthropoda; class Malacostraca; order Stomatopoda; family Squillidae; genus Oratosquilla; species Oratosquilla oratoria. The sequence continues at coordinate 26,223,464 of NC_134816.1, read as the reverse complement.
TAATAATAATGATTAATAATAATAATAATAATAATAATAATAATAAAAATCAAACTGTAACCATTATGACCGATAGTGCATACGAATTTTCGGTATTTTGTGCGGAGAATGACAAAATTTGCCCCATCCAATCGAACATTCCGTTGATTCCTCCACGCTTACTTCCGTCCGGCTGCAGTGGATGATAAATATCGAACAGTCCTAGCCACAATTTTGTACCGTTATATGTTTACAACATTAATGTATAATACAACCATTGTTTCTGACACTTCTTAATGTATATTTTGGCATAATAAAAACTCACTTTAAAGCAAACAAGAAAACTGAAAGATTCCCACCCAAAAATGATGACATATATTTTATTGATTAGAAATTATTTGACGTTGTTCCTCGTTTCCCGCAATGTGATACTAGCAAAACCAATTCTTTCGGCAAATTCAATACCATTAAAGTAACACAAATATAAATCTGGAATTGATCACCGCCTCTCACTATATCTATCTGATTACTTGTTTATGGGAAGCTATGTAGCCAAAAAACCTTTGGGCATGCTCATGTTGGTGAATAGTGCATAATTGTTATCTTATGGCTTAAAATATAAACGAGTTGTTCAATAACACTCCATAATTGACATACTAAATATAAATTTTCAGCAACTTAAATAACGCATAATTGTTGTTATCTTATGGCTTAAAATAGTACAAACGAGTTGTTCAATAACACTCCTTGATTGCCATACTAGATATAAATTTTCAGCAACTTAAATAGTACATAATTGTTGTTACCTTATGGCTTAAAATAGTATAAACGAGTTAGTTCAATAACACTCCTTCATAACATATTAATTAGATATAAATTTTCATCAACTTAAACAGTGCATAATTGTTGTTATCTTATGGCTTAAAATAGTATAAACGAGATAGTTCAATAACAATCCTTCATTATAATATTAGATATAAATTTTCATCACCTTAAACAGTGCATAATTGTTGTTATCTCATGGCTAAAATGATAAAATAGTATAAACGAGTTAGTTCAATAATATTTCTTAACTGACATTAATACTAGATAAATGTTCAGCAACTTACAAGCACAAGAACGAACGTAATACAACGTCTCAGCTCTTCTCCCAGAATAGGTACGGTTTATCACGGCCGTCTGGTCCACAGGATGTTAAAATTTTCTTTGGCAACTGTGTTAGTTCAAGTATCACTAACTGCATACACACTGACGCACGAACATAACGTTACGTGTCTTCTACTGACTAAAGTGTATAAAACATTATAATCTTATTGAATAACTCAAGCAGATTGTCATGTAACCTATCATCAGTTGCAATGAATTTTGAGATGAGGTCCTGGGATCAACGGCCGAATTTATTATTTAAGTAAATTGTATTACATTATTACATTATGTCATCAATGGCTGAACTGTTTATTAAGTGAATCTTACTATTACTGTAGTTATTATCGTTAAAATGAAAATAACTGTGTTTATAGATATCTTATACACAGATGACATAGTTTAGCTTTAAAAATTATTTTTAGAAATGTGATTTATCCTGTCACAAAGCGTTTGTCGCCAGATAAATTACGTTGCTCACCTTGGAGGTCATTTGTTTTCACAGTGTAGAATGATTCTCACGCATTTAGCGAACTCAGTTTATTTAGTAAATTGATAGCTGAAGAATCAGGATAAAGACTGAGATACAACAATTAAGCATTCTAGAATGCTTACTGTATGATCATGATGGCAGGTTAGATGACGCAACATTTTTTAAAAGCTGTCGAGTGGAAAATTCTTCTGGGTATAACGTATTATACAAATTTATTTATTTTCTATTGAAATGGAGTGACCTATATGTTTTATTTATTTATACGAAAACATTATTGTGACCTGCCCCACGAAAAACGTTTCACTCACCCAATGTCGGACGTACTATCTTAATAGATACAAACTTCCTTTCCACACTCCTATCAACTGCGTGCCACACAATATACACCTACAATGGAATTAAATTCACATGTTTTTTTGTGTTATCCTCGGCAATTGTAATTTCGAACTATGTTCTTTTTCATTATCTGTATTTCATGCATTTGATTCATTGCCAAATAAACTTATAATTATTATATTATTAACCGTCTGACTAACTGTCACACCTACTCTTCGCTCTTACCTCCTTCACTGCACCCAAGCCAAGCACTCCCGCGGCCCTGAGCCCCTGACGCCAAAGCCCTTGAAACATGGTGCATTGGCATTTGTTTGATTGGCACCCAAGAAATGCAAGGTTACAAATGGTAAATATTATTATCTTTCAATTGACGAATGGAAGGGCAAGATGTTTGTAACGCCTCTGTAGAGTAGTATATAATCAAGAGCACCTCCTATGAGAAAAATCAAATATACCAAATAATGGTGACTTGGGAAATATGATAAGCCTACTGACTTAGTAAGTATTGCTGTCACCACCCAAGTCGATTATGTGTGTGTGTGTGTTTATATATATATATATATATATATATATATATATATATATATATATATATATATATACAGTATATGTGTGTGTGTATTCACCTCGGATCTGCTGCAGCCTCTTTTCGAGACAGCCAGACACCACCCTACGGCAGTGAGCTCAGAGCTCATTATTAGCAGATCTCTGGGTAGGTCTGAGACCACTCACACTCCACACACCGGGAATGCAAGGTCACAACTCCTTGACTAACGTCCCTGGTGTGTGTATTCACCTCGGATCTGCTGCAGCCTCTTTTTCGAGACAGCCAGACACCACCCTACGGCAGTGAGCTCAGAGCAGATCAGAGTGTGTGTGTGTGTGTGTGAGAGAGAGAGAGATCTGGAATTGAAGCCGCTCTTAATTAAACCATATTTTATTTCATTATCCTCCTAGGCCGTTTGAGGTGTTATATTAATAGTTTCGGTAAGGCCGTTTGTGATATTATAGTAGTGATGTCCAGGTTGGGTTATGAGAGAATATTTCGAGTTTTCTATCCGTTAATTATTAAATTGTAGCAAAATATATGTGGATCCTATTCAATAGTCGTTAAATGTAACAAAAGTAGTAAAAAATATATATATGTGGATCTTATTCAATAGTCATTAAATTGTGAAAAAAAATAGTAAGAAAATATGTGGATCTTATTAAATAATTATGGTACTCAATAAAATATACGTAGGTCTTGTTCAACAATTACAGTAACTCATCTGACTTAGGATTAATAACCTGAACATTCGAAGTAGCTTATGACGCGACGCAGTTATGGGGTAGGGGGCCCATGAATATCAGTTCAAAATTGAAATGGGCAATTATATGTGACGTATCGGCCTCTAAAATATGTCTGTGGTAGTATTTCTCTAATATAGATTTATCTCAAATAGAAATAGAAATAATGGCTGTGATTAGTACTTCTCTTAAAATGTTGTTTCCTAATTTGTGACAAACTCAGGTTTGTATAACTGGATTCAGAAAGATTTTGCAAAGTAAATAATAAGTCGCTAGCTGCTGTCCATAACCACAACCTAGGGACGCTCCAAATGTCGCCCAGCGCACCCTTAACACTGCTGCTAGGTAAGATATAATATTTCTGCTGCCCAGTGTCCACCCTAGATTAGAACCAAATCTTCCCGGTTTAGAGCTGATTCTGGCGCTGCAGCTAGTTTGCAACCGAAGTGCAAACTGGCTCATTGAGGTTTGTGCACTAGGGTTGCCAGATGTAAACTGCCGAAAGTCGCGAGCTGCAGGACTAAAAGTCGCAAATTTCTGACTAAAGTAGGCCAATAAGTAAACATATATATGTATATAATACGTATACATATATATATATATATATATATATATATATATACAATCAACTTCTAGTGGTAATTTTCTGATTCTCCCCTCAAAGATGATGCGAGATGCGAGCGGGATGATCTAGCACGTTGAATACGTTCCTGTTAATTTTCATATTCGAATACGTACATTTCGTACTGTGCGTCTGCGGACCGAGAAGCGAGCGGGACAATCTAGCACGTTGAATACGTTCCTGTTAATTTTCATCCTACGTAGCAGTCTCAAATCAGACTAGGGTTGCCTGGTTGGTTTTACAAAGAAAAAAATGCCAACTGTCGCCAAAAATATGCCAAATTATGCCAAAATTACTTCCTGAATGCAGAAATAATCACTACTCTATTAGTTTTTATGAATGCAGAAGTAACAACTACCAGTCTTCTCATTGGTAGCCCAACTTACTTCAAAAGTAGCCCAAAATGTCGCAAGTAGCAAAACTCAAATTTAAGTCGCGCCGAGCTTTCAAAAGTAGCCCAATTTGCGACTTGTAGTCCAATATGGCAACTGTGTTGCGCACTTGCTTTTATTAGGTCCCATCGCCTCGGGACGATGATCCTCGTGAAGGGAATTCATACACGCGCGTTCTTAGTGACGGATCTATCGATGTAGGGAACATTGTTCAAATTGCGATTTCACACTCAAATACATATAATTTCTATGTAAATATTATGAATTATCTGAATTAAATATTTGTTTAAGAAATTAGTCATTGCAATCTAGACCTTTTCTTTGGGCCCCTCTTTCCGAAAGGAAGAGGGAGGCAGATCATAAGGTCTCACGCCAGCATTTTTTTTTTTTTTTTTTTTCCTCTCAAGGGCCTGGCTATGGGATTCAACGCATAATGGCGTTCTAAGTAGATCATGGACATGGTTCTTACGATCCAGTCTTCTGCCCACCATCTAAGTGTCTATATCGTCTACTTCCTATCAAAGTACGTAACCATAGATGGTCGTTATTGCGATAAATTATCATGATAACGCCCATCTATGCCGTTTTAAGTACCAATTTGACGGCATTTAGGACGCACTTCTTCAAAATTTTTGCTCAAAAAATCGACCTGCGCCATATACATCGTTATAGTAGGTAAAGTTGGAGACCTCCCGTGGACTTAGACTAATTTTCTTTCTGACGCTCACTAATCTACCTACGATCAGTACTTCTACCTACCCTAAACACCATGCATCTTTATTTTATTGCTGGTATTATGGTATTACCGGTGCTACAAAATGAATTCGTAAAAATGAAAGTAATCTAATAATGCTGTGACTTGCGTTTATAAACATTAGCTGATCGGCGCTCTGACATACTGGTAATGCCATCTGTTGGTGAAGAATAAAACTAGGGTACGATCGCTGCCAGATGTATGACCCAGTGCTGTACGACCTACGGCATTTTGATTTGATTAGCAAATTTGTACGACTTTTTAGTCCATATGTACGATATATTCAATGAATTGTTGATTTTCTAACGATTGTACAACATTTTGAAGCCTTATTGTACAACAATTGATTACAAAGTACGATATCTGGCACGCTGATCGTTGCCAGTTCGTGTAGTTGGAGTGCATATAGGTTGAGGGGGTTTTACACGGTCAAACATGTTGGCCAACACGTTTGACAACACGATGTTTGAGAGTATGTTTAAGGAATAAAGGTATAGATGAATTGCATGGAAAGCTAAAAGAACTTGACCCTCAGTGCACGCGGGATGATGTGATGAAAAAAAATCAACTGTCTTCGTAGTTCTTTTAGAATGCATGACAAGTTTCTGGTATAATACTTCTTTGTCGCGGCTAGTGCCGCTTAAATCGTTTTTATCGGCTTAAGAAACCTGCACAGCGAAGCTATATCGGTAATCCCCTACCACACTCCTGGCCAAATGGCCACTTCCGAAAGGGAGTGTGTGGTTGGACATTCCGCATAAATCATCGGAAATTTAAAATTCCCGGCTCTGTGCAGGTGGCGCAAGCGTCTACAACCCCACCTCCCCCTCCCTATCCCCTCCCTTCTTACTCGGCCGCACGGATTGAGCCGTCACTTCAATGAGAAATGAAGGCTTCGCCTGTGGGAGGAGGGAGGGACCCTAAATCTGTGCAGGTTTCTTAAGCCGATAAAAACGATTTAAGCGGCACTAGCCGCGACAAAGAAGTATTATCGGCTGAGAAGAAACCTGCACAGCGAAGCTATGCATGAGACGAGGATAGGTGGGAGGAGAAGGTGAAGCCCAAATTGTAGTCGAGGACAGGGCTCAAGCCGTTATTACGTGTGTCTCGTATGGGAGACTATTCATCTTATCATTCAGTAGAGGGGAGACAAAAAGCATCAAGTACTTATATCGATATCAATATCAATATATATATATTCATTTATTTGTTTATTTTTTATAAAAATAATATTGTACAATTTACATAGTGCATAAATTCTATGTAGAATATTGTATCTTGCTCAGCGGTTCCTGGGCCTTCCCCTACCCCTCGGTCGCCCTTTGCCCCCCTTCTCTTGCGAAGAGAGGGGTGGAGCCGTTCCCATGGCGACACATGGGACAGGGGTGATCGAGTGGTAGAGATACCGTGTCCTGAAGGAAGTTGCTGATGCCCAGCCCCCAAGGTCCTGCACCCGTTCCACAGAGTGGGTGCGGAGAAACGCCAGCGATGCCGCGAGGCCTCTGATGTTGTGGGCGTGGGGGGCATGGCCCGGGTCGGCCTTCTCTATAACGCGGCAAAGTAAACGCGCCAGGGACCTCGGGGTTAGGGGGTTCCGAGATTTCGAATTGTAGAAGAGATGATCCTCGGACACCCCTTCCGTGCGTTCCACGTAGTCTTTAAACGCACGGACCGGGCACAGCGGGTGTGGGTTTCCTTCCTCCAGGAAGGATGGTATTCTGATAGGGCCAATCATGTCGTCCGCCTGCTCATTCTTGGCTAGGAATGTAGGTGATGGAGCGAGAGTTAGGGCAGAGCAGTCCTCCTCCAGTTTGGAGAAGGACTGGTGGCGGGTGATCGCCGCCAGCTGTGACGCCCTGTAACCCGTAGCCAGGGCGAGCAGGAAGACGGCACGTTGAAGGAAGTGTTCCTCCTCCATGATGGTCCCTTCGAACGTCAGGTACTGCAGAACACGATGCAAGGACCAGGCTAGGACCGGCTGACGTCTCGGCTCTCTCGAGGCGCGGATCCCCTTCATTAGAAGGTTTCGCGCCCTTTGTGGCACTGTGATGTTCATGCCGAAGTAGAGTGGATCAGCGAGGGCTGCGTAGTGAGCCGAGATTGTCGCCGGTGCCCTGTTGGTGGTGTCAGCTAGCCAAGACAGGAAGTCCAGAACTGTGCTAGCGGAGATGGTCACTATCGCGTGTCTCCGAAGGAAGTCCTGGAATCTCCGCCAGCAGGATTCATATTGCCGCACTGAGGATGGACGGTGAGCTCTCAGCATCTTGTCTACTGCCTCTGTAGAGAAGAGTTGGCCGAGAGCTCCCCGTAGAAACTCCAAGCGTGAAGTCGAAGTGACGCTTGGAGAGGTGCGGTAAGGCTGCTGGCCAGGCAGGCTGACCCTAGTAGAAGGGGAGAAGGGCACCACTTCATTAGCTCCCCGAACCACGGCTGAGCTGGCCAGTAGGGAGCTATCAGGAGGACCCGACCCTTGAAGGACCTGAGGGTCTGCACCACCTTCAGGAGGACCGTTGTCGCTGGAGGAGGAAATATGTAAACATACTTCCAGCGGTTCCAGTCCTCCGTGAAGGCGTCCGGGCCTCCTGCGCGTGTTCTGTGGTTGTAGGAGAGGAAGAGGGGGAGCTGGGTCGTGCTCGGGGAGGCAAATAGGTCCCCCTCCGGGGTGCCGTAGCGGAGGGAGAGCGACTCGAACACTTGTGGACGTAGTTGCCACTCCACCGATGTCTCCCGGAACCTGGATAGAGCGTCCGCCCATTCGTTCTCCCGGCCCGGAACATACTTCGCCGAGAGAGAAATGGCCCTGCGTGATGCCTCGGCGAAGATGTCCTCCGACAGGGCTAGGAGTGGACCTGATCGGGCCGTACCTTGCCTCTGCACGCACTGTACTGCCGTCACATTGTCCATATCGAAGCGGACGCTCGTGTAGGAGATTTCGGGGTGCCGTTCGAGCCATTCTTTTACCACTATCAGCTCCCGAAGGTTGATATGTAGCGACCTTCTCTCTTCCGACCATCCCCCGCACGCTTGATGTCCCCAGCTCGACTGGAAGCCCCACCCTATGTCCGAGGCGTCCGTCGCTACTGTTATCCGAGGTGGGGGCGGGGACCATGGGACTGACTGGCGTAGGACCCCTGGCCGAAGCCAGGGACGTAACAAGCTGTGGAGTGTTGAGGGTACCGGCCTGGGAAGGTCGCGCGGGAAGAGTGGGATGCTCCTGTTGACCTCTCGCGTTAGCCGTCGGTGTTTCAAGCGGCCCAGTGGAAGGGCCGGGGCCGCGAAGTTGAGGCAACCTAACAGGCCCTCCCACTGACGGCGGGAGAACGTTTGGGAGAAGAATGCCCTCCTGACACAGCGGAGTGTCCGAAGAGCGTTGTCTGGAGCCAGTGACAGGGAGGCGTTGATCGTGTCCCACTCGATCCCGAGCCAATGAAGTTTTTGTGTAGGGGTGAGGGTAGATTTGTCCCAGTTTACCTTGAAGCCCATCTCCGTCAAGATTCTTAAAGCCACCGAGACATTGGTTGATGCACCCTCCTCGGTGGGCGAATGTATCAACCAGTCGTCCAGGTACATGAGTGTGGAGACGCCTGCCTCCGCCAAGCGTGCGCCTACCACTCTCGCTAGCTTTGTGAAGACCCTCGGGGCAAGCGAGAGTCCGAAAGGGAGTCTGGTAAATTGATACGTCTCCCTCCCGACCTGGAACGCCAGGAACCGGCGAAATCGGGGGTGGATGGGGACATGCCAATATGCGTCCTGAAGGTCCAGGGACGCTAACCAGTCTCCCTCCCGGAGCACTGACCGAACCTGAGCCACCGACACCATCTTGAATCGCAGGGGTTTCAAAAATTTGTTCAGTGCGCTCAGGTCCATAACCAGTCTCGTTTTCCCTGGGTCTTTCTTTGGTACGGTAAAAAGACGGGACAGAAAGACCCGACCTGTCGCTGGTTCCACTATTCCTTTTTCCTTCATGTCTCTCACGTGGGGCAGCACTGAAGAGGACACCTTGGATGACGCGGGAGGGTGGCGTAGTGGCTGTGGGAGGAAAGAATAAGGAATCAGCTTATCGGTAGTAATGTGTATATCCCCCCCCCCCCCAAGCCTGAAGGGCTGGGGCAAGTTACTATCCATACTATGTAAGAGTATCACCACAGTTCCCTCAGAGGATAAAGGTAAGGAGACCCACCGGGAGAGAGACCCAAGGCCAGGTGAGTCCCTGGCGGATGACCCTGGAGGCCCATCCGTGCGCAGGCCACGCGTGGTGCCAGCCCAGGAGACACCCCACTTGGGGGCCTTCAGAAGTTCTTGAACTTTTGCTGTTGTTGCTGCTGATGTTTTCGTTGGTTGGTGGTCCTCTGGGGTTGGGAGGAGGTGTGGTGTTGCGATTGTTGGCGCCGAAATGTCTGGGGCTGTTGGTGATGCGGGCGCTGGGTTATCCTCCCTGTGGGTGGTGGACGGTATGCCCGCTGTTGTTGTTGATGTTGTTGTTGTTGTTGTTGTTGTTGGCGCGCGTATGGGGGCGGGCGCCTGAATAGAGAGTGGGACCTGTAAGCAGGTAAGGGCCGAGGTCTCGGTTGGGATGGTTGTTGGATCTGGATGACGGTCGGGACCGTAGCGAAGACGCGGTCTGTCGCTTCCTGGTCGAACAGACCACGGGAAAGGGGAGCTGCTCTCACCACGCCCCGGCGAGCTATCTCCGGGGCCGACCGCGCTGCAGACTGACGAGCTGCCAAACGAGCCGCGGTGAAGGCCCTCGCTGCTGGGGGTAGGGCTGATGACGCCATGTTGGCTGTACCCTCTGCCACGGTAGAGAGTGCCGCCAGGGTGTCTCTGCATACATAAAACACGCGAATCAAATTAGTAGGGCGAGAAGGATCCCGATCCCCGGAGGGTGTAATAAAGTCACATCGCTCAATTGTAGAACGTATAACATATGCGAGGCCGAGGTCGTTTCCGAACGACCTCGTCCTTGGGTGCTAGTCAAGAGGCTCCGTCCTGGGTGAAGACGCTACCTGAGCGTCTCTCGCCAGGACAGGTCTGGACCCTCTGTATACATTGAAATATCCCACTCACCTCAATTCTTCCCGCGGGAAGTCCTCAAAGCTCGTGGCGAGCGTCGTCAGCCAGTTCCTCATCATCGCGATTGCCGTGACGGTCGAGATGGTAGAGGCAAGGTCTTGTCTGGTCGAGGCCTCCGTCGTCAGCAACTTAGTCTCCGGTTCACTAAGTTGATGGGGGAGGGCGGGGTCCCTGCCAGAGTGCCATAAGCAATCGCGCAGACCCTCCGGCGCGAAGGGTGGTGGCAGGACGACGGGGAATGATGAAGGGATATGCCGTCGAGGAGGAACCGTCTTGGGTTGGTCTTGGGCCCGCTCGAAGAGAGCAGGGATGTCTAAGGCCTTCTCCCCTTTCTCCTGCGGGAACCAGGCGTTTGGGGAGAGTGCTACCGCCGGTGAGTCCCCCGACCTGTCGACAAACATATGCCCATCAGGGTTTAAACGAGTGTTCTCCAGGAGAGCACCTAATGCGTCCAGAGTGTTAGAGGTGGAAATCCTGGAGGGCGTGGAGGCCGGGGCGGAGAGGGGTCGAATCTTATATAGAACCTTAGCCCCCTCCGCGTCGTTGGCCCACTTTAGGATAACGTCATCTCTCCTCCTCCAGCCCTCCGGTAGCGAGTAGTCGGGAGACCAGGCCACTAGCTTGTGATCTTCTCCAAACGAGTACTCCCAGGACCGGGGAAGGTCACACCATGAGAAGGGGCGGAACTCAAAAGAGTCCGTCATGGTAGGAGGATAAGGAAAAGAACTGTAGTGGTCCTCCACCCCGTCCAACCCGACGGACGTCTGATTGGGGGGTTCCTCCTGAGAGGGGCCTTCTAGTCCTATACCTGTCGCCGGCACGGAGGGGCGGAGGGAAGGACCAGGAGGGAGAGTGGGAGGGGGGGCTAGAGCCGTAGGTTCAATAGGAGGTTGCTCTGGAGAGGGGTGCGTTATGATTTGCGCGGTCTGAAAGGCCGGATAATGTGATAGGGCCGATTCAAGGACGGGGCCTATCAGGGACGGAAGGAGGGCAGCCACTTGGGCGGCCAGAGTTCCCTCTCCCCTCGTGTCGTCCTCCGGCTCCCTGCCCTTGTGGGATTTACGGCGAGGAAAAGGAGAGCGAGGAAGGGAGGGTGAGTTGGGGGGAGAGGCTGTGGAGGGTGGGGACAAGCTGAGCGTCCTGGACCTCGGTGAGGCAGACCTCTTTTTCGAGCGAGATTTCCTGCCGGGTTCACGTGAGTGAACTAGGGAGGAAGACGAGTTCGTGGGGGTGCTTGACAAAGCAAGCCGTAAGGGTTTTAAGGACCCTTGATGTTCGGATGTATGGGGCTGCCGAGAGGCCTGAGGACGCTCGGGGACACCATACTCCGCAACATCAGACTCGTCCCCTTGTACTCCGAGAGGCCCAGGTTGTCCACCAACGGAAGTCTCGGAGACATAGGGAGACGGATGGCGAGGGCGAACGAGGCCCAATTCCACTCCTAACGCCGGATCCGCCCACACCAGGGGGGGGTCGTCAGCGGATTTCAATTTCCGAGCTCTGCGCCATGCCTCCCGAAGGTGTCCGAGGGCGGCTAGCTTGGAACGGGTTTTGGGAGGAGCAGCACGAATCTCCTCAACCCGCGCTTTGCACACAACGCAGGCTAGGGGGTTAAAGCCAGCTTGTGAGAAACAAGGGGCATGGCGGGAGCAGAGGTCGTGGTGGCCGTCTGACGAGATCCTGGCTGTGCAGCCGGATTCCACACACAAGCGTTTGGTCTGAAAATAGAATAATGATAATCATAGACGGGGTGTCCCAAAGGTGTCTGGACACAACACCAAAGGGGAAAAACTGCAGGAGAACTCCCTACGAGAACACAAGAGCACGAGCTGGAACCAGACTTACCGGCATGAAAGAAGGTGGGTTGTTGAGTGACCGACTCGTCTGGTTCCGCGATGCTAAGTGACGGCTCAATCCGTGCGGCCGAGTAAGAAGGGAGGGGATAGGGAGGGGGAGGTGGGGTTGTAGACGCTTGCGCCACCTGCACAGAGCCGGGAATTTTAAATTTCCGATGATTTATGCGGAATGTCCAACCACACACTCCCTTTCGGAAGTGGCCATTTGGCCAGGAGTGTGGTAGGGGATTACCGATATAGCTTCGCTGTGCAGGTTTCTTCTCAGCCGATAATCTTAGGTTATCGGCTGAAAGAAACCTGCACAGCGAAGCTATAGCGATAATCCCATACCACACTCCTGGTCATATGGCCATTTCCCGAAGGTTGAGTGTGGTTTGAATTTTCCGCCAAAATCATCGGAAATTTAAAATTCCCGGCTCTGTGCAGGCATGCGCATTGTCGACCCCACCTCCCCCTCCCTATTCCCTCCCTTCTTACCCGGCTAGCTCGAGCCGGACGTCGCGTCACTTAGCATCGCGGAACCAGACGAGTCGGTCACTCCACAACCCACCTTCTTTTCATGCCGGTAAGTCTGGTTCCTGCTCGTGCTCGTGTGTTCTCGTAGGGAGCCCTACCTGTTCTCCTGCAGTTTTTCCCCTTCGGTGTTGTGTCCAGACACCTTTGGGACACCCCTTCTATGATTATCATTATTCTATTTTCAGACCAAACGCTTGTGTGTGGAATCCGGCTGCACAGCCAGGATCTCGTCAGACGGCCACCACGACCTCTGCTCCCGCCATGCCCCTTGTTTCTCACAAGCTGGCTTTAACCCCCTAGCCTGCGTTGTGTGCAAAGCGCGGGTTGAGGAGATTCGTGCTGCTCCTCCCAAAACCCGTTCCAAGCTAGCCGCCCTCGAACTTCTTCGGGAGGCATGGCGCAGAGCTCGGAAATTGAAATCCGCTGACGACCCCCCCCCCCCCCTGGTGTGGGCGGATCCGGCGTTAGGCGTGGAATTGGGCCTCGTTCGCCCTCGCCATCCGTCTCCCTATGTCTCCGAGACTTCCGTTGGTGGACAACCTGGGCCTCTCGGAGTACAAGGGGACGAGTCTGATGTTACGGAGTATGGTGTCCCCGAGCGTCCTCAGGCCTCTCGGCAGCCCCATACATCCGACCATCAAGGGTCCTTAAAACCCTTACGGCTTGCTTTGTCAAGCACCCCCACGAACTCGTCTTCCTCCCTAGTTCACTCACGTGAACCCGGCAGGAAATCTCGCTCGAAAAAGAGGTCTGCCTCACCGAGGTCCAGGACGCTCAGCTTGTCCCCACCCTCCACAGCCTCTCCCCCCAACTCACCCTCCCTTCCTCGCTCTCCTTTTCCTCGCCGTAAATCCCACAAGGGCAGGGAGCCGGGGGACGAAACGAGGGGAGAGGGAACTCTGGCTGCCCAAGTGGCTGCCCTCCTTCCGTCCCTGATAGGCCCCGTCCTTGAATCGGCCCTATCACATTATCCGGCCTTTCAGACCGCGCAAATCATAACGCACCCCTCTCCAGAGCAACCTCCTATTGAACCTACGGCTCTAGCCCCCCCTCCCACTCTCCCTCCTGGTCCTTCCCTCCGCCCCTCCGTGCCGGCGACAGGTATAGGACTAGAAGGCCCCTCTCAGGAGGAACCCCCCAATCAGACGTCCGTCGGGTTGGACGGGGTGGAGGACCACTACAGTTCTTCTTTACCTTATCCTCCTACCATGACGGACTCTTGAGTTCACCCCTTCTCATGGTGTGACCTTCCCCGGTCCTGGGAGTACTCGTTTGGAGAAGATCACAAGCTAGTGGCCTGGTCTCCCGACTACTCGCTACTGGAGGGCTGGAGGAGGAGAGATGACGTTATCCTAAAGTGGGCCAACGACGCGGAGGGGGCTAAGGTTCTATATAAGATTCGACCCCTCTCCGCCCCGGCCTCCACGCCCTCCAGGATTTCCACCTCTAACACTCTGGACGCATTAGGTGCTCTCCTGGAGAACCCTCGTTTAAACCCTGATGGGCATATGTTTGTCGACAGGTCGGGGGACTCACCGGCGGTAGCACTCTCCCCAAACGCCTGGTTCCCGCAGGAGAAAGGGGAGAAAGCCTTAGACATCCCTGCTCTCGAGCGGGCCCAAGACCAACCCAAGACGGTTCCTCCTCGACGGCATATCCCTTCATCATTCCCCGTCGTCCTGCCACCACCCTTCGCGCCGGAGGGCCTGCGCGATTGCTTGTGGCACTCGGGCAGGGACCCCGCCCTCCCCCAGCAACTTAGTGAACCGGAGGCTAAGTTGCTGACGACGGAGGCCTCGACCAGACAAGACCTTGCCTCTACCATCTCGACCGTCACGGCAATGGCGATGATGAGGAACTGGCTGACGACGCTCGCCACGAGCTTTGAGGACTTCCCGCGGGAAGAATTGAGGTGAGTGGGATATTTCAATCTATAGAGGGTCCAGACCTGTCCTGGCGAGAGACGCTCGGGTAGCGTCTTCACCCAGGACGGAGCCTCTTGACTAGCGCCCGAGGACGAGGTCGTTCGGAAACGACCTCGGCTTCGCATATGTTATACGTTCTACAATTGAGCGATGTGACTTTATTACACCCTCCGGGGATCGGGATCCTTCTCGCCCTACTAATTTGATTCGCGTGTTTTCTGTATGCAGAGACACCCTGGCGGCACTCTCTACCGTGGCAGAGGGTACAGCCAACATGGCGTCATCAGCCCTACCCCCAGCAGCGAGGGCCTTCACCGCGGCTCGTCTGGCAGCTCGTCAGTCTGCAGCGCGGTCGGCCCCGGAGATAGCTCGCCGGGGCGTGGTGAGAGCAGCTCCCCTTTCCCGTGGTCTGTTCGACCAGGAAGCGACAGACCGCGTCTTCGCTACGGTCCCGACCGTCATCCAGATCCAACAACCCTCCCAACCGGAGATTCCAGGACTTCCTTCGGAGACACGCGATAGTGACCATCTCCGCTAGCACAGTTCTGGACTTCCTGTCTTGGCTAGCTGACACCACCAACAGGGCACCGGAAGGCCGACCCGGGCCATGCCCCCCACGCCCACAACATCAGAGGCCTCGCGGCATCGCTGGCGTTTCTCCGCACCCACTCTGTGGAACGGGTGCAGGACCTCGGGGGCTGGGCATCAGCAACTTCCTTCAGGACACGGTATCTCTACCACTCGATCACCCCTGTCCCATGTGTCGCCATGGGAACGGCTCCACCCCTCTTCGCAAAAGAAGGGGGGGCAAAGGGCGACCGAGGGGTAGGGGAAGGCCCAGGAACCGCTGAGCAAGATACAATATTCTACATAGAATTTATGCACTATGTGAATTGTACAATATTATTTTATAAAAAATAAATAAATAAATGAATATATATATATATTGATATTGATATCGATATAAGTAAAAAAAAAAAACAAAAAAAACAGGTCGAAATGGACATGACTTCTCCTATTCAACTTAAGCTAATCTATAGTCATGATGGTCAAGAACTTTACCATGTTGAAATTAATTTCAACGCTCACTGTGACTCAGGTCGAAATGACCATGACTTTTCCTATTCAACTTGAGCTAATCTACAGTCATGATGGTCGAGAATTTTACCATGTTGAAATTAATTTCGACGCTCACCGTGACTCAGGTGGAAATGGACATGACTTTTCCTATTCAACTTGAGCTAATCTACAGTCATGATGGTCGAGAATTTTACCATGTTAAAATTGATTTCGACGCTCACTGTGACTTAGGTCGAAATGACCATGACTTTTCCTATTCAACTTAAGCTAATCTGTAGTCATGATGGTCAAGAATTTTACCATGTTAAACTAATTCAACGCCCACTGTGACTCAGGTCGACATGAACATGACTTTTCCTATTCAACTTAATTTAATCTACAGTCATGATGGTCGAGAATTTTACCATGTTAAAATTAATTTCGACGCTCACTGTGACTTAGGTCGAAATGACCATGACTTTTCCTATTCAACTTAAGCTAATCTGTAGTCATGATGGTCAAGAATTTTACCATGTTAAACTAATTCAACGCCCACTGTGACTCAGGTCGACATGAACATGACTTTTTCTATTCAACTTAATTTAATCTACAGTCATGATGGTCGAGAATTTTACCATGTTAAAATTAATTTCGACGCTCACTGTGACTTAGGTCGAAATGACCATGACTTTTCCTATTCAACTTAAGCTAATCTGTAGTCATGATGGTCAAGAATTTTACCATGTTAAACTAATTCAACGCCCACTGTGACTCAGGTCAACATGAACATGACTTTTCCTATTCAACTTAATTTAATCTACAGTCATGATGGTCGAGAATTTTACCATGTTAAAATTAATTTCGACGCTCACTGTGACTTAGGTCGAAATGACCATGACTTTTCCTATTCAACTTAAGCTAATCTGTAGTCATGATGGTCAAGAATTTTACCATGTTAAACTAATTCAACGCCCACTGTGACTCAGGTCAACATGAACATGACTTTTCCTATTCAACTTAATTTAATCTACAGTCATGATGGTCGAGAATTTTACCATGTTAAAATTAATTTCGACGCTCACTGTGACTTAGGTCGAAATGAACATGACTTTTCCTATTCAACTTAATTTAATCTACAGTCATGATGGTCCAGAATTTTACCATGTCAAAATTTATTTCAACGCTCACTGTGACTCAGTGATGTCACGGTATGATGACGTCATTGTGATAAATTGACGTCACCATGTAGTCCTATGACGTCAATTTGTGTCCCTGTGACGACACGAGACGATCCTATGGCGCCATGATCAATCCGGTGACGTCACAGTACAATCACATGATGTCACTAGGTATTAAACATATAGAAGTCCGCTTGTGGGTGACGAGACGTCACAAATTGCCATAGCACACTATTGGATGAAGACGCTCGCCACGGGCTTCGAGAACTTCCCGCGGGAAGACTTGGGGTGAGTTGGATACATACCGAGGGTCCAGGCCCGTCTTCGTGGGAGACGCTCAGGGAACGTCTTCACCCAGGACGAAGCCTCTTGACTAACGCCCACGGACGAGGTCGCTCGGAAACGAACTTGGCCTCGCATACTCCCTTTCGGTTTCTCGCTTACCCCGAGGATCTTCACGAAACTAGTGAGAGTGGTAGGCGTACGTTGGACGGAAGCAAGCGTCTCCACACATGTTCCTAGACGGCTAGTGGATGCATTTGCCCACCGGGGAGGGTGCATCGGCCGACATCTCAATGGCTCTGAGTGTGTTGGCGGACGTGGAGTTCGGGGTGGACTGGGACGGGTCTGCCCTTGCTCCCACACAGACTTTATTGGCTCGGGATTGAGTGGGACACAGTCAGCGTCCTTCGGGTGCTCCCCTGCGCCAAAAGAGCGTGCTTCTCTCACACGTCCTCCCTCCTTCGGTGGCGGGGGGGGGGGGCCTCAACTTCGCGACCCCGGCCCTTCCACTGAGCCGCTTGGGGCGCCGACGGCTGGTACGGGAGGTCGACAGGAGCATACTGCTTCTCCCGCGTGACCTGCCCGGGCCGATACCCTCAGCACTCCACAGGTTGTTGCGTCCCTGGCTTCGGTCGGGGGCCCTACGCCGGTCGCTGGAGTTTCTCCGCACCCACTCTGTGGAGCGGGTGCGGGACCTAGGGACTGGACATCGACGACTCCCTTGGGGACACGGTGTCTCTACCACTCAGTCGCCCCTGTCCCATGTGTCGCCATGGAAACGGCTCCACCCCTCTCATCTCAAAAAAGTGGAGGGGGCAAAGGGCGACCGAGGAGTGGGGAGGGGCCAGGAACCGTTGAACAGGATACAAATTTCGTATAATTTACGCATTGTGTGAACAGTGCAATGTTGTGCATGTCACATTCTTCGGCGTGGGTACTTGACGTTTCTGTCTCCCCTCTACTGAGTGATAAAATGAATAAGTCTCCCATAGGAAAGACACACGTAATAACGGTTTGATTCAGGCTTCACCTCTCCTCCCACCTGTCCTCGTCTCATGCATAGCTTCGCTGTGCAGGTTTCTTTCAGCCGATAATATTTCTTTGTCGCGGCTCGTGCCGCTTAAATTCTTCTTATCGGCTTAAGAAACCTGCACAGATTTAGGGTCCCTCCCTCCTCCCACAGGCGAAGCCTTCATTTCTCATTGAAGTGACGCGACGTCCGGCTCGAGCTAGCCGGGTAAGAAGGGAGGGAATAGGGAGGGGGAGGTGGGGTCGACAATGCGCATGCCTGCACAGAGCCGGGAATTTTAAATTTCCGATGATTTTGGCGGAAAATTCAAACCACACTCAACCTTCGGGAAATGGCCATATGACCAGGAGTGTGGTATGGGATTATCGCTATAGCTTCGCTGTGCAGGTTTCTTAAGCCGATAAGAAGAATTTAAGCGGCACGAGCCGCGACAAAGAAATATTCTAGTTGCGATGAGAGCTGATAATCTCAAAGTGCTAAAAAAAAAAAAAAAATCTTGCGCTCAGCCGTTCACGAGGGCTAATGAGCTTTCTCAAAACGGTGTCTTTACAAGTAATGAATGGAGTGACCAAATTCAAAAGTTCAAAATATGTTGATTCGTCCATGCGCATATAATTGCGCCGATCATCTGGGTGTAATTTCAGCTCCTTCATTAAGTTGGTATGAGAAATGTGGCCCCTTTTCAGTAACCAGTCCTTTGTCCACTTTGAACGCTTCCTTTTCTTTTCGTTAAGGGCAATCACTATCCCAATTGCCATCACCTCGTCTTGAGTAAGGGACATGTTGTCCCCTTTTCCTCTTGGCACCGACTGAGGTTGTCTGTCTGTTTGGTACAACGAGTTCATTATCATTATCATCATTATTGTTATTATTATTACTATTATTATTATTATCATTATTATTATTATTATTATTATTATTATTATTATTATTATTATTATTATTATTATCATTATTATTATTATTATTATCATTATTATTTCTTGCTATTGAGCTGTCTTGCGTATGCTTATTGCTTGCCTGTACTGCCAAATTCCTTTTTATACAGCTATGTTTCTGCTTGTGTAATGTACAGCTAGACTCTTCTCAACAATATATGCTTAAATATATTAAAAAAATTCTTAAATCTGACCTGCTGAAATGGGGGTGCGTCTTATATGCCGTCAAATGCGATACATTCGGATCCTAGCTCGGACCTACCTATTTCTGCCTTCAAGGCATGCGCGGCTCGCCCATGTGCTAAACTGGAACAAAAAACTGAAATGATAGATTGTCGCTAGTTTGGAACCAAAAGTACCGGCGGTACTGATAAATCGATAACGCGAAAAAAAAAAAAAAACAGAACCGATAGCCCGACATCGTTATCACGATAATTGATCAAGTATTCATTTCATTGTTTCACACCAACAACTGCTGTAAACGAGAATACAATTATTTGTTACCTATTTTAGGCATAAAGAAGAAGACTGAAGTAGATGCGACCCATAGGTGAGCGTTATGATGAACCTAACCTCAGATTTCCTATGTCCTTAGTAGAGAACGATTTCGAACAAAATTTCACTTAACAATTTCACAACAGCTTCACCCGATTGATACGTGATTCCTTCGATCACCTACACTACGCAACAAATGTATTTGTCATAGGAAAATTTTAAAACACTGGCCTCAAAGTAACAGATTTACTACCGACGTTTGGAACCCTGTCCGGGGTTCATCTTCAGGGTAATACAATGTCAGCAAAAATGAATAAATTAAATAGTGTACAAGTGTTCCGTGGGACAGGTCCCACCTGTTTGAACAGAGTTGCAGGTCTACAGAATTTCACCATTGTAAAAACATCCGCCCTCATCCAAAAATATGAAGGGCCCATACGTAACTAAGCAATTACACATGTCTGGAACGACATGGAGAAAGAATTACAAGATTAGACAAAAGAGGCATGAACATGCTGCTACCAACATAACGATAAAATCTCACTCGGGACAAAATCCCCGGTGATACAAACCTGAGGTTGTCACAAATTAGGAAACACACCATTTTAAAAGAAGTGCTAACCACATCCATTATTTATATTTTTATTGGAGATAAAGTTATATTAGAGAAGTATTACCACAGATTTATTTCAGAGGCCGATACGTCACATAAATCAGATACTGGCTGACTTGTCTTAAGAAGTGGGGAACATTACATGAAGTCCTCTTCTTAATTTCCCACCATCTGTTCAAAGGTAAACTATAGTGTGATTTCACGTGACGTCACCCAACCGGGACCCGGACATATTGGAGGCATTGTCGTATAAACAAACTTGCTTGCCCGACCTGTTTATCGTGCTCACCTGACATTTATTCATTGTCTTTTGCGATAAATTTAAATAACAATGGTGAATTACTGTAGAGTTGTGGTATGCCATAATAGGTCGGATAGAGAGAAAGAACTGCAGTTTTACAGACTCACTAAAGTTATCAAAAATCAAGGATTGGAATGGAAGAAACTTTGAAGATCGACGACGCTTATGGTTGGCGAGCTTACAGCAGAACTTTGATGGAAAGAATTTGGACAATATTAGAATGTGTTCAGCTCACTTTATTTCTGGTAAGTAGGCCCAGGTCTATTTTTAATAACGGGTTTATTCATAACTTATAAATTAGGTTTGAAATGTGAACAGGCCATGGCCTATGAATTAAAACATGTTTGGGCAATAAATATGGTGTAGGGCCTAGCTGGCACTGAATCTGAGCAACAGTGGAGGATAGGCAGTAAATACTAGCCAAGGTTATATAGATTATTATGTAAATTGATACTAGGCCTAGACAGTAGGTACACTAAAATCTAGTTCTTTATGTCTGCTGCTGCTAATATTTAAACCTGACATTTTTTCAGTTTCATCTTTCTAGGCCATTTTATTATTATTTTTTTTTACTATGCCTGACCCATATTCTATCAGGAAGCACAAAGGAACAACAAATATTTTGTATTATCAATGTACATAGACTTGAGTAAGTTTGACATTTTAATCTAAAAATAAAATAAATCCAGTAAATAAAAAATAATTTAAAAATAACAATATATTTTGATGAATTAATTATTGATAACTATTATAGTAACTTTGTTTATTTCTAATTTTAATTAGTAAAAAATTTAACTTTTACATTTTACAATTCACACATTATCTGTCCATCAACAAAGTCGCGATTAAGATGTGCTATTAAAATATGTCATATTTAGTCTAGAATTATTGTTTTTTCATTGTATTTATTTATTGTTACAGGGAAGAAGGCAGAATTGTATCAAAGGGACAGTCCTAATTGGGTACCCTCAGTAAACATGCTTGGTTGAAAAGCAAAACCACCAGTTGCTTCTCCAGAGATCTTAAGGTTTAAACGACGGGAAGACAGAATTTAAAAGAAAAAGGATTATGCAGCAACCGAGTCATTATTATTACATAGTAAAGTTAAGGATACAACAGAGGTCCAACCTACTACTCCAGGAAGTGGAACACGACAGATCTGACAGAAGATGTGGTGTCTTCAATGATTGAGGAATTGCAGAATTTGAGAACTAAAAGCATTGAGCTTCGAGCCAAAGTTGAAGCTCAGTATGTATGATGTAGATGAATTTAAGGATAAAGATGAGAAAGTGTCATATTACACAGGATTTCCCACATTCCAGATTTTGTGGATTTTTTTTTTGTTTATTTGGAACCCTTCCTGTAAAATATATATATGAGCAAATTTCTTATGTTGATTATGACAATGATGAGGTTAAGACTGAATGTGTCAGATTTATTTATATCTCATGAATTTGCTTTTTCTCACTCAACTGTATGCAGGATCTTGTTTGATGTTGTTGATGTGATGTACGTCAGGATGAAACCTTTAGTTTTTTGGCCATCCATGGATACACTTGTTAAAACAATACCAATGGAATTTAGAAAACATTTTGGAACGAAGTGTGTGGTAATTATTGACTGTTTCGAGGTTTCCGTAGACAGGCCAACTAATTAAAAAACCAGGGCTGAAACATGGTCTTCCTATAAACATCATAACAGTTAAATTTCCAAAAAGCTTTGCCTGTAACATACACGTCTGATCTGTTTGTTTACACTCCAATATCTCCAATATGGCCGCTTATCCGGGTTAGCCGATGAATTGTGACGTCAGTGTAACCACTCTATAGGATATTCTAAGTCTTCATGCCCACTCCCGTCCGATGATAGTTCTTGTAAATACAATACTCGAATAGTCAGTCATAATTTTGCATTTTCTAAAACGTAGATAATGCTACCGTTGATCATGGCGTTTTTATTTATTCGTCAAAAAACAGAGGGAAACATGCAAGGCGAAACAGATTGTCATCCAAAAATTATGTAACATATAAATCTTACTAATTAGAAATTAAATGATGTTATTCGCTTCCGACGATGTGTTACTAGTGAGAAAATACTTCTTTGTCGCGGCTAGTGCCGCTTAAATTGTTTTTATCGGCTTAAGAAACCTGCACAGCGTAGCTATAGCGGTAATCCCCTACCACACTCCTGGCCAAATGGCCACTTCCGGAAGGGAGTGTGTGGTTGGACATTCCGCATAAATCATCGGAAATTTAAAATTCCCGGCTCTGTGCAGGTGGCGCAAGCGTCTACAACCCCACCTCCCCCTCCCTATCCCCTCCCTTCTTACTCGGCTGCACGGATTGAGCCGTCACTTCAATGAGAAATGAAGGCTTCGCCTGTGGGAGGAGGGAGGGACCCTAAATCTGTGCAGGTTTCTTAAGCCGATAAAAACAATTTAAGCGGCACTAGCCGCGACAAAGAAGTATTATCGGCTGAGAAGAAACATGCACAGCGAAGCTATGCACGAGACGAGGATAGGTGGGAGGAGAAGGTGAAGCCCAACTTGTAGTCGAGGACAGGGCTCAAGCCGTTATTACGTGTGTCTCGTATGGGAGACTATTCATCTTATTCAGTAGAGGGGAGACAAAAAGCATCAAGTACTTATATCGATATCAATATATATATATATATATATATATATATATATATATATTCATTTATTTATTTATTTTTTATAAAAATAATATTGTACAATTTACATAGTGCATAAATTCTATGTAGAATATTGTATCTTGCTCAGCGGTTCCTGGGCCTTCCCCTACCCCTCGGTCGCCCTTTTGCCCCCCTTCTTTTGCGAAGAGAGGGGTGGAGCCGTTCCCATGGCGACACATGGGACAGGGGTGATCGAGTGGTAGAGATACCGTGTCCTGAAGGAAGTTGCTGATGCCCAGCCCCCGAGGTCCTGCACCCGTTCCACAGAGTGGGTGCGGAGAAACGCCAGCGATGCCGCGAGGCCTCTGATGTTGTGGGCGTGGGGGGCATGGCCCGGGTCGGCCTTCTCTATAACGCGGCAAAGTAGACGCGCCAGGGACCTCGGGGTTAGGGGGTTCCGAGATTTCGAATTGTAGAAGAGATGATCCTCGGACACCCCTTCCGTGCGTTCCACGTAGTCTTTAAACGCACGGACCGGGCACAGCGGGTGTGGGTTTCCTTCCTCCAGGAAGGATGGTATTCTGATAGGGCCAATCATGTCGTCCGCCTGCTCATTCTTGGCTAGGAATGTAGGTGATGGAGCGAGAGTTAGGGCAGAGCAGTCCTCCTCCAGTTTGGAGAAGGACTGGTGGCGGGTGATCGCCGCCAGCTGTGACGCCCTGTAACCCGTAGCCAGGGCGAGCAGAAAGACGGCACGTTGAAGGAAGTGTTCCTCCTCCATGATGGTCCCTTCGAACGTCAGGTACTGCAGAACACGATGCAAGGACCAGGCTAGGACCGGCTGACGTCTCGGCTCTCTCGAGGCGCGGATCCCCTTCATTAGAAGGTTTCGCGCCCTTTGTGGCACTCTGATGTTCATGCCGAAGCAGAGTGGATCAGCGAGGGCTGCGTAGTGAGCCGAGATCGTCGCCGGTGCCCTGTTGGTGGTGTCAGCTAGCCAAGACAGGAAGTCCAGAACTGTGCTAGCGGAGATGGTCACTATCGCGTGTCTCCGAAGGAAGTCCTGGAATCTCCGCCAGCAGGATTCATATTGCCGCACTGAGGATGGACGGTGAGCTCTCAGCATCTTGTCTACTGCCTCTGTAGAGAAGAGTTGGCCGAGAGCTCTCCGTAGAAACTCCAAGCGTGAAGTCGAAGTGACGCTTGGAGAGGTGCGGTAAGGCTGCTGGCCAGGCAGGCTGACCCTAGTAGAAGGGGAGAAGGGCACCACTTCATTAGCTCCCCGAACCACGGCTGAGCTGGCCAGTAGGGAGCTATCAGGAGGACCCGACCCTTGAAGGACCTGAGGGTCTGCATCACCTTCAGGAGGACCGTTGTCGCTGGAGGAGGAAATATGTAAACATACTTCCAGCGGTTCCAGTCCTCCGTGAAGGCGTCCGGGCCTCCTGCGCGTGTTCTGTGGTTGTAGGAGAGGAAGAGGGGGAGCTGGGTCGTGCTCGGGGAGGCAAATAGGTCCACCTCCGGGGTGCCGTAGCGGAGGGAGAGCGACTCGAACACTTGTGGACGTAGTTGCCACTCCACCGATGTCTCCCGGAACCTGGATAGAGCGTCCGCCCATTCGTTCTCCCGGCCCGGAACATACTTCGCCGAGAGTGAAATGGCCCTGCGTGATGCCTCGGCGAAGATGTCCTCCGACAGGGCTAGGAGTGGACCTGATCGGGCCGTACCTTGCCTCTGCACGCACTGTACTGCCGTCACCTTGTCCATATCGAAGCGGACGCTCGTGTAGATTTCGGGGTGCCGTTCGAGCCATTCTTTTACCACTATCAGCTCCCGAAGGTTGATGTGTAGTGACCTTCTCTCTTCCGACCATCCCCCGCACGCTTGATGTCCCCAGCTCGACTGGAAGCCCCACCCTATGTCCGAGGCGTCCGTCGCTACTGTTATCCGAGGTGGGGGCGGGGACCATGGGACTGACTGGCGTAGGGCCCCTGGCCGAAGCCAGGGACGTAACAAGCTGTGGAGTGTTGAGGGTACCGGCCTGGGAAGGTCGCGCGGGAAGAGTGGGATGCTCCCGTTGACCTCTCGCGTTAGCCGTCGGTGTTTCAAGCGGCCCAGTGGAAGGGCCGGGGCCGCGAAGTTGAGGCAACCTAACAGGCCCTCCCACTGACGGCGGGAGAACGTTTGGGAGAATAATGCCCTCCTGACACAGCGGAGTGTCCGAAGAGCGTTGTCTGGAGCCAGTGACAGGGAGGCGTTGATCGTGTCCCACTCGATCCCGAGCCAATGAAGTTTTTGTGTAGGGGTGAGGGTAGATTTGTCCCAGTTTACTTTGAAGCCCATCTTCGTCAAGATTCTTAGAGCCACCGAGACATTGGTTGATGCACCCTCCTCGGTGGGCGAATGTATCAACCAGTCGTCCAGATACACGAGTGTGGAGACGCCTGCCTCCGCCAAGCGTGCGCCTACCACTCTCGCTAGCTTTGTGAAGACCCTCGGGGCAAGCGAGAGTCCGAAAGGGAGTCTGGTAAATTGATACGTCTCCCTCCCGACCTGGAACGCCAGGAACCAGCGAAATCGGGGTGGATGGGGACATGCCAATATGCGTCCTGAAGGTCCAGGGACGCTAACCAGTCTCCCTCCCGGAGCACTGACCGAACCTGAGCCACCGACACCATCTTGAATCGCAGGGGTTTCAAAAATTTGTTCAGTGCGCTCAGGTCCATAACCAGTCTCGTTTTCCCTGGGTCTTTCTTTGGTACGGTAAAAAGACGGGACAGAAAGACCCGACCTGTCGCTGGTTCCACTATTCCTTTTTCCTTCATGTCTCTCACGTGGGGCAGCACTGAAGAGGACACCTTGGATGACGCGGGAGGGTGGCGTAGTGGCTGTGGGAGGAAAGAATAAGGAATCAGCCTATCGGTAGTAATGTGTATACCCCCCCCCCCCCAAGCCTGAAGGGCTGGGACAAGTTACTCTCCATACTATGTAAGAGTATCACCACAGTTCCCTCAGAGGATATAGGTAAGGAGACCCACCGGGAGAGAGACCCAAGATGGGTCTGGATGACGGTCGGGACCGTAGCGAAGACGCGGTCTGTCGCCTCCTGGTCGAACAGACCACGGGAAAGGGGAGCTGCTCTCACCACGCACCGGCGAGCTATCTCCGGGGCCGACCGCGCTGCAGACTGACGAGCTGCCAGACGAGCCGCGGTGAAGGCCCTCGCTGCTGGGGGTAGGGCTGATGACGCCATGTTGGCTGTACCCTCTGCCACGGTAGAGAGTGCCGCCAGGGTGTCTCTGCATACAGAAAACACGCGAATCAAATTAGTAGGGCGAGAAGGATCCCGATCCCCGGAGGGTGTAATAAAGTCACATCGCTCAATTGTAGAACGTATAACATATGCGAGGCCGAGGTCGTTTCCGAACGACCTCGTCCTCGGGCGCTAGTCAAGAGGCTCCGTCCTGGGTGAAGACGCTACCTGAGCGTCTCTCGCCAGGACAGGTCTGGACCCTCTGTATAGATTGAAATATCCCATTCACCTCAATTCTTCCCGCGGGAAGTCCTCAAAGCTCGTGGCGAGCGTCGTCAGCCAGTTCCTCATCATCGCGATTGCCGTGACGGTCGAGATGGTAGAGGCAAGGTCTTGTCTGGTCGAGGCCTCCGTCGTCAGCAACTTAGCCTCCGGTTCACTAAGTTGATGGGGGAGGGCGGGGTCCCTGCCCGAGTGCCATAAGCAATCGCGCAGGCCCTCCGGCGCGAAGGGTGGTGGCAGGACGACGGGGAATGATGAAGGGATATGCCGTCGAGGAGGAACCGTCTTGGGTTGGTCTTGGGCCCGCTCGAAGAGAGCAGGGATGTCTAAGGCCTTCTCCCCTTTCTCCTGCGGGAACCAGGCGTTTGGGGAGAGTGCTACCGCCGGTGAGTCCCCCGACCTGTCGACAAACATATGCCCATCAGGGTTTAAACGAGGGTTCTCCAGGAGAGCACCTAATGCGTCCAGAGTGTTAGAGGTGGAAATCCTGGAGGGCGTGGAGGCCGGGGCGGAGAGGGGTCGAATCTTATATAGAACCTTAGCCCCCTCCGCGTCGTTGGCCCACTTTAGGATAACGTCATCTCTCCTCCTCCAGCCCTCCGGTAGCGAGTAGTCGGGAGACCAGGCCACTAGCTTGTGATCTTCTCCAAACGAGTACTCCCAGGACCGGGGAAGGTCACACCATGAGAAGGGGCGGAACCAAAAGAGTCCGTCATGGTAGGAGGATAAGGTAAAGAAGAACTGTATTGGTCCTCCACCCCGTCCAACCCGACGGACGTCTGATTGGGGGGTTCCTCCTGAGAGGGGCCTTCTAGTCCTATACCTGTCGCCGGCACGGAGGGGCGGAGGGAAGGACCAGGAGGGAGAGTGGGAGGGGGGGCTAGAGCCGTAGGTTCAAGAGGAGGTTGCTCTGGAGAGGGGTGCGTTATGATTTGCGCGGCCTGAAAGGCCGGATAATGTGATAGGGCCGATTCAAGGACGGGGCCTATCAGGGACGGAAGGAGGGCAGCCACTTGGGCAGCCAGAGTTCCCTCTCCCCTCGTTTCGTCCTCCGGCTCCCTGCCCTTGTGGGATTTACGGCGAGGAAAAGGAGAGCGAGGAAGGGAGGGTGAGTTGGGGGGAGAGGCTGTGGAGGGTGGGGACAAGCTGAGCGTCCTGGACCTCGGTGAGGCAGACCTCTTTTTCGAGCGAGATTTCCTGCCGGGTTCACGTGAGTGAACTAGGGAGGAAGACGAGTTCGTGGGGGTGCTTGACAAAGCAAGCCGTAAGGGTTTTAAGGACCCTTGATGTTCGGATGTATGGGGCTGCCGAGAGGCCTGAGGACGCTCGGGGACACCATACTCCGCAACATCAGACTCGTCCCCTTGTACTCCGAGAGGCCCAGGTTGTCCACCAACGGAAGTCTCGGAGACATAGGGAGACGGATGGCGAGGGCGAACGAGGCCCAATTCCACTCCTAACGCCGGATCCGCCCACACCAGGGGGGGGTCGTCAGCGGATTTCAATTTCCGAGCTCTGCGCCATGCCTCCCGAAGGTGTCCGAGGGCGGCTAGCTTGGAACGGGTTTTGGGAGGAGCAGCACGAATCTCCTCAACCCGCGCTTTGCACACAACGCAGGCTAGGGGGTTAAAGCCAGCTTGTGAGAAACAAGGGGCATGGCGGGAGCAGAGGTCGTGGTGGCCGTCTGACGAGATCCTGGCTGTGCAGCCGGATTCCACACACAAGCGTTTGGTCTGAAAATAGAATAATGATAATCATAGAAGGGGTGTCCCAAAGGAGTCTGGACACAACACCGAAGGGGAAAAACTGCAGGAGAACAGGTAGGGCTCCCTACGAGAACACAAGAGCACGAGCAGGAACCAGACTTACCGGCATGAAAAGAAGGTGGGTTGTGGAGTGACCGACTCGTCTGGTTCCGCGATGCTAAGTGACGGCTCAATCCGTGCAGCCGAGTAAGAAGGGAGGGGATAGGGAGGGGGAGGTGGGGTTGTAGACGCTTGCGCCACCTGCACAGAGCCGGGAATTTTAAATTTCCGATGATTTATGCGGAATGTCCAACCACACACTCCCTTCCGGAAGTGGCCATTTGGCCAGGAGTGTGGTAGGGGATTACCGCTATAGCTTCGCTGTGCAGGTTTCTTCTCAGCCGATAATCCTCGTACAAATATCATTAAAGCAACACATGAAAAAGGTGAAATTGTTCACCGTCTATCACTATAATTATCGAACAGACTACAGCTTCACTGTGTCCTTGGCCATGACAAGCTATATTTTCTATATAAGCCCACACCATTTTCCTCGCGACACGAAAGTATCTTGACCCATATGCTGGGCAGAATTGTATTAACCCTATGATCCAAATCAATGGACATTATCGTACATAGATAGTTTGATTGAACGTGCGATAGATAGACCCCCTGTAATTTCGACACATGTTCGAATTCTGGACGCGGCGCATAGGTTGTGGATATTCATTCTGAGTAGTGGCCCCCGACCTTGGGCATCACGGTATAACTTAAATACTTGTGGGTATCGCCACTGTAGCAATGGGATACCGTGGACACTGTCTTCTGCGTTCATTAGTGGTCTGGCGTAGTCTTTCTATTTGACTGTCATTTCCAGTTATTGATTATTGCCAAAGTCAGGGTTAAACTGAAGACCGTCTTACTATATCTTAATCTAACACAATTCACCATGTTTTTTTTAACACTACAAGGTGCTGCAAGTGTGAATATTTGGCTATGAAGTAATTTTTTTTTTTTTTAAGGTGCATATTTATTCGCCTTGTTCCTTCACGTCTTCTGGGTGTTTGGGAAGTGGTGGGGAGGAAGGAGGGAAAGGACCACGGTAACCGTTTCAACACACACACACACACATTTATCATATGAAGAGAGATTGTCAAAACTAGAATTGTCGACTCTGGAACAAAGGAGAGAAAGGTGAATTGTTGACCATTTACAGAATTATGAGAGGTATAGAAGTCCTAGATAGAGAAGGGTTACTAGATTGAGATAAGAGAAACACGAGAGGACATGGAAAGAAGTTCAAAAAAGGACAGTTATAGAAGAGACCTGAAAAAGAACAGCTTTCCCAACAGAGTGGTGGATGTATGGAACATACTAGACGAAACAATAGTGTGTGCAAAAACAACACACGGATTTAAGAGCAAATTAGACATGGCGAGATACAGAGACGGGACATCACGAGCGTAGCTCCCCTTCCCTTTAGATACAACTAGGTAAATGTACAGAGGCCGACAAATATGGGCAGCCGTCAGACAGAACAATTGATATTATCGGCTGAAAGAAACCTGCACAGCGAAGCTATAGCGATAATCCCATACCACACTCCTGGTCATATGGCCATTTCCCGAAGGTTGAGTGTGGTTTGAATTTTCCGCCAAAATCATCGGAAATTTAAAATTCCCGGCTCTGTGCAGGCATGCGCATTGTCGACCCCACCTCCCCCTCCCTATCCCCTCCCTTCTTACCCGGCTAGCTCGAGCCGGACGTCGCGTCACTTAGATCGCGGAAACGGGACCGAGTGGTTAACTCGCTGCCCACATGGGAGCAGGCGGTCCCGTTTCCTGCTGGTTAATCGTCTGTTAGTTTTATCGCTTTCCGCTTGGCTGCTGGTTTGTCTCATTCTTCGACTTTGATTTTATACGAGCACAATCCGTCCCCGTCTTCGAGCCGTCCCTGGTAAACAACCCGGGTCCTCTCGGAGTACAGGGGACGTGTCTTATGGTACGGAGTGTGGCGCCCCCCAGGGTCATCAGGCCTCTCGGCAGCGCCATACCTCTGACCATCATCGGTCCTCTATTGCCTCACGGTTTGTTTCAGGCCCTAGGCGTAGACTTTGACCATATACGATCGCAATACGTCCCCGTCTCCAGGCCGTCCGTGGTAAGAACCCGGGCCTCTTTGAAGACGGGGGGGACGTGTCTTATGGTACGGAGTGTGGCGCCCCCCAGGGTCATCAGGCCTCTCGGCAGCGCCATACCTCTGACCATCATCGGTCCTCTATTGCCTCACGGTTTGTATCAGGCCCTAGGCGTAGACTTTGACCATATACGATCGCAATACGTCCCCGTCTCCAGGCCGTCCGTGGTAAGAACCCGGGCCTCTTTGAAGACAGGGGGACGTGTCTTATGGTATGGAGTGTGGCGCCCCCCAGGGTCATCAGGCCTCTCGGCAGCCCCAAACCTCCGGTCATCAATGGTCCTCTAACAGCCTCATAGCTTGCTTCGTCAGGCCCTAGGCGTAGACTTTGACCTTATACGATCGTAATCCGTTCCCCATACGTCTTCGGGTCGTCCGCGGTAAGAACCCGGGCCTCTCGGAAGAGAGGGGGACGTGTCCTATGGTACGGAGGGGGTGCCCCCGAGGGTCATCAGGCCTCTCGGCAGCCCCATACATCCGACCAATAATGGTCCTCTAACGCCTTAATGGCTCCCTTTGTGAGGCCCTAGGCGTAGACTTTGACCTTTTCCACTCGTAATCCGTTCCCCATACGTCTTCGAGTCGTACGTGGTAAGAATCCGGGCCTCTCGGAGGACAAGGGGACGTGTCCTATGATACGGAGGGTGACGCCCCGAGGGTCATCAGGCCTCGGCAGCCCCATACCTTCGACCAATAATGGTCCTTTAACGCCTTATAACTTTCTTTGTCAGGCCATAAGCCGCCACTTCCCTACACGTCACCGTGGTAATGCTGAGAAGACTTCAAGTGTAACCATCCAACACCACAAGAATGTCCTTCCACTTCCACATGCATACAAACGCAGCGAACTTCTGGTGAGACGACACAGTGTTATACGTGCCCGACGCAAACCCGGCTACCGCACGATGTAGGCGGGTGAGACCAGAAAGGTGCCGAGGTACACATCGTGCAGGCTGCGCTACACCCCATATGCCAACAACCTTGATACCTCATCGACGATTACTTATTATTATATGTAAATATTTGCCAGAAGGTGATCACTGTATATATTTTTGTATCACCCGCACTAATGGGTGATAAACTACAAATAATTCCTTCAGTTATGATTCGAGAATGTCCTGTGTGTCACTAGTACTCTGTACATAGCTACACTTTTGTACTAGGTTTGACGCTCCTTGAGCGTAATAAATTGATTAAAACAAAAAAACTTTGTCAGGCCCTAGGCGTAGACTTTGACCTTTTCCACTCGTACTCCGTTCCCCATACGTCCTCAAGTCGTCCGTGGTAAGAACCCGGGCCTCTTGGAGGACAAGGGGACGTGTCTTATGATACGGAGGGTGGCTCCCCGAGGATCATCAGGCCTCGGCAGCCCCATACCTCCGAGCTTCAATGGTCTTCTAACGCCTCACGGCACCACCCTCCTTCCAGGTTTCTTAAAAAAAAAAAAAAAAAAAAAAAAACACCACCCAGCCCTTCTCATGAGCCACAGCCAACCTCTTATCAACTTCACCTGGCTTGAGTTTAAAGATGACTTACCTGATGTTCCACCCCCAAGTAAAACACAAAAGAACTTTAGACTTAGGGAGTCTAGTGTTAGTTAAAATGAGTATAAATTAGTTCAAAGAAACTACAATCATTTAGTGTAATGAGAAGAGGAAAATCAGTTTTAAATAGTACAGTTTAAGTTGGCGCAAAGTGCTAGGTATTACATAAATAAAATGCCTTGACCTTGGAGAAAAAAAAAAAAAAAAAAAAACAGGTCGAAATGGACATGACTTCTCCTATTCAACTTAAGCTAATCTATAGTCATGATGGTCAAGAACTTTACCATGTTGAAATTAATTTCAACGCTCACTGTGACTCAGGTCGAAATGACCATGACTTTTCCTATTCAACTTGAGCTAATCTACAGTCATGATGGTCGAGAATTTTACCATGTTAAAATTAATTTCGACGCTCACCGTGACTCAGGTGGAAATGGACATGACTTTTCCTATTCAACTTGAGCTAATCTACAGTCATGATGGTCGAGAATTTTACCATGTTAAAATTGATTTCGACGCTCACTGTGACTTAGGTCGAAATGACCATGACTTTTCCTATTCAACTTAAGCTAATCTGTAGTCATGATGGTCAAGAATTTTACCATGTTAAACTAATTCAACGCCCACTGTGACTCAGGTCGACATGAACATGACTTTTCCTATTCAACTTAATTTAATCTACAGTCATGATGGTCGAGAATTTTACCATGTTAAAATTAATTTCGACGCTCACTGTGACTTAGGTCGAAATGACCATGACTTTTCCTATTCAACTTAAGCTAATCTGTAGTCATGATGGTCAAGAATTTTACCATGTCAAAATTTATTTCAACGCTCACTGTGACTCAGTGATGTCACGGTATGATAAGATGACGTCATTGTGATAAATTGACGTCACCATGTAGTCCTATGACGTCAATTTGTGTCCCTGTGACGTCACGAGACGATCCTATGGCGCCATGATCAATCCGGTGACGTCACAGTATAATCACATGATGTCACTAGGTATTAAACATATAGAAGTCCGCTTGTGGGTGATGAGACGTCACAAATTGCCATAGCACACTATTGGATGAAGACGCTCGCCACGGGCTTCGAGGACTTCCCGCGGGAAGACTTGGGGTGAGTTGGATACATACCGAGGGTCCAGGCCCGTCTTCGTGGGAGACGCTCAGGGAACGTCTTCACCCAGGACGAAGCCTCTTGACTAACGCCCACGGACGAAGTCGCTCGGAAACGAACTTGGCCTCGCATACTCCCTTTCGGTTTCTCGCTTACCCCGAGGATCTTCACGAAACTAGTGAGAGTGGTAGGCGTACGTTGGACGGAAGCAAGCGTCTCCACACTCATGTTCCTAGACGGCTAGTTGATGCATTTGCCCACCGGGGAGGGTGCATCGGCCGACATCTCAGTGGCTCTGAGTGTGTTGGCGGACGTGGAGTTCGGGGTGGACTGGGACGGGTCTGCCCTTGCTCCCACACAGAGACTTTATTGGCTCGGGATTGAGTGGGACACAGTCAGCGTCCTTCGGGTGCTCCCCTGCGCCAAAAGAGCGTGCTTCTCTCACACGTCCTCCCTCCTTCGGTGGCGGGGGGGGGGGGGGGGCTCAACTTCGCGACCCCGGCCCTTCCACTGAGCCGCTTGGGGCGCCGACGGCTGGTACGGGAGGTCGACAGGAGCATACTGCTTCTCCCGCGTGACCTGCCCGGGCCGATACCCTTAGCACTCCACAGGTTGTTGCGTCCCTGGCTTCGGTCGGGGGCCCTACGCCGGTCGCTGGAGTTTCTCCTCACCCACTCTGTGGAACGGGTGCGGGACCTAGGGACTGGACATCGACGACTCCCTTGGGGACACGGTGTCTCTACCACTCGGTCGCCCCTGTCCCATGTGTCGCCATGGAAACGGCTCCACCCCTCTCATCTCAAAAAAGTGGAGGGGGCAAAGGGCGACCGAGGAGTGGGGAGGGGCCAGGAACCGTTGAACAGGATACAAATTTCGTATAATTTACGCATTGTGTGAACAGTGCAATGTTGTGCATGTCACATTCTTCGGCGTGGGTACTTGACGTGTCTGTCTCCCCTCTACTGAGTGATAAAATGAATAAGTCTCCCATAGGAAAGACACACGTAATAACGGTTTGATTCAGGCTTCACCTCTCCTCCCACCTGTCCTCGTCTCATGCATAGCTTCGCTGTGCAGGTTTCTTTCAGCCGATAATATTTCTTTGTCGCGGCTCGTGCCGCTTAAATTCTTCTTATCGGCTTAAGAAACCTGCACAGATTTAGGGTCCCTCCCTCCTCCCACAGGCGAAGCCTTCATTTCTCATTGAAGTGACGCGACGTCCGGCTCGAGCTAGCCGGGTAAGAAGGGAGGGGATAGGGAGGGGGAGGTGGGGTCGACAATGCGCATGCCTGCACAGAGCCGGGAATTTTAAATTTCCGATGATTTTGGCGGAAAATTCAAACCACACTCAACCTTCGGGAAATGGCCATATGACCAGGAGTGTGGTATGGGATTATCGCTATAGCTTCGCTGTGCAGGTTTCTTAAGCCGATAAGAAGAATTTAAGCGGCACGAGCCGCAACAAAGAAATAATATTGACAGGTACAATGGCGTACCGAGGGTGTGGGAGGGGGGGGGGGCGATGCGACCATGCCATCCCCTCTTTTGTACAGAAAAATTCTAATGAAATATATATTCATTAAACGAAAATAATAGAATAAGTATATTGATATGGAGTTGCGGGTTCATTGGCTTTGTTATGAGTTATAAGCTGTGTTACGAATATATTGCTCTGTATGATGGAAAAACATAAATATTCACTTAATTGTGAGCCATCATTTAAATTTTGTATAAAATTAAAGTACATACATACATATACCAAAGGCTTTTTCCCCCTAACAAGGGAGGTAGAAAAAAGGCATAAAAACCGCTCCCACCCATTCCATCCCCACATACTCCACTCCCATCCACCCCTTTCTCTCCCTCTTATCTTGGCTCCTCCTGGATGACAGATCATCCCTGCATCATGCCCACTCCCCTGGGTCAGAAGCAGTGTCGCAAGACACAGCATATTCACAGCAAACCCGCTTCATTAAATCGGCGACCCCTCACGGGTTAAGTTTTCAGCTATTAAACTTTTTGTTTTATTTTCCCAGAATTCTTTGCTGAGAGAGAGACTTCACTAGAACCATACATATATGCCTTATCCCTGTACTTTATAAGTATATGTGGTGTGAATGTAGTGAATGTGGCACCACCCGCCACCAACGCACCTCACCACCAGCTTGTGTTCTACTCGCACTGATAACGGACCGTGATCGCCTTCGTCTCCTCTACCTATTACTTATACACAAGAGGAGATAAACTCTCAAAGTTTGGGTCAAGTTTGGTACACACCTCCCTCCAGCGTTCTGTCTTGTGTGTTCTGGATTTATAATCTTCAAGTGATTCGTCCCATAGAGCTGGTCTCTCTTGCACAAGGGATATCAACGGCTCTATCAATATGAGCCTCCATTAGATACAAAGGGACAGTCACGCACAACCAATCACCTGAAAATTCAATCGGATACAGAATGACTTTCCTGAGTTCCTCCTGAGAAGTGCGCGGGCAACGTGTGAAGACATACATTAGGACACTATATCTCAGAGCAACAACGCCCGGAAACGGGTCCGCGGGAGACCCAAGGCGCGCCCGCGCTGCATTTCGTCCGCCCGCGGACGATCGCCCGCGTCGTGTAAAAGATTACATGCAAACATCAGTAATTAGTTTAAGCGGGAACGCGCTAAAGAAGCCTAACAAGGGTCCCGTGTGTGTGCGTGAGTGGAACGAAGGCGGGGGACGGCGAGAGGGAATTGTGTTAGCAGTTAGACGGTAGGAAAATTAGCTTAGGGACCGCGTGGTGTGTATAGAAGAAAGATTAACGACTGCCGCACACGGAACCGCAGGACGGGAATTCTACAGAAAACAAGTAAACGACTTTTCCCATCAGAAGACAGTGTACCACTGTATAATCTATTTCCAGGTGAAAATAATGGATTGCTGATCGCAAAAGTAATCGAAGTAATCAATTAGAGAGAAAAAACAAAAAAAATTCCCACCCCTAACGTTTATGTAGATCCGGACCACCGGCATGACTGAGGTACGAGAGGTTAACGGCCCCGCAAACCACGAAAAGAAAAAATGTCTTGTTGTTTTCTTATGGCTAAGAATAGTGTAAACGAGTGAGTTCAGTAGTATTCCTTAATAAATATAAATGTTAGAGATCAATTTTCACAAGATGTTAAGACTTTCTGTGGCGACTGTGTTTATCATTATTATTATTAGTAGTAGTTGTAAATTTTAGTATTTTATTATTATTATTACTATTACTATTATTATTATTACTATCATTATCATGATTGTTATTATCATTATAATTATTATCATTATTATTATTATTATCATCATTATCATCATTACCATTATTATCATTATTATCATTATTATCATTATTATCCTCATTATCCTCATTATCATCATTATTATTATCATTATTATCATTATTATTATCGTTATTATTATCATTGTCATTATCATTGTCATTATCATTGTCATTATCATTGTCATTATCATTGTCATTATCATTGTCATTATCAGTCATTGTCATTGACATTGTCATTATCATTGTCATTGTCATTGTCATTATCATTATTATTATTGTCATTATTATTGTCATCATTATCATTATCATCATTATTATCATTATCATCATCATTATCATTATTATAATTATCATTATCATCATCTTTATCATTATCATCATTATCATTATCATTATCATCATCATCATTATCATCATTATCATCATTATCATCATTATCATCATTATCATCATTATCATCATTATCATCATTATCATCATTATCATCATTATCATCATTATCATCATTATCATTATCATTATCATTATCATCATCATTGTCATTATCATTATCATTATCATTATCATTTCATATCATTTCATATATCATTATCATTATTATCATCATCATTATTATTATTATTATTATTATTATTATTATTATTATCATCATTGTCATCATTGTTATTATCATTATTGTTAGTATTGTTATTTTTGTTGTTATTGTTATTACAAGGGAAAAGGGGACAAGTGTGAGTGTAGTGGTTTCAGAGGGATCAGCTTGTGTGTAGTTGGGAAGGCTAATGAGAGGGTCTTGATTGAGAGGATTAGGAGAGTCACAGACGAAGCAATTGGTGAGGAACAGTGTGGGTTTAGGACAGGTAGGGGTTGTGTAGATCAGATTTTTGTGGTGAGACAGGTATATGAAAAAGCTATAGGAAAAGGTAAGGATGTATTTTGGGCCTTTATGGATTTGGAAAAGGCTTATGACAAGGTAGACAGGAAGGCACTGTGGGAAGCATTGCAGATATATGGAAAAGGAGGAAAGCTTTTAAGAACAGTCAAGAGTTTTCACGAGAGTAGTAGAGCTTGTGTTAGTATTAGAAATGGAGAAAATTACTAGTTTGAGGTAAAGGTGAGACTTCGTCAGGGATGTGTTATGTCACCCTGGCTGTTCAGTTTATACATGGATGGGGTGGTGTGAGAGGTGAATGCAAGGGTGGTGGGTCAGAGATTGGAGATG
The DNA here is from genome assembly GCF_046742065.1 of Oratosquilla oratoria. Classification (NCBI taxonomy): domain Eukaryota; kingdom Metazoa; phylum Arthropoda; class Malacostraca; order Stomatopoda; family Squillidae; genus Oratosquilla; species Oratosquilla oratoria. Next base: position 26,185,889 of record NC_134816.1, on the reverse strand, counting down.
GTCAAAGACAATAGAGAAAAAGTGGGAGATACACAAATTGTTGTTTGTTGACGCCACTGCGAGCCACAAAACTGATTCCAAATATAAAAAATAAATCATACGAAAATCGACTAAGACACACGAATCTGTTTTCCCTAAAAAAAAAAAGCGTAGACTCAGAGGTGACTTGATACAGGTCTTTAAGATTTTAAAGGGAATTGACAACCTCAAAAGTGACAAAATTTTCACATTGAATAAGAATCAGACAAGAAACAATGGTCTCAAACTGTCCGGAAATAGATTCAATTTGGAAGTGGGTAGAAACAACTTTATCGACCGTGTAGTTAATAAATGGAATAAACTTCCTGCACAGGTAGTGCAATGTAGTTCAGTTCGAAGCTTAAAGAATCATTTAGCTAAATTCCTAAGTAAGATACTGTAATGATTATAATTTATCTTATATCATTTGTTTTTGTTTTGTTATCTTTTGTCTGTCTGATTTTCATTTATTATTAGTTATATGTCAATTTATTATTATTTACTATTTACCTGTTTGTTTATTATTCAACTATACCTATGCATTTATTCATGTATTTTATTTGTTATTTACATTATCATAGTTTTTATTTATTATTTTATCATTAATATGATTTTTTTTCGCATCCGACCTAGATATGGATCAAAAGGTCTCCTGTCGGTATGCTCCGCCTTTGTAATCCTTTGTAATCTTTTGTGGCAGGATCAGAGGAGGGATTAAGGAAGTTAGTGACAGATTTTGGGAAGTTGTGCGAAGGAAGGAAGTTGAAGATAAATGTGGGTAAAAGTAGGGTGATGAGATATACAAGGGGAGAAAGAAGCAGCAGATTGGAAGTGAGTATTAAGGGAGAGAGACTGGAGGAAGTGGATAGTTTTAGATACTTGGGTGCGAATGTGGCAAGAAAGGGAGTGGGGGTGGAGGTAGAATGTAGATTGAGAGAAACGAGTAAATGCCTTGGTGGATTAAAAAGTGTAATGAGAAATAGAAATTTGGGAATGAATGCCAAGAGAAGATTGTATGAAGTAGTGATTGTGCCGACAGCACTGTATGGGACAGAAACATGAAACATAAAGAGAGGAAGAGAGGAGGAGTTTGAATGTGTTTGAGATGAAATATCTGAAAAGTATGATAGGGGTTACTAGGCTAGATAGAATGAGAAATGAGGAAGTGAGGAGGGGAACAGGGGTGGAAAGGGAGTTGGGAGATAGGGTTGATGAAAGAGTATTAGAATGGTTTGGACACATGGAAAGAGTGAGTGAGGAAGGATTAGTAAAAGAGGTGTGGAAGGCAGAGGTGGAAGGAGTGAACATTGTTAATCGAGATGGCTTAGGTTGGTATACATCGTTACCAAGAGATGGAGCTGTATGCCGTGTTTTAGAATGCAAATTAGAATTAGAACACGACAAATATTTTGTCAAAAAGTCCCCACAACACTAATTTTGAGATAAGAAATTTATTTTGAACATGGTTCTCGTGAAATTAGATAACACCCCGAAAGAAAAAGATACAAACTTGTACCTGGGTGGGGTGGTTACACAGAGACGTTGTCCAATATCTTTCCCGACCGGATAATGTCAATAGCACCCCTTGAGTCTGTGTGGATCACGACTGTCCCCAGCTTAGCAGAGAAAGTGTGGTACAGGACCTTTGAGATGGCAGCAAGTCCAGCCTGTAAAGTGGCGATCCCATCGCTTACTCTCGACAGCCCGGTACGTCACCCAATCGGCGTATGTAAAACCTGCGACACATCTCGATCCCTGTGAGGGGATCTACATAGCCTTCCGTATGGTACGACAGGCTCGCTGGGGGAGGGGGGGTTGATGGACTTTGTGGTCTTAAGTACTATGTGTGGAAAAGTTGGATGAGTACGACCCGTGTTTGGCTGGCTTGGTAAAAGTCACTCTCGAAGGATAAAGCGCCATTATAAAAGGCCCATTTTGCATATGCATGAGAATCCGTCTACTACTGTGATAAAAAATGACCTTCGAGATGCCCATTGTAATTCATCTGGTGAGAAACAACTTGTGACTGGATAAATTACATTTCGAATAATAATCTTTAAAGCTAAACTATGACAATTGTGTATAAAGCATCTATAAACACATTCATTTTCATGATAACGATAGTAACTACAGTAATAGTAAGATTCAATTAACGAACATTAGTTTAGCTATTAACGAAACAATGCAATACAATTTACTTAAATAATAAATCCGGCCGGCGATCCCAGGACCTCATATTAACTTCACAACAACTGGTAATAGGTTACATAACAGTTTACTTAAGTTATGCCTTAACATTATAATATTTTCTATACGTTTCTAAGTAGAAGAAAACGTGATGTTATGGTATGTTCGTTCGTCAGTACGTACATAATTAGCCTGTCCCGACTCGCCACAACTAACGCAACACTGTTGCCACAGAAAGTCTAAACATCTTGTGGGGAACAGACAGGCGGATTAAAGCGTACCAATTGTGGGAGAAAGACAGGGACATTATAATACGTTCCTTTTTGAACTTGTAAGTTAATGAATATTGACGTCTTACATTAATATTTATTAAGGAATTATACTGATTTCACTCGTTTATACTATAAACCGTAAGATAACAATTATGCAATATTTTCCAACATGAGCATGCCTAAAGGTTTTCTGGGTTACAGGGGTAATACAGTCGTATCAGATGTTTGTCCAGCATGTGGGCGAAGATGTTACTTTGGCGCGAAAAATAGACGTGGGCTTATAAAGTAAAAATAGCTTATGTCCAAGGACTGAAATAATCCGCTCGATAAGTTTGGTTATAGACTGATCAATTTCACATTTTTTATGTTGCTATGGTATTTTATGGTATTTTATTGTATTTTATTTGCCTAAGGAAATTCTTACAAGTAACACATCGGCAGAATCGAAGAACAACGTCAATTAATTTCTAATCTTTAAAATTTATGTCATATAATTTCTGGCGGGACTGTTTCACCTTTGCCTGAAAGTGATTTTTATCCTACGAAATCATCTTTGCCTGAAAGTTATTATTATTCTATGAAAAAAACAAGTTATTAAATAAACGTCAAACAATGGTAGCGTTATCTAATGTTATACAGATAACGCCACCAATTTGTGACAAGAACTTCGAATATTGTAATTACATCCACTGCACTCGGACGGGAGTGGGAGTGGAGGCCGTGAATAAAGATATGTCCGATTGGATGGGCAAATTTTACACTAAATATGTAAATTCATGCGCGCTATCGGTCAAAGATAATGTTAACCGCTTCACTGTCATTAAACCAGGTATTTATTTTTTAACTTTCCTGGAAATTGTACTTCCGTCGCTCAATACAGTTCATGGGCGCGGTTCGTAGAGGACTCATTCTTGCTTTTTGGATTAATGGACTGAGCTTGAGACCATTTGCCCCTAGCCATTACTACATCACGTCAATTTGTTCCACTTGACCGCCGCCCACAGCACTGAGGCAGCATTTTTTTTTCTTACTGAGTTATGGTTTTGTTAGATCTTAAGTGTTCCGTGAATGGGTTTGAATAAGTCTTTTGCAACGCTGGGATATTTGAGTTAGATGATTAGATCTCTTAATGCCAATCAATATGAAGTCAGTCTTCTATATTCTGGTCTCTTTAAGATTATCATGGATATTATCCTTTGTATTATTCCTCTGCACCTTTTTTATATTAACATCTTTAAGGTTATTCATTTTTCACTGCTGACAGCACTCTGGATGTGGTCTTACTAGGTGCAGTGTTTCCAGTGTTTTTGTCTATTATTCTTTTGATACTTCTCCAAGTTTGGTTTGCTTTTGTCACTTGTATGTACATTGTACTTGGAGTTGCTCTCTATATATAAACCAGAATTCTTCTTCCCCCTTGAAAGTGGGATAGCCAAGGCTTGCACCCATCCCACATCCATCCAACACCCACTTATTTCCCTATTATCTCATTTACTTGTGGATGAAGGGCCATCCCTGACCCCTGCCTACTGTCCAGGTCAGAAACAATGCAGCCTGACAGCGTATGCTTGAATTCCTACATCTTTCTCATGATCTTTATTTGGAATTTCACTTCCACCTTATCTGTGAATCTGGTATGCAATTCTCCATCTGTACTTATACACTTAGTTTTTTTGATATTACAGAGTGGACAGGGACCAATGACAGGTACCAGCACAAGGCGGTCCTATGATGGGGTCATCAGAGCATCCTCTCTCTGGTGCCCATCTTCAAACCTTGTCAACTTTTTCACTTAGTTTGAAAATTCAGTCATAAGGGGCTAACATTTAGTTTTCAGACAGCCCAAGAACTCTCTTGTCAACTTCATCTGTATTTCCTCCATTTTTAAATACAAAGAGGGCTGACAACCAGTGACAGCTCCCTTTGTACTGCATTCAGCATATCAAAAGCCTTGGAATAATCAAGATATGTTGCATGTAAAGGGTATCCAGTCAATATACAAGGTCTGTTTCATATAAAAATAAAGTAAGCTTAATCAGAAAATAGGGGTATTCCATTGTTGTGGTGGTACATTATAATTCAGGACATTTGATATCTTGGATGAGATTATTGAAAAATTGAAACATTACTATGGGATAATAAAATAATTATTGCAAATGTTTGCAGGAAGATGTACTGTGCAGAACTGTACTGTGATACTATTTTATTGAGGCTTAAGTTTAATATGCTAAAATGAGTTTGCTTGATTTATTTTATACATATATGTATGTGTATACACACACACACACTCATATATATATATATATATATATATATATATATATATATATATATGTATATATATATATATATATATATATATAATGTATGTATATGTTTTCCATTAAGGGGTTCAGATGGGCTTAAAGGAGTGAAAATACTAAAAAGAAAGTACAGTACAAATGAAAAATTACTCTGGTATAATGAAATAGTTATTGTATATGTCTGCAAGAAGATGTATTGTGCAGAAGAGTACTGTGATACTATTTTATTGATGCTTAAGTTTAGTGTGTTAAAATGAGTTTATTATAAATATATATATATATATATATAAATTTTTTTTTTTTTTTTTTTTTTTTCCCTTCTATTAGGGGGTAGGGGGTCTAGATGGATTTAAAGGAGTAAAAATACCAAAAGGAAACTACAGTAAAGAGGAAAATAGATGACCCCAGTATATATATATATATATATATATATATATATATATATATATATATATATATATATATATATATATATATATATATATATATATATATATATATATATATATATATTTTTTTTTTTTTTTTTTTTTTTTTTTTTTTTTTTCTCTCTCCCTTCTATTAGGGGGTAGGGGGTCTAGATGGATTTAAAGGAAAGTACAGTAAAGATGAAAATAGATGACACCAGTAATTTAGTCTTTTATTAAAGAAGGGGATTTTCATCACCATTTTAGTATGCTTTGAATGAATTAATTGATAATGAAAACATCACATTAAAAGATTAAGTACAGAAAAATGGGGTTTATATATATTATGTTACTAAATATAAATAATTGTACATTTATGTAGATGAGACATTCCATTATATGGAAAGATCTTCAAGAGTCACAAATTAGAATAATTACAAAATGAAAATACCAATGCACAGGATTAAAATCCAAGGACAACAAAAAATAGTTGGTGCAAATGAGCTACCTAGCCCTGTGAATTACCATTGGAAATACATATTCAAGTGAAATTAAAAAAGTAAAATCTGTCATGAAAGCTTTTCAATCAATGTGGAATAAAGTTTTTAGTCAGCAAATCATTTGCTGTTTTTTCATTAAGTATAGATAGTAACAAATTGCAGTTTTAACTGAGTGTAACATACACACATGTGCTCTGCTATTGTACACTCAAGCTTGCAACCTTTTCACTTATAAATTGGTATTATACACTTTCTTAGTCCTCAACTATTCTACACTTATCACATGTAACACATCCATACTAATTAGTCATTTCCAGTCCTACAGCTTTCCCATATTTTTAAAATATATGCTTCATAAAAGTATTTGATAATTATTTTCAGCTGAACAATGCCAACTAACATAAATGTTATTTTGGATCATCCTGATATTGTGTACTTCCCTGGACAAACCATCACTGGGAGGGTTAATCTGACTACTACTTCTCCAAAGAATTGTCGTGGTAAGTTTTTTGTATTTAGAGACATGATTATTTGGTTTTAACCTGACATAGGAAGAATTTGCAAATTTGTAATAGTTTAGTATGAATATTGTATGCACCAATACAAAAACTGCGTGCTCTCAGTTTTAGAGAACTTGTAGGTTGTTTGAATTTTCCCATTTTATGTTTAGTAGAAATTGTTGTTGCTGGTTACCAGAAGGCTCCAAGTCTTCTGCAAGATAGATCAGGGTTAATGAATTTATTGATTGAGAGAAAGGACTTCTTAAAGGGTTACTGTTATATTAATATTACATAGTCCAACTGGTGCTATTGATTTGTTGTTGTCATCAAACTTTACCTAGAATGAGAAAATACTATTGCCAGCTTTTTAATGTGGGATAATGAGGTGAAAGTTGCTGGCCAAAAATATATGAGAAGGTCCAAGGACCATTACCAGCCATTGTGAGGTCATGGGATTCTAGTCATGGATACTTGAGGCAATAGTTAATATTATGGGTATCCCAGACAAGGGGTTGATGATCATTTTCTGCCTGAGACTCCCAACTTGAAATGTTATGAGCGTTTGTATTGAGAAATTTATTCTTTACAGGTGTGAAGGTGAAATTTAAGGGGTACAGCAAAGTACACTGGACTGAGAGTAAAAAGCAAGGTGATAAACATGTTACCAGACATTATCGCTCCAGTGAGAGTTATTACAACACCAAATACTATGTCTGGGGAAATGGTAAGACATTAGCCATTGTGATCAAATTAAGGTTTGTATGTTACTATCACATAAACACACACACACATAGTAACATTGTCCTTATTAGAGATTTTAATTGTGTTGATGTCAACTGGGAGGAATAGGAAGCAAGTAGAAAAGCAGATTCCTGGGGAAGTACACTGTTGAGTATAGCAGTGAAAGAAAACAATGATCCATTGGGTAAAGGAAGTGACCCAGGTAAGAGGAGATCACACTCCCACAAGATTAGACATGTTACTAACCAAAGAGCCATACATCATCAGCTCCTTGAACTACCTATGCCATATAAGAAAAAATTACTTTGTTACAATTTAATTTCAGCTGGAGGATAAGGAAATAGAGCCATAGAATGAATCACACAGGCAAGGGAGACTCAATTTTAGAAAAGCAGATCACTTAGGGTTGAGAAAATTATTTGAAGAAACAAACTGGGAGGAATTCATGAATACCACAGAAATAAGGAGTAAATAGGAAATCTTGACATTTACAACCTAGAAGTGAACAAACATGTGCCAAAGGCTAGAGAAGGGAAGAAACAAAAACAGTATTGGTTTAACAAAAAGTGTGAGGTTACAAAAAAAGCCAGGGGTGTGATTTGAGGAAAATGGAGAAAGGAAAGAAGCAATAAAAAAAAAAAAAAAAAAAAGCTTACAAACGAGCTAGGAATGACTTTTCCAGATTTCATAGGAAGAAAGCAATTTTGAAAGAGGTGTAGTAGGAAAATGCAAAGGTGTACCAAAACTGTTTGACAGGCTCATAAAAGGTAAATTGAGACACAGGGAAGAAAACACCAAGTTAATTGTAGATGGTGAGGTCTTTGAAGAGGCCTCAGCTGAGGCAGAAATAATGAATGAAGGTTTCCAATTGGTCTTCACCAAAGAGTGTAACTTTTTGGAGAAAAGCAAGGGGAGCCAAAAACAAGGTTTAGCAGATATAAATGTAGAAATAAGGGAAGTGCTCAACCTCCTTGGATCATTGGCTGTGAAAACTGACTTGAAGTGTTCATGACTTCAGCTATTTATAAATCATCTGTGTACTCCATATTTCCATGACATAGTTTCAACATTTCCTGTTTATTTTCAAGTTTATTTTAGTGACATCTACAAACTTACATCACTATTAATTCCATTGTCCAAGTCATTTATATGCATAATGAACAGTAAGGGACTCAAAATGGAGCCTTGGGATTGGAAAATACCAACACAGAATAGTCCAAGGGCTGGATAATATCAACACAGAATAGGCCAGGCCACAGAAATAATTGCCCCAGATGCAACCATCACACAGAGGACACTGAACACCTGATATACTGCCCCACCTCAGCCATAACCAGATAACCACATATTTCTTCCATAAGTGAGTTATTGACCAATCCAGTGGCTGTTGCCAATTGCATGGCACTCATAGGTCTCCTGAAAAAGACCGAAGACAATGAATTGTTTGATGGATTGGTGCAATGCTAAAGAGATTCTTTCTCTTACTCTTCAATTATCATACCTATCCTAAATAACTATACTTAAGATTCATGTCTAGTTCCAGTTTCAACTATATCACCTGGATGTTCCAGGAGTTTATGCCTATTCTTCTTTTTTCAGGAAGTGAAACCAACTTGCCACCTGGCTTCCACACATTCAACTTTAGTTTTATGTTGCCACCCAGCCTTCCTTCTTCATTTGAATCTGAGCATGGAAAAGTGCGCCATGAAGTCTCGGCTGCACTTGATCTTCCCATGGCTTTCGACAAAGAATGTAAAAAGTTTGTGTCAGTTAGCAGCCTCCATGACCTCAATACTATTCCAGGTGTTAATGTAAGTGGTAAGATAGATGATATACAAGTAGTTGTATATCCTTAAGCCCATTGCTGCAGGTTTAAATTTAGTAAATGTCAGATCATTCACTTGAGTATGTTAAAGTTCCTTTAGCAAAAGAGTCCAGATTGTCTTAGATATATGTGTGTATAAACATATATATATATATATATATAGTTTGCTCTTAAATTCATGTATTGTTTTTGCACACACTATTGTTTCATCCAGTTTGTTCCAAGTGTCCACTGCTCTGTGTGGAAAACTGTGTCAAAATACCATTCACACTTCGTGTCTCACCCCCCATCCCCAACCCACTTCCTTCCATGCATACAGCATCATCCATACACAACCATTCTCCATTCATCCCTATCTTCTGTCTTCTTCCATTCTTCCTCAACAGACATACCCCTCTTTCCCAGTGCCCATTTTACCCCATCCATTCAGCTCATCCTTGGTTGCCCCCTCATGTTCACTCCTCCACCTCTGCCATCCACACCTCTTTTTTCTAATTTTTCTTCACTCATTCTTTCCATGTGGCCAAACCATTCTAATACTCTTTTATCAGCCCTATGTCCCAACTCCCTTTCCAATTATAACCCAACATAAAAGCTACTAAATAGGAGCTAAGGGAGCATAAAGAAGAAATTTAAATATATTGAGATGAAGAATTTGAGAAGTGTATTGGGGTTTATGAGAATGGATAGTGAGAAATGAGGAAGTGATGCAGCCCATTAGGCTGCAGCAGTTTATCATCTATTCAAAACCATTGTCCAATACTCCTATATCTTGTTCCTTCCCTACTCAACAGACATTCATTCAGTTTTCATCAGCTTTACCTTTCTCTCCTCACTTTCTTGAAGTTCTTTAAATAAGCCTTTCACATCAGTTTTTTCATCATGATAGTGATGTTAGCTGGGAACCAATGATCTAGATTGTGTCTTCTTTTGCAGAGCCCTGTCCAGAGGAATGAAACAAAACATCTTTGTTGTTGGTGCTGTAAATCAGGACCAATATCTATTGTTCTGAATATTGATAAGACAGGCTTTGTCTCAGGGGAAAGCATGCCTATCAATGCTGAGTGCACCAACATGAGCAATCGATCTATGAACAAGACAAAAGCCAAGATTGTACAGGTCAGTATGAAAGAAATTTTCATTGTGTAAATGCCATTGCCCTCACCATTTGGAGGAATATTGTAAATGTTATAATGCACTGGTAAGATAAATGTTATCAGATTGCTAATGCTTAATGTTGCAAACATGCAAGGGTCATTTACCTCAGTATCACCAAAGCTGATATTATATGCCTCTGAGGTAAATTAGATTTATCTGTTACTACATACATACATATACCATGGCTTTTTCCCCCTTACTAGGGAGGTAGCCAAAAAAGGAAAAGGCATAAAATCATTCCCACCCATTCCATCCCTGAAAACACTCCACACGCCTCCACCCTCCCTCCCATCTTAGCACCTCCTAAATGACGGGTCATCCCTGCACTCTGTCCACTGCCCTGGGTCAGAAGCAGTGTCGCAAGACACAGTAAGGCCGCTTCATTAAATTGGCGACCCCCCCTCTCCGTCCCCCCATATAAAGGAGAAGACGGGGAGAAATCCCTTCTGGCTGCGTCAAAATTTTGCTCACACACACTACCTAACCCCCCATCCCCCCATCCATTCCACCTCATGCATCACAACATCTTCCATATACAACCATTCTCCATTCACCCCTGTCTTCTGTCCTCTCCCGTCCTTCCTCAACAGACATTCCCCTCTTCCCCAAAGCCCCCTTCACCCCATCCATCCATCTCATCCTAGGACGTCCCCTCATGTTCACTCCCTCCACATCTGCCTTCCATACCTCCTTTACCAGTCTTTCTTCACTCATTCTTTCCATGTGTCCAAACCATCCTAATACTCTTTCATCAACCCTATCTCCCAACTCCTTTTCCACCCCTGTTCTCCTCCTCACCTCCTCATTTCTCACTCTATCTAGCCTAGTAACCCCCATCATACTTCTCAGACACCTCATCTCAAACACATTCAAGCTCCTTCTCTCTTCCTGTCTTATGTTCCATGTTTCTGCTCCATACAATGCTGTTGGCACAATCACTCCTTCATACAGTCTCCTCTTAGCATCCATTCCCAAATTTCTATTCCTCATTACACTTTTTAATCCACCAAGGCATTTACTCGCTTCTCTCAATCTACATTCTACCTCCACCTTTACTCCACCTTTCTTGCCACATTTGCACCCAAGTATCTAAAACTATCCACTTCCTCTAGTTACTCTCCCTTAACCCCTTCCATACAGTGCCGCTAATTAGGCGTCATGAGGAGCAAGTGGATATGCGATGCTGCCATATCGGCGTCTTGATTATATTTATTGTAGTTGCCCCAGCGTTTTGACATTCTCTATAAACTGCCCTTAATCATATTCTCTATGGTTTTCAAAATTCACGGGTGAAAGAGAGAATGATCAATATAAGCGGTGACTATATTTTATGATGCGAGTATTATTGCGACACGTCATACGGCTGGCATTGGCTGCTGCCCGCAAGATTTAAGGCCCGTACTGAAGAGGTTAATGCTCACTTCCAGATTACTGCCACTTTCACCCCTTGTACATCTCATCACCTTACTTTTACCCACATTTATCTTCAGCTTTCTTCTATCACACACTCTCCCAAACTCTGTCACCAACTTCCTCAATCCCTCCTCCGATCCTGCCACAAGCGCAGTGTTGTCCGCAAACGACAGCTGGCTCACCTCTCACTTTTCTCCATTTTCTTTAACCATCTCCAATCCCTGACCCACTACCCTTGCATTTACCTCTCGCACTACCCCATCCATGTATAAGTTGAACAGCCAGGGTGACATAACGCATCCTTGACGACGTCCCACCTTTACCTCAAACCACTCACTCTCTCCATTTCTAATCTTGACACAAGCTCTACTACTCTCATAATAAAAACTCTTGACAGCTCCTAGAAGCTTTCTTTCTATCCTGTATATCCGCATAACCTCCCACAGTGCCTTTCCGTCAACCCTGTCGTAAAGTGGAACTATACAAGCACTCCTCCAGTCCTCCGGCACTCTACCTTCTCACCAGCAAACATTAAATAACCTCACCAACCAGTCCACCATCACTGTACCTCCTTTTTTAAGACATTCTGCATGGCATCCATCCAGACCAGGTGCCTCACCTGCTTTCATCATTTTAACTGCTGCCTTCACTTCATCCTTCCTTATTTCTCCTCCATTTTCCTCACACATCACATCACTTTCATTTTCTTAGCATTTCCCACTGCAGCTATCTTTCCCTCCCTATCCTCCTTCACATTTAGCAACTCTCTCTAGATAAAGAATACTGAGAATCCCTTCCAGCTTCATGAATGAAATGAATACTTTGATTATGTGTTCATCATAACTGAAGATGTCCAGATGCAGTTCTCTGGAAGAAAGTCTGTCTTACTGGGGTCCATATCATAGGAATCAATCTGTTATCCTAGTTCTCATGCAGGAGACTCCAGGCACTAGCAGGCTGACTATGGCTACCTGCCTAGCCAGTAGGTCTCCTAGTGAAAAGATTTTATGAAGATGTCTGGTGGGAGTGGATCAGTTGATCCATTGTCCCAGGTAACTTGCAGGAGACCCGTTCCTCACAGGTAGCTGGGAACAGCCACCAGATTGACCCACAAGTCACTCAAGGAATAAATACTGTGTTATTGTGTGGTTAGGATGAGAATAAGGCAGTGTAGGATGAAGTGTTCTTTATTTACCTAATTATAATTTACATAATTATACACTTATTTCCCTGTACTGGGTATTGGATACATGTTATTGTGAGGTAAAAATCTCCTCAGTAGCATGCAACTGATAATGTAGGGTCTATATGGGGCACCCCTACACACCAGAGCTACACATCATTTTGTGTTAGAGGAAATATCAACTTGTAGAGAAATGATGCTACTTTATTGTACTACAACTGTCCCTCCGATATGCTGTCCCCCACACTCTTTATACTGTCCTATACCACTTCTCTGAATACATATTTCTAATTTTGCCACACCTTGTGGTAGGGGAGAGAGAATACTGCCACCAGGTATTCCCATTTTGGTTGTAAAAGGTGATTAAAATGTGACAGAGGATTGGACTTGGGATCCTGTTGTTGTTGTTGTTGTCGTTCCCTAGACTGTCTGTCCGAGCAGTCCCGTCTCCCCAAGGAAGGCCACAGCCGAAACTGGGTTTTCCCACAAATCCTTTATAGAGTGTATGTTGTGTTGTTTGCGTGCATGATTGTGTATAATGCAGTCTTCCATTATGTGTTGTATGGTATGGGGTGAAGTGTTACATCCTGGGCAGCTGTTCACAACACGGTCGTCCAGCCTCTTCTGGTAGCTTAGAAGTGCTGGGTGGTGACCGCATCGCAGTCTGGCCAAGTGGACTCTGTCCTTACGTGGGAGAGAGGATTCAGAAGGGTGGATATCAGGGGGTCTGGCATGCAGCAGTGTGTTGTCTTTCAGTGTGTTAATGGAGCGGTGAGTGATATGATTATGAATATGTTTCCGGAGGCTGGTATTTGGTGGTTGTGGAGGAAGAGAAGAGAGTATCTGTGTGTAATAAAGGTCTTTGGGTGTAGTTTTAATGTTTCTTGGTGTGTGTGGGTGTTCTGCTATGTAGTGTAGCGGGTGTGATGTGTTTGTGGTGGCTGCAGCAAGTGTTTGTGTGCCTCTCATGTCGAGGTGGTCCTTGACTTTGAGGACTTTTGTTTCATGGTGTAAATGGTCTGTAGGTGATGTATTTGTGCAGCCTGTAATTGTTTTTAGGGCTTTGTTTTGTATGATTTGAAGGGTGTTGTGGTGTGTCTCACTGAGATTAGGAGCCCATGCAGGACTCGCATAATTCATCACTGAGCGTATGCATTGTTTGTATATTGTTATATTAGTTTGTTTTGTCCAAATGTTGTTCCAGTGATTGACTTAAGTGCGTTAAGTCTAGGTGTGCATTTGTTTTTTATGTTTGTGAGGTGTTGTTTGAAAGACATGGATGTATCGTATGTTACACCAAGAATTTTCGGTGTGTTTGTGTGTGGTATTAGAGTGTTGTTGATGTAGAGATGAGGTATGTATTTGTGTTCTTTTGTCCAGTTGGTGAGAAGTGTTGCTGTAGATTTGGTTGGGGCTATTTTGAGTCTGTTTGTGATGAACCATGTGTTGAGTGTGTCAAGGTAAGTTGGGATCCTGTTCTCTGTAGCCCTTAAGGGTAAATTCCTAAAAAAAAAAGATAAAGCATAAGAGGGTTTAAGAGGAGTTTTCCAACCAAAACCCTAAGGTTTAGGTCTTTTAATGTGCGTGAGTATGATACAAATGATAGGCAGTATGTCAGTGAGAAGATAGATGTGTTGGCATTGAGTGAAGCAAAGTTGAAAGGGAGGGGTGAGATTGGGTTTGGGAGTGTAGTGGGGAGGTTGTCGGGAGTGATGAGAGGACAAGGGAAGGAAAGGGTGGCTGTACCAGTAAGTAGTTACCTAACTGTAGTATACAGGAAATGAGCAATACTCATTAGGTCCTGTGTCCTGTTCTCTAATTTTCTAACATGCCTAGATTCAAATTCATGTACAATTCCAACTTAATCCATATATTTAATTTCCAATGATCATACACTCAAACCTCGTTTTTCCGGATTAATTGGTGCAGCTACCTGTCCAGATAATGAAAAAATCCGGATATTGAAAATGTTTTGGTAAATTTTTAGTTTCGACCATGGGCGTAATATAGCAATAGAAAATTAATTATGAATTTTGTAAATTATAATATATCAACGTGATATGCAATTTTGTGAGCGGAAATAAAAACCAAAAAAGGTGCTAAAACAGATTTCGTTAAGTAACGAAGTCGTGTCGGACGAATGGTACGCCATGTTTGTTATGATAGATGCCAGCGTCGAAGAAATGAAGGGATGATAAATTCATCAAACCTAACCTAACCTGTGTTTGATAAATCATTACCTGCAGAATAATTGTCATCCGGCTCGTCCTCGTTGTCATCGTCGTGAGAGACTTTGGCGGGCCTTTCAACCACTTTCTCAGCTTGCGGGGTATACAAAGTTCTTGCAGCTTGAAGGAATGCATGTATCTCCGCTCCATAGCATTCCTTCTAGAAAATGTACCTGGCGAGGTACTGTCGGAAGTACCGAGGCTGTCAATTGACAGACGACAAGATGGCGTCCCAATCCTATGCTACCGACTTCGTTCATTAGCATATTTGTGTCCACACAAAACTTAGAACAGTAATTCAGTAACTTTGCCTTGGATTTTCTAATATCCGACACTGTTTGTTTGGCCACTCCAAATTCGTCACACACATTTCTTACGCTTGCTCCTTCCTCAAGTTTCTTGATTAAGTCCAATTTTTGCCGCACTGTTAGAGTAACTCGCTTTCATTTCATGACTTTATTAGGCATGATGACACAGGTGTATTCATAGTACTGTATAGTAGTGTACTGTAAATAGGTGTTGTATGGCCTTCACCCCACGACTAGCGTCGTTTATAATCCCCGCTGCACGCCATATGTTGTTTACATTTCAAACTACTGTAACTTGGTATCGTTTGCCTCGCGTATGTGGCAGTTTTTTGTTTTTTCAGGCAGCTAAATATTATTTTCGAAAATGATATTTAGCTGCCCAGCTGCTTCAAAATAGCTGGATAAACCGAAATCTAGATATGTGAAGGCAGGATAAACGAGGTTTGAGTGTATTTAGATTTGAACTAATGTATTGTTTAAGCTTGGTTTATATCACCTTCAAAGCTATTTCACACACACATTTATATGGAAGACTGTATTTCTTCACATCCTTTTGACATGTGGTCTAATTTACTTCCATAACATCTCAAAGCCCTCCCATCTTTAATTAGATCTCTTCTATCAATGGAATCTATACCCTTTAGTGACTTGAGCACTATAATCTGTCATTGCTTTCTCCTCATTCTTTCAAAGTTGATAGGCCCATTACTTTTCTCATATAGTTTATCTGCCAGGAGGTTCGACTGTATATATATACATATATATATATATATACATATATAAATATATATACATATATAAATATATATATATGTATACAGTATATATATTTAATTTTTTCTTTTTCTTTCAGAAAGTCACATGTTATGCTGAGGGTAAATCAAAGAGCTCAACAAGGACAGTGGCCTCTTTAGAACACCCATCAATTCCTTGGGGTGAAAGTGACATCTGGTCAGGTGTGTTACTGAAAATTCCTCCACTGGCACCTTCAGAACTTCCAGGCTGCCAAAACATCATAATTAAATACACATTTGAGGTGGGATAAGCTGTTTTCATCAAGTTATTTACTAATTGATCTCTTAATTTCTGAGTCTTTGTGATCAATCAATCTGTTGCTCCTGTTCACTCTTGGGGAGGCCTGCAACTTCCAGGAAACTACTCATGAACACCTGTTTGGCCCATAAATTGTTCATTGAAAACATTTAGTGGAACTGCCTGGGATGAGTGAAGGACTGTAGTATAATGTCCCCTATTTCTTTTGTGCTGTGGCTTCATGTAGGTATTTAGTGTCCATTGCCAGACCAGCCATTTTGTCAGTGTTATGGACGATAGTTTACCAGCACTTCTTATCTTATGGGCAATCCCACACTGCTGTCATGCACTATCTTATAATTCATATGTCAGATAAATTCTGTATCGGTATTCATTTAGTCCAGGGTGGTTATGTGAACATAATTATGTCACTACTGTTCTTACTTGTCTTGGAAATGATTTCCCTACTGGGTTAATTTCTTAGGGAGTTGGGTGGAGTATAGAATATCTATATGTCTATTGATATACCAGTTGGCCGTCTATTGAACCCCTAACAATGGGGTACTTGAATATATGTTCTGGCAGGACCTGATGGGCCATATAAGGTTGGTGTATACCTTGGCTGGCCACCTCCTTTGCAAGTGGAGAAAAGGCTTTGTGGTATACTGTTTGCATTTATTTTAAGACTTTCTGCACAAGTATGTTGCTGAGTTTATATGGTAAAGCATGGTAGCTCTTTCAGTTGCCACAGTTCCAAATACTGTTGATATTATTAGTAGTATTAGTATTATTAAATGAGGAGGTGGGGAGAGCAGGGCTGGAAAAGGAGATGGCAGACAGGGCTCATGAAAGAGTAAAGGAATGGTTTGGATACATGGAAATAATGAGTGAAGAAAGATAAGCAAAATAGTGTGGAAGACAGAGGTGGATGGAGTGAACTTGAGAGAATGACCAAGGATGAGATGGGTGGATTTGAGCAAGAATGAAGTGACTTTTGAAAAAGTGAGGGAGAAGGCAGGGGATAGGGGTGAGTGGAAGTTGGCTGTGTTTGGAGGATACTTTAATGCAGCTCAAAGGGATTTCTACCTGTCTTCACTGTTTTCCACATAAGGGGACAGAGAGGGATTGTTGCCAATTAAGTAAAGCAGTCTTGCTGTGGATGTACTGTGTCTTGCTGCATTATTTCTGACACAGCTGTGGGCAGGAGGCAAGGATGACCCTTCATCCACAAGGAGCTAAGATGAGAGGGAAACAAGGGTGGTGGATGGTAATGGAATGGGTGGGAGTGGGTGTGTGCCTTGGACTTGGCTACCTCCCTAAAAGGGGGGAAGAAGACCTTGGTATATAATTATTATTGTTATTTATATTTATATAAATATGTGTTTTTTTTTGTTTTTGTTTTTTTTTGTTGTTTTTTTTTTGTCACCTTTACGACTCAAGGGGAAACATTCAACAACATTCGGTGCCAGCATTCTTTCTCCCCTACCACAGGGTTCAGTGAAAAAGGAAATTAATATTCAGAGAAGTAGTTCAGGACAGTATTAAGAGTATTTAATGCCTTGGGGGATTAAAAAGTGTAATGAGAAATAGACTTTTGGGAATAGATGCTATGAGGAGATTGTATGGAGTGACTGCCGACAGCACTGTATGGAGCAGAAACATGGATTATAAGAGAGGAAGAGTTTAAATGTGTTTGAGATGAAATGCCTGAGAAGTATGGTAGGGGTTACTAGGCTGGATGGAATGAAAAATAAGGAGGTGAGGGGAGGGGCTGGGGTGGAAAGGGAGTTAGGAGATATGGTTAATGAAAGAGTATTTGGGTGATTTGTACACATGGAAAGAATGAGTGAAGAAAGATTGGTAAAAGAGGTGTGGAAGGCAGAGGCAGAAAGAGTGAGCATGAAGGGGTGACCAAGGATGAGATGGATGGATGGGGTAAAAGGGGCATCGGGAAAGAGGGGAATGTCTGTTGAGGAAGGAAGGGAGAAGACATAAAATAGGGATGAGTGGAGAATGGTTGTGTATGGATGATGTTGTGATGCATGGAAGGGTGTGGGTGGGGGATGGGGGTGAGGCAGTATGTGTGAATGATATTTTGACACAACTTGAAGGGATTTCTCCTCATCTTCTCTTTTTCTGCATGAGGGGATGGAGAGGGTGGATTACTGATTAAATGAAGCAGCCTTGCTGTGGATGTGCTATGTCTTGCTGCATTGCTTCTGACCCAGGGCAGTGTGCAAGATGCACGGATGACCCATCATCCAGGAGGAGCCAAGAAAAGAGAGAGGGAGGGGTGGTGAAAGGGAATGGAGTAAGTGGGGATGAAATGATTGGGAATGGATTTATGCCTTTGACTTTGGCTACCTCCCTTGTAAGGGGGAAAAGGTCATTGGTATATGTATATATGTATTATTGTTATCATTATTTATTATTGTTATTATTGTTATTATGATACTTGCTTTGGATGTGCTGCGTCTTGCTGCATCGTCTTTGGCCTGGGCAGTGGTGTACGAGATAGGGATGACTCTTCATACACAAGGAGCTTAGATGAAAGAGAATCAAATAGGTAACAGATGGTTGGGGATGGGTACAAGCCTTGGCTAGCTACCTCACTTGTAAGGGGGGAAAGAAGCCTTTGATATACAATTAAAGGTGATAATGGTGACATACAACCAGTAAATGTCCCATGATTTCCCATAACATGACTGAAGATAAGATTATCTAATAAAGTACTTTTATATATCTATCCGCATACAAAAAAGCTCTTGTAGGAGGGTATTCAGCCAAGGCATGCACCCTCCCCCCACCCATCCCACATCCATTTGTTTCCCTATTATCTTAGCTCCTTGTGGATAAAGGGCTATCCCTGGACCTTGCTTACTGCCCAGGTCAGAACCAATGCAGTTATAAAGTCAGGGCATGGAGGAAGATTTGACAGGAAGTTCATGTATGTGTTGTGTGGAGCAATGTAATATAGTACCATTCTCCCATTTGGGGAGCAGACAGATTTGTCTGTGTAACTAGATTGGTGTATACATGCTGAAATCCATAGATGGGAAAATATATATATATTTCTTTTATTTTCTTCAGTTCTCAATGGACCCTAGTGGAATGGCCTTTGATCTAGATGTAGACCTTCCTATCACCATTGGAACCATTCCTCTGCGCAATGCACATCAGAACATCATGGTTCCTCCTAGGAGGAGAGGATACCCAGCTCCCCCAGCTGCAGTTCCTACAGTTCCAGTTGCTCCACCAGCTGGATTGGTAGCACCAGATCCAGATTCACAACCTGTGGATGAAAAATCACCTTCGTATACTAGTAACCCAACTGCCCCTGGAGCCCCACCTGGTTATCCTTCTGCTCCAGGAGCTCAGCCTGGGTATAATCCGTCACCTTCAGCTTCATTTGCCCCTGGGGCTCCTCCTGGGTATCCAGATGCCTCAGGAGCTCCCCCTGCATATCCAGGTACCCCAGGAGCTCCTCCTGGGTATCCATCTGCTCCACCCGGTTATTCTCCTCCTCATGCAGGTGGTGCAGCTCCTTCTGCACCTTTGTACTTCCCTGGATGTGTGAATTATCCAGATATGCGTAAGGAATTGTTTGTTTTTGTATGTTTTAGATATGATCTAAAGCAGCGTCTCTCAACCTTTTACCCTTGCATAACCTTTAAAATAAATTGCATGTCTCAAGGAACCCACGCACAAAAAAAAACCACATATACCATATCTTTCTCATTTTATTTTCACCTTAATAATAGGTTAGATTGGATGATGTCTATATTACATTATTACAATAACTTTTTGCAGAACCCTGGTTGAGAAATGCTGATCTAGTGTCAGTGATTATAGGCTAATTATTTGTGTTGGGTTATTCATAAATATATACAGTAGTTTGACAAGCCTAGGTTGTATCTGAAGCTATTTTAATTTGTTATGGATGTGTTGTTACAAATAGTGAGTGAGAACACAAGTTTAGGCCACAATAGGATACTAGAGAGTTTAGTCTGGCCAACACCACATTTAAGTCATCTGAGGACAGGACTTTGTGCTGAAGTGAGATTAACTCCCTTTGGGAATTGCACACAAATACTCCCTTCTCATCCTTCTCAACCACCGGATGTCTACCTCCAAAAGCATATCCATAATCATATTGCTCACTGCTCTATCAACAACACACTGAACTGCGTGCCAAACCCCGATATCCATTGTTATGAATCCTTTCTCCCCTGCCAACAACACAATAGATGTAAAGAATTTGTGGGAAAACACCATTTCAGCCATGGCATTCCTCAGAGAGACAAGACTGCTCAGCTAGACAGTCTAGGGGATGACAACAAGAGCAACAACAACTACGATGATAATGCTCCATAGATATTTAGTTTTGGCTAATGTCAGGTTATATTCAGATGGTGGCAGGACATTGTACTGAAGTGGTGAAGCAATAAAATCTGGCTTTGTATATCAACTGATAGTGGTATTGGCTGGGAAAACTTTCATGTGACATATGTTGCAACTGTAACCATACATGAATTTGAGTCTTGGTATGTTGGAAAATTAGAGAGTAGGAAACAGAACCCAATGAGCATTGCTCCCTTCTTGTATACTACACTTAGGTAAATACTGGGTTAAAGGAGTAGCTGAGGTAGTGTCATATTTTGTCATTGAACTTTGAATTGTTTGTTTGTTTGCACGTCATACTCTGTCTGTCTGGCTATGTCATTTGTTTGGTTGCACATCATACTCTGTAAACAATAGACGGAGCTGTCTGGCTACGTCGTCACATTTTGTCTGGGACAGGTTAAAGAATCAGATGAGTCCTATATGTTCATTATATATTTAATATTGTGTAAACTATATTTTGTAATGTATTTCTTGATGTTCTAGTTGATTAAAGCTTGGGAGTAGCTACCAAGTCTTATTATTATGACAGGTAGTCAGGACGCTGGAGCAGATGGGGGGAAGGGTTAGATTAAAATGGACTTTGAATCTTGAAATAATTTTTTTTCTTTATTATTCTCCTTTACAGCTCCACCTTCATATGATGAATGTGTCTTTGGACCCCACAAGATCTCAAATGATAGTGATGATGAAGACAGTGATAAAACAGGTGGTGAATTTGCTCCGAGATATGTGACATATGGTTTCATGTAACAAGAGCAAACTAAGAATTTTCAAACAAGAAGATGAATTTTTTGAGCCTGTAGGACCCTGATGTGAGATGAATATTGTAGATCAGTGCTGCTCAAACTATCTGATGTGGTGGACCGGCATTTTTTTCCCCCCCAATTTGCCATGTACTGGTAATATTTCATAATAATATTAATTTATACTGGAAATGATATATATAATGAATATAATAAAAGTTTACAATTTTTTTATCTTCTGCTTATTTTGTAAACAAATAATACAATATCAAAACACATAAATAAGTAATGAAAAAATAATCCTTAGATTCAACCAATTCCTCAATGATTTCTTAGAATGGACTAGACACTTGCTACGTACCAGTAGCTGATGGCTCATGTACCAGCACCGGTCCGCGGACCACCACTTTGAGTAGCACTGTTTTAGATTATCTTTGTTTACTTTTGTTGACGTTATATACATATACCAAAGGCTTTTATCCACCTTATAAGGGAGGTAGCCAAAAAACAAAGGCATAAAATCCAGTCCCACCCATTCCATCCCCACATACTCCACTCCCATTATACCCTCCCTCCCTCTTATCTTGACTCCTCCTGGATGACAGGTCATCCCAGCATCTCGCCCACTACCCTGGGTCAGAAGCAGTGTCCCAGACACAGCACATCCACAGCAAGGTTTCTTCATTAAATTGACGACCCTCACTCTTTGTCCCCTCATTCAGAAATGGGGAGAAATCCCTTCAGGCTGCATCAATTTATTTTTCACATATACTCCCTTACTCCCCATCCCCTACTCACTCCTCCTCATGCATCACAGCATCATCCATACACAACCATTCTCCATTCACCTTTATCTTCTGTCCTCTCCCATCCTTCCTCAACAGACATTCCCCTCTTTCCCAATGCCCCTTTTACCCCATCCATCCATCCGTCTCATCCTTGGTCGACCCCTCATGTTCACTCCCTCCACCTCTGCCTTCCACACCTCTTTTACTAGTCTTTCTTCACTCATCCTTTCCATGTGTTCAAACCATCCCAATACTCTTTCATCAACCCTATCTCCCAACTCCCTTTCCACCCCCGTTCTCCTCCTCACCTCCTCATTTCTCACTCTATCCAGCCTAGTAACCCCTACCATACTTCTCAGGCACCTCATCTTAAACACATTCAAGCTCCTCTCTTATGTTCCATGTTTCTGCCCCAAACACTGCTGTCATCACAATCATTCCTTCATACAATCTCCTCAAAGCATCCATTCCTAAATATCTATTTCTCATTACACTTTTTAATCCTCCAAGGCATTTACTTGCTTCTCTCAATCTACATTTTAACTCCACTTCTACTCCCCCCTTTCCTGCCACATTCACACCCAAGTATTTAAAACTATCCACTTCCTCTAGTCTCTCTCCCTTAATACTCACTTCCAGTCTGTTGTCACTTTCTCCCCTTGTACATCTCTTCACCTTACTTTTACCCACATTTATCTTCAACAACTTCCTTCTTTCGCACACCTTCCCAAAATCTGTCACTAACTTCCTTAATCCTTCTTCTGATCCTGCCACAAGCAGGACAAGTGTCGTCAGCAAACAACAATTGGCTTATCTCCCACTTTTCTCCATATTCTTTAACCATCTCCATTCCCCACCCCATTACCCTTGCATTTATATCTCACACCACCCCATCCATGTATAAATTGAACAGCCAAGACAACATAACACATTTCTGCTGAAGTCCCACCTTTACCTCAAACCACTCACTCTCTCCATATCTGATTCTAACACAAGCGCTACTCTTGTCATAAAAAATCTTGACTGCTCTCAACAGCTTTCCTCCTATCCCATATATCTGCAGTACCTTCCACAGTGCCTTTCTGTCTACCCTGTCATAAGTCTTTTCCAAATTCATAAAGTCACAAAAAACAACCTTATCTTTTCCTAGAGCTTTCTCACTTATCAGTCTTACTACAAAATTCTGATCCACACAACCCCTACCTATCCTAAACCTACAGTTTTTCTCACCAATTACTCCCTCTCTGCCTCACCTAATCCTCTCAATCAAGACCTTCCCATAAGCCCTCCCAACTACACTTAACAAGCTGATCTCTCTGAAACTTCTACACTCACATTTGTACCCTTTTCCTTTGTAAAATAGAACTATACAGCGACCCCTCCAGCACTCTACCCTCTCTTAAAAAAACATTAAATAACCTCACCAGCTAGTCCACCATCACTGTACCTACATTTTTTAAACATTCTTCATGACACCCATCCAACCCAGGTGCTTTACCTGCTCTCATCTACTTAACAACTGCCATCATTTCATCTTTCCTTATTTCTCCTCCATTTTCCTCACTCATCACTGTCATTTTCTTAGTGCCTCCCACTGCAACTACCTTTCCCTCCCTATCCTTCTTCACATTTAGCAACTCTCTAAAATACTCTCCCAGCTTCCTCTTACTGCCATCTCTTCCATTATCATCTCTCCATCTGCACCTTTTACCTTTTCTTCTCTACTTGATTTGCCTCTTCTTCTCTGAATTTCTTTCCAAAACATCTTTTTAATTTTTTTTTTAAATTTCTGTCATAGTTTTACCCCATTTCACATCTGTTCTCTTCTTTGCCTCCTCTATCTTATGCTTTACTTCTCTTCTCTTTTCTTTGTACCTCTCATATGATTCTCTTGTCCTATTGTGTAGCCAATCTGTGAATGGTCACTTCTTCTCTTCTACAACCTTCTTTGCTTCCTCATCCCACCATTCACTACCCTTCCTTCTATTTCCTCCCATTCTCCTTGTTCCACACACTATCTTTGCACAATTTGTTTGTGACTCCGTCCTTGAAACATCCCCATTCCTCCTTCACTCCCTCCCACTCCTCTCTCAGCTTCTTGTACTTCTCCTTTTTTTCTCACTTAAGCACTTCATTTTAAGCACCTCCCTACCTTCTGTCCTTTTCCTCTTTCTCCATCTATCCTCCACTCTCAATATACCTTCTACCAAAAGATTATCTGATATTCCTCCACTCTCTCCCCCTAGAACATGTACATCTTTAACTCTTCCTACTATTCTCCTTGCTACATTGATATTAATCCAGGGCTGTGAGCAAGATGCAGGGATGGCTCATCATCCAGAAGGAGCCAAGAAAAGAGGGAGGGAGGAGTGGTAAATGAGAGTGGAGTGTGTGGGGATGAAATGGGTGAGAGTGGAATTATGCCTTTGACTTTGGCTACCTCCCTTGTAAGGGGGAAAAATCTGTTGGTATATGTATGTATGCATGTACTGCCTGGACATACCCTAATATTTTAGGCTCATAGATTCACATAAAGAAATGTACTTAAAACACTGTAGTATAGTGAAGGAGTGTTGTCTTTTCCTGTCCATGCTAACTTGACTACCTCATCACAAACCAGGTGTTCATTCAGTGCAATGAATAAACAAAGAACCACAGAAGAAGGATCAATACAGATTTTTGAGTGTCATAACTCAACTGCCTTGAGACCATTATACTCATGTTGACTGCATTTATTTTACATTAGTAATATGCATGTTTTATTTTGTTTTTTGCATGAATATCTCTATTTTTTTCTATTCTGCATACTACTACCATATAACATTACCAGTAAAGTGAGTATACATTATAGTTTTAGTGATACATCAGCCCCTCTGTATATGGGGAGTAATGCATTCTGACCTTGTGAATCTCTCCTATCTCAAACCAAGTGATCTTTTATATAAATTTTATGGATTGACTTTAATGATCTGAACAGTACTATCAAGTACTGGTGTAATTTTTTGTGTTCTGTAAGTGGTGCTCATGAAATGTAGTGTGAATGGTGTGTGGTGTTTAGGGTTCTGGCATAGAATTGTGTTCCCATCATTTTCACATTGACAGTGAAAATTGAAAAGACTCAGCACTGTTTAATTATTTCTTTTAATAGAATACTGATGGATTAAGTAATATACAGTAATTCCTGGTGTATAAGCCTACATTTTGTATAGCAAAACTACTAATTTTATTTTTGTAAAATACTATATATATTTTTTTTAATGTCATGATAATGAACCTCAGCCTTTGAGAAATACTGGTAAGCCCATCATATTGGTACATATGTACCGTATATACAACATGACTTATTAAAATGGGACAGAAGAGAAACAAGAGGACACAAAAAGAAACTAAAGAAGGACAGTTACAGAAGAGACCTGAAAAAGAGTAGCTGATGTCTGGAACAAAGTAAACAGAGAAACAGTGAGTCCCAAAGCTATACATGATTTTGAGAATAAACTGGATTCGGAGAGATACGAAAATGGGTCACTACGAGCATAGCTCTCGTCCCGTAAAATACAACTAGGGTAAATACACACATACATATATATATATATTATTGTATATATATATACCTGTATGTATGTGTGTGTATATATATATAATATATATATATATATATATGTATATATATATACATATATATATATTATATATATATATATATGTATGTATGTCTCTTTGTCTCTCTTTTTCTGTGTCTCTATCTATCTCTGTCTCTGTCTATCTCTATGTCTCTGGTTTTCTCTCTCTCTCTCTCTCTCTCTCTCTCTCTCTCTCTCTCTCTCTCTCTCTCTCTCTCTCTCTCTCTCTCTCTCTCTCTCTCTCTCTCTTCCCCTCTCTATCTCTCTTGCTCTCTCTCCCTCTCATATCTGCTTCCATCTACTTAAGGTCTATACACTTTCCCTAGTTTCTATGTTTTTGTTCATAACAAAAAAAAAGAAATGGATAAATTGAAACTCCTTATAGAAATGAAGGTTTGCAGGCATATTTGTTTTCATCAATGCTTGGCCAATACAACAGTGGTTTCCATATAAAGTGAAGGATATAAACAAGGTTGATAGAACACAGAGGAGCAATCAGATGTGTTTCCATCCTTTCAAATGAAATGTACAGTGAGATTTAAAGCACTGGATAGTCCATTTCAGAAAGAAGTAAAAAAGGAGACTTGATAGTAGTTCTCAGACCATGAAAGGAAATGGGTAAAACTAATAGAGAAGCTTCCTTGGTCTGTGAGAGGAAAAAGTTATCTCATGGAAAGAAATAAAAAAAGAGAGAGTGAAAGCATAGGACCTGTTGTCACTGGAAGAAAGAAGAGTAAGTGGTGATATGATAGTAATGTCCTCAACAAAAAGAAATGTATAACTGACTAATCTCATGGTCTTGGACTTAAAAGGGTCATGAGGTCATGGGAGCAAAAAAGAAAAAAAAAAAATGTTGAAAGGATGTTATAAAATCAGCTTTCCATACAAATGTACTAACTCGTGGAATAGCTGGGATCTTCTCATTGCCCAAACTAAAGAGACAGAATCTGAGTATAAATATTTTCCTGTGTGTTACACTTAGGTAATACCAATTAGGTAACACATAAACACTGTAGTCTTACTTTCTTCCAAGGGAAAGCACTGAGAGTCAAAGGACTGTTGTTAACCACTTTAGGAAAGTGAAATAAAGCAACAATTACTTGATATTATAAGTACCAACAGAGAATAATAGATTTGGCCATAAGAGGAAGGCTAAAAGGGCTTGCCATTGGTATTATGGTTAGCCAACAGTAATGTAAGAATGCAGGCCTATCATATAGGTTACTGTCACTAACAATGCATGACTTTTAACCCTTCTAAAAATCAACTGTTTATACTATGACCCATTTTATGCATGAATATTCTATTACCTAAATTTACACTATAATCAAATATTCAATGGTCCACTATTATTCACATATATAAAAATTCTGCAAATATCTTATGTCCTCCCCCCTAAAATACATGTGACTCAATATTTTCTTATAACTACAATTGATATAAGATATTAAAATATATATACAGTTCCATGTATGCCAGTGTACAAAATGCACAATTGTATAAGATGCACCCCTATTTTACAAGGAGATTTTGAGAGAAGTTTTTAATATTTGAATAAGAAAAATTCACCACAAATTTATAGAAAGTTATTGAAGAATGGGGTTTAGTTGGAAAAGTTATTTTAGTCGTTGTTATACTAACCATGTTAATTATGGTACTGATCAAGTGTATTTTATTTACAAAGTGACAACAAGACTATTATTTCAAATTACCTGGCTTAGCTGTCTTCTTGGAGCTATCATGAAAGTTAAGCTTAAAATGTAAAGTCCAAGCACATGAGACTTGTGAGATGGAAATATACTTTGGTGGTTGCTACCAGAATTAGGCTGAGCAATGGTGGGGAAGAAGCACATATAGGGTGGTGCAGGATAAGTGAACAGAAAGGACTACATGCCCAAGATAACCCACAATTGCCCAGAATATTTACAATGTGATTTTGCAGTCATACCTGTTAGTAAAGAAATCCACAAATGTTAAGGGATGATTTATACATTATTTTCTTTCCCTCCCATATTGAGTGACACTTACCATTGTTATAGATTTACATAATTTTCACTTTCAGTATTTTTTGTGATAGTTAATGTTTGTACAAACTTAAGAAGACTGCATGTTAAAAGAATCAAGGGTTATATACTTTTAAGTGATCAACATTATTCTTGCATGTTTGAATTTGTAGAACTTACTTTTATTTCCTAACATTTGATTAAGATTAGCAGGTTAGTATTCTATTTGATTTTAAAATGCAAATACATTTGTATTAGTGAATAGTGTGGTTTTATGTACAATCAGTGTGAGGTTTGGTATTCCACTGATTTTGGTTAGTGTACTAAGTAAAAGAATCTCCATTATTTGAGTGGTTAGAGTATGGATGTGGTAAGCATATATTCTTGCTGCATCTGATACAAACTGAACTCTCAATGCCTGTATCAAGTGATAGAAATTTTGTCGGATCCTCATGCTGTTCCCAGGTCTGTGGGATTCTACAACTTTATAGTGTTGATGGTGAGGAATAATTATAATTACAGTTGTTTTCTTGAGTTTTGCTGGGGGAATACAGTTGAAGTTGAAAAGATATCTTTGGCCCAGCCCAGAAACTGAGTGTCAGATGGAGGAATGTTTTTAGGTTTTGAAGACAAGTGACACGGAGATAATTCTCTGTGATGGCAGTCTTGCAGGACCACCACTTGCAATTACCCATCATTGGTGCCTGATGTTGGTTGAGGTGCAAGCATTTAAATATGATGTTACCATGGAGTCTGTACAATAGTTGTTCCCCTTCATGAAAAAACCAGCAATATCTTTCATATGCCACCAGTGATTATCACATGCCTTGGCTTTGTATTGTAGTTGCAGCTTGTGCCTGGAATGCCAGTTATGTGCCTTGTTGAAGCTTTACCTTATTTGTTAGCTAAGCAAATTATTCTTCTTCAGTTTATTTGCTAAAATGACAAGCTATAATCTAGCTCTCTTTTATTTACTAGCCCACTGTGCTTTGCTGCAGCTTTTTCCATCTATCTAACTCTATACCAAGGGCTTCTTCTCCTTCATAAGGAAGATAGCCAAGTCAAAAGGCACACACCCATTCCACTCCCATCCACCACCCTTGTTTCCCTCTCATCTTAGCTCCTCATGAATGAAGGGTTATCTCTGTCTTCTGCCCATTGCCTAGGTCAGAAGCAATGCAACAAGACACAGCACATCCACAACAAAGCCAATTTACTTACACAGTGTCCCCCACCCTCTCTGTCCCCTTATGTGGAAATTGGAGAAAACAGAGAAATCCCTTTTGGGCTCAATCAAAATATCCACACACAACCACTCCCTCCTCATCCCTCACCCTATCCCTTCCTTGTTAAACAGACTTAGAAAAGAGAGAAAATGGGGAGAAAATCCCTTCAAGCTGTCAAAATATTATCCATACAAATCCATTCTTCATTCACACCTATCCCCTGCCTTCTCCCTTCCTTGCTCAACAGACATTCCCCTTTTGTTCAAAGCCCCTTTCATCCCATCCATCCATCTCATCCCATGAAGTTCACTCCATCCACCTCTACCTTCCACACCTCTTTTGCTAATTTTTCTTCATTTATTCTCTCCACATGTTCAAAACATCTTGATAATTTTTCGTCAGCCCTATCTGCCACTTCCCTTTCCACCCCTGCTCTCCTCCTCAATTTTCATTCTATCCAACCATGTAACCCCCATCAAACTTCTCAGACACTTCATCTCAAACACTTTTAAACTTCTCTCTGCTCCTCTTAAATTCCAAGTGTCTGCCCCATACAGTGTCATTGGCATAATCACCTCTTCATATAATCTTCTCTTTGCATCCATTCCCAGATGGCTACTTCACATGACACTTTTCACTCCCCCAAAACATTAATTGCTTCTTTCAATCTTCAATTTACCAGAGCTGGGTGCGTTACCACCAGACAGGTAGTGCGTTACCAATAAATCTATATATATGTATATAATAAACATTGACAGAAATTCACCCCAGATTTTTCTTTAACACACTATCTGTCCAGTGGTAACGCTCCCAGCTCTGCAATTTACCTCCACCCCAACACCTCCATTTCCTGCCATATGTGACCCCAAATATTTCAAACTGTCCACTTCCTCCAGCCTTTCACCTTTAGGACTTGATTCCAACTTGCTGCCATCCTCTCCCCTTGTGTATATCATCACCTTTTTACCCACATTTACCTTCATCTCTCTCCTATCACATACCTTCCCAAAGTCCATCACTAACTCCCTCTGACCCTGCCACAAGTGCAATATAATCCACAAACAACAACTGGTCCACCTTCCACTTCTCTCCATTATCTTGAACCATCTCCAATCCCCTGCCCATTACCTTTGCATTTACCTACTGTGCCACCCCATCCATGTACACATTGAACAGCCATTGTGACATGGACCAAGCTTTTTACTATTTGCAAATCTTCAGTGATTTACTAACTTGCTTTCTCCTCCACACATTCACTATTGAGGCCTGTAGATTCTTTACTTCTAGAGTGGACAGTCACATTTTACCATAAAACAAACATGAAACCAAGAGCTTTGGAGAAGTTTGAGTCCGAAATCTTTTAAACCAAAGGAATAGAAATAAGAAAAATAAGTAAATGGGATACTGCAAGAATAGTCCTGTATGTGAATCTGTTAATTTAGTGTACAATTTCAATGTATCTATTCATTGTTTGGAATTCTAGGGTTTATCAATTGCACTAGATAACTAGTATAATACCTTGTTCCACTCACAGATCAATAGTTGTGTTCAGTAGAATCCCAGGTTAAGTTTTTTTAGATACTCCAACCAAGTGTTCATTTATATAATCATACTGGGAGTACAACATATGAGGTGGATGGTGTCTTTGTACCCTCTATGAAGCTTTTCTCCACTCCCTTTAAGTTGGACATGCCCTTTACCCTACAATGGGGGACAAGACTATTACCACCTTATTTTCCTGTGTGTCTTAAAAGGTGACTAAATAGGGAAGAACAAGGGGACCAGGAACCCACTTTTTTTCACTTGTATCAAGTCAAGGCAAAGAAGTATGCTTTGAATTAGTGGCCCCCTGATAATGGGGATAAAGATATTTACATATACTGTATATATCTATGCATGTACATTGATTAAAAATGTTATTCTGTGCTGTATTACATATAAGGCCAGATTATCCATTAGCACAACAAGTGCAGCTATAGCCCAGAAATTTGGGGCCCATAGAAATACAAATAGATTGAAAACTTCATCCTCCTTTTCTGCAGGATAGTATCAGTGTGGCAGTTTATAATTATCTAATAATTAGTTCTTTTATGATTTTGTTGTTGATATATTCTGATTGTTTATGAATTATCTCATCGTAGTTGAAAATAAAAGAGAAGTACACAAAAGTTTTATTGTCTTATACAATCTTTTCATTCCTTCACTTGTTGACGTTAATATGCCCAAGCAACTGCTTCAGAGGTAGGACGGAAACAATGTCACCACTTTGTTCCAGTGCATATCGTAGAAGGTGACTGAATGAGATAGGGGACTAGGAATTCCCCTTAATGTATTATTTTTTTTTACATTGTGAAAAGTCCAAGCAAACAAATATCCAGAAAGAAGACTTTAATCAGAGCCCTTGTAACTGGGTCTGAATGTACAAGGATGTGGAATAGTTGAGAGTAAATAAGAAAAGATTGGTAATAAGTTTGTTAGAGGAAAAAATGTGAGCACTGAATGAAACTTGATAGGAATAGTCGAGATTATTTCTTTGTCGCGGCTCGTGCCGCTTAAATTGTTCTTATCGGCTTAAGAAACCTGCACAGCGAAGCTATAGCGATAATCCCATACCACACTCCTGGTCATATGGCCATTTCCCGAAGGTTGAGTGTGGTTTGAATTTTCCGCCAAAATCATCGGAAATTTAAAATTCCCGGCTCTGTGCAGGCATGCGCATTGTCGACCCCACCTCCCCCTCCCTATCTATCCCCTCCCTTCCTACCCGGCTAGCTCGAGCCGGGCGTCGCGTCACTTCAATGAGAAATGAAGGCTTCGCCTGTGGGAGGAGGGAGGGACCCTAAATCTGTGCAGGTTTCTTAAGCCGATAAGAAGAATTTAAGCGGCACGAGCCGCGACAAAGAAATATTATCGGCTGAAAGAAACCTGCACAGCGAAGCTATGCATGAGACGAGGACAGGTGGGAGGAGAGGTGAAGCCTGATTCAAACCGTTATTACGTGTGTCTTTCCTATGGGAGACTTATTCATTTTATCACTCAGTAGAGGGGAGAAAGAAACGTCAAGTACCCACGCCGAAGAATGTGACATGCACAACATTGCACTGTTCACACAATGCGTAAATTATACGAAATTTGTATCCTGTTCATCGGTTCCTGGCCCCTCCCCACTCCTCGGTCGCCCTTTGCCCCCTCCACTTTTTTGAGATGAGAGGGGTGGAGCCGTTTCCATGGCGACACATGGGACAGGGGCGACCGAGTGGTAGAGACACCGTGTCCCCAAGGGAGTCGTCGATGTCCAGTCCCTAGGTCCCGCTCCACAGAGTGGGTGCGGAGAAACTCCAGCGATGCCACAAAGTCCCTGATGCTGTGGGCGTGCGGGGCATGGCCCGGGTCGGCTCTCTCCCAAAAAGCGGAAGGGCAGGTGCGCCCGGGACCTCGGGGTTAGGGGAATCCTAAATTTCGAGTTGTAGAAGAGATGATCCTCAGAAATCTCTTCCGTGTGGTCCACGTAGTCTTCGAACGCACGGACCGGGTGCAGTGGATGTGGGCGTCCTCCCTCCCGGAAGGATTGTATTCTGAGAGGGCCGATCATGTCGTCCGCTCGGCCGTTCCTGGCCAGGAATGTTGGTGATGGAGAGAGGGTTAGGGCCGAGCTGTCCTCCTCCAGTTTGGAGACGGACAGGTGGCGGGTGATTGCCGCCAGCTGTGAAGCCCTGTAGTCCGTAGTCAAGGCGAGCAGAAAGACGACGCGTCGAGGGAAGTGTTCTTCCTCCATAATGGCCCTTTCGAACGCCAGGTACTGCAGAACACGATGCAAGGACCAGGCCAGGACCGGTTGATGTCTCGGCTCTCTCGAGGCGCTGATCCCCTTCATTAGGAGGGTTCACGCCCTCTGTGGCACTCGGATGTTCATGCCAAAGCGTAGCGGATCAGTGAGGGCTGTATAGTGAGGCAAGATAGTCGCCGGTGCCCTGTTGGTGGAGGTAGCCAGCCAAGTCAGGAAGTCCGGGACCATGCTGGCGGAGATGGTCACCATCGCGCGTCTCCGAAGGCAGTTCTGGAATCTCCGTCAGCAGGACCCACACTGCCGCACTGAGGACGGAAGGTGAGCTCTGAGCATCTTGTCTGCTGCCTCTGTAGAGAAGAGTTGGCTGAGAGCTCCCCGTAGAAACTCCAATTATCAAGTTGGAGTGACGCTTGGAGAGGCGCGGTAAGGCTGTTGGCTAGGCAGGCTGACCCCAGTAGAAGGGGAGAAGGGCCCCATCTCATTAGCTCCCCGAACCACGGCTGGGTTGGCCAGTAGGGAGCTATCAGGAGGACCTGACCCTTGAAGGGTCTGAGGGTCTGCATCACCTTCAGGAGGACTAGTGTCGCTGGAGGAGGAAAATGAATACGTACCTCCAGCTGTTCCAGTCCTCCGTGAAGGCGTCTGGGCCTCCTGTGCGTGTCCTTTGGATGCAGGTGAGGTAAAGGGGGAGCTGGGTCGTGTTTGGGGAGGCAAACAGGTCCACCTCTGGGGTGCCGTAGCGGAGGGAGAACGACTCGAACACTTGTGGGCGTAGTTGCTACACTACGTAGATCTCTTGAAACCTGGATAGAGCGACCGGCGTAGGGCCCCCGACCGAAGCCAGGGACGCAACAACCTGTGGAGTGCTGAGGGTATCGGCCCGGGCAGGTCACGCGGGAGAAGCAGTATGCTCCTGTCGACCTCCCGCACCAGCCGTCGGCGCCCCAAGAGGCTCAGTGGAAGGGCCGGGGTCGCGAAGTTGAGGCAACCCCCCCCCCCGCCACCGAAGGAGGGAGGACGTGTGAGAGAAGCACGCTCTTTTGGCGCAGGGGAGCACCCGAAGGACGCTGACTGTGTCCCACTCAATCCCGAGCCAATAAAGTCTCTGTGTGGGAGCAAGGGCAGACCCGTCCCAGTCCACCCCGAACTCCACGTCCGCCAACACACTCAGAGCCACTGAGATGTCGGCCGATGCACCTTCCCCGGTGGGCAAATGCATCAACTAGCCGTCTAGGAACATGAGTGTGGAGACGCTTGCTTCCGTCCAACGTACGCCTACCACTCTCACTAGTTTCGTGAAGATCCTCGGGGTAAGCGAGAAACCGAAAGGGAGTATGCGAGGCCAAGTTCGTTTCCGAGCGACCTCGTCCGTGGGCGTTAGTCAAGAGGCTTCGTCCTGGGTGAAGACGTTCCCTGAGCGTCTCCCACGAAGACGGGCCTGGACCCTCGGTATGTATCCAACTCACCCCAAGTCTTCCCGCGGGAAGTCCTCGAAGCCCGTGGCGAGCGTCTTCATCCAATAGTGTGCTATGGCAATTTGTGACGTCTCATCACCCACAAGCGGACTTCTATATGTTTAATACCTAGTGACATCATGTGATTATACTGTGACGTCACCGGATTGATCATGGCGCCATAGGATCGTCTCGTGACGTCACAGGGACACAAATTGACGTCATAGGACTACATGGTGACGTCAATTTATCACATAATGACGTCATCTTATCATACCGTGACATCACTGAGTCACAGTGAGCGTTGAAATTAATTTTAACATGGTAAAATTCTCGACCATCATGACTGTAGATTCAATTAAGTTGAATAGGAAAAGTCATGTTCATGTTGACCTGAGTCACAGTGGGCGTTGAATTAATTTAACATGGTAAAATTCTTGACCATCATGACTACAGATTAGCTTAAGTTGAATAGGAAAAGTCATGTTCATTTCGACCTAAGTCACAGTGAGCGTCGAAATTAATTTTAACATGGTAAAATTCTCGACCATCATGACTGTAGATTAAATTAAGTTGAATAGGAAAAGTCATGTTCATGTTGACCTGAGTCAGTGGGCGTTGAATTAGTTTAACATGGTAAAATTCTTGACCATCATGACTACAGATTAGCTTAAGTTGAATAGGAAAAGGCATGTTCATTTCGACCTAAGTCACAGTGAGCGTCGAAATTAATTTTAACATGGTAAAATTCTCGACCATCATGACTGTAGATTAAATTAAGTTGAATAGGAAAAGTCATGTTCATGTTGACCTGAGTCACAGTGGGCGTTGAATTAGTTTAACATGGTAAAATTCTTGACCATCATGACTACAGATTAGCTTAAGTTGAATAGGAAAAGTCATGTTCATTTCGACCTAAGTCACAGTGAGCGTCGAAATTAATTTTAACATGGTAAAATTCTCGACCATCATGACTGTAGATTAAATTAAGTTGAATAGGAAAAGTCATGTTCATGTTGACCTGAGTCACAGTGGGCGTTGAATTAATTTAACATGGTAAAATTCTTGACCATCATGACTACAGATTAGCTTAAGTTGAATAGGAAAAGTCATGGTCATTTCGACCTGAGTCACAGTGAGCGTCGAAATCAATTTTAACATGGTAAAATTCTCGACCATCATGACTGTAGATTAGCTCAAGTTGAATAGGAAAAGTCATGTCCATTTCCACCTGAGTCACGGTGAGCGTCGAAATTAATTTTTAACATGGTAAAATTCTCGACCATCATGACTGTAGATTAGCTCAAGTTGAATAGGAAAAGTCATGGTCATTTCGACCTGAGTCACAGTGCGCGTCGAAATTAATTTCAACATGGTAAAATTCTCGACCATCATGACTGTAGATTAGTTTAAGTTGAATAGGAAAAGTCATGGTCATTTCGATCTGAGTTACAGTGAGCGTTGAAATTAATTTCAACATGGTAAAATTCTTGACCATCATGACTATATATTAGCTTAAGTTGAATAGGAGAAGTCATGTCCATTTCGACCTGTTTTTTTTTTTCAAGGTCAAGGCATTTTATTTATGTAATACCTTGCACTTTGCGCCAACTTAAACTGTACTATTTAAAACTGATTTTCCTCTTCTCATTACACTAAATGATTGTAGTTTCTTTGAACTAATTTATACTCATTTTAACTAACTTAGACTCCCTAAGTCTAAAGTTCTTTTGCGTTTTACTTGGGGGTGGAACATCAGGTAAGTCATCCTTAAACTCAAGCCAAGTGAAGTTGATAAGAGGTTGGCTGTGGCTCATGAGAAGGGCTGGGTGGTGATTTTTTTTTTTTTTTTTTTTTTTTTAATTAAACCTGGAAGGAGGGTGGTGCCGTGAGGCGTTAGAAGACTATTGAAGCTCGGAGGTATGGGGCTGCCGAGGCCTGATGATCCTCGGGGAGCCACCCTCCGTATCATATGACACGTCCCCTTGTCCTCCAAGAGGCCCGGGTTCTTACCACGGACGACTTGAGGATGTATGGGGAACGGAGTACGAGTGGAAAAGGTCAAAGTCTACGCCTAGGGCCTGACAAAGAAAGTTATAAGGCGTTAAAGGACCATTATTGGTCGAAGGTATGTGGCTGCCGAGGCCTGATGACCCTCGGGGCGTCACCCTCCGTATCATAGGACACGTCCCCTTGTCCTCCGAGAGGCCCGGATTCTTACCACGGACGACTCGAAGACATATGGGGAACGGATTACGAGTGGAAAAGGTCAAAGTCTACGCCTAGGGCCTCACAAAGGGAGCCATTAAGGCGTTAGAGGACCATTATTGGTCGGATGTATGGGGCTGCCGAGAGGCCTGATGACCCTCGGGGGCACCCCCTCCGTACCATAGGACACGTCCCCCTGTCTTCCGAGAGGCCCGGGTTCTTACCGCGGACGACCCGAAGACGTATGGGGAACGGATTACGATCGTATAAGGTCAAAGTCTACGCCTAGGGCCTGACGAAGCAAGCTATGAGGCTGTTAGAGGACCATTGATGACCGGAGGTTTGAGGCTGCCGAGAGGCCTGATGACCCTGGGGGCGCCACCCTCCGTACCATAAGACACGTCCCCCTGTCTTCAAAGAGGCCCGGGTTCTTACCACGGACGGCCTGGAGACGGGGACGTATTGCGATCGTATATGGTCAAAGTCTACGCCTAGGGCCTGATACAAACCGTGAGGCAATAGAGGACCGATGATGGTCGGAGGTATGGCGCTGCCGAGAGGCCTGATGACCCTGGGGGGCGCCACCCTCCGTACCATAAGACACGTCCCCCTGTCTTCAAAGAGGCCCGGGTTCTTACCACGGACGGCCTGGAGACGGGGACGTATTGCGATCGTATATGGTCAAAGTCTACGCCTAGGGCCTGATACAACCCGTGAGGCAATAGAGGACCGATGATGGTCGGAGGTATGGCGCTGCCGAGAGGCCCGATGACCCTGGGGGCGCCACACTCCGTACCATAAGACACGTCCCCCTGTCTTCAAAGAGGCCCGGGTTCTTACCACGGACGGCCTGGAGACGGACGTATTGCGATCGTATATGGTCAAAGTCTACGCCTAGGGCCTGAAACAAACCGTGAGGCAATAGAGGACCGATGATGGTCGGAGGTATGGCGCTGCCGAGAGGCCTGATGACCCTGGGGGGCGCCACCCTCCGTACCATAAGACACGTCCCCCTGTCTTCCGAGAGGCCCGGGTTCTTACCACGGACGGCCTGAAGACGGGGACGGATTGCGATCGTATATGGTCAAAGTCTACGCATAGGGCCTGATACAAACCGTGAGGCAATAGAGGATCGATGATGGTCAGAGGTATGGGGCTGCCGAGAGGCCCGATGACCCTGGGGGGCGCCACACTCCGTACCATAAGACACGTCCCCTGTCCTCCGAGAGGACCCGGGTTGTTTACCAGGGACGGCTCGAAGACGGGGAGGGATTATGCTCGTATAAAATCAAAGTCGAAGAATGTGACAAACCAGCAGCCAAGCGGAAAGCGATAAAACTAACAGACGATTAACCAGCAGGAAACGGGACCGCCTGCTCCCATGTGGGCAGCAAGTTAACCACTCCGTCCCGTTTCCGCGATCTAAGTGACGCGACGCCCGGCTCGAGCTAGCCGGGTAAGAAGGGAGGGGATAGGGAGGGGGAGGTGGGGTCGACAATGCGCATGCCTGCACAGAGCCGGGAATTTTAAATTTCCGATGATTTTGGCGGAAAATTCAAACCACACTCAACCTTCGGGAAATGGCCATATGACCAGGAGTGTGGTATGGGATTATCGCTATAGCTTCGCTGTGCAGGTTTCTTTCAGCCGATAATGAGTTTGGGTGTAGGAGGTAGGGTGTTAGGAGGGGAGAAATGGTGGCTCTGTTGTTAAGTGATGAGATGCGTGAGCATGTGGTTAAATGGAAAGAAATGTCAAGAATAATGTGAGTTGAAATGAGAATTGGTTGTTGAGTGGATACAACCCTGATGGTGAAAAAAGTTAGGAGGAAGGAGAAGAGTTTTGGAATAATTCAAAAAGTGGAGAGTTTAAAAAAATGTGATTTTGGTGGTGCTTAGAAATGAAATGCTGGAATAGAAAGTGAGCCGCTGAGTGTAATAATAGGGATGTATGGTGTGTCAAGAAGGAATGTAATACGAGAGAAAATGTAAGATATATACTTAAAACTGATATGATGACTCTACTGTATTTACCTAGTTGTACCTTTGTATTTAAGAAGAAATGCAAAAGTACGCATGGGCTAGGGTGGAAGGAGAATCAAGAGGGCTAGATTACATAGTGGTGTCCAAAATGAAGATCATAAGAGCTCTGGATA
Organism: Oratosquilla oratoria; assembly: GCF_046742065.1. Lineage (NCBI taxonomy): Eukaryota > Metazoa > Arthropoda > Malacostraca > Stomatopoda > Squillidae > Oratosquilla > Oratosquilla oratoria. The sequence goes on along the minus strand of NC_134816.1, from coordinate 26,147,426 downwards.
TGAATGTGTTTATGGTGGAATGTCCGACCATTATCTATTGGGAGATTATAAATAGAGAAAAAAGAGAAGGGAATCAGAGAGGTGCTGAAAGTTAGTTCAGTGAGGTGGGCAAAGAAGATGAATACCATTCTTAACTACACCTGTATGCACACCTAACCATCTTGACTTTGAGTGATCTACAGTATATTACCAGACCTAAACCATAATGACCATTTTCTTGCCCTCTCAGGATCCCCTCACCTCCACATTCTTGATGGGCCCCCTCTTGTACAATTTAGAAAAATGTAATTTTCGCAGGAAAATTAATTTTTCCCTGATACAAACCTGAGGTACTCCTTACCCAAGGATACGCGGCGCGTTTCTACCGCTAACACTGTGTGTGCTTGAAAACACCTCACTCCGAGGGTCTGGGCAACCATTATCCTCAGTAAGGGGCCCTCCTGGGGCAAGGGGGGCCCCCCCTCCCCCCGCAAGGGTAGGAGGGTAGAAGCTCCATTGTCTGAGCCAGGTATGAAATTAGTCACGAGGGTTGACAGGCCAGGGAGAAGGAACTACTAGCGGGGTGGATGAGGAGGGCCATTAGAGGTAAGGAGTACCTCAGGTTTGTATCAGGGAAAAATTAATTTTCCTGCGAAAATTACATTTGTTCCGAAGAATACAAACTCTTCGGTACTCCTTACCCAAGGAGACTTGGACTTAGGGGGGAAGGAAGTATTTGTCTAGCCTGGGAAACCCTCGTAAGGAGAAAATGTAGAGTGCTAAGATCTACGTTGACCAGACCCTTATACATTCCCCGAAACTGTGAAGGGCACCTGGATCTGTTCCCAGAGTGGAGACAGACAGGGCATACTCACTTTGTACCCCTTGTAGGGCTCGAACTGATTCCCTTGGAATGCTTGAGAGCCCTCGGTGAGGTAAGGGAATGTAGGAGTATGAGAAGGACTTGAGATGGGTATCCCCGTGGTTGCCGATCCAGAACTTGGATGAGGCTTCAGGGTTGGCTGTGTGCCATTGGTACGGGGTATGTTATCTCAGGACTTCTTGGGCAGCCACTATGGGGCCTAGAGAGAAGGTCCCTAAGGATTCCCACATGACATCTTTGAGGTAAAAGGAAGTGAACGTAGTCTGGGACTTCCATATACCTGCTTGAAGGACCTGGTTGACTGACCGATTCTTTCGGAAGACTAGGGAGGGTCCTATTGCCCTGAGGTCATGAGCTTTTGCTCCAGGGTAATCCGTGGGGCTCGAGGCGTAGGCCCTGCGGATGACTTCCTTGATCCAGTAAGAAATGGAAGTCTTAGTGACGGGCTTGGGTGTACCCCTGGTAGAGACGAACAGTCTTGGCAAGTCTGGTCTAAGATGCTTCGTCCTCTTGAGGTAGGTCCGGATAGCACGTACCGGGCATAGGACCATTTCTGCATGTTCGCCCCCTACAAAGTCGTCCAAGGAAGGAATACTAAAGGACCAGAATCTAGGGTCGGCTTTGGCCGGATCCTGGTTTTTGGCAACGAATTGGGGCAGAAAAGTGAAGGAGACCTCTTGCCATCCTTTCGAGTGGGCGACTCGATAAGAGATGGCATGCAACTCCCCGACCCTCTTGGAAGACGCCAGGGCCAAGAGAAAGACTGTCTTCAAGGTGAGGTCCTTGAAATTAGCATCTCGGAGGGGTTCGTAAGGGGGGCCCCGCAGAGCGTTGAGGACTAATGCCACATCCCATGGAGGAGAAGTGATCTCCCTGGGGGGGCATGATTTTCTGAAATGTCTGAAGAGCATGGAAATTTCTGGAGACAGGGCTAGATCCATGCCCTTCAGAGAAAACACCTGATTAAGAGCTGCCCTATAGCCCTGCACTGCCGAGAGGGAGATCTTCTTGGACTTCCGGAGGAAGTGGAAGAAGGAGGCAATCAGAGGAATGGTGGCTTGCTCTGGGGCTATTGCTCGGGAGTGGCACCATTCTGCAAAAGCATTCCACTTCCCTTGATAAAGGGCAGCTGAGGAAGAGCGAATAGGGGAGGACATGTCTTCTGCCACTTCTTTGGGGAAACCCTTCTCTAGGAGGATCCGGACCATAGTCTGAACGCGTGAAGTGCCAGGGCTGACGGGTTCTTGTGCCAGGCCCCGTTGACTGGTTGATGTAGAAGGTCGGGTCTTCCCTGAAGGGCCAGGGGCTCCTCCACTGCTAGCTCGAGGGCGTCTGGAAACCATGGGGCTTCCGGCCACCAGGGAGCGATCAAAGTCATCCGAAGGTTGGATGCGGTTCGTACTCTCTGGAGCACCTTTTGGAGCAAGGGAAACGGTGGGAAAGCGTAGGTGTCGAGGTTGTCCCAGCTTTGCAGAAGAGCATCCTCTCCCGCTGCCAGCGGGCTGAAATACACCGGGAGCTGGTGGTTCCATCTGGTGGCGAAAAGGTCCACCAGAGGGGAGCCCCATTTGTTGATGAGGAAGGTCGCCACTTCCGGATGGAGGGACCACTCCGTGCTGATTACCTGACTCCTTCTGCTGAGGTGGTCCGCCCAGACATTCTTTTTCCCTGGGATGTAGCGAGCTCTGAGTGTCACTTGGAGGTTCTCGGCTAATAGGAGGATCTCCATAGTGAGATGGCAGAGGTCCTGGGAGACTGTGCCCCCCTGCTTGTTCAGGTAGGCTACTACCGAGGAATTGTCCGACATGATGCCCACAACTTTCCCCGAGATTTGACCCGAGAAGTGACGGAGAGCCAGCAGTACCGCTTTCAATTCTAGCCAGTTGATATGGGCTGTCCGCTCGACCGTGGACCAGGAACCGCTGACGTGATCGTCGTTGAGGTGGGCCCCCCAGCCCTCCTTGGAGGCATCGGAGAAGAGGAGGACTTCGGGGGGAGATGGGCCGAGGGGCATCCCCACGAGCAGGTTGCACGGGTCCTTCCACCAGAGAAGAGAATGCTTGACCTCTCCGGTAAGGGTGATGTGTTGACGGGTGTCTCCCCTTAGCGGGGACCACTGGGACTTGAGGAGCCACTGTAGGGGTCGCATTCTCAGTCTGCTCCTGGGTATTAACCTCTCGCCGGAGGCCATGTGGCCCAGGAGGACTTGGCACTGTTTGGCCGTGAGGAACCCGGTCGATAGTGCCTGCACGACGAGGGAAGAGAGATTCTGGATTCGCTTCTCTACTGGGAATGCCTGCATGAGGGAAGAGTCCAGAACCATACCCAGGTACGTGACTCTCTGTCTTGGAATGAAATCTGACTTCGTCCGGTTGACCGTGTAGCCCAATTTGCGGATGAAAGCTAGGACTATCCCCAGGTGGTCGCGGCATAGCTGGGCGGAGTGTGCCAGGATCAGCCAATCGTCCAGGTAACGGAGTAGGCGAATCCCTCTGGAGTGGGACCACGCTGAGACGAGTTTGAACACTCTGGTGAAGACTTGGGGTGCTGTGGAGAGGCCGAAGCATAGGCAGGTGAATTGAAAAGTGGTCCCCTTGTGGACGAAGCGGAGGAATTTTCGGGATGAGGGATGGACAGGTATTTGGAAATAGGCGTCCTGGAGGTCCAGGGACACCATGAAGTCCCCTTCCCTGATAGACGCCCTCACGGCCTCTGGGGTGTCCATCCGGAACTTCGTCAGGGAAAGGAACTTGTTGAGAGGAGACAGATCGATGACAGGTCTCCACCCCCCTGTAGCCTTTGGTACTAGGAATAGCCTCGAGTAGAACCCCGGGTCCGGAGTTGAGACTTCCTCGAGTGCTCCTTTCTGGAGCAGAGTGGAGATTTCCTCCACTAGGGCCCGCCCGCGATCCGAGTCCGGATGGTAGTTGCTGACTTGGATGGGATAGGGGGAGAGGCTGGGGATGGTGTGAAAAGGAAGACGATAGCCTGCCTTGATAACCTGGATGGTCCAGTCCTCCGCCCCGGCAGCCTCCCATTCTCTCCAGTAGAGAGAGAGGCAACCTCCTATCCTGTGCGGGAGGGCAGGCGAGTTCCTAGAATTTCCTGCGTTGGGGTCCAGAGCCTCTATGATGTTTGCGCCCCTGTTCTCTATTGGGGAAGGGGCGGGGCTTTCCTGTCTGGGCTTTGGACTTCGAATGGGGAGGGGGCCCGTCTTCCCGCTTAGGGAGACGAAAAGGCTGCCTCTGCGTCTGAAAGGACCGAGGGGTCGATGGGGGGGTGGTCCTTGGCCTCGAGCTAGAGACGGCTGTTCTCTCGATGGCTCTGTTGTGTAGCAACTGGTTGGTGCTAGTGATTGCCGAGTCCACCACATCCGGGGGAATCAGCGTGTGGGTGAGCAGGGGGGCCCTCCTCAAAGGAGCATAAATCTCCCTGAGGAGGGGGTCACTGGGGTCCCCGAGGATGGTGTCTCTCCTGCGGGACTCGAAGTTGGCCCAGGACGTTGAGAGACAGGAAGCCTGATGCTTCAGGGCTCTGCTCGCGCTTGCCAAAAAAGCCTGGAGGTCGCATTCTTCCTGGGGTTGGAGTTCGGGTAAGAACTCCCTCGCCGAGGCAAGGAGGCGTTCTAGCCAGGAGTTCACCGCCAGGGACAGAGCCAGTGAATGAATGTGGTCGCTGACTTCCCTGCCGGAGAGGAGGACGTTTCGTCTGCGCAGCGACTCGGCGTCCGCCTTAACCAGCTCTGGTAACCTCGCCGGGATCGAGGCTGGTCTGAGGGTTGACCCCGATGGGGTGTAGAAGCGCTTCTGGTGTTCCAATGGGACCGGATGCCAACGCGCCCTCTCGGTCGTCCTTGTTGCGAGAGCGTCGGAGGCCTGGGCCATGGCCCTCGCCGTCTGCGTACTCCATGGAAGGTGGAGGGGAGTAGGCTGGGCTTTGTGAGAGTTGGCCGCCATGAAGATGTCAGACTCGAATGTGGCTTCCTCTTCTTTCGGGGGGCCCAGTCGATTCGCCCTCCGAACCCTCGCGAGGACGTCCGAGAAGGAAGGTGGGACCACCATCGAGGATTCCGACTGGGAAACGGGAGGGGAAAGGGAGCGTGACCCCCCCCCCTACGGCGCTGTGGACATCGTCGTCGGCGTAGGAGGGGTCGGCACGGGCAGAGAGGAACCGCACGCTACCATCCTCGTCACTGATGGGTTCAGGGGGGGGCTGAGCAAGTGGAAGCTGGTCGAGGGGGGCCCTTGGGGGCGGAGACTCCTCACGAGCTTCCGTGCGGTGCACGAACCGCGCTTGAGAAGCGCGGAAAAATTCCCGTTGGGCCTCCATCTGTTCCTTCAACGTAGTGACGAGTGAACAGAGAGTGGGGAGGAGGTCCGGGGAATGTCCTCTTGGAGGGTCCCGCCTGGGTGCGGATGGTCCGGGAGACGCCAGGGGGTGACTGCCTCCTCCGGACGAAGCTGAGTCACCTACGACGAACGCGCGTGTGGGTACACCTCGGGCTTCCTGCCCACCGGGCATAGAAAGGGTTCCGGTGATGACCCGGCTCGTCTGACGAGAGGTGGAAGGGGTGGGACTGGGGGTCACCCGAGAAGGAGAAGAGGCTGACGCGCTCCGAATCTCCGAACTCGGTTCCTTTGTCCGTGGGGGGGTGGAGCTGCCGGGGAGTATCGCGGCGCCAGTGGACGCAACCGGGAAAAAGCTCGTACCCGGGGGGTAGTTCGCGGGGGCCAATGGCGCGTGCCCGTCGAAACTAGCCCCCCTTTTAGCAGGAACAGGAGACAATTTAGCCTGAGACTGACTCGGGGCGGCTATTGTGCAACCTTTCCGTTTACTACGCTTAGGAGGGGGGAGACAACTGCCCGCGTCCTCCGCCGACGTAGCATGCCTTCTCTTTGTGTCGGGTGAGGGGGGAAGCCATCTTCCTGGCCCGCGTATCTTGACCCGTGGCTGCACCTTCCGGTGAGCATGAAAATACGCGGACCACTGCTTATCACCCCATTGAGCGCACGTAGTACACGGGGATGAAGGGGAACATGCCAGATTCCGACAATGGATACACCAAGAGTGTGGGTCCACAGTTGTCGGTGGGAGAAGAGCCCGGCAGCGAAATTCACCACGGGCGAAGGCACACATGCTATCGCGAACAACAACACTAGGATCAGATTCCATACTTACAGAGAAGCGGAGAATACCCGGTGGAGATTAAAGAGAGGGATAAAGGGGACTCAAGCGCTTCCAAGCAGGGGGAAGGCGGCGATGCAGGACGTTCCACACAAAGGACGCCGTTGGAAGGGTGTAGAAGGCCGATGCCGATTGCGTTCGAGATAATCGAACGATCCAAGCAGGGGGAAGGCGGCGATGCAGGACGTTCCACACAAAGGACGCCGTTGGAAGGGTGTAGAAGGCCGATGCCGATTGCGTTCGAGATAATCGAACGATGCGGGATTGGCGCAGGAAATTAATTTCCTGATACAAGCACGGAACTGTGAGAGATGTTGACTCGATCGCTACCGCTTAGACAATGGAGCTTCTACCCTCCTACCCTTGCGGGGGGAGGGGGGGCCCCCCTTGCCCCAGGAGGGCCCCTTACTGAGGATAATGGTTGCCCAGACCCTCGGAGTGAGGTGTTTTCAAGCACACACAGTGTTAGCGGTAGAAACGCGCCGCGTATCCTTGGGTAAGGAGTACCGAAGAGTTTGTATTCTTCGGAACAATCTTTCAATGAACATCATGTATCTCAAAAATAAAAGGGGACCTCAGCACTGGACACAACATGAACCTGTCTTTTGGATCACATAACATCAACAGCACTCTCCTCAGTCCTAATAAGCTCACCATCTACATCTCTATGCTCAGTTCTCTGATGGAATGTAGACTGTGTTACAGCTCATAAAAAAAGAGCTTTCTTGCCACCTCTAAAGATACCCAATCCTACAAGATTCCTTTCTTTAAAAGGCAAAAGCACATGCCTACCAAGTGATGTATCAAACATGCAGATGTTCTTGGCAAACTTACATATCAACAATGATTTCCCAAACTTACATTTCATAGAATTTAGAATTGAAAAAGAAAATTAACAAATCACCTTCACACCCTCCCCCTACCCTCCAGATAATTGGTCATCCCATCTTATCACCCTGTCAAGTGGCAGGAACAGTCATTAACCTCTAGCCATGCAAACAATGGACCCAAATTCACATCCTGAAAGACTACCTTCAACTCGCACCCAACACCAGATTTTATATCTTATTCCTTCCAAGACTATAATCAGCTCTTCCCATTTTATCACTCAGTAGAGGGGAGAAAGAAACGTCAAGTACCCACGCCGAAGAATGTGACATGCACAACATTGCACTGTTCACACAATGCGTAAATTATACGAAATTTGTATCCTGTTCAACGGTTCCTGGCCCCTCCCCACTCCTCGGTCGCCCTTTGCCCCCTCCACTTTTTTGAGATGAGAGGGGTGGAGCCGTTTCCATGGCGACACATGGGACAGGGGCGACCGAGTGGTAGAGACAATGTGTCCCCAATTGGTACAATGTTTACATTTTTCCAGTGTTGTGGTTGTTTTCCTTCTTTGAGCAAGCATTTTATTATAGTGTGTATTTTATCTGTTAGTTCCTCCACGCATTCCTTCAGTATCCAATTTGCAATTCTATCCGGACCATGCGATTTTCTAACATCTAGGTTTTTTATTTGGTCACTGATTTTCTTTTTTGTTACAGTTATTTCCTTCATTTGGGGGATTTCTGTTTTTCTATTCCTTCACAGTTAGGTGAATTCTCAATTGTGAAAACTGATTTGAAGTGGTCATTCATAACTTCTGCCATTTCTTGTTCTTTTGTGTATTCATGACTTCCTTGGTGTAGTTTTTCTGTTGTTTGCTTTTCAGTTTACCATTCACTTATCTGTAAAATAGCTTCAGCTGATCCTTACATTTTTCTATAATTTCCTTTTCATAATTTCTCTTTTCCTTCCTGCATATTTTTACATAATCATTTCTTAGTTTGATGTATGTTTGCCATTTGCTCTTTTTTTTCTTTGTCTTTTTTCCATTTTTTCCAGGCTTTTTCTCTTTTATCCTTGGTTTCACTACATTTTTTGTTGTACCAGTTTTTTGTGGTTATGGACAGCTGCTAGTGACTTTCTTATTTACTTTGCAAAATCCTTCTGAATCCAGTGATACAAACCTGAGGTTGTCATAAATTAGGAAACGCAACATTTTAAGAGAAGTACTAACTACAGCCATTATCTATATTTTTATTGGAGATAAATTTATATTAGAGAAGTACTACCACAGACTTATTTTAGAGGCCGATGCATCACACATAATTGCCCATTTCAATTTCGAACTTTGGTACTCATGGACCCCCTAGACTCTAGAGTAAGCTTATGGGCCCTGATGCAGTGCACCGGCTGCACCTCCCTCTCGTGGGGCCTGCATCTACTGTCCACAAGCTCTGCCTAGAATATTGTGGGTGGCAAATGTTATAAACAGAAGAAACAGTCACAAAAGTTGCAAAATCTGTGGAGCCGAGATGCAACAGCCCCGCCACCACTACCTGCTAGTGTAGAGCCACGGTCATCCTTCGCCTAGGACTCACCTCCATACTCAGCGTCTTCTCACCCAGCTTCTTGGGGGCACACCCTGCCCATGGTGCTGCTTATGGTTGAAGGGTACGCTACCCCCCCCCTCCCTCGAGATAAGGGTGCCACCGCTAATAACAGTGGCATTGCGTGGACAACAATCCATATATATGAACTGTTCTGGACCACATGCAAGAGAGAGAGAGAAAAGTACAGGTTCACAGTTCAGTGATACTGAAATTTTACCAACTTTGGGTGGGACTCAAACTTAGATAATTGAGTTAACAGTTGAAAATGGTGCCACTGCCATCAATTGTCCAATTTTTCTTTCAACAGATAAGTGGGAGGGCATTCGGACTATTACCAGCCACTGTGGGTTTCCATTCTACCCAAAGGGAGCAACTACTATTATCACATTATAATGTATGTTGTCTGGGCAAAGGACTGTTATTTTGTAGTTGGAACAAGAAGTGCACTATTCTGCCTATGGGAAGAGCTGATTATAGTCTTGGAAGGAATAAGATATAAAATCTGGTGTTGGGTGCGAGTTGAAGGTAGTCTTTCAGGATGTGAATTTGGGTCCATTGTTTGCATGGCTAGAGGTTAATGACTGTTCCTGCCACTTGACAGGGTGATAAGATGGGATGACCAATTATCTGGAGGGTAGGGGGAGGGTGTGAAGGTGATTTGTTAATTTTCTTTTTCAATTCTAAATTCTATGAAATGTAAGTTTGGGAAATCATTGTTGATATGTAAGTTTGCCAAGAACATCTGCATGTTTGATACATCACTTGGTAGGCATGTGCTTTTGCCTTTTAAAGAAAGGAATCTTGTAGGATTGGGTATCTTTAGAGGTGGCAAGAAAGCTCTTTTTTTATGAGCTGTAACACAGTCTACATTCCATCAGAGAACTGAGCATAGAGATGTAGATGGTGAGCTTATTAGGACTGAGGAGAGTGCTGTTGATGTTATGTGATCCAAAAGACAGGTTCATGTTGTGTCCAGTGCTGAGGTCCCCTTTTATTTTTGAGATACATGATGTTCATTGAAAGGTTTTCTAAATTGTACAAGAGGGGGCCCATCAAGAATGTGGAGGTGAGGGGATCCTGAGAGGGCAAGAAAATGGTCATTATGGTTTAGGTCTGGTAATATACTGTAGATCACTCAAAGTCAAGATGGTTAGGTGTGTATACAGGTGTAGTTAAGAATGGTATTCATCTTCTTTGCCCACCTCACTGAACTAACTTTCAGCACCTCTCTGATTCCCTTCTCTTTTTTCTCTATTTATAATCTCCCAATAGATAATGGTTGGACATTCCACCATAAACACATTCATATCCAGAACTCTTATGATCTTCATTTTGGACACCACTATGTAATCCAGCCCTCTTGATTCTCCTTCCACCCTAGCCCATGCGTACTTTTGCATTTCTTCTTAAATACTAGGTACAACTAGGTAAATACAGTAGAGTCATCATATCAGTTTTAAGTATATATCTTACATTTTCTCTCGTATTACATTCCTTCTTGACACACCATACATCCCTATTATTACACTCAGCGGCTCACTTTCTATTCCAGCATTTCATTTCTAAGCACCACCAAAATCACATTTTTTTAAACTCTCCACTTTTTGAATTATTCCAAAACTCTTCTACTTCCTCCTAACTTTTTTCACCATCAGGGTTGTATCCACTCAACAACCAATTCTCATTTCAACTCACATTATTCTTGACATTTCTTTCCATTTAACCACATACTCACGCATCTCATCACTTAACAACAGAGCCACCATTTCTCCCCTCCTAACACCCTACCTCCTACACCCAAACTCAATCTCAACTATTCCTATCAAGTTTCATTCAATGCTCACATTTTTTCCTCTAACAAACTTATTACCAATCTTTTTCTTATTTACTCTCAACTATTCCACATCCTTGTACATTCAGACCCAGTTACAAGGGCTCTGATTAAAGTCTTCTTTCTGGATATTTGTTTGCTTGGACTTTTCACAATGTAAAAAAAAATAATACATTAAGGGGAATTCCTAGTCCCCTATCTCATTCAGTCACCTTCTACGATATGCACTGGAACAAAGTGGTGACATTGTTTCCGTCCTACCTCTGAAGCAGTTGCTTGGGCATATTAACGTCAACAAGTGAAGGAATGAAAAGATTGTATCAGACAATAAAACTTTTGTGTACTTCTCTTTTATTTTCAACTACGATGAGAATTCATAAACAATCAGAATATATCAACAACAAAATCATAAAAAAACTAATTATTAGATAATTATAAACTGCCACACTGATACTATCCTGCAGAAAAGGAGGATGAAGTTTTCAATCTATTTGTATTTCTATGGGCCCCAAAGTTCTGGGCTATAGCTGCACTCGTTGTGCTAATGGATAATCTGGCCTTATATGTAATACAGCACAGAATAACATTTTTAATCAATGTACATGCATAGATATATACAGTATATGTAAATATCTTTATCCCCATTATCAGGGGGCCACTAATTCAAAGCATACTTCTTTGCCTTGACTTGATACAAGTGAAAAAAAGTGGGTTCCTGGTCCCCTTGTTCTTCCCTATTTAGTCACCTTTTAAGACACACAGGAAAATAAGGTGGTAATAGTCTTGTCCCCCATTGTAGGGTAAAGGGCATGTCCAACTTAAAGGGAGTGGAGGAAAGCTTCATAGAGGGTACAAAGACACCATCCACCTCATATGTTGTACTCCCAGTATGATTATATAAATGAACACTTGGTTGGAGTATCTATAAAACTTAACCTGGGATTCTACTGAACACAACTATTGATCTGTGAGTGGAACAAGGTATTATACTAGTTATCTAGTGCAATTGATAAACCCTAGAATTCCAAACAATGAATAGATACATTGAAATTGTACACTAAATTAACAGATTCACATACAGGACTATTCTTGCGGTATCCCATTTACTTATTTTTCTTATTTCTATTCCTTTGGTTTAAAAGATTTCGGACTCAAACTTCTCCAAAGCTCTTGGTTTCATGTTTGTTTTATGGTAAAATGTGACTGTCCACTCTAGAAGTAAAGAATCTACAGGCCTCAATAGTGAATGTGTGGAGGAGAAAGCAAGTTAGTAAATCACTGAAGATTTGCAAATAGTAAAAAGCTTGGTCCATGTCACAATGGCTGTTCAATGTGTACATGGATGGGGTGGCACAGTAGGTAAATGCAAAGGTAATGGGCAGGGGATTGGAGATGGTTCAAGATAATGGAGAGAAGTGGAAGGTGGACCAGTTGTTGTTTGTGGATTATATTGCACTTGTGGCAGGGTCAGAGGGAGTTAGTGATGGACTTTGAGAAGGTATGTGATAGGAGATGAGGGTAAATGTGGGTAAAAAGGTGATGATATACACAAGGGGAGAGGATGGCAGCAAGTTGGAATCAAGTCCTAAAGGTGAACGGCTGGAGGAAGTGGACAGTTTGAAATATTTGGGGTCACATATGGCAGGAAATGGAGGTGTTGGGGTGGAGGTAAATTGCAGAGCTGGGAGCGTTACCACTGGACAGATAGTGTGTTAAAGAAAAATCTGGGGTGAATTTCTGTCAATGTTTATTATATACATATATATAGATTTATTGGTAACGCACTACCTGTCTGGTGGTAACGCACCCAGCTCTGGTAAATTGAAGATTGAAAGAAGCAATTAATGTTTTGGGGGAGTGAAAAGTGTCATGTGAAGTAGCCATCTGGAAATGGATGCAAAGAGAAGATTATATGAAGCGGTGATTATGCCAATGACACTGTATGGGGCAGACACTTGGAATTTAAGAGGAGTAGAGAGAAGTTTAAAAGTGTTTGAGATGAAGTGTCTGAGAAGTATGATGGGGGTTACAAGGTTGGATAGAATGAAAATTGAGGAGGAGAGCAGGGGTGGAAAGGGAAGTGGCAGATAGGGCTGACGAAAAATTATCAAGATGTTTTGAACATGTGGAAAGAAAGAATGAAGAAAAATTAGCACAAGAGGTGTGGAAGGTAGAGGTGGATGGAGTGAACTTCATGGGATGAGATGGATGGATGGGATGAAAGGGGCTTTGAACAAAAGGGGAATGTCTGTTGAGCAAGGAAGGGAGAAGGCAGGGGATAGGTGTGAATGAAGAATGGATTTGTATGGATAATATTTTGACAGCTTGAAGGGATTTTCTCCCCATTTTCTCTCTTTTCTAAGTCTGTTTAACAAGGAAGGGATAGGGTGAGGGATGAGGAGGGAGTGGTTGTGTGTGGATATTTTGATTGAGCCCAAAAGGGATTTCTCTGTTTTCTCCAATTTCCACATAAGGGGACAGAGAGGGTGGGGGGCACTGTGTAAGTAAATTGGCTTTGTTGTGGATGTGCTGTGTCTTGTTGCATTGCTTCTGACCTAGGCAATGGGCAGAAGACAGAGATAACCCTTCATTCATGAGGAGCTAAGATGAGAGGGAAACAAGGGTGGTGGATGGGAGTGGAATGGGTGTGTGCCTTTTGACTTGGCTATCTTCCTTATGAGGGAGAAGAAGCCCTTGGTATAGAGTTAGATAGATGGAAAAAGCTGCAGCAAAGCACAGTGGGCTAGTAAATAAAAGAGAGCTAGATTATAGCTTCATTTTAGCAAATAAACTGAAGAAGAATAATTTGCTTAGCTAACAAATAAGGTAAAGCTTCAACAAGGCACATAACTGGCATTCCAGGCACAAGCTGCAACTACAATACAAGCTGCAACTACAATACAAAGCCAAGGCATGTGATAATCACTGGTGGCATATGAAAGATATTGCTGGTTTTTTAATGAAGGGGAACAACTATTGCACATACTCCATGGTAACATCATATTTAAATGCTTACACCTCAACCAACATCAGGCACCAATGATGGGTAATTGCAAGTGGTGGTCCTGCAAGACTGCCATCAGAGAGAATTATCTCTGTGTCACTTGTCTTCAAAACCTAAACACATTCCTCCATCTGACACTCAGTTTCTGGGCTGGGCCAAAGATATCTTTTCAACTTCAACTGTATTCCCCCAGCAAAACTCAAGAAAACAACTGTAATTATAATTATTCCTCACCATCAACACTATAAAGTTGTAGAATCCCACAGACCTGGGAACAGCATGAGGATCCGACAAAATTTCTATCACTTGATACAGGCATTGAGAGTTCAGTTTGTATCAGATGCAGCAAGAATATATGCTTACCACATCCATACTCTAACCACTCAAATAATGGAGATTCTTTTACTTAGTACACTAACCAAAATCAGTGGAATACCAAACCTCACACTGATTGTACATAAAACCACACTATTCACTAATACAAATGTACTTGCATTTTAAAATCAAATAGAATACAAACCTGCCAATCTTAATCAAATGTTAGGAAATAAAAGTAAGTTCTACAAATTCAAACATGCAAAAATAATGTTGATCACTTAAAAGTATACAACCCTTGATTCTTTTAACATGCAGTCTTCTTAAGTTTGTACAAACATTAACTATCACAAAAAATATTGAAAGTGAAAATTATGTAAATCTATAACAATGGTAAGTGTCACTCAATATGGGAGGGAAAGAAAATAATGTATAAGTCATCCCTTAACATTTGTGGATTTCTTTACTAACAGGTATGACTGCAAAATCACATTGTAAATATTCTGGGCAATTGTGGGTTATCTTGGGCATGTAGTCCTTTCTGTTCACTCATCCTGCACCACCCTATATGTGCTTCTTCCCCACCATTGCTCAGCCTAATTCTGGTGGCAACCACCAAAGTATATTTCCATCTCGCAAGTCTCATGTGTTTGGATTTTACATTTTAAGCTTAACTTTCATGATAGCTCCAAGAAGACAGCTAAGCCAGGTAATTTGAAATAATAGTCTTGTTGTCACTTTGTAAATAAAATACACTTGATCAGTACCATCATTAACATGGTTAGCATAACAACGACTAAAATAACTTTTCCTACTAAACCCCATTCTTCAATAACTTTCTATAAATTTGTGGTGAATTTTTCTTATTCAAATATTAAAAACTTCTCTCAAAATCTCCTTGTAAAATAGGGGTGCATCTTATACAATTGTGCATTTTGTACACTGGCATACATGGAACTGTATATATATTTTAATATTTTATATCAATTGTAGTTATAAGAAAATATTGAGTCACATGTATTTTAGGGGGGAGAACATAAGATATTTGCAGAATTTTTATATATGTGAATGATAGTGGACCATTGAATATTTGATTATAGTGTAAATTTAGGTAATAGAATATTCATGCATAAACTGGGTCACAGTATAAACAGTTGATTTTTAGAAGGGTTAAAAGTCATGCATTGTTAGTGACAGTAACCTATATGATAGGCCTGCATTCCTACATTACTGTTGGCTAACCATAATACCAATGGCAAGCCCTTTTAGCCTTCCTCTTATGGCCAAATCTATTATTCTCTGTTGGTACTTATAATATCAAGTAATTGTTGCTTTATTTCACTTTCCTAAAGTGGTTAACAACAGTCCTTTGACTCTTCAGTGCTTTCCCTTGGAAGACAGTAAGACTACAGTGTTTATGTGTTACCTAATTGGTATTACCTAAGTGTAACATACAGGAAAATATTTATACTCAGATTCTGTCTCTTTAGTTTGGGCAATGAGAAGATCCCAGCTATTCCAGGAGTTAGTACATTTGTATGGAAAGCTGATTTTATAACATCCTTTCAACATTTTTTGTTTTTTTTGCTCCCATGACCTCATGACCCTTTTAAGTCCCAGACCATGAGATTAGTCAGTTATACATTTCTTTTTGTTGAGGACATTACTATCATATCACCACTTACTCTTCTTTCTTCCAGTGACAACAGGTCCTATGATTTCACTCTCTCGTTTTTTATTTCTTTCCATGAGATAACCTTTTCCTCTCACAGACCAAGGAAGCTTCTCTGTTAGTTTTACCCATTTCCTTTCATGGTCTGAGAACTACTATCAAGTCTCCTTATTTACTTCTTTCTGTAATGGACTATCCAGTGCTTTAAATCTCACTGTACATTTCATTTGAAAGGATGGAAACACATCTGATTGCTCCTCTGTGTTCTATCAATCTTGTTTATTTCCTTCACTTTATATGGAAACCACTGTTGTATTGGTCAAGCATTGATGGAAACAAATATGCCTGCAAACCTTCATTTCTATAAGGAGTTTCAATTTATCCATTTCTTTTTTTTTTGTTATGAACAAAAACATAGAAACTAGGGAAAGTGTATAGACCTTAAGTAGATGGAAGCAGATATGAGAGGGAGAGAGAGCAAGAGAGACAGAGAGGGGAAGAGAGAGAGAGCAAGAGAGAGAGAGAGCAAGAGAGAGAGAGAGAGCAAGAGAGAGAGAGAGAGAGAGAGAGAGAGAGAGAGAGAGAGAGAGAGCAAGAGAGAGAGAGAGAGAGAGAGAGAGAGAGAGAGAGAGAAAGAGCAAGAGAGAGAGAGAGAGAGAGCAAGAGAGAGAGAGAGCAAGAGAGAGAGAGAGAGAGAGAGAGAAAACCAGAGACAAAGAGATAGACAGAGATAGATAGAGATAGACACAGATAAAGAGAGACAGAGACATACATATATATATATATATACATATATATATACATACATACATACATACATATATATATATATATGTATGTGTGTATTTACCTAGTTGTATTTTACGGGACGAGAGATATGCTCGTAGTGACCCGTTTTCGTATCTCTCCGAATCCAGTTTATTCTCAAAATCATGTATAGTTTTGGGACTCACTGTTTCTCTGTTTACTTTGTTCCAGACATCAGCTATTCTTTTTCAGGTCTCTTCTGTGACTGTCCTTCTTTAGTTTCTTTTTTGTCCTCTTGTTTCTCTTCTGTCCCATTTTAATAAGTCATGTTGTATATGCGGTACATATGTACCAATATGATGGGCTTACCAGTATTTCTCAAAGGCTGAGGTTCATTATCATGACATTAAAAAAAATATATATAGTATTTTACAAAAATAAAATTAGTAGTTTTGCTATACAAAATGTAGGCTTATACAACAGGAATTACTGTATATTACTTAATCCATCAGTATTCTATCAGAGGAAATAATTAAACAGTGCTGAGTCTTTTCAACTTTCACTGTCAATGTGAAAATGATAGGAACACAATTCTATGCCAGAACCCTAAACACCACACACCATTCACACTACATTTCATGAGCACCACTTACAGAGCACAAAAAATTACACCAGTACTTGATAGTACTGTTCAGATCATTAAAGTCAATCCATAAAATTTATATAAAAGATCACTTGGTTTGAGATAGGAGAGATTCACAAGGTCAGAATGCATTACTCACACATACAGAGGGACTGATGTATCACTAAAACTATAATGTATACTCACTTTACTGGTAATGTTATATGGTAGTAGTATGCAGAATAGAAAAAAATAGAGATGTTCATGCAAAAAACAAAATAAAACATGCATATTACTAAAGTAAAAGAAATGCAGTCAACATGAGTATAATGGTCTCAAGGCAGTTGAGTTATGACACTCAAAAAACTGTATTGATCCTTCTTCTGTGGTTCCTTTTTTATTCATTTCACTGAGTGAACACCTGGTTTGTGATGAGGTAGTCAAGTTAGCATGGACAGGAAAAGACAACACTCCTTCACTATACTACATTGTTTTAAGTACATTTCTTTATTTGAATCTATGAGCCTAAAATATTAGGGTATGTCCAGGCAGTACATGCATACATACATATACCAACAGATTTTTCCCCCTTACAAGGGAGGTAGCCAAAGTCTAAGGCATAATTCCACTCTCACCCATTTCATCCCCACACACTCCACTCTCATTTACCACTCCTCCCTCCCTCTTTTCCTGGCTCCTTCTGGATGATGAGCCATCCCTGCATCTTGCTCACAGCCCTGGAGGAATATCAGATAATCTTTTGGTAGAAGGTACGTTGAGAGTGGAGGATAGATGGAGAAAGAGGAAAAGGACAGAAGGTAGGGAGGTGCTTAAAATGAAGTGCTTAAGTGAGAAAAAAAGGAGAAGTACAAGAAGCTGAGAGAGGAGTGGGAGGGAGTGAAGGAGGAATGGGGATGTTTCAAGGATGGAGTCACAAACAAGGTGCGCAAAGATAGTGTGTGGAACAAGGAGAATGGGAGGAAATAGAAGGAAGGGTAGTGAATGGTGGGATGAGGAAGCAAAGAAGGTTGTAGAAGAGAAGAAGTGACCATTCACAGATTGGCTACACAATAGGACAAGAGAATCATATGAGAGGTACAAAGAAAAGAGAAGAGAAGTAAAGCATAAGATACAGGAGGCGAAGAAGAGAACAGATGTGAGATGGGGTAAAACTATGACAGAAATTTTTTTAAAAATTAAAAAGATGTTTTGGAAAGAAATTCAGAGAAGAAGAGGCAAATCAAGTAGAGAAGAAAAGATAAAAGAAGCAGATGAAGAGATGATAATGGAAGAGATGGCAGTAAGAGGAAGCTGGGAGAGTATTTTAGGGAGTTGCTAAATGTGAAGAAGGATAGGGAGGGAAAGGTAGTTGCAGTGGGAAGCACTAAGAAAATGACAGTGATGAGTGAGGAAAATGGAGGAGAAATAAGGAAGGATGAAATGGTGGCAGTTGTTAAGTAGATGAGAGCAGGTAAAGCACCTGGGTTGGATGGGTGTCATGAAGAATGTTTAAAAAATGGAGGTACAGTGATGGTGGACTAGCTGGTGAGGTTATTTAATGTTTTTTTAAGAGAGGGTAGAGTGCTGGAGGGGTTGCTGTATTGTTCCATTTTACAAGGGAAAAGGGTACAAATGTGAGTGTAGTAGTTTCAGAGAGATCAGCTTGTTAAGTGTAGTTGGGAGGGCTTATGGGAAGGTCTTGATTGAGAGGATTAGGTGAGGCAGAGAGGGAGTAATTGGTGAGAAAAACTGTAGGTTTAGGATAGGTAGGGGTTGTGTGGATCAGATTTTTGTAGTAAGACAGATAAGTGAGAAAGCTCTAGGAAAAGATAAGGTTGTTTTTTGTGACTATGAATTTGGAAAAGACTTACGACAGGGTAGACAGAAAGGCACTGTGGGAGGTATTGCAGATATATGGGATAGGAGGAAAGCTGTTGAGAGCAGTCAAGATTTTTTAAGACAATAGTAGAGCTTGTGTTAGAATCAGATATGGAGAGAGTGAGTGGTTTGAGGTAAAGGTGGGACTTCACCAGAAATGTGTTATGTTGTCTTGGCTGTTCAATTTATACATGGATGGGGTGGTGTCAGAGGTAAATGCAAGGGTAATGGGCTGGGGAATGGAGATGGTTAAAGAATATGGAGAAAAGTGGGAGATAAGCCAATTGTTGTTTGCTGACGACACTTGTCCTGCTTGTGGCAGGATCAGAAGAAGGATTAAGGAAGTTAGTGACAGATTTTGGGAAGGTGTGCGAAAGAAGGAAGTTGTTGAAGATAAATGTGGGTAAAAGTAAGGTGAAGAGATGTACAAGGGGAGAAAGTGACAACAGACTGGAAGTGAGTATTAAGGGAGAGAGACTAGAGGAAGTGGATAGTTTTAAATACTTGGGTGTGAATGTGGCAGGATAGGGAGGAGTGGAGGTGGAGGTAAAATGTAGATTGAGAGAAGCAAGTAAATGCCTTGGAGGATTAAAAAGTGTAATGAGAAACAGATATTTAGGAATGGATGCTCTGAGGAGATTGTATGAAGGAATGATTGTGATGACAGCAGTGTTTGGGGCAGAAACATGGAACATAAGAGAGGAGCTTGAATGTGTTTAAGATGAGGTGCCTGAGAAGTATGGTAGGGGTTACTAGGCTGGATAGAGTGAGAAATGAGGAGGTGAGGAGGAGAACGGGGGTGGAAAGGGAGTTGGGAGATAGGGTTGATGAAAGAGTATTGGGATGGTTTGAACACATGGAAAGGATGAGTGAAGAAAGACTAGTAAAAGAGGTGTGGAAGGAGTGAACATGAGGGGTCGACCAAGGATGAGATGGATGGATGGATGGGGTAAAAGGGGCATTGGGAAAGAGGGGAATGTCTGTTGAGGAAGGATGGGAGAGGACAGAAGATAAAGGTGAATGGAGAATGGTTGTGTATGGATGATGCTGTGATGCATGAGGAGGAGTGAGTAGGGGATGGGGAGTAAGGGAGTATATGTGAAAAATAAATTGATGCAGCCTTAGGGATTTCTCCCCATTTCTGAATGAGGGGACAAAGAGGGAGGGTCGTCAATTTAATGAAGCAGCCTTGCTGTGGATGTGCTGTGTCTGGGACACTGCTTCTGACCCAGGGCAGTGGGCGAGATGCTGGGATGACCTGTCATCCAGGAGGAGTCAAGATAAGAGGGAGGGAGGGGGTGGATGGGAGTGGAGTATGTGGGGATGGAATGGGTGGGACTGGATTTTATGCCTTTGTTTTTTGGCTACCTCCCTTATAAGGAGGATAAAAGCCTTTGGTATATGTATATAACATTAACAAAAGATAATCTAAAACAGTGCAACTCAAAGTGGTGGTCCGCGGACCGGTGCTGGTACATGAGCCATCAGCTACTGGTATGTAGCAAGAAATCATTGAGGAATTGGTTGAATCTAAGGATTATTTTTTCATTACTTATTTATGTGTTTTGATATTGTATTATTTGTTTACAAAATAAGCAGAAGATAAAAAAATTGTAAACTTTTATGATATTCATTATATATATCATTTCCAGTATAAATTAATATCACTATGAAATATTACCAGTACATGGCAAATTTGGGGGGGGGGGAAATGCCAGTCCACCACATCAGATAGTTTGAGCAGCACTGATCTACAATATTCATCTCACATCAGGGTCCTACATGCTCAAAAAATTCATCTTCTTGTTTGAAAATTCTTAGTTTGCTCTTGTTACATGAAACCATATGTCACATATCTCGGAGCAAATTCACCACCTGTTTTATCACTGTCTTCATCATCACTATCATTTGAGATCTTGTGGGGTCCAAAGACACATTGATCAAATGAAGGTGGAGCTGTAAAGGAGAATAATAAAGAAAAATTATTTCAAGATTCAAAGTCCATTTTCATCTAACCCTTCCCCCCATATGCTCCAGTGTCCTGACTACCTGTCATAATAATAAGACTTGGTAGCTACTACCAAGCTTTAATCAACTAGAACATCAAGAAATACATTACAAAATATAGTTTACACAATATTAAATATATAATGAACATATAGGACTCATCTGTTTCTCTAACCTGTCCCAGACAAAATGTGACGACGTAGCCAGACAGCTTCGTCTATAGTTTACAGAGTATGACGTGCAAACAAACAAACAATTCAAAGTTCAATGACAAAATATGACACTACCTCAGCTACTCCTTTAACCCAGTATTTACCTAAGTGTAGTATACAAGAAGGGAGCAATGCTCATTGGGTTCTGTTTCCTACTCTCTAATTTTCCAACATACCAAGACTCAAATTCATGTATGGTTACAGTTGCAACATATGTCACATGAAAGTTTTCCCAGCCAATACCACTATCAGTGGATATACAAAGCCAGATTTTATTGCTTCACCACTTCAGTACAATGTCCTGCCACCATCTGAATATAACCTGACATTAGCCAAAACTAAATATCTATGGAGCATTATCATCGTAGTTGTTGTTGTTCTTGTTGTCATCTCCTAGACTGTCTAGCTGAGCAGTCTTGTCTCTCTGAGGAATGCCATGGCTGAAATGGTGTTTTCCCACAAATTCTTTATATCCATTGTGTTGTTGGCAGGGGAGAAAGGATTCATAACGATGGATATCGGGGTTTGGCACACAGTTCAGTGTGTTGTTGATAGAGCAGTGAGCAATATGATTATGGATATGCTTTTGGAGGTAGACATCCGGTGGTTGAGAAGGATGAGAAGGGAGTATTTGTGTGCAATTCCCAAAGGGAGTTAATCTCACTTCAGCACAAAGTCCTGTCCTCAGATGACTTAAATGTGGTGTTGGCCAGACTAAACTCTCTAGTATCCCACTGTGGCCTAAACTTGTGTTCTCACTCATTATTTGTAACAACATGTCCATAACAAATTAAAATAGCTTCAGATACAACCCAGGCTTGTCAAACTACTGTACAGGCACACCTCGACTTACGTCGTTTCGACTTACGTCGTTTTCGAAGATACGTCGGTTTTCAAAAATAATATGGAAAAAAATTCAAGTTGTCGTTTTACTTGACTTTACGTCGGTCAGCCAATAATGGAATCGCATAAACACCAAAAAACGTTTCAAGCGTTTCAAGCAATTCATGTTACAATAAATAAGAATAAAAGCATGTAAAATTATATAAAGATTCAGTAACTGCTAAAATATATACCATAAAGTAGTATGGCCTAGTCCACTAGAACATGAAATCGCAACGGTACTTCCAATACGTATTTACCGTAAGCGGCGTCTCGACTCCCGCAATTCTTTTGGATTATTATCTGTTTACTGAAGTTTTGTAAATTTTCTCATTAACATTCACTTGTAACTGTAATATTTGCCCCCATGCCTCCTAAGAAAAGTTCTAGTAAAAGTGCTAAGCGTCATGCTATTTCGCTGGAGGAGAAAATGGCGATGATAAAACGTCATTGTAATGGTGAAAAAGTTGTATCGATTGCACGATGTTTTGGAGTAAGTCGGACAACTGTATCAACGATTGTGCATAATAAAGACAAGATTTTAACACATGTCACATCTGAAGCCCCATTGATGAAGAACACGATCATCAACAAGAAAAGAGGTAAGATATTTGAAGAAATGGAAAATCTTCTTTCGATTTGGGTTGATAGGAGGAATCGTCAGAATGCGAATTTTAGTCAAGAGCTCATTCAGGAAAAAGTGTTGTCTTTGTTTGAGGACCTAAAGGAAAAATATCCAGATGAGAAAGATGTAGATTTCAAAACAAGTCCTGGATGGTTTATGAGATATAAAAACAGGAGAAATTATCACTTCCTTAAAAGACAAGGTGAAATCGCATCAGCTGATGAACAAGCAGCAGCAGAATTTCCTGCTACACTGAAGAAAATCATTGAAGAAAACGGGTTTCTTCCTGAGCAAATTTTCAACATAGACGAAACAGGATTATATTGGAAGAAATTACCAGATCGTTCATTTGTTTCCAAGGAAGAGAAAACGATTCCAGGTTACAAGGTCTCAAAAGAACGTGTGACCATAATGTTGGGAGGTAACTGTGCAGGAGATTTTAAATTAAAGCCTCTGTTTGTTTATCATGCACACAACCCCCGTGCCCTGAAGAATATACCCAAAGCATCTCTCCCTGGTATATGGATGGCTAACTCAATAGCTTGGGTCACTGTTGTTATTTTCGAAGATTGGTTTTTCAATAATTTTGTCCCAGCAGCAGAGAAGTATTGTAAGGAGAAGGGGATTCCTTTTAAGGTTTTACTTATCTTAGATAATGCTCCTGGCCACCCACAAGACATCTCAGATTTTCACCCCAACATTACCGTCATATACCTCCCCCCAAACACTACGTCTATTCTCCAGCCAATGGATCAGGGGATAATTGCTATCTTCAAACGTTATTATATGAAGCGTACGCTACGGCAAGCAATAGCTGCAATTGAAATGGAGGAGTCTATCACACTTCGCGACTTTTGGAAGGGATATGACATCTACAAAGCTTTACAGAATGTAGCAGCAGCATGGAATGATGTTCAGAAAAAGCTATGCCCGCAATTTGTGCACGAGTTTAAGGGCTTCGATACTGTTGTTGTCAACAAAGATTTGGTTACAATGAGCAAAGAGCTGGATATGAATTTGGAGGAAGAGGATTTCACAGATATATTTGAAAAAGACAAGGAGTTACTGACGAACAAGGATTTGATGGAACTTCAGGAGCAACAAAAGAAAGAAGAAGAAGAGGATGATGAATCTGAGCCACGCCACTTCACCATTAAGAAAATGGAGGAAGCATTTGCACACATCGAAAAAGGTCTTGCTATGTTTGAGGATATGGATCCAAATGCTCAACGCTTTTCCAAGATAATGGGGGCTTGTTATGAAGCTTTTGCTCCTTATAATCTAATCCTTGAAGAAAAGAACAAGAAGACGGTTCAAGGCACTCTTGACCAGTTTTTACGCGTCGAACGACGAGAATCAGCTGATGTTGATGTCGACAATTCCCAGCCATCTACGTCTACAACGTAAACATCAACATATTGTATCTACTGTTTTGGTAAACTGAAAATACATTAAAGTTTTTCACTTATTACAATATGATATGTAAGCTTGAAATAGTTTTTATTTCTTTGTTTTTTGTTTTGTTTTACCGTATGTTATTGACAATGCATTCATAGAGTACAGCACCGCGAAATAGCAACGCGTAAACATCGACATAATGTATGTACTGCATTGGTAAACTAAAAATACTTTATTCAATTTTTCACTTATTACAAAATGATTGTAAGCTTAAACTAGTTTTTATTTATTTGTTTTTTGTTTTGTTTCACCGTATGTAATTGACAATGCATTCATAAAGTACAGCAAATTGTACGTATTGATGAATAAGTACAGGTACTTTTTTATACTTTATTACAAAATGATAAATAAATGTTCTCTTTGGAAACTTAAAATAGATTTTTATTAACCTTGTTTAATAAAAAATGCAATCAAAAGTAAAATAAAGTACTGAAAAATGGCTATTGGCAGTTTAGCCTAGGCTACACCAGGCCTACCTAGCCTACTTGTAAGCAAATTCGACTTACGTCGTTTTTCGACTTATGTCGTGTCTCCTGGAACCAATTAACGACGTAAGGTGAGGTGTACCTGTATATATATTTATGAATAACCCAACACAAATAATTAGCCTATAATCACTGACACCCTAGATCAGCATTTCTCAACCAGAGTTCTGCAAAAAGTTATTGTAATAATGTAATATAGACATCATCCTATCTAACCTATTATTAAGGTGAAAATAAAATGAGAAAGATATGGTATATGTGTTTTTTTTTGTGCATGGGTTCCTTGAGACATGCAATTTATTTTAAAGGTTATGCAAGGGTAAAAGGTTGAGAGACGCTGCTTTAGATCATATCTAAACCATACAAAAACAAACAATTCCTTACGCATATCTGGATAATTCACACATCCAGGGAAGTACAAAGGTGCAGGAGGAGCTGCACCTCCTGCATGAGGAGGAGAAAAACCGGGTGGAGCAGATGGATACCCAGGAGCTCCTGGGGCACCTGGATATCCAGGAGGAGCTCCTGGGGCACCTGGAAACCCAGGGGGAGCTCCTGGGGCATCTGGATACCCAGGAGGAGCTCCAGGGGCAAATGAAGCTGAAGGTGATGGATTATACCCAGGCTGAGCTCCTGGAGCAGAAGGATAACCAGGTGGGCCTCCAGGGGCAGGTGGGTAACTAGGACACAAAGGTGAGTTTTCATCCACATGTTGTGAATCTGGATCTGGTGCTACCAATCCAGCTGGTGGAGCAACTGGAACTGTAGGAACTGCAGCTGGGGGAGCTGGGTATCCTATACTCCCAGGAGCAACCATGATGTTCTGATGTGCATTGCGCAGAGGAATGGTTCCAATGGTGATAGGAAATTCTATATCTAGATCAAAGGCCATTCCACCAGGGTCCATTGAGAACTGAAGAAAATAAAAGAAATATATATATATTTTCCCATCTATGGATTTCAGCATGTATACACCAATCTAGTTACACAGACAAATTTGTCTGCTCCCCAAATGGGAGAATGGTACTATATTACATTGCTCCACACAACACATACATGAACTTCCTGTCAAATCTTCTTCCATGCCCTGACTTTATAACTGCATTGGTTCTGACCTGGGCAGTAAGCAAGGTCCAGGGATAGCCCTTTATCCACAAGGAGCTAAGATAATAGGGAAACAAATGGATGTGGGATGGGTGGGGGGAGGGTGCATGCCTTGGCTGGATACCCTCCTACAAGAGCTTTTTTGTATGTGGATAGATATATAAAACTACTTTATTAGATAATCTTATCTTCAGTCATGTTATGGGAAATCATGGGACATTTACTGGTTGTATGTCACCATTATCACCTTTAATTGTATATCAAAGGCTTCTTCCCCTCTTACAAGTGAGGTAGCTAGCCAAGGCTTGTACCCATCCCCAACCATCTGTTACCTATTTGATTCTCTTTCATCTAAGCTCCTTGTGTATGAAGAGTCATCCCTATCTCGTACACCACTGCCCAGGCCAAAGACGATGCAGCAAGACGCAGCACATCCAAAGCAAGTATCATAATAACAATAATAACAATAATAAATAATGATAACAATAATACATATATACATATACCAATGACCTTTTCCCCCTTACAAGGGAGGTAGCCAAAGTCAAAGGCATAAATCCATTCCCAATCATTTCATCCCCACTTACTCCATTCCCTTTCACCACCCCTCCCTCCCTCTTTTCTTGGCTTCTCCTGGATGACGGGTCATCCGTGCATCTTGCCCACTGCCCTGGGTCAGAAGCAATGCAGCAAGACATAGCACATCCACAGCAAGGCTGCTTCATTTAATCAGTAACCATTCTCCACTCATCCTTATCTTATGTCTTCTCCCTTCCTTCCTCAACAGACATTCCCCTCTTTCCCGATGCCCCTTTTATCCCATCCATCCATCTCATCCTTGGTCACCCCTTCATGCTCACTCTTTCTGCCTCTGCCTTCCACACCTCTTTTACCAATCTTTCTTCACTCATTCTTTCCATGTGTACAAATCATCCCAATACTCTTTCATTAACCAAATCTCCTAACTCCCTTTCCACCCCAGCTCTTCTCCTCACCTCCTCATTTTTCATTCCATCCAGCCTAGTAACCCCTACCATACTTCTCAGGCATTTCATCTCAAACACATTTAAACTCTTCCTCTCTTATAATCCATGTTTCTGCTCCATACAGTGCTGTTGGCAGTCACTCCATACAATCTCCTCATAGCATCTATTCCCAAAAGTCTATTTCTCATTACACTTTTTAATCCCCCAAGGCATTAAATACTCTTAATACTGTCCTGTACTACTTCTCTGAATATTAATTTCCTTTTTCACTGAACCCTGTGGTAGGGGAGAAAGAATGCTGGCACCAAATGTTGTTGAATGTTTCCCCTTGAGTCGTAAAGGTGAAAAAAAAAAAAAAAAACATATATATATATATATATATATATATATATATATATATATATATATATATATATAAATAACAATAATAATTTTATACCAAGGTCTTCTTCCCCTCTTTTAGGGAGGTAGCCAAGTCCAAGGCACACACCCACTCCCACCCATTCCATTCCCATCCACCACCCTTGTTTCCCTCTCATCTTAGCTCCTTGTGGATGAAGGGATCCTTGCCTCCTGCCCACAGCTGTGTCAGAAATAATGCAGCAAGACACAGTACATCCACAGCAAGACTGCTTTACTTAACTGGCAACAATCCCTCTCTGTCCCCTTATGTGGAAAACAGTGAGGACAGGTAGAAATCCCTTTGAGCTGCATCAAAGTATCTTCCAAACACAGCCAACTTCCACTCACCCCTATCCCCTGCCTTCTCCCTCACTTTTTCAAAAGTCACTTCATTCTTGCTCAAATCCACCCATCTCATCCTTGGTCATTCTCTCAAGTTCACTCCATCCACCTCTGTCTTCCACACTATTTTGCTTATCTTTCTTCACTCATTATTTCCATGTATCCAAACCATTCCTTTACTCTTTCATGAGCCCTGTCTGCCATCTCCTTTTCCAGCCCTGCTCTCCCCACCTCCTCATTTAATAATACTAATACTACTAATAATATCAACAGTATTTGGAACTATGGCAACTGAAAGAGCTACCATGCTTTACCATATAAACTCAGCAACATACTTGTGCAGAAAGTCTTAAAATAAATGCAAACAGTATACCACAAAGCCTTTTCTCCACTTGCAAAGGAGGTGGTCAGCCAAGGTATACACCAACCTTATATGGCCCATCAGGTCCTGCCAGAACATATATTCAAGTACCCCATTGTTAGGGGTTCAATAGACGGCCAACTGGTATATCAATAGACATATAGATATTCTATACTCCACCCAACTCCCTAAGAAATTAACCCAGTAGGGAAATCATTTCCAAGACAAGTAAGAACAGTAGTGACATAATTATGTTCACATAACCACCCTGGACTAAATGAGTACCGATACAGAATTTATCTGACATATGAATTATAAGATAATGCATGACAGCAGTGTGGGATTGCCCATAAGATAAGTGCTGGTAAACTATCGTCCATAACACTGACAAAATGACTGGTCTGGCAATGGACACTAAATACCTACATGAAGCCACAGCACAAAAGAAATAGGGGACATTATACTACAGTCCTTCACTCATCCCAGGCAGTTCCACTAAATGTTTTCAATGAACAATTTATGGGCCAAACAGGTGTTCATGAGTAGTTTCCTGGAAGTTGCAGGCCTCCCCAAGAGTGAACAGGAGCAACAGATTGATTTATCACAAAGACTCAGAAATTAAGAGATCAATTCATAAATAACTTGATGAAAACAGCTTATCCCACCTCAAATGTGTATTCAATTATGATGTTTGGGCAGCCTGGAAGTTCTGAAGGTGCCAGTGGAGGAATTTTCAGTAACACACCTGACCAGATGTCACTTTCACCCTCAGGAATTGATGGGTGTTCTAAAGAGGCCACTGTCCTTGTTGCGCTCTTTGATTTACCCTCAGCATAACATGTGACTTTCTGAAAGAAAAAGAAAAAATTAAATATATACACTGTATACATATATATATATTTATATATGTATATATATATATATATGAATATATATACAGTCGAACCTCCTGGCAGATAAACTATATGAGAAAAGTAATGGGCCTATCAACTTTGAAAGAATGAGGAGAAAGCAGTGACAGATTATAGTGCTCAAGTCACTAAAGGGTATAGATTCCATTGATAGAAGAGATCTAATTAAAGATGGGAGGGCTTTGAGAGGTTATGGAAGTAAATTAGACCACATGTCAAAAGGATGTGAAGAAATACAGTCTTCCATATAAATGTGTGTGTGAAATAGCTTTGAAGGTGATATAACCCAAGCTTAAACAATACATTAGTTCAAATCTATCAAACCTCGTTTATCCGGCCTTCACATATCTGGATTTCGGTTTATCCAGCCATTTTGAAGCAGCTGGGCAGCTAAATATTATTTTCGAAAATAATATTTAGCTGCCTGAAAAAACGATAAACTGCCACATACGCGAGGCGAACGATACAAAGTTACAGTAGTTTGAAATGTAAACATCAGATGGCGCGCAGCGGGGTTTATAAACGACACTAGTCTTGGGGTGAAGGCCATACAACACCTATTTACAGTATACTACTATACAGTACTACGAATACACCTGTGTCATCATGCCTAATAAAGTCATGAAACCAAAGCAAGTTACTCTAACAGTGCGGCAAAAATTGGACTTAATCAAGAAACTTGTGGAAGGAGCAAGTGTAAGAAATGTGTGTGACGAATTTGGAGTGGCCAAACAAACAGTGTCGGATATTAGAAAATCGAAGGCAAAGTTACTGATTTACTGTTCTAAGTTTTGTGTGGACACAAATATGCTAATGAACGAAGTCGGTAGCATAGGATCGGGACGCCATCTTGTCGTCTGTCAATTGACAGCCTCGGTACTTCCGACAGTACCTCGCCAGGTACATTTTCTTGAAGGAATGTTATGGAGCAGATATACATGCATTCCTTCAAGCTGCAAGAACTTTGTATACCCCGCAAGCTGAGAAAGTGGTTGAAAAGCCCGCCAACGTCTCTCACGACGATGTCAACGAGGACGAGCCGGATGAAATTTAATTTGCAGGTAATGATATATCAAACACAGGTTAGGTTAGGTTAGATGAATTTATCATCCCTTCATTTCTTCGACGCTGGCATCTATCATAACAAACATGGCGTACCATTCGTCCGACACGACTTCGTTACTTAACGAAATCTGTTTTAGCACCTTTTTTTGGTTTTTATTTCTGCTCACAAAATTGCATATTACGTTGATATATCATAATTTACAAAATTAATAATTAATTTTCTATTGCTATATTACGCCCATGGTCGAAACTAATAATTTACCAAAACATTTTCAATATCCGGATTTTTTCATTATCCGGACAGGTAGCTGCACCAATTAATCTGGAAAAACAAGGTTTGAGTGTACAACCACTCCTCGTTTAACAACGACAATTGGGACCAGCGCGCCGTCGTTAACCGAATTGGTCGTTAAGCGAAAGTGTATACATATACGTACATGTACTGTATGTACAATGTCCAGCAATACATGTACAGGTAAACGTCGACTTACGATGGCATTAGGTTTCGATAGAGCCATCGTAAGACGATCTCATCGTAAGTCGATCCCCACTCTGTTCCGTGGTCACTGTACCTAGCCTACCTGTATATTAACCACCAGAGATACTGAATATAGCCTATTAAACATGTACAGTAGTTTATTTAATCATTTTTATCCTTTTTACCATATTCAAACACTATAATATGTATTTTCAGTACGGGACTTAAATCTCGCGGGCAGCAGCCAATGCCAGCCGTACGACGTGACGTAATAATACTCGCATCATAAAATATAGTCACCGCTTATATCGATCGTTCTCTCTTTCACCCGCGAATTTTGAAAACCACAGAGAATGAATCATTTGAGAGAATGTAAAAACACAGGGGCGACTACAATAAATATAATCAAGACGCCGATATGGCAGCGTCGCGAATCCACTTGCTCCTCATGACGCATACGTGTGCGGCACCGTATAGAAGGGGTTAAATTATCATATCGTCGTCGTCGTCGTCGTCATCGTAAAGTCGAACAATCGTAAGTCGCGGCCATCGTAAGTCGACGTTTACCTGTACATTAAAGCATTATTTACTGTTTACTTACCATGGTTAGGTTCATGAAATTACCGTATAAGACCAAATCCACGTATGCTGACATTCCATATTAAATACCGGGGTTTTTTTTTAGACTCGACCATGGGCGCAATATAGCAATAGAAAATTAATTATCAATTTTGTAAATTAAAATGTATCAACGTAATATGCAATTTTGTGGGCGGAAATGAAAGTAAAAAATACCTTGCTAAAAGCAAATATGCTAATGAACAAAGTCGGTAGCATAGGATCGGGACGCCATCTTGTCGTCTGTCAATTGACGGCCTTGGTACTTCCGACTACCTCGGCAGGTATATTTTCTTGAAGGAATGTTATGGTGCGGAGATACATGCATTCCTTCAAGCTGCGAGAATTTTGTATACTCTGCAAGCTGAGAGAGTGGTTGAAAAGCCCGCCAACGTCTCTCACGACCATGACAACGAGGACGAGCCGGATGACATTTAATTTGCAGGTAATGATTTATGTTAGGTTAGTTTAGTTTAGTTTAGGTTAGACGAATTTATCCTTTCATTTCTTCAACGTCGGCATCTATTATAACAAACATGGTGTACCATTCGTCCGACATGACTTCATTACTTACGAAATCTGTTTTCGCACCTTTTTTTGTTTTTTTTATTTCCGCTCACAAAATTGCATATTATGTTGATATATTATAATTTACAAAATTAATAATTAATATTCTATTTCTATATTGCGCCCATGGTCGAAACAAAAAATTTACCAATACCGGTATATACTGTACTCCAGGTAGTTTTTGCAGCTTGCAGGATGGTAATGTAGACCTAAGCTTCAGAACACTTTACCTCACAGCTAATATCCACCGTACAAGTTAATTTATAACATCATACAAATTTGCCTCAGCCAACTTGATTAGCATACACAACGTTGTAACTTCGGGAGATTTACGTTAAACGAATATTGGTCTGTCATAAAGCCCGTCGTAACTCCGCGTTGTCGTTAACCGAGTAGGTCGTTAAACAAGGAGTGGTTGTATGATCATTGGAAATTAAATATATGGATTAAGTTGGAATTGTACATGAATTTGAATCTAGGCATGTTAGAAAATTAGAGAACAGGACACAGGACCTAATGAGTATTGCTCATTTCCTGTATACTACAGTTAGGTAACTACTTACTGGTACAGCCACCCCTTCCTTCCCTTGTCCTCTCATTACTCCCGACACCCTCCCCACTACACTCCCAAACCCAATCTCACCCCTCCCTTTCAACTTTGCTTCACTCAATGCCAACACATCTATCTTCTCACTGACATACTGCCTATCATTTGTATCATACTCACGCACATTAAAAGACCTAAACCTTAGGGTTTTGGTTGGAAAACTCCTCTTATGCTTTAACTTTTTTTTTTTTTAATTTACCCTTAAGGGCTACAGAGAGCAGGATGCCAAGTCCAATCCTCTGTCACATTTTAATCACCTTTTACAACCAAAATGGGAATACCTGGTGGCAGTATTCTCTCTCCCCTACCACAAGGTGTGGCAAAATTAGAAATATGTATTCAGAGAAGTGGTATAGGACAGTATAAAGAGTGTGGGGGACAGCATATCAGAGGGACAGTTGTAGTACAATAAAGTAGCATCATTTCTCTAAAAGTTGATATTTCCTCTAACACAAAATGATGTGTAGCTCTGGTGTGTAGGGGTGCCCCATATAGACCCTACAGTATCAGTTGTATGCTACTGAGGAGATTTTTACCTCACAATAACATGTATCCAATACCCAGTACAGGGAAATAAGTGTATAATTATGTAAATTATAATTAGGTAAATAAAGAACAATTCATCCTACACTGCCTTATTCTCATCCTAACCACACAATAAGACAGTATTTATTCCTTGAGTGACTTGTGGGTCAATCTGGTGGCTGTTCCCAGCTACCTGTGAGAAACGGGTCTCCTGCAAGTTACCTGGGACAATGGGTCAACTGATCCACTCCCACCAGACATCTTCATAAAATCTTTTCACTAGGAGACCTACTGGCTAGGCAGGTAGCCATAGTCAGCCTGCTAGGGCCTGGAGTCTCCTACATGAGAACTAGGATAACAGATTGATTCCTATGATATGGACCCCAGTAAGACAGATTTTCTTCCAGAGAACTGCATCTGGACATCTTCAGTTATGATGAACACATAATCAAAGTATTCATTTCATTCATGAAGCTGGAAGGGATTCTCAGTATTCTTTATCTAGAGAGAGTTGCTAAATGTGAAGGAGGATAGGGAGGGAAAGATAGCTGCAGTGGGAAATGCTAAGAAAATGACCGTGATGAGTGAGGAAAATGGAGGAGAAATAAGGAAGGATGAAGTGAAGGCAGCAGTTAAGATGATGAAAGCAGGTAAGGCATCGGGCCTGGATGGATGCCATGCAGAATGTCTTAAAAAAGGAGGTACAGTGATGGTGGACTGGTTGGTGAGGTTATTTAATGTTTGCTGGTGAGAAGGTAGAGTGCCGGAGGACTGGAGGAGTGCTTGTATAGTTCCACTTTACAAGGGAAAGGGGGACAAGTGTGAATGTAGTAGTTTCAGAGGGATTAGCTTGTTAAGTGTAGTTGGGAAGGCTTATGGGAGGATCTTGATTGAGAGGATTAGGAGAGGAACAGAGGATTAGGTGAGGAACAGTGTGAATTTAGGACAGGTAGAGGTTGTGTAGATCAGATTTTTGTGGTAAGTCAGATATGTGAGAAAGCTATAGGAAATGGGAAGGATGTTTTCTGGGCCTTTATGGATCTGGAAAAGACTTACGACAGGGTTGACGGAAAGGCACTGTGGGAGGTTATGCGGATATAAAGGATAGGAGGAAAGCTTCTCGGAGCTGTCAAGAGTTTTTATGAGAGTAGTAGAGCTTGTGTCAGGATTAGAAATGGAGAGAGTGAGTTGTTTGAGGTAAAGGTGGGACTTCGTCAAGGATGCGTTATGTCACCCTGGCTGTTCAACTTATACATGGATGGGGTAGTGCGAGAGGTAAATGCAAGGGTAGTGGGTCAGGGATTGGAGATGGTTAAAGAAAATGGAGAAAAGTGGGAGGTGAGCCAGCTGTCGTTTGCAGACGACACTGCACTTGTGGCAGGATCGGAGGAGGGATTGAGGAAGTTGGTGACAGAGTTTGGGAGAGTGTGTGATAGAAGAAAGCTGAAGATAAATGTGGGTAAAAGTAAGGTGATGAGATGTACAAGGGGTGAAAGTGGCAGTAATCTGGAAGTGAGCATTAAGGGAGAGCAACTGGAGGAAGTGGATAGTTTTAGATACTTGGGTGCAAATGTGGCAGGAAAAGGTGGAGTAAAGGTGGAGGTACAATGTAGATTGAGAGAAGCGAGTAAATGCCTTGGTGGATTAAAAAGTGTAATGAGGAATAGACATTTGGGAATGGATGCTAAGAGGAGACTGTATGAAGGAGTGATTGTGCCAACAGCACTGTATGGAGCAGAAACATGGAACATAAGAGAGGAAGAGAGAAGGAGCTTGAATGTGTTTGAGATGAGGTGTCTGAGAAGTATGATGGGGGTTACTAGGCTAGATAGAGTGAGAAATGAGGAGGTGAGGAGGAGAACAGGGGTGGAAAGGGAGTTGGGAGATAGGGTTGATGAAAGAGTATTAGGATGGTTTGGACACATGGAAAGAATGAGTGAAGAAAGACTGGTAAAGGAGGTATGGAAGGCAGATGTGGAGGGAGTGAACATGAGGGGACGTCCTAGGATGAGATGGATGGATGGGGTGAAGGGGGCTTTGGGGAAGAGGGGAATGTCTGTTGAGGAAGGACGGGAGAGGACAGAAGACAGGGGTGAATGGAGAATGGTTGTATATGGAAGATGTGATGCATGAGGTGGAATGGACGGGGGGATGGGGGGTTAGGTAGTGTGTGTGAGCAAAATTTTGACGCAGCCAGAAGGGATTTCTCCCCGTCCTCTCCTTTATATGGGGGGACGGAGAGGGGGGGTCGCCGATTTAATGAAGCGGCCTTGCTGTGGATGTGCTGTGTCTTGCGACACTGCTTCTGACCCAGGGCAGTGGACAGGGTGCAGGGATGACCCATCATTTAGGAGGTGCTAAGATGGGAGGGAGGGTGGAGGGGTGTGGAGTGTTTTCAGGGATGGAATGGGTGGGAATGATTTTATGCCTTTTCCTTTTTTGGCTACCTCCCTAGTAAGGGGGAAAAAGCCTTGGTATATGTATGTATGTAGTAACAGATAGATCTAATTTACCTCAGAGGCATATAATATCAGCTTTGGTGATACTGAGGTAAATGACCCTTGCATGTTTGCAACATTAAGCATTAGCAATCTGATTACATTTATCTTACCAGTGCATTATAACATTTACAATATTCCTCCAAGTGGTGAGGGCAATGGCATTTACACAATGAAAATTTCTTTCATACTGACCTGTACAATCTTGGCTTTTGTCTTGTTCATACATCGATTGCTCATGTTGGTGCACTCAGCATTGATAGGCATGCTTTCCCCTGAGACAAAGCCTGTCTTATCAATATTCAGAACAACAGATATTGGTCCTGATTTACAGCACCAACAACAAAGATGTTTTGTTTCATTCCTCTGGACAGGGCTCTGCAAAATAAGACACAATCTAGATCATTGGTTCCCAGCTAACATCACTATCATGATGAAAAAACTGATGTGAAAGGCTTATTTAAAGAACTTCAAGAAAATGAGGAGAGAAAGGTAAAGCTGATGAAAACTGAATGAATGTCTGTTGAGTAGGGAAGGAACAAGATATAGGTGTGAGTGGACAATGGTTTTGAATAGATGATAAACTGCTGCAGCCTGATGGGCTGCATCACTTCCTCATTTCTCACTATCCATTCTCATAAACCCCAATACACTTCTCAAATTCTTCATCTCAATATATTTAAATTTCTTCTTTATGCTCCCTTAGCTCCTATTTAGTAGCTTTTATGTTGGGTTATAATTGGAAAGGGAGTTGGGACATAGGGCTGATAAAAGAGTATTGGAATGGTTTGGCCACATGGAAAGAATGAGTGACGAAAAAATAGAAAAAAGAGGTGTGGAAGGCAGAGGTGGAGTGAACATGATGGGGCAACCAAGGATGAGCTGAATGGATGGGGTAAAATGGGCACTGGGAAAGAGGGGAATGTCTGTTGAGGAAGAATGGAAGAAGACAGAAGATAGGGATGAATGGAGAATGGTTGTGTATGGATGATGCTGTATGCATGGAAGGAAGTGGGTTGGGGATGGGGGGTGAGACACGAAGTGTGAATGGTATTTTGACACAGTTTTCCACACAGAGCAGTGGACACTTGGAACAAACTGGATGAAATAATAGTGTGTGCAAAAACCATACATGAATTTAAGAGCAAACTATATATATATATATGTTTATACACACATATATCCAAAACAATCTGGACCCTTTTGCTAAAGGAACTTTAACATACTCAAGTGAATGATCTGACATTTACTAAATTGAAAACCTGCAGGAATGGGCTTAAGGATATACAACTACTTGTATATCATCTATCTTACCACTTACATTAACACCTGGAATAGTATTGAGGTCATAGAGGCTGCTAACTGACACAAACTTTTTACATTCTTTGTCGGAAGCCATGGGAAGATCAAGTGCAGCCGAGACTTCATGGCGCACTCTTCCATGCTCAGATTCAAATGAAGAAGGAAGGCTGGGTGGCAACATAAAACTAAAGTTGAATGTGTGGTTGCCAGGTGGCAACTGGCATTCACTTCCTGAAAAAAGAAGAATAGGCATAAACTCCTGGAACATCCAGGTGATATAGTTGAAACTGGAACTAGACATGAATCTTAAGTATAGTTATTTAGGATAGGTATGATAATTGAAGAGTAAGAGAAAGAATCTCTTTAGCATTGCACCAATCCATCAAACAATTCATTGTCTTCGGTCTTTTTCAGGAGACCTATGAGTGCCATGCAATTGGCAACAGCCACTGGATTGGTCCATAACTTACTTATGGAAGAAATATGTGGTTATCTGGTTATGGCTGAGGTGGGGCATTATATCAGGTGTTCAGTGTCCTCTGTGTGATGGGGTCATCTGGGGCAATTATTTCTGTGGCCTGGCCTATTCTGTGTTGATATTATCCAGCTCTTGGACTATTCTGTGTTGGTATTTTCCAATCCCAAGGCTCTGTTTTGAGTCCCTTACTGTTCATCATGCATATAAATGACTTGGACAATGGAATTAATAGTGATGTAAGTTTGTAGATGTCACTAAAATAAACTTGAAAATAAACAGGAAATGTTGAAACTATGTCATGGAAATATGGAGTACACAGATGATTTATAAATGGCTGAAGTCATGAACACTTCAAGTCGGTTTTCACAGCCAATGATCCAAGGAGGTTGAGCACTTCCCTTATTTCTACATTTATATCTGCTAAACCTTGTTTTTTGCTCCCCTTGCTTTTCTCCAAAAAGTTACACTCTTTGGTGAAGACCAATTGGAAACCTTCATTCATTATTTCTGCCTCAGCTGAGGCCTCTTCAAAGACCTCACCATCTACAATTAACTTGGTGTTTTCTTCCCTGTGTCTCAATTTACCTTTTATGAGCCTGTCAAACCTTTGCATTTTCCTACTACACCTCTTTCAAAATTGCTTTCTTCCTTCCTGTGAAATCTGGAAAAGTCATTCCTAGCTCATTTGTAAGCTTTTTTTTTTTATTGCTTCTTTCCTTTCTCCATTTTCCTCAAATCACACCCCTGGCCTTTTTTGCAATCTCACATTTTTTGTTAAACTAATCCTGTTTTTGTCTCTTCCATTCTCTAGTCTTTGGCACATGTTTGTTCACTCCTAGGTTGTAAATGTCAAGATTTCCCATTTCCTCCTTATTTCTGTGCTATTCATGATTTCCTCTCAGTTTGTTTCTTCAAAGAATTTTCTCAACCCTAAGTAATCTACATTCCTAAAATTGAGTCTCCTTTGCCTGTGTGATTCATTCTTTGGCTCTATTTCCTCAACCTCCAGCTGAAATTAAATTGTAACAAAGTAATTTTTTCTTATATGGCATAGGTAGTTCAAGGAGCTGATGATGTAAGGCTCTTTGGTTAGTAACATGTCTAATCTTGTGGGAGTGTGATCTCCTCTTACCTGGGTCACTTCCTTTACCCAATGGATCATTGTTTTCTTTCATTGCTATACTCAACAGTGTACTTCCCCAGGAATCTGCTTTGCTACTTGCTTCCTATTCCTCCCAGTTGACATCAGCACAATTAAAATCTCTAATAAGGACTATGTTACTATGTGTGTGTGTGTTTATGTGTTTGTGTGATAGTAACATACAAAGCTTAATTTGATCACAATGGCTAATGTCTTACCATTTCCCCAGACATAGTAATTGGTGTTGTAATAACTCTCACTGGAGCGATAATGTCTGGTAACTTGTTTATCACCTTCCTTTTCACTCTCAGTCCAGTGTACTTTGCTGTACCC
Source organism: Oratosquilla oratoria (assembly GCF_046742065.1). Lineage (NCBI taxonomy): Eukaryota > Metazoa > Arthropoda > Malacostraca > Stomatopoda > Squillidae > Oratosquilla > Oratosquilla oratoria. The sequence continues at coordinate 26,109,486 of NC_134816.1, read as the reverse complement.
CTTAAATTTCACCTTCACACCTGTAAAGAATAAATTTCTCAATACAAACGCTCATAACATTTCAAGTTGGGAGTCTCAGGCAGAAAATGATCATCAACCCCTTGTCTGGGATACCCATAATATTAACTATTGCCTCAAGTATCCATGACTAGAATCCCATGACCTCACAATGGCTGGTAATGGTCCTTGGACCTTCTCATATATTTTTGGCCAGTAACTTTCAACTCATTATCCCACATTAAAAAGCTGGCAATAGTATTTTCTCATTCTAGGTAAAGTTTGATGACAACAACAAATCAATAACACCAGTTGGACTATGTAATATTAATATAAGAGTAACCCTTTAAGTCCTTTCTCTCAATCAATAAATTCATTAACCCTGATCTATCTTGCAGAAGACTTGGAGCCTTCTGGTAACCAGCAACAACAATTTCTACTAAACATAAAATGGGAAAATTCAAACAACCTACAAGTTCTCTAAAACTGAGAGTATGCAGTTTTTGTATTGGTGCATACAATATTCATACTAAACTATTACAAATTTGCAAATTCTTCCTATGTCGGGTTAAAACCAAATAATCATGTCTCTAAATACAAAAAACTTACCACGACAATTCTTTGGAGAAGTATTAGTCAGCTGAATCCTCCCAGTGATGGTTTGTCCAGGGAAGTACACAAAATCAGGATGATCCAAAATAACATTTATGTTAGTTGGCATTGTTCAGCTGAAAATAATTATCAAATACTTTTATGAAGCATATATTTTAAAAATATGGGAAAGCTGTAGGACTGGAAATGACTAATTAGTATGGATGTGTTACATGTGATAAGTGTAGAATAGTTGAGGACTAAGAAAGTGTATAATACCAATTTATAAGTGAAAAGGTTGCAAGCTTGAGTGTACAATAGCAGAGAGCACATGCGTGTATGTTACACTCAGAACTGTAATTTACTATCTATACTTAATGAAAAAACAGCAAATGATTTGCTGACTAAAAACTTTATTCCACACTGATTGAAAAGCTTTCATGACAGATTTTACTTTTTTAATTTCACTTGAATATGTATTTCCAATGGTAATTCACAGGGCTAGGTAGTTCGTTTGCACCAACTATTTTTTGTTGTCCTTGGATTTTAATCCTGTGCATTGGTATTTTCATTTTGTAATTTTTCTAATTTGTGACTCTTGAAGGTCTTTCCATATAATGGAATGTCTCATCTACATAAATGTACAATTTTTATATTTAGTGACATAATATATATAAACCTCATTTTTTCTGTACTTAAACTTTTAATGTGATGTTTTCATTATCAATTAATTCATTCAAAGCATACTAAAATGGTGATGAAAATCCCCTTCTTTGATAAAAGACTAAATTACTGGTGCCATCTATTTTCCTCTTTACTGTACTTTCCTTTCAGTATTTTTACTCCTTTAAACCCATCTAGACCCCCTACCCCCTAATAGAAGGGAGAAGAGAGAAAAATATATATATATATATTTATATATATATATATATATATATATATATATATATATATATATATATATATATATATATATATATATATATATATATATATATACTGGTGCCATCTATTTTCCTCTTTACTGTACTTTCCTTTTGGTATTTTTACTCCTTTAAATCCATCTAGACCCCCTACCCCCTAATAGAAAGGGAAATATATATATATATATATATATATATATATATATATATATATATATATACATATATATATATATATATATATATATATATATATATATATATATATATAATATATATTTATTTATAATAAACTCATTTTAACACACTAAAGCATCAATAAAATAGTATCACAGTACTCTCCAGCACAATACATCTTCCTGCGGACCCCCTACCCCCTAATAGAAGGGAGAAAAAAAAAAAAAAAAATATATATATATATATATATATACAGTATATATATACTGGTGCCATCTATTTTCCTCTTTACTGTACTTTCCTTTTGGTATTATTACACCTATAAATCCATATAGACCCCCCACCCCCACATAGACGTGAAATATATATATATATATATATATATATATATATATATATATATATATATATATACATATATATATATATATATATATATATATATATATATGTATTTATAATAAACTCATTTTAACACACTAAAGCATCAATAAAATAGTATCACAGTACTCTTCAGCACAATACATATTCCTGCGGACATATACAATAACTATTTCATTATACCAGAGTAATTTTTCATTCATACTGTACTTTCCTTTTAGTATTTTCACTCCTTTATGCCCATCTGAACCCCTTAATGGAAAACATATACATATACATATATATATATATATATATATATATATATATATATATGTGTGTGTGTGTGTATATACACATATATATATGTATAAAATAAATCAAGCAAACTCATTTTAGCATATTAAACTTAAGCCTCAATAAAATAGTATCACAGTACAGTTCTGCACAGTACATCTTCCTGCAAACATATGCAATAATTATTTCATTATCCCATAGTAATGTTTCAATAATCTCATCCAAGATATCAAATATGTCCTAAATTATAATGTACCACCACAACAATGGAATACCCCTATTTTCTGATTAATGTTACTTTATTTTTATATGAAACAGACCTTGTATATTGACTGGATACCCTTTACATGCAACATATCTTGATTATTCCAAGGCTTTTGATATGCTGAAAGCAGTACAAAGGGAGCTGTCACTGGTTGTCAGCCCTCTTTGTATTTAAAAATGGAGGAAATACAGATGAAGTTGACAAGAGAGTTCTTGGGCTGTCTGAAAACTAAATGTTAGCCCCTTATGACTGAATTTTCAAACTAAGTGAAAAAGTTGACAAGGTTTGAAGATGGGCACCAGAGAGAGGATGCTCTGATGACCCTATCATAGGACCTCCTTGTGCTGGTACCTGTCATTGGTCCCTGTCCACTCTGTAATATCAAAAAAACTAAGTGTATAAGTACAGATGGAGAATTGCATACCAGATTCACAGATAAGGTGGAAGTGAAATTCCAAATAAAGATCATGAGAAAGATGTAGGAATTCAAGCATACGCTGTCAGGCTGCATTGTTTCTGACCTGGACAGTAGGCGGGGGTCAGGGATGGCCCTTCATCCACAAGTAAATGAGATAATAGGGAAATAAGTGGGTGTTGGATGGATGTGGGATGGGTGCAAGCCTTGGCTATCCCACTTTCAAGGGGGAAGAAGAATTCTGGTTTATATATAGAGAGCAACTCCAAGTACAATGTACATACAAGTGACAAAAGCAAACCAAACTTGGAGAAGTATCAAAAGAATAATAGACAAAAACACTGCAAACACTGCACCTAGTAAGACCACATCCAGAGTGCTGTCAGCAGTGAAAAATGAATAACCTTAAAGATGTTGATAATATAAAAAAGGTGCAGAGGAATAATACAAAGGATAATATCCATGATAATCTTAAAGAGACCAGAATATAGAAGACTGACTTCATATGATTGGCATTAAGAGATCAAATCATCTAACTCAAATATCCCAGCGTTGAAAAAGACTTATTCAAACCCATTCACGGAACACTTAAGATCTAACAAGACCATAACTCAGTAAGAAAAAAAAATGCTGCCTCAGTGCTGTGGGCGGCGGTCAAGTGGAACAAATTGACGTGATGTAGTAATGGCTAGGGGCAAATGGTCTCAAGGTCAGTCCATTAATCCAAAAAGCAAGAATGAGTCCTCTACGAACCGCGCCCATGAACTGTATTGAGCGACGGAAGTACAATTTCCAGGAAAGTTAAAAAATAAATACCTGGTTTAATGACGGTGAAGCGGTTGACATTAACTTTGAGCGATAGCGAGCATGAATTTACATATTTTGTGTAAAATTTGCCCATCCAATCGGACATATCTTTATTCACGGCCTCCACTCCCACTCCCGTCCGAGTGCAGTGGATGTAGATAGATAGATAGATAGATAGACTTTATTTGGCAATAAATCAATGTACATGAAGTGCAAATAATGACAAGAACACATAGTTCGAAATAATAAATGTAAATTGCCGAGGATAACACAAAAAGCATGAACGCTTATTTCCATTGTGGTCCTCATCAGGTAATTTTTCTACATTAAGTCACACGGACAAACATACATAGGGGGTTGAGGGGACCAGAGACACTCATGAGTAATACCAGCCAGTACACATATGACACGTAAACATTGTTATAGATTTGCTAATATTACTGAAATGTAATTACAATATTCGAAGTTCTGAAATGTAATTACAATATTCGAAGTTCTTGTCACAAATTGGTGGTGTTATCTGTATAACATTAGATAACGCTACCATTGTTTGACGTTTATCTAATAACTTGTATTTTCATAGAATAATAATAACTTTCAGGCAAAGATGATTTCGTAGAATAAAAATCACTTTCAGGCAAAGGTGAAACAGTCCCGCCAGAAATTATATGACATAAATTTTAAAGATTAGAAATTAATTGACGTTGTTCTTCGATTCTGCCGATGTGTTACTTATAAGAATTTCCTTAGGCAAATAAAATACAATAAAATACCATAAAATACCATAGCAACATAAAAAATGTGAAATTGATCAGCCTATAACCAAACTTATCGAGCGGACATAAGCTATTTTTACTTTATAAGCCCACGTCTATTTTTCGCGCCAAAGTAACATCTTCGCCCACATGCTGGACAAACATCTGATACGACTGTATTACCCCTGTAACCCAGAAAACCTTTAGCCATGCTCATGTTGGAAAATATTGCATAATTGTTATCTTATGGTTTAAACGAGTGAAATCAGTATAATTCCTTAATAAATATTAATGTAAGACGTCAATATTCACTTACAAGTTCAAAAAGGAACGTAGATAATGTCCCTGTCCTTCTCCCACAATTGGTACGCTTTAGACCGCCTGTCTGCTCCCCGCAAGATGTTTAGACTTTCTGTGGCATGAGTTGCGTTAGTTGTGGGGAGTCGGGACTCGAGACAGTCTAATTATGTACGTACTGACGAACGAACATTACATAACATCACGTTTTCTTCTACTTAGAAACGTATAGAAAATATTATAATGTTAAGGCATAACTTAAGTAAACTGTTATGTAACCTATTACCAGTTGCAGTGAAGTTAATATGAGGTCCTGGGATCGCCGGCCGGATTTATTATTTAAGTAAATTGTATTACATTGTTTCGTTAATAGCTAAACTAAAGTTCATTAATTGAATCTTACTATTACTGTAGTTACTATCGTTATCATGAAAATGAATGTGTTTATAGATGCTTTATACACAATTGTCATATTTTAGCTTTAAAGATTATTATTAGAAATGTAATTTATCCAGTCACAAGTTGTTTCTCGCCAGATGAATTACAATGGGCATCTCGAAGGTCATTTTTTATCACAGTAGTAGACGGATTCTCATGCACATGCAAAATGGGCCTTTTATAATGGCGCTTTATCCTTCGAGAGTGACTTTTACCAAGCCAGCCAAACACGGGTCGTACTCATCCAACTTTTCCACACATAGTACTTAAGACCACAAAGTCCATCAACCCCCCCTCCCCCAGCGAGAAGGTCGCACCATACGGAAGGCTATGTAGATCCCCTCACAGGGATCGAGATGTGTCGCAGGTTTTACATACGCCGATTGGGTGACGTACCGGGCTGTCGAGAGTAAGCGATGGGATCGCCACTTTACAGGCTGGACTTGCTGCCATCTCAAAGGTCCTGTACCACACTTTCTCTGCTAAGCTGGGGACAGTCGTGATCCACACAGACTCAAGGGGTGCTATTGACATTATCCGGTCGGGGAAGATATTGGACAACGTCTCTGTGTAACCACCCCACCCAGGTACAAGTTTGTATCTTTTTCTTTCGGGGTGTTATCTAATTTTACGAGAACCATGTTCAAAATAATTTTCTTATCTCAAAATTAGTGTTGTGGGGACTTTTTGACAAAATATTTGTCGTGTTCTAATTCTAATTTGCATTCTAAAACACGGCATATAGCTCCATCTCTTGGTAACGATGTATACCAACCTATAAGCCATCTCGATTAACAATGTTCACTCCTTCCACCTCTGCCTTCCACACCTCTTTTACTAATCCTTCCTCACCCATTCTTTCCATGTGTCCAAACCATTCTAATACTCTTTCATCAACCCTATCTCCCAACTCCCTTTCCACCCCTGTTCTCCTCCTCACTTCCTCATTTCTCATTCTATCTAGCCTAGTAACCCCTATCATACTTTTCAGATATTTCATCTCAAACACATTCAAACTCCTTCTCTCTTCCTCTCTTTATGTTTCATGTTTCTGTCCCATACAGTGCTGTCGGCACAATCACTACTTCATACAATCTTCTCTTAGCATTCATTCCCAAATGTCTATTTCTCATTACACTTTTTAATCCACCAAGGCATTTACTCGTTTCTCTCAATCTACATTCTACCTCCACCCCCACTCCTTTTCTTGCCACATTCGCACCCAAGTATCTAAAACTATCCACTTCCTCCAGTCTCTCTCCCTTAATACTCACTTCCAATCTGCTACCACTTTCTCCCCTTGTATATCTCATCACCCTACTTTTACCCACATTTATCTTCAACTTCCTTCGCACACCTTCCCAAAATCTGTCACTAACTTCCTTAATCCCTCCTCTGATCCTGCCACAAAAGATTACAAAGGATTACAAAGGCGGAGCATACTGACAGGAGACCTTTTGATCCATATCTAGGTCGGATGCGAAAAAAAATCATATTAATGATAAAATAATAAATAAAAACTATAATAATGTAAATAACAAATAAAATACATAAATAAATGCATAGGTATAGTTGAATAATAAACAAACAGGTAAATAGTAAATAATGATAAATTGACATATAACTAATAATAAATGAAAATCAGACAGACAAAAGATAACAAAACAAAAACAAATAATATAAGATAAATTATAATCATTACAGCATCTTACTTAGGTATTTATCTAAATGATTCTTAAAGCTTCGAACTGAACTACATTGCACTACCTGTGCAGGAAGTTTATTCCATTTATTAACTACACGGTTGGCAAAGTTGTTTCTACCCACTTCCAAATTGAATCTATTTCCGGACAGTTTGAGACCATTGTTTCTTGTCTGATTCTCATTCAATGTGAAAATTTGTCACTTTTGATGTTGTCAATTCCCTTTAAAATCTTAAAGACCTGTATCAAGTCACCTCTAAGTCTACGCTTTTTTTAGGGAAAACAGATTCATGTGTTTTAGTCGATTTTCGTATGATTTATTTTTGATATTTGGAATCAGTTTTATGGCTCGCAGTGTCGTCAACAAACAACAATTGGCGTATCTCCCACTTTTTCTCTATTGTCTTTAACCATCTCCAATCTCTGACCCACCACCCTTGCATTCACCTCTCACACCACCCCATCCATGTATAAACTGAACAGCCAGGGTGACATAACACATCCCTGACGAAGTCTCACCTTTACCTCAAACTAGTCATTTTCTCCATTTCTAATACTAACACAAGCTCTACTACTCTCGTGAAAACTCTTGACTGTTCTTAAAAGCTTTCCTCCTTTTCCATATATCTGCAATGCTTCCCACAGTGCCTTCCTGTCCACCTTGTCATAAGCCTTTTCCAAATCCATAAAGGCCCAAAAAACATCCTTACCTTTTCCTATAGCTTTCTCATATACCTGTCTCACCACAAAAATCTGATCTACACAACCCCTACCTGTCCTAAACCCACACTGTTCCTCACCAATTACTTCGTCTGTTCCTCTCCTAATCCTCTGAATCAAGACCCTCTCATAAGCCTTCCCAACTACACACAAGCTGATCCCTCTGAAACCACTACACTCACACTTGTCCCCTTTTCCCTTGTAATAACAATAACAACAAAAATAAAAATACTAACAATAATGATAATAATAATGATGACAATGATGATGATAATAATAATAATAATAATAACAATAATAATAATAATAATAATAATAATAATAATAATAATAACAATAATAATAATAATAATAATAATAATAATAATGATAATAAAAGTAATAATGATAATAATAATGATAATAATGATAATAATATGATATGAAATATGAAATGATATGAATTGATATGAAATGATATGACAATGATAATGACAATGATAATGATGATGATAATGGTGATAATGATAATGATGATGATAATGATGATGATAATGATAATGATGATAATGATAATGATGATAATGATAATGATGATAATGATAATAATGATGATAATGATAATGATAATGATGATGATAATGATGATAATGATAATGATGATAATGATGATAATGATGATAATGATGATAATGATAATAATGATGATGATGATGATAATGATGATAATGATGATAATGATGATAATGATGATAATGATGATTGATGATAATGATGATAATGATGATGATAATGATGATAATAATAATGATAATAATAATGATGATAATGATAATGATAATGACAATAATAATGACAATAATAATGACAATGATAATAACAATGATAATGACAATGACAATGATAATGACAATGACAATGACAATGACGATGCCAATGATAATGCCAATGATAATGACAATGATAATGACAATGATAATGACAATGATAATGACAATGATAATAATAACGATAATAATAATGATGATAATAGTGATAATAATGATAATAATAATAATAATAATAATAATAATAATAATAATAATAATAATAATAATAATAATAATAATAATAATAATAATAATGATAATAATGATAAAAATAATAATAATAGTAACAATTATAATAAAGATACTACAACTACTGCTACTACTAATAATGATAAACACAGTCGCCACAGAAAGTCTTAACATCTTGTGAAAATTGATCTCTAACATTTATATTTATTAAGGAATACTACTGAACTCACTCGTTTACACTATTCTAAGCCATAAGAAAACCAAGATCTAAGGATATAAGGTCTAACCACTTCCGACCGAATTTCGAGGGAGTTGGCGCAGCGGGCCCGTGAACGTCACCTGGCTGTTTAAAGTGGGGTTCGTGGGTCCTATAGCTGTCAGTTGAAGCTGGTGCGTCGTTCGGGAATGTCGTTGCCTTCGCTCGCACCGCTCCACGCAATTAGTTATATTCTGACAAATATTATATAAAATATTATAGTTCCTGTCTATATATATGAATATATATATAATATATAAAATATTATAGTTCCTGTCTTCCTTGGCGTTTCACAGTTTTCTTCAGTGTTTCACAAAGAGAAAACGGACCCAGCCTAATGACGTCAGAAGCTGCGCACAATAAGTAAAACGGTCTGACCTGTATATTTAGACCTTGAAGAAAACAACAAGACATTTTTTCTTTTCGTGGTTTGCGGGGCCGTTAACCGCTCGTACCTCAGTCATGCCGGTGGTCCGGATCTACATAAACGTTAGGGGTGGGAAAAACTTTTGTTTTTTCTCTCTAATTGATTACTTCGATTACTTTTGCGATCAGCAATCCATTATTTTCACCTGGAAATAGATTATACAGTGGTACACTGTCTTCTGATGGGAAAAGTCGTTTACTTGTTTTCTGTAGAATTCCCGTCCTGCGGTTCCGTGTGCGGCATTCGTTAATCCTTCTTCTATACACACCACGCGGTCCCTAAGCTAATTTTCCTACCGTCTAACTTGTAACACAATTCCCTCTCGCCGTCTCCCACCTTCGTTCCACTCACGCACACACACAGGACCCTTGTTACGCTTCTTTAGCGCGTTCCCGCTTAAACTAATTACTGATGTTTGCATGTAATCTTTTACACGACGCGGGCGATCGTCCGCGGGCGGACGAAATGCAGCGCGGGCGCGCCTTGGGTCTCCCGCGGACCCGCTTCCGGGCGTTGTTGCTCTGAGATATAGTGTCCTAATGTATGTCTTCACACGTTGCCCGCGCACTTCTCAGGAGGAACTCAGGAAAGTCATTCAGTATCCGATTGAATTTTCAGGTAATTGGTTGTGCGTGACTGTCCCTTTGTATCTAATGGAGGCTCATATTGATACAGAGCCGTTGATATCCCTTGTGCAAGAGAGACCAGCTCTATGGGACGAATCACTTGAAGATTATAAATCCAGAACACACAAGACAGAACGCTGGAGGGAGGTGTGTACCAAACTTAACCCAAACTTTGAGAGTTTATCTCCTCTTGTGTATAAGTAATAGGTAGAGGAGACGAAGGCGATCACGGTCCGTTATCAGTGCGTGTAGAACACAAGCTGGTGGTGAGGTGCGTTGGTGGCGGGTGGTGCCATATTCACTACATTCACACCACATATACTTATAAAGTACAGGGATAAGGCACATATGTATGGTTCTAGTGAAGTTTCTCTCTCAGCAAAGAATTCTGGGAAAATAAAACAAAAAGTTTAATATCTGAAAACTTAACCCGTGAGTTTTAGTATTTATTAAGTTTAGGGGTCGCCGATTTAATGAAGCGGGTTTTCTGTGAATATGCTGTGTCTTGCGACACTGCTTCTGACCCAGGGGAGTGGGCATGATGCAGGGATGATCTGTCATCCAGGAGGAGCCAAGATAAGAGGGAGAGAAAGGGGTGGATGGGAGTGGAGTATGTGGGGATGGAATGGGTGGGAGCGGTTTTTATGCCTTTTTTCTACCTCCCTTGTTAGGGGGAAAAAGCCTTTGGTATATGTATGTATATACTTTAATTTTATACACAATTTAAATGATGGCTCACAATTAAGTGAATATTTATGTTTTTTCCATCATACAGAGCAATATACTCGTAACACAGCTTATATCCTACCATTAACTCATAACAAAGCCAATGAACCCGCAACTCCATATCAATATATATTTCATTAGAATTTTTCTGTACAAAAGAGGGGATGGCATAGTCGCATCGCCCCCACCCCCCACACCCTCGGTACGCCATTGTACCTGTCAATATTATCAATTGTTCTGTCTGACGTCTGCCCATATTTGTCGACCTCTGTACATTTACCTAGTTGTATCTAAAGGGAAGGGGAGCTACGCTCGTGATGTCCCGTCTCTGTATCTCGCCAAGTCTAATTTGCTCTTAAATCCGTGTGTTGTTTTTGCACACACTATTGTTTCGTCTAGTATGTTCCATACATACACCACTCTGTTGGGAAAGCTGTTCTTTTTCAGGTCTCTTCTATAACTGTCCTTTTTTGAACTTCTTTCCATGTCCTCTCGTGTTTCTCTTATCTCAATCTAGTAACCTTTCTCTATCAAGGACTTCCATACCTTTCATGGTTCTGTAGATGGTCAACAATTCACCTCTTTCTCTCCTTTGTTCCAGAGTCGACAATTCTAGTTTTGACAATCTCTCTTCATATGACAAATGTGTGTGTGTGTGTGTTGAAACGGTTACCGTGGTCCTTTCCCTCCTTCCTCTCCACCACTTCCCAAACACCCAGAAGACGTGAAGGAACAAGGCGAATAAATATGCACCTTAAAAAAAATAATTACTTCATAGCCAAATATTCACACTTGCAGCACCTTGTAGTGTTAAAAAAAACATGGTGAATTGTGTTAGATTAAGATATAGTAAGACGGTCTTCAGTTTAACCCTGACTTTGGCAATAATCAATAACTGGAAATGACAGTCAAATAGAAAGACTACGCCAGACCACTAATGAACGCAGAAGACAGTGTCCACGGTATCCCATTGCTACAGTGGCGATACCCACAAGTATTTAAGTTATACCGTGATGCCCAAGGTCGGGGGCCAATACTCAGAATGAATATCTACCACAACCTATGCGCCGCGTCCGGGATTCGAACATGTGTCGAAATTACAGGGGGTCTATCTATCGCACGTTCAATCAAACTATCTATGTACGATAATGTCCATTGATTTGGATCATAGGGTTAATACAATTCTGCCCAACATATGGGTCAAGATACTTTCGTGTCGCGAGGAAAATGGTGTGGGCTTATATAGAAAATAAAGCTTGTTGTCATGGCCAAGGACACAGTGAAGCTGTAGTCTGTTCGATAATTATAGTGATAGACGGTGAACAATTTCACCTTTTTCATGTGTTGCTTTAATGATATTTGTACAAGGATTTTCTCACTAGTAACACATCGTCGGAAGCGAATAACATCATTTAATTTCTAATAAGTAAGATTTATATGTTACATAATTTTTGGATGGCAATCTGTTTCGCCTTTCATGTTTCCCTCTTTTTTTTTTGGCAATTGTTTTTTTAACGAATAAATAAAAACGCCATGATCAACGATAGCATTATCTACGTTTAAGAAAATGCAAAATTATGACTGACTATTCGAGTATTGTATTTACATGAATTATCATCGGACGGGAGTGGGCATGAAGACTTAGAATATCCTATAGAGTGGTTACACTGACGTCACAATTCATCGGCTAACCCGGATAAGCGGCCATATTGGAGATATTGGAGCGTAAACAAACAGATCAGACGTGTATGTTACAGGCAAAGCTTTTTGGAAATTTAACTGTGTTATGATGTTTATAGGAAGACCATGTTTCAGCCCTGGCTTTTTAATTAGTTGGCCTGTCTACGGAAACCTCGAAACAGTCAATAATTACCACACACTTCGTTCCAAAATGTTTTCTAAATTCCATTGGTATTGTTTTAACAAGTGTATCCATGGATGGCCAAAAAACTAAAGGTTTCATCCTGACGTGCATCACATCAACAACATCAAACAAGATCCTGCATACAGTTGAGTGAGAAAAAGCAAATTCATGAGATATAAATAAATCTGACACATTCAGTCTTAACCTCATCATTGTCATAATCAACATAAGAAATTTGCTCATATATATATTTTACAGGAAGGGTTCCAAATAAACAAAAAAAAATCCACAAAATCTGGAATGTGGGAAATCCTGTGTAATATGACACTTTCTCATCTTTATCCTTAAATTCATCTACATCATACATACTGAGCTTCAACTTTGGCTCGAAGCTCAATGCTTTTAGTTCTCAAATTCTGCAATTCCTCAATCATTGAAGCCATCACATCTTCTGTCAGATCTGTCGTGTTCCACTTCCTGGAGTAGTAGGTTGGACCTCTGTTGTATCCTTAACTTTACTATGTAATAATAATGACTCGGTTGCTGCATAATCCTTTTTCTTTTAAATTCTGTCTTCCCGTCGTTTAAACCTTAAGATCTCTGGAGAAGCAACTGATGGTTTTGCTTTTCAACCAAGCATGTTTACTGAGGGTACCCAATTAGGACTGTCCCTTTGATACAATTCTGCCTTCTTCCCTGTAACAATAAATAAATACAATGAAAAAACAATAATTCTAGACTAAATATGACATATTTTAATAGCACATCTTAATCGAGACTTTGTTGAAGGACACATTATCTATGAGAATTGTAAAATGTAAAAGTTAGATTTTTTACTAATTAAAATTAGAAATAAACAAAGTTACTATAATAGTTATCAATAATTAATTTATCAAAATATATTATTATTTTTAATTTAATTTGTTATTTACTGGACTTATTTTATTTTTAGATTAAAATGTTGAACTTACTCAAGTCTATGTACACTGATAATACAAAATATTTGTTGTTCCTTTGTGCTTCCTGATAGAATATGGGTCAGGCATAGTAAAAAAAATAATAAAATGGCCTAGAAAGATGAAACTGAAAAAATGTCAGGTTTAAATATTAGCAGCAGCAGACACAAAGAACTAGATTTTAGTGTACCTACTGCCTAGGCCTAGTATCAAGTTATATAATAATCTATATAACCTTGGCTAGTATTTACTGCCTATCCTCCACTGTTGCTCAGATTCAGTGCCAGCTAGGCCCTACACCATATTTATTGCCCAAACATGTTTTAATTCATAGGCCATGGCCTGTTCACATTTCAAACCTAATTTATAAGTTATGAATAAACCCGTTATTAAAAATAGACCTGGGCCTACTTACCAGAAATAAAGTGAGCTGAACACATTCTAATATTGTCCAAATTCTTTCCATCAAAGTTCTGCTGTAAGCTCGCCAACCAGCGTCGTCGATCTTCACAAAGTTTCTTCCATTCCAATCCTTGATTTTTGATAACTTTAGTGAGTCTGTAAAACTGCATTTCTTTCTCTCTATCTGACCTATTATGGCATACCACAACTCTACAGTAATTCACCATTGTTATTTAAATTTATCGCAAAAGACAATGAATAAATGTCAGGTGAGCACGATAAACAGGTCGGGCAAGCACGTTTGTTTACACGACAATGCCTCCAATATGTCCGGGTCCCGGTTGGGTGACGTCACGTGAAATCACACTATAGTTTACCTTTGAACAGATGGTGGGGAATTAAGAAGAGGACTTCATGTAATGTTCCCCACTTCTTAAGACAAGTCAGCCAGTATCTGATTTATGTGACGTATCGGCCTCGGAAATAAATCTGTGGTAGTACTTCTCTAATATAAATTTATCTCCAATAAAAATATAAATAATGGATGTGGTTAGCACTTCTTTTGAAATGTTGTGTTTCCTAATTTGTGACAACCTCAGGTTTGTATCACCGGGGATTTTGTCCCGAGTGAGATTTTATCCTTATGTTAATTGGTAGCAGCATGTTCATGCCTCTTTTGTCTAATCTTGTAATTCTTTCTCCATGTCGTTCCAGACATGTGTAATTGCTTAGTTACGTATGGGTCCTTCATATTTTTGGATGAGGGCGGAGGTTTTTATAATGGTGAAATTCTGTAGACCTGCAACTCTGTTCAAACAGGTGGGACCTGTCCCACGGAACACTTGTACACTATTTAATTTATTCCTTTTTGCTGACATTGTATTACCCTGGACATGAACCCCGGACAGGGTTCCAAACGTCGGTAGTAAATCTGTTACTTTGAGGCCAGTGTTTTAAAATTTTCCTATGACAAATACATTTGTTGCGTAGTGTAGGTGATCGAAGGAATCACGTATCAATCGGGTGAAGCTGTTGTGAAATTGTTAAGTGAAATTTTGTTCGAAATCGTTCTCTACTAAGGACATAGGAAATCTGAGGTTAGGTTCATCATAACGCTCACCTATGGGTCGCAACTACTTCAGTCTTCTTCTTTATGCCTAAAATAGGTAACAAATAATTGTATTCTCGTTTACAGCAGTTGTTGGTGTGAAACAATGAAATGAATACTTGATCAATTATCGTGATAACTATGTCGGGCTATCGGTTATCTGTTTTATTTTTCGCGTTATCGATTTATCAGTACCGCCGGTACTTTTGGTTCCAAACTAGCGACAATCTATCATTTCAGTTTTTTGTTCCAGTTTAGCACATGGGCGAGCCGCGCATGCCTTGGAGGCAGAAATAGGTAGGTCCGAGCTAGGATCCGAACGTATCGCATTTGACGGCATATAAGACGCACCCCCATTTCAGCAGGTCAGATTTAAGAAAAAAAAAATTAGTATATTTAAGCATATATTGTTGAGAAGAGTCTAGCTGTACATTACACAAGCAGAAACATAGCTGTATAAAAAGGAATTTGGCAGTACAGGCAAGCAATAAGCATACGCAAGACAGCTCAATAGCGAGAAATAATAATGATAATAATAATAATAATGATTAATAATAATAATAATAATAATAATAATAATGATAATAATTATAATAATGATAATAATAATAATAATAATAATAATAATAACAATAATGATGATAATGATAATGAACTCGTTGTACCAAGATGTCTAATATACATAATCAAATGTGTTGGGCAACTCGCTCATCAAACCTCCAACACAACATATTTGAAGAGTTGTTACACGTCCAGACCAAACAGACAGACAACCTCAGTCGGTGCCAACATGTCCCTTACTCAAGACGAGGCGACGGAGAGTGACTGGCCTCAACGAAAAGAAAAGGAAGCGTTCAAAGTGGACAAGGTACTGTTTACTGAAAAGGGACCACATTTTTCATACCAACTTAACGAAGGAGCTAAAATTACACCCAGATGGTTGGCGCAATTATATGCGCATGGACGAATCAACATATTTTGAACTTTTGAATTTGGTCACTCCATTCATTACTTGTAAAGACACCGTTTTGAGAAAGCTCATTAGCCCTCGTGAACGGCTGAGCGCAACATTGCGGTTTTTTTTTTTTTTTTTTTTTTTTTTTTTTTTTTTTTTTTTTTTTTTTTTTTTTTTTTTTTTAGCAATGGGAAGATCTCTGCAAGACTTGAGATTTTCAGCTCTCATCGCAACTAGCACCTAAGATTATACCAGAACTACGAAGACAATTGATTTTTTTTTTCATCACATCATCCCGCGTGCACTGAGGGTCAAGTTCTTTTAGCTTTCCATGCAATTCATCTATACCTTTATTCCTTAAACATACTCTCAAACATCGTGTTGTCAAACGTGTTGGCCAACATGTTTGACCGTGTAAAACCCCCTCAACCTATATGCACTCCAACTACACGAACTGGTAACGATCAGCGTGCCAGATATCGTACTTTGTAATCAATTGTTGTACAATAAGGCTTCAAAATGTTGTACAATCGTTAGAAAATCAACAATTCATTGAATATATCGTACATATGGACTAAAAAGTCGTACAAATTTGCTAATCAAATCAAAATGCCGTAGGTCGTACAGCACTGGGTCATACATCTGGCAGCGATCGTACCCTAGTTTTATTCTTCACCAACAGATGGCATTACCAGTATGTCAGAGCGCCGATCAGCTAATGTTTATAAACGCAAGTCACAGCATTATTAGATTACTTGCATTTTTACGAATTCATTTTGTAGCACCGGTAATACAATAATACCAGCAATAAAATAAAGATGCATGGTGTTTAGGGTAGGTAGAAGTACTGAACGTAGGTAGATTAGTGAGCGTCAGAGAGAAAATTAGTCTAGGTCCACGGGAGGTCTCCAACTTTACCTACGATGTATAAGACGCCAAAATTTTGAAGAAGTGCGTCCTAAATGCCGTCAAATTGGTACTTAACGGCATAGATGGGCGTTATCATGATAATTTATCGCAATAACGACCATCTATGGTTACGTTTGATAGGAAGTAGACGATATAGACACTTAGATGGTGGGCAGAAGATTGGATCGTAAGAACCATGTCCATGATCTACTTAAAACGCCATTGTGCGTTGAATCCCATAGCCAGGCCCTTGAGAGGAAAAAAGAAAAAAAAAAAGTGCTGGCGTGAGACCTTATGATCTGCCTCCCTCTTCCTTTCGGAAAGAGGGGCCCAAAGAAAAGGTCTAGATTGCAATGACTAATTTGTTAAACAAATATTTAATTCAGATAATCCATAATATTTACATAGAAATTATATGTATTTGAATGTGAAATCGCAATTTGAACAATGTTCCCTACATCGATAGATCCACTTGGACGCGCGTGTATGAATTCCCTTCACGAGAATCATCGTCCCGAGGCGATGGGACCTAATAAAAGCAAGTGCGCAACACAGTTGCCATATTGGACTACAAGTCGCAAATTGGGCTACTTTAGAAAGCTCGGCGCGACTTAAATTTGAGTTTTGCGACTTTCAACATTTTGGGCTACTTTTGAAGTAAATTGGGCTACTTTTGGGCTACCAATGAGAAGACTGGTAGTTGTTACTTCTGCATTCATAAAAACTAATAGAGTAGTGATTATTTCTGCATTCAGGAAGTAATTTTGGCATAATTTGGCATATTTTTGGCGACAGTTGACATTTTTTTCTTTGTAATACCAACCAGGCAACCCTAGTCTGAGTTGGGACTGCTACGTACGATGAAAATTAACAGGAACGTATTTAACGTGCTAGATTGTCCCGCTCGCTTCTCGGTCCGCAGACGCACAGTACGAAATGTACGTATTCGCAAGGTCTAAATATACAGGTCAGACCGTTTGAATTCTTCTGCGCAGCTTCTGACGTCATTAGGCTGAGTCCGTTTTCTCTTTGTGAAACACTGAAGAAAACTGTGAAACGCCAATGAAGACAGGAACTATAATATTTTATATATTATATATATATATATTATATATTCATATGTATAGACAGGAACTATAATATTTTATATAATATTTGTCAGAATATAACTAATTGCGTGGAGCGGTGCAAGCGAAGGTAACGTCATTTCTCAACGACGCGCCAGCTTCAACTGACAGCTATAGGGCCCGTGAACCCCACTTCGAACAGCCAGGTGACGTTCACGGGCCCGCTGCGCCAACTCCCTCGAAATTCGGTCGGAAGTGGTTAGACTTATATTCTTAGATCTTGCGTATTCGAATATGAAAATTAACAGGAACGTATTCAACGTGCTAGATCATCCAGCTCGCATCTCGCATCATCTTTGAGGGGAGAATCAGAAAATTACCACTAGAAGTTGATTGTAGGTAAATATATATATATATATATATATATATATATATATATATATATATATATATATATATATATATATATATATATAACTTAAACCCACTCTCGGAGAAAGATAAGCTGAGATACAGAGTAAAACCGTATATTTCGACCACTGACTGTGGTCCTCTTCAGCAGTTACAATTATAGGGTACATAGACAAGAAGTTATATACAGAGGAGGAAGGAGCATTGGGGGACTCAGTAAGCCTCAGGTCACGTGCCCCAAGTGAGGTCGGACGTTACGTCCTGTAGAGATGAACTTGTCAACCGCCATGCTAGTTATAGCATCAGGTGACCATTGACCTTTGGATGTATTATAATTAGGAAACTTTTTTATCAGTGAGGACTCAATAATTTTTCTTTTGAAACTACAATTTGAATTGTACACTTTAGTCAGAAATTTTGCAACTTTTAGTCCTGCAGCTCGCGACTTTCGGCACTTTACATCTGGCAACCCTGGTGCACAAACTTCAATGAGCCAGTTTGCACTTCGGTTGCAAACTAGCTGCAGCGCCAGAATCAGCTCTAAATCGGGAAGATTTGGTTCTAATGTAGGGTGGACACTGGGCAGCAGAAATATTATATCTTACCTAGCAGCAGTGTCAAGGGTGCGCTGGGCGATATTTGAGCGTCCCTAGGTTGTGGTTATGGACAGCAGCTAGCGACTTATTATTTACTTTGCAAAATCCTTCTGAATCCAGTTATACAAACCTGAGGTTGTCACAAATTAGGAAACAACATTTTAAGAGAAGTACTAATCACAGCCATTATTTATATTCATATTTGAGATAAATCTATATTAGAGAAATACTACCACAGACTTATTTTAGAGGCCGATACGTCACATATAATTACCCATTTCAATTTTGAACTGATATTCATGGGCCCCCTACCCCATAACTGCGTCGCGTCATAAGCTACTTCGAATGTTCAGGTTATTAATCCTAAGTCAGATGAGTTACTGTAATTGTTGAACAAGACCTACGTATATTTTATTGAGTACCATAATTATTTAATAAGATCCACATATTTTCCTACTGTTTTTTTTTTTTTTACAATTTAATGACTATTGAATAAGATTCACATATATATAATTTTTACTACTTTTGTTACATTTAACGACTATTGAATAGGATCCACATATATTTTGCTACAATTTAATAATTAACGGATAGAAAACTCGAAATATTCTCTCATAACCCAACCTGTACATCACTACTATAATATCACAAACGGACTTACCGAAACTATCAATTTAACACCTCAAACGGCCTAGGAGGATAATGAAATAAAATATGGTTTAAGAGCGGCTTCAATTCCAGATCACACACACACACGCACACACTTTCAACGAACGGACGGCTTGAAGAACGTTCTGAAGAAAAGTGCCGATTGTGGATCCCAACGCAAAGAGAAGTGCCTTTTTGTATTTACAGGGTGGGGGAAATTGCTCGTGGGGTAGTGGGAAAGTAAGGAAAGAGGAGAAGGGGAGGGATTGCTGGGGAAATGGAAGGAAATGAGGAAGTAGAGGACTTGGCCCAAGCAGACCGCCGAAAAGTAAACAAACGACCGCAAGCCCAACTGGAAGACGACGAAATGTCTAATAAGAATGTAAAGATTAGAAGTATAGATAGGAGCAATACAGTAGAAAGTGATGAGAATATTTTCAAGGGATTTAAAGAGGGTGGGGGGACACAAACCCCCCCCCCCCCGACTGACAAGACTAGAGGAGAAGGTTGATAAGGTAATCGAGGACTTGGAGCGTAGGTTCGGTCATATGAACACCATTTTACAAAGGGTTGAAAGATTGGAAGAACTAGAAAAGGCGAATAAAAACTTAACTGATGAAATAGAAGACCTAAAAAGACAGTTAAGAGATGTAAAGGTGGAGAATGAGGAATTGAAGAAGAATAGTAAAGAAAACAGAGAGACAATAGCTAAAGAAGCTAAGAACTGGACAGCAACCCAAGAAGGAAATAAGGTTTCATTCACTGACATAGTCAAACAGCAATTGAAAGAACATACTGAGGACTCAGTTATTAAAGTGATGAGACAAAAGGAGAATATAGTAAGAGATTTAGCAGACAAGAAGAAATGTATAATTATATTAGGAATGGAAGAAAAACACAACCCAGATAGAACCACAAGAATCAAAGAGGAAAATGAAAAAGTAAGCCAATTACTAGAGTCAGTTCAGGAAGATGAACCAGAAATTATGAAACAAATCGAAGAGAAATTTAGACTTGGAAAGTATAGCACAGATAAGACCAGACCAATTAAGATTAAATTCAAGTCACAAACAACGGCAGAGAATATCTTATCCAAAACAGGGAAACTAGCAACAAGTGAACAATATAAAAAGGTATGGATAAAAAGGGAAATGAATAAAGAGGAAAGAGAAGAAGAAAAGCAAAAAAGACTTGAAGCTAAGAAAAAAAAAACGAGAACAAAACGGAGTCAGAGAAAGAGAGATTCTATTGGAGAGTAGTGAATATGAAACTAAGGAAATTCGACATACAAAAGAAAAACATAAGGGAAACAGAGAACACAATGGAAGTGGCAGAAAACTAAGAGTGTCTTACACAAATATAGATGGATTAATAACAGGATTGAATGAGCTGAATGATTATTTGAAGGAAAAAGAACCGGACATAATGGGAATTGTAGAAACAAAATTAAAAGGCCCACTACCACCCAACAGTGTAGGACATGATGCATACAATTATTGGATTAGAAACAGAGAGAAAAAGCAAGGGGGTGGAGTTATGTTCCTGACTAAGAAGGATATAAACGTGAAGGGTGTCATATATGGAAAGAATACAGTAGAGATGATTATGATAGAAGTGGAAGACAGAGATAAGAAGAGCAGAAAATTTGTGATAAATTATGTGCCTCCGAAAACAGCCTCATGGGAGCAGAGTGAACATAAAAGTATGTTAGAGGACACAAGGATAACATTAAACAAGAAAATGGAAGAGGGAGGAAGAATAGTTATGATGGGCGACTTTAATTGCAAAGAAATCTGCTGGGAAGAAATGACAGTAAAGGGTGGAGACGACTCATGGGGAAACGCTCTACTTGAGATGATTATTGACCACACAATGACACAATGGATACAGGAGAACACTAGGTATAGAAATGAAGAAGAACCATCGAGACTAGACTTATTAATTACATCTGAACCTAGAATAGTGGACAAGATTGAATATAAAACACCAATAGGTAAAAGTGACCACATATTGATTGAACTGGAACTTAATGAAGAAAAATATATTAAAAGAAATGAACAATATAGAAAAGGAAGAATGATGTATGAAAAAAACAAACTTTGATAAAATAAGAGAATTCTTTCAACAAGAAAAATGGGAAGAAATATTCAAAGAAGAAACATCAGTGGAAGAGAAATGGAATATTTTGACAAAAAATTACAAAAAAGGAGTGGAAAAGTATGTCCCAAGACAAAAACAAGAAAAAGAATATGTAAAATGCTGGTACAACAAAAGTTGTAGGGAGTTAAAAGACAAAAGAGACAAAGCCTGGACCAGATGGAAAAAAGACAGAAGACCTGAAAAATGGAAAATATATACCGGTTATAGAAATGAATATGTTCAAACGTGCAGAGAGGAAAAGAGAAAATATGAAAAAGACGTCATAGAAAAATGTAAAGATCAACCAAAACTATTCTACAGATTTGTAAACAATAAACTGAAAAACAAACAGGACTTGGAGAAATTAAGACAAGGGGGAGTTGAATACACTGAGGAAATGGAAATGGCGGAAATTATGAACAAACATTTTAAATCAGTGTTTACAAGGGAGAACATACAACCTGAAGAGATTGAATGGAAAGAGAAAGTCCCCCCTATAGAAGAAATAGAAGTATCAAAGAATGAAATATTGATACACTTGAGGAATCTTGATGTCAGAAAATCGCATGGACCAGATGAAATAGCAAACTGGATACTGAAAGAATGCAGGAATGAACTGGCAGACAAAATACATAGCATAATAAGCAGTTATTTGAAAGAAGGAAAAATTCCAGAAGATTGGAAAAAAGCAAACATAGTACCTATATATAAAGGAGGAAATAAAGAAGAACCTACCAACTATAGACCAGTCTCTCTAACAAGTACAATAGCAAAAATTTGTGAAAGAATTATCAAAAGTAGATGGGTAAAATACTTGGAAAAAAACAACGTACTAAATCCAAGGCAATCTGGATTCAGACAAGGACGATCATGCGTCACCAATTTAATATGTTTCTATTCAAGGCTAATAGATATAATACAAGAAAGAGATGGATGGGCTGATTGTGCATTTCTAGACCTAAAAAAAGCTTTTGACAAAGTACCACATAAGAAGTTGCTTAAGAAATTAGAATCTGAAGGAGGAATACAAGGTAAATTGCTAAATTGGATGGAAGGCTTTTTGCAAGAAAGAAAAATGAGAGTAGTGATAAGAGACCAGCACTCAAAATGGAATGAAGTAATAAGCGGTGTCCCGCAGGGAACAGTTCTGGCCCCAATAATGTTTGCTATATATATTAATGATATGGATGAAGGAATTGAAAGCTATATGAGCTTCTTTGCAGATGATGCAAAACTACTGAAAAGAGTGAAAACTGAAGAAGATTGTGAATCACTACAGAGAGATCTAAATAAAGAACAGGAATGGAGTAGGAAGTGGGAGATGGAGTTCAATACAAAAAAGTGTAGTATAATGGAATTTGGAAAAAGCAAAAACAGAATAACAGGATCATATAATTTGGGAGAAGAAGGAATAAAAAAAGTAGAAAATGAGAAGGACCTGGGAGTCATTGTTATGAATAATATGTCACTTGAGAAACATATAAATAAGATTTTTGGAGAAACTTATAATTTAATAAGAACAATCAAAGTGGCATTTACATACCTGGATGAAGAAATGGTGAAGAAAATCCTAATCACCCTGATAAGACCAAGATTGGAATATGCAGCAACGATATGGTCACCAAGTACAAAAAAATGTATAAAAAAAAACTTGAAAGAATACAAAGAGCAATTACAAAATTGGCACCAACACTCTCAAAACTATCATATGAAGAGAGACTACAAAAACTTGAACTACAGACACTAGAGCAAAGAAGAGAGAGAGGAGATTTGATAGCTATTTACAGAATCATGAAAGGCATAGAAATTACTGATAGAGAGAATCTGATAAAATGGGATGACAGAAATACAAGAGGACACGGAAAGAAAATAAAAAAAAGACAGCTCTAGAAGAGACTTGAAAAAGAACAGCTTTCCTCACAGAGTAATAAACAGTTGGAACAAGTTAGATGAGAAAGTAGTGTGTGCAAAAACAATACATGAATTTAAAAATAGTTTAGATAAAATGAGATATGAAGACGAGACCCCACGAGCATAGCTCCCCTTCCCGTAAAATACAACTAGGTAAATACATACATACATATATATATATATATATATATATATATATATATATATGTATATATATATATGTATATATATATGTATATAAATATGTATATATATATGTATATATTTATATATATATGTATATATATGTATATATATATATATACATATATATATACATAATCGACTTCGGTGGTGACAGCAATACTT
Source organism: Oratosquilla oratoria (assembly GCF_046742065.1). NCBI lineage: Eukaryota > Metazoa > Arthropoda > Malacostraca > Stomatopoda > Squillidae > Oratosquilla > Oratosquilla oratoria. Next base: position 26,085,355 of record NC_134816.1, on the reverse strand, counting down.
ACTAAGTCATTAGGCTTATCATATTTCTCAAGTCACCATTATTTGGTATATTTGATTTTTCTCATAGGAGGTGCTCTTGATTATATACTACTCTACAGAGGCGTTACAAACATCTTGCCCTTCCATTCGTCAATTGAAAGATAATAATATTTACCATTTGTAACCTTGCATTTCTTGGGTGCCAATCAAACAAACGCTAATGCACCATGTTTCAAGGGCTTTGGCGTCAGGGGCTCAGGTCGGGAGTGCTTGGCTTGGGTGCAGTGCAGCGTTGCCGTTTCGTGGAAATATCGCTCATGGTGACGGAATCTAGCGAGAGTTGGCAACTGGCGTGGATAATGTGGACGGATTCCTACACAGTGTGGAAAAATATTTCCACATTTTCTATCTGCTTTGGGGCCTCTAGCTTATTGTATGCAAAGTTATGTTTAGTTAATGTTATACGTAAAATGGATTGCTGATAACCCAATTTTTCATTAAATACCTATATCTATGAACTAACAATCGTAAAATTGCAATTATACAAGAGAAGGGTGTTATACGTAGAAGGGATTGCTGATAACCCAACTTTCCATTAAATACCTATATCTATAAACTAAGTTGTAAAATTACAACGATACAAGAGCAGGGTGTTATACGTAAAATGGATTGCTGATAACCAAATTTTCCATTAAATACCTATTTACACTAACAGTCGTAAAATTGCAGTGATACAAGAGAAGGTTGTTATACGTAAAATGGATTGCTGATAACCAAAATTTCCATAAAAAGCCTATTTACACTAACAGTCGTAAAATTGTAATGATGCAAGAGAAGGGTGCTTAGCAGAGGAAGGTAACATGGTCAAGGTGTAAGCAGCGTTGCCGTTTCGTGGAAATATCGCTCATGGTGAGGGAATCTAGTGAGTGTTGGCAACTGGCGTGGATAACGTGGACGGATTTCTATACATTGTGGAAAAATATTTCCACATTTTCTATCTGCTTTGGGGCCTCTAGCTTATTGTGTGCAAAGTTACGTTTAGTTAATGTTATACGTAAAATGGATTGCTGATAACCAAATTTTCCATTAAATACCTATATCTATACACTAACAGTCGTAAAATTGCAATGATACAAGAGAAGGGTGCTTAGCAGAGGAAGATAACATGGTCAAGGTGTAGGTTTGTGAGGTCCAATTATTCAGCTGAAACGGAGAGAGTAACATATTGCTTCTTCTACAGGTGTCGCAACTCAAGGTATGTGAAAATGAGGTAAATAATGATGGACCAAGTGAAGAGCTTTTCCATACAGAGGATAACCTAAATACAGAAAATCAGCAGAATGAATCAGAAAATACTAGTAATGACGACCAAAATGAGATAAACAATGATGGACCAACTGAAGAGCTTTTCCATACAGAGGATTCCCTAAATACAGAAAATCAACAAAATGACCCAGAAAATACTAGTAGCGAAGACCAAAGTGTGCTCCGTTTTTATGAGCCAAATGACGAGTTTCCGATCCATACAGTAGAAAATCTTAGCGAAGACTATGTCAGTAGTACTGGGGAAAACCCTGACAGAGATTTCCTCAGTGATAGTGATACTGATCAAGAAAATACCGTAGAGAATCCATATACTACCTCCTCAGACTCGGATCCCTCTTCACAATCACAAGTGCCACAATTTGAATACGACGGTGACTATGACAGTGATAGGTCAGACAACTCTTTAAGACCCTTTAAAAGGAGGAAATATTAGGTGAGTTTTGTTCAGTAAAATAATTATGTTACGTTATTATCATTTACCTTATTAGGGAAAGAATTAGCGGTATTCTAATATTCATCGGTTTATAATGGTATATGCTTCAATAGTATTATTTATATGTGTTTTCTTTCTCATCTAATGTTTAGAGAACTCTGTTGGTGGCAACACTCCTATTCCACATTGTTGTGTGTGTCCGTTCTGCCGATAGAAATTCCGTCAATCACATACATGGAATAGCTTAGTCCTTGTTCAGTTTTCGATCAAAGAAAACGTGTGGAAAAAATAGGGTGTGGTATACTGGTATTCTGGCAACGCTGCTCCACACAACTAACGCAACACTGTGAGGGGAAGACAGGCGGTCTAAAGCGTACCAATGGTGGGAGAAGGACAGGGACATTATAATACGTTCCTTTTTGAACTTGTAAGTTAATGAATATTGACGTCTTACATTAATATTTATTAAGGAATTATACTGATTTCACTCGTTTATACTCTAAACCATAAGATAACAATGATGCAATATTTTCCAACATGAGCATGCCTGAAGATTTTCTGGGTTACAGGGGTAATACAGTCGTATCAGATGTTTGTCCAGCATGTGGGCGAAGATGTTACTTTGGCGCGAAAAATAGACGTGGGCTTATAAAGTAAAAATAGCTTGTCATATCCAAGAACTGAAATAATCCGCTCGATAAGTTTGGTAATAGACTGATCAATTTCACATTTTTTATGTTGCTTTGGTATTTTATTTGCCTAAGGAAATTCTTATAAGTAACACATCGGCAGAATCGAAGAACAACGTCAATTAATTTCTAATCTTTAAAATTTATGTCATATAATTTCTGGCGGGACTGTTTCACCTTTGCCTGAAAGTGATTTTTATTCTACGAAATCATCTTTGCCTGAAAGTTATTACTATTCTATGAAAAAACAAGTTATTAAACGTCAAACAATGGTAGCGTTATCTAATGTTATACAGATAACGCCACCAATTTTTGACAAGAACTTCGAATGTTGTAATTACATCCACTGCACTCGGACGGGAGTGGGAGTGGAGGCCGTGAATAAAGATATGTCCGATTGGATGGGCAAATTTTACACAAAATTACATACATTAAGGGAGAGCGACTGGAGGAAGTGGATAGTTTTAAATACTTGGGTGCAAGTGTAGCAGGAAAAGGTGGAGTGAAGGTGGAGGTAGAATGTAGATTGAGAGAAGCGAGTAAATGCCTTGGTGGTTTAAAGAGTGTAATGAGGAATAGACATTTGGGAATGGATGCGAAGAGGAGACTGTATGAAGGAGTGATTGTGCCAACAGCACTGTATGGGGCAGAAACGTGGAACATAAGAGAAGAAGAGAGAAGGAGTTTGAATGTGTTTGAGATGAGGTGTCTGAGAAGTATGGTGGGGGTTACTAGGCTGGATAGAGTGAGAAATGAGGAGGTGAGGAGGAGAACAGGGGTGAAAAAGGATTTGGGAGATAGGGTTGATGAAAGAATATTAGGATGGTTTGGACACATGGAAAGAATGAGTGAAGAAAGACTAGTAAAAGAGGTATGGAAGGCAGATGTGGAGGGAGTGAACATGAGGGGACGTCCTAGGATGAGGTGGATGGATGGGGTGAAGGGGGCTTTGGGGAAGAGGGGAATGTCTGTTGAGGAAGGAAGGGAGAGGAAGGAAGACAGAGGTGAGTGGAGAATGGTTGTATATGGATGATGTTGTGACTGCATGAGGAGGAATGGGCGGGGGGGTGGGGTTGGGGTAGTATGTGTGAGTTAATTTTGACGCAGCCCGAAGGGATTTCTCCCCGTCCTTGCCTTATATGCAAAGGGGGACAGAGAGGGGGGGTCGCCGATTAAATGAAGCGGCCTTGCTGTGGATGTACTGTGTCTTGCGACACTGCTTCTGACCCAGGGCGGTGGGCAGGGTGCAGGGATGACCCGTCATCCAGGAGGTGCTCAGATGAGAGGAAGGGTGGGAGGGGTGTGGAGTGTATTTAGGGATGAAATGGGTGGGAGTGTTTTTATGCCTTTCCCTTTTTGGCTACCTCCCTTGGAAGGGGGAAAAAGCCTTGGTATATGTATGTATGTAAATTCATGCTCACTATCGGTCAAAGATAATGTTAACCGCTTCACCGTCATTAAACCAGGTATTTATTTTTTAACTTTCCTGGAAATTGTACTTCCGTCGCTCAATACAGTTCATGGGCGTGGTTCGTAGAGGACTCATTCTTGCTCTTTGGATTAATGGACTGACCTTGAGACCATTTGCCCCTAGCCATTACTACATCACGTCAATTTGTTCCACTTGACCGCCGCCCACAGTACTGAGGCAGCATTTTTTTTTTCTTACTGAGTTATGGTCTTGTTAGATCTTAAGTGTTCCGTGAATGGGTTTGAATAAGTCTTTTGCAACGCTGGGATATTTGAGTTAGATGATTAGATCTCTTAATGCCAATCATATGAAGTCAGTCTTCTATATTCTGGTCTCTTTAAGATTATCATGGATATTATCCTTTGTATTTTTCCTCTGCACCTTTTTTATATTATCAACATCTTTAAAATTAGGTTATTCATTTTTCACTGCTGACAGCACTCTGGATGTGGTCCTACTAGGTGCAGTGTTTGCAGTGTTTTTGTCTATTATTCTTTTGATACTTCTCCAAGTTTGGTTTGCTTTTGTCACTTGTATGTACATTGTACTTGGAGTTGCTCTCTATATATAAACCAGAATTCTTCTTCCCCCTTGAAAGTGGGATAGCCAAGGCTTGCACCCATCCCACATCCATCCAACACCCACTTATTTCCCTATTATCTCATTTACTTGTGGATGAAGGGCCATCCCTGACCCCCGCCTACTGTCCAGGTCAGAAACAATGCAGCCTGACAGCGTATGCTTGAATTCCTACATCTTTCTCATGATCTTTATTTGGAATTTCACTTCCACCTTATCTGTGAATCTGGTATGCAATTCTCCATCTGTACTTATACACTTAGTTTTTTTGATATTACAGAGTGGACAGGGACCAATGACAGGTACCAGCACAAGGAGGTCCTATGATAGGGTCATCAGAGCATCCTCTCTCTGGTGCCCATCTTCAAACCTTGTCAACTTTTTCACTTCCGTTTGAAAATTCAGTCACAAGGGGCTAACATTTAGTTTTCAGACAGCCCAAGAACTCTCTTGTCAACTTCATCTGTATTTCCTCCATCTTTAAATACAAAGAGGGCTGACAACCAGTGACAGCTCCCTTTGTACTGCTTTCAGCATATCAAAAGCCTTGGAATAATCAAGATATGTTGCATGCAAAGGGTATCCAGTCAATATACAAGGTCTGTGTCATATAAAAATAAAGTAAGATTAATCAGAAAATAGGGGTATTCCATTGTTGTGGTGGTACATTATAATTCAGGACATATTTGATATCTTGGATGAGATTATTGAAAAATTGAAACATTACTATGGGATAATGAAATAGTTATTGCATATGTTTGCAGGAAGATGTACTGTGCAGAACTGTACTGTGATACTATTTTATTGAGGCTTAAGTTTAATATGCTAAAATGAGTTTGTTTGATTTATTTGATACATACATATATATATGTATATACATATATATAATATATATATATATGATATATATATATACATATATATATATATATATATATATGTATATATATATAATATATATATATACATATATATATATGTATGTATATATATATATATATATATATATATATATATATATATATATATATATATATATATATATATGTATATGTATATGTTTTCCATTAAGGGGTTCAGATGGGCATAAAGGAGTGAAAATACTAAAAGGAAAGTACAGTATGAATGAAAAATTACTCTGGTATAATGAAATAGTTATTGTATATGTCCGCAGGAAGATGTATTGTGCAGAAGAGTACTGTGATACTATTTTAATGATGTTTAAGTTTAGTGTGTTAAAATGAGTTTATTATAAATATATATATATATATATATATATATATATATATATATATATATATATATATATATATATATATATATATATATATATATATTTCCCTTCTATTAGGAGGTAGGGGGTCTAGATAGATTTAAAGTAGAAATACCAAAAGGAAAGTACAGTAAAGAGGAAAATAGATGACACCAGTATATATATATATATATATATATATATATATGAATATATATATATATATATATACATATACAGTATGTATATATACATATATATGTATATATATACATATGTATGTGTATATATATATATATATATATATATTTTTTTTTTTTTTTTTTTTTTTTTTTTTTTTTTTTTTTTTTCCTCTCCCCTTCTATTAGGGGGTAGGGGGTCTAGATGGATTTAAAGGAGTAAAAATACCAAAAGGAAAGTACAGTAAAGATGAAAATAGATGACACCAGTAATTTAGTCTTTTATCAAAGAAGGGGATTTTCATCACCATTTTAGTATGCTTTGAATGAATTAATTGATAATGAAAACATCACATTAAAAGATTAAGTACAGAAAAAATGAGGTTTATATATATCATGTTACTAAATATAAATAATTGTACATTTATGTAGATGAGACATTCCATTATATGGAAAGACCTTCAAGAGTCACAAATTAGAATAATTACAAAATGAAAATACCAATGCACAGGATTAAAATCCAAGGACAACAAAAAATAGTTGGTGCAAACGAGCTACCTAGCCCTGTGAATTACCATTGGAAACACATATTCAAGTGAAATTATAAAAGTAAAATCTGTCATGAAAGCTTTTCAATCAGTGTGAATAAAGTTTTTAGTCAGCAAATCATTTGCTGTTTTTTCATTAAGTATAGATAGTAACAAATTACAGTTTTAACTGAGTGTAACATACATGCATGTGCTCTCTGGTATTGTACACTCAAGCTTGCAACCTTTTCACTTATAAATTGGTATTATACACTTTCTTAGTCCTCAACTATTCTACACTTATCACATGTAACACATCCATACTAATTAGTCATTTCCAGTCCTACAGCCTTCCCATATTTTTAAAATATATGCTTCATAAAAGTATTTGATAATTATTTTCAGCTGAACAATGCCAACTAACATAAATGTTATTTTGGATCATCCTGATATTGTGTACTTCCCTGGACAAACCATCACTGGGAGGGTTAATCTGACTAATACTTCTCCAAAGAATTGTCGTGGTAAGTTTTTTGTATTTAGAGACATGATTATTTGGTTTTAACCTGACATAGGAAGAATTTGCAAATTTGTAATAGTTTAGTATGAATATTGTATGCACCAATACAAAAACTGTGTGCTCTCAGTTTTAGAGAACTTGTAGGTTGTTTGAATTTTCCCATTTTATGTTTAGTAGAAATTGTTGTTGCTGGTTACAAGAAGGCTCCAAGTCTTCTGCAAGATAGATCAGGGTTAATGAATTTATTGATTGAGAGAAAGGACTTCTTAAAGGGTTACTCTTATATTAATATTACATAGTCCAACTGGTGCTATTGATTTGTTGTTGTCATCAAACTTTACCTAGAATGTGAAAAAAACTATTGCCAGCTTTTTAATGTGGGATAATGAGTTGAAATTTGCGGGCCAAAAATATATGAGAAGGTCCAAGGACCATTACCAGCCATTGTGAGGTCATGGGATTCTAGTCATGGATACTTGAGGCAATAGTTGAAATTATGGGTATCCCAGACAAGGGGTTGATGATCATTTTCTGCCTGAGACTCCCAACTTGAAATGTTATGAGCGTTTGTATTGAGAAATTTATTCTTTACAGGTGTGAAGGTGAAATTTAAGGGGTACAGCAAAGTACACTGGACTGAGAGTGAAAAGGAAGGTGATAAACAGGTTACCAAACATTATCGCTCCAGTGAGAGTTATTACAACACCAAGTACTATGTCTTGGGAAATGGTAAGACATTAGCCATTGTGATCAAATTAAGCTTTGTATGTTACTATCACACAAACACATAAACACACACACACATAGTAACATAGTCCTTATTAGAAATTTTAATTATGCTGATGTCAAGTGGGAGGAATAGGAAGCAAGTAGCAAAGCAGATTCCTGGGGAAGTACACTGTTGAGTATAGCAATGAAAGAAAACAATGATCCATTGGGTAAAGGAAGTGACCCAGGTAAGAGGAGATCACACTCCCACAAGATTAGACATGTTACTAACCAAAGAGCCATACATCATCAGCTCCTTGAACTACCTATGCCATATAAGAAAAAATTACTTTGTTACAATTTAATTTCAGCTGGAGGATGAGGAAATAGAGCCATAGAATGAATCACACAGGCAAGGGAGACTCAATTTTAGAAAAGTAGATTACTTAGGGTTGAGAAAATTCTTTGAAACAAACTGGGAGGAATTCATGAATACCACAGAAATAAGGAGTAAATAGGAAATCTTGACATTTACAACCTAGAAGTGAACAAACATGTGCCAAAGGCTAGAGAAGGGAAGAAACAAAAACAGTATTGGTTTAACAAAAAGTGTGAGGTTACAAAAAAAGCCAGGGGTGTGATTTGAGGAAAATGGAGAAAGGAAAGAAGCAATAAAAAAAAAAAAACTTACAAATGAGCTAGGAATGACTTTTCCAGATTTCACAGGAAGGAAGAAAGCAATTTTGAAAGAGGTGTAGTAGGAAAATGCAAAGGTGTACCAAAACTGTTTGACAGGCTCATAAAAGGTAAATTGAGACACAGGGAAGAAAACACCAAGTTAATTGTAGATGGTGAGGTCTTTGAAGAGGCCTCAGCTGAGGCAGAAATAATGAATGAAGGTTTCCAATTGGTCTTCACCAAAGAGTGTAACTTTTTGGAGAAAAGCAAGGGGAGCAAAAAACAAGGTTTAGCAGATATAAATTTAGAAATAAGGGAAGTGCTCAACCTCCTTGGATCATTGGCTGTGAAAACTGACTTGAAGTGTTCATCTGTGTACTCCATATTTCCATGACATAGTTTCAACATTTCCTGTTTATTTTCAAGTTTATTTTAGTGACATCTACAAACTTACATCACTATTAATTCCATTGTCCAAGTCATTTATATGCATGATGAACAGTAAGGGACTCAAAACAGAGCCTTGGGGTTGGAAAATACCAACACAGAATAGTCCAAGGGCTGGATAATATCAACACAGAATAGGCCAGGCCACAGAAATAATTGCCCCAGATGCAACCATCACACAGAGGACACTGAACACCTGATATAATGCCCCACCTCAGCCACAACCAGATAACCATATATTTCTTCCATAAGTGAGTTATGGACCAATCCAGAAGCTGTTGCCAATTGCATGGCACTCATAGGTCTCCTGAAAAAGACCGAAGATAATGAATTGTTTGATGGATTGGTGCAATGCTAAAGAGATTCTTTCTCTTACTCTTCAATTATCATACCTATCCTAAATAACTATACTTAAGATTCATGTCTAGTTCCAGTTTCAACTATATCACCTGGATGTTCCAGGAGTTTATGCCTATTCTTCTTTTTTCAGGAAGTGTATGCAAGTTGCCACCTGGCAACCACACATTCAACTTTAGTTTTATGTTGCCACCCAACCTTCCTTCTTCATTTGAATCTGAGCATGGAAAAGTGCGCCATGAAGTCTCGGCTGCACTTGATCTTCCCATTGCTTTCGACAAAAAATGTAAAAAGTTTGTGTCAGTTAGCAGCCTCTATGACCTCAATACTATTCCAGGTGTTAATGTAAGTGGTAAGATAGATGATATACAAGTAGTTGTATATCCTTTAGCCCATTGCTGCAGGTTTAAATTTAGTAAATGTCAGATCATTCACTTGAGTATGTTAAAGTTCCTTTAGCAAAAGAGTCCAGATTGTCTTAGATATATGTGTGTATAAACATATATATATATATATATATATATATATAGTTTGCTCTTAAATTCATGTATTGTTTTTGCACACACTATTGTTTCATCCAGTTTGTTCCAAGTGTCCACTGCTCTGTGTGGAATACTGTGTCAAAATATCATTCACACTTCATGTCTCACCCCCCATCCCCAACCCACTTCCTTCCATGCATACAGCATCATCCATACACAACCATTCTCCATTCATCCCTATCTTCTGTCTTCTTCCATTCTTCCTCAACAGACATTTCCCTCTTTCCCAGTGCCCATTTTACCCCATCCATTCAGCTCATCCTTGGTTGCCCCCTCATGTTCACTCCTCCACCTCTGCCTTCCACACCTCTTTTTTCTAATTTTTCTTCACTCATTCTTTCCATGTGGCCAAACCATTCCAGTACTCTTTTATCAGCCCTATGTCCCAACTCCCTTTCCAATTATAACCCAACATAAAAGCTACTAAATAGGAGGTAAGGGAGCATAAAGAAGAAATTTAAATATATTGAGATGAAGAATTTGAGAAGTGTATTGGGGTTTATGAGAATGGATAGTGAGAAATGAGGAAGTGATGCAGCCCATTAGGCTGCAGCAGTTTATCATCTATTCAAAACCATTGTCCACTCACTCCTATATCTTGTTCCTTCCCTACTCAACAGACATTCATTCAGTTTTCATCAGGTTTACCATTCTCTCCTCATTTTCTTGAAGTTCTTTAAATAAGCCTTTCACATCAGTTTTTTCATCATGATAGTGATGTTAGCTGGGAACCAATGATCTATATTGTGTCTTCTTTTGCAGAGCCCTGTCCAGGAGAATAGAACAAAACATCTTTGTTGTTGGTGCTGTAAATCAGGACCAATATCTATTGTTCTGAATATTGATAAGACAGGCTTTGTCTCAGGGGAAAGCATGTCTATCAATGCTGAGTGCACCAACATGAGCAATCGATCTATGAACAAGACAAAAGCCAAGATTGTACAGGTCAGTATGAAAGAAATTTTCATTGTGTAAATGCCATTGCCCTCACCACTTGGAGGAATATTGTAAATGTTATAATGCACTGGTAAGATATATGTAATCAGATTGCTAATGCTTAATGTTGCAAACATGCAAGGGTCATTTACCTCAGTATCACCAAAGCTGATATTATATGTCTCTGAGGTAAATTAGATCTATCTGTTACTACATACATACACATACCAAGGCTTTTTCCCCCTTACTAGGGAGGTAGCCAAAAAGGGAAAAGGCATAAAATCATTCCCACCCATTCCATTCCTGAAAACACTCCACACCCCTCCACCCTCCCTCCCATCTTAGCACCTCCTAAATGATGGGTCATCCCTGCACCCTGTCCACTGCCCTGGGTCAGAAGCAGTGTCGCAAGACACAGCACATCCATAGCAAGGCCGCTTCATTAAATCGGCGACCCCCCCCTCTCCGTATCCCCATATAAAGGAGAGGAAGGGGAGAAATCCCTTCTGGCTGCATCAAAATTTTGCTCACACACACTACCTAACCCCCTATCCCCCCGTCCTTTCCACCTCATGCATCACAACATCTTCCATATACAACCATTCTCCATTCACCCCTGTCTTCTGTCCTCTCCCGTCCTTCCTCAACAGACATTCCCCTCTTCCCCAAAGCCCCCTTCACCCCATCCATCCATCTCATCCTAGGACGTCCCCTCATGTTCACTCCCTCCACATCTGCCTTCCATACCTCCTTTACCAGTCTTTCTTCACTCATTCTTTTCATGTGTTCAAACCATCCTAATACTCTTTCATCAACCCTATCTCCCAACTCCCTTTCCTCCTCACCTCCTCATTTCTCATTCTATCTAGCCTAGTAACCCCCATCATACTTCTCAGACACCTCATCTCAAACACATTCAAGCTCCTTCTCTCTTCCTCTCTTATGTTCCATGTTTCTGCTCCATACAGTGCTGTTGGCACAATCACTCCTTCATACAGTCTCCTCTTAGCATCCATTCCCAAATGTCTATTCCTCATTACACTTTTTAATCCACCAAGGCATTTACTCGCTTCTCTCAATCTACATTGTACCTCCACCTTTTCCTGCCACATTTGCACCCAAGTATCTAAAACTATCCACTTCCTCCAGTTGCTCTCCCTTAATGCTCACTTCCAGATTACTGCCACTTTCACCCCTTGTACATCTCATCACCTTACTTTTACCCACATTTATCTTCAGCTTTCTTCTATCACACACTCTCCCAAACTCTGTCACCAACTTCCTCAATCCCTCCTCCGATCCTGCCACAAGTGCAGTGTCGTCCACAAACGACAGCTGGCTCACCTCCCACTTTTCTCCATTTTCTTTAACCATCTCCAATCCCTGACCCACTACCCTTGCATTTACCTCTCGCACTACCCCATCCATGTATAAGTTGAACAGCCAGGGTGACATAACGCATCCTTGACGAAGTCCCACCTTTACCTCAAACAACTCACTCTCTCCATTTCTAATCCTGACACAAGCTCTACTACTTTCATAAAAACTCTTGACAGCTCCGAGAAGCTTTCCTCCTATCCTGTATATCCGCATAACCTCCCACAGTGCCTTTCCGTCAACCCTGTCGTAAGCCTTTTCCAGATCCATAAAGGCCCAGAAAACATCCTTCCCGTTTCCTATAGCTTTCTCACATATCTGTCTTACCACAAAAATCTGATCTACACAACCTCTACCTGTCCTAAATTCACACTGTTCCTCACCAATTACTCCCTCTGTTCCTCTCCTAATCCTCTCAATCAAGATCCTCCCATAAGCCTTCCCAACTACACTTAACAGGCTAATCCCTCTGAAACTACTACATTCACACTTGTCCCCCTTTCCCTTGTAAAGTGGAACTATACAAGCACTCCTCCAGTCCTCCAGCACTCTACCTTCTCACCAGCAAACATTAAATAACCTCACCAACCAGTCCACCATCACTGTACCTCCTTTTTTAAGACATTCTGCATGGCATCCATCCAGGCCAGATGCCTTACCTGCTTTCATCATCTTAACTGCTGCCTTCACTTCATCCTTCCTTATTTCTCCTCCATTTTCCTCACTCATCACGGTCATTTTCTTAGCATTTCCCACTGCAGCTATCTTTCCCTCCCTATCCTCCTTCACATTTATCAACTCTCTCTAGATAAAGAATACTGAGAATCCCTTCCAGCTTCATGAATGAAATGAATACTTTTATTATGTGTTCATCATAACTGAAGATGTCCAGATGCAGTTCTCTGGAAGAAAGTCTGTCTTACTGGGGTCCATATCATAGGAATCAATCTGTTATCCTAGTTCTCATGCAGGAGACTCCAGGCACTAGCAGGCTGACTATGGCTACCTGCCTAGCCAGTAGGTCTCCTAGTGAAAAGATTTTATGAAGATGTCTGGTGGGAGTGGATCAGTTGACCCATTGTCCCAGGTAACTTGCAGGAGACCCGTTCCTCACAGGTAGCTAGGAACAGCCACCAGATTGACCCACAAGTCACTCAAGGAATAAATACTGTGTTATTGTGTGGTTAGGATGAGAATAAGGCAGTGTAGGATGAAGTGTTCTTTATTTACCTAATTATAATTTACATAATTATACACTTATTTCCCTGTACTGGGTATTGGATACATGTTATTGTGAGGTAAAAATCTCCTCAGTAGCATGCAACTGATACAGTAGGGTCTATATGGGGCACCCCTACACACCAGAGCTACACATCATTTTGTGTTAGAGGAAATATCAACTTGTAGAGAAATGATGCTACTTTATTGTACTACAACTGTCCCTCCGATATGCTGTCCCCCACACTCTTTATACTGTCCTATACCACTTCTCTGAATACATATTTCTAATTTTGCCACACCTTGTGGTAGGGGAGAGAGAATACTGCCACCAAGTATTCCCATTTTGGTTGTAAAAGGTGATTAAAATGTGACAGAGGATTGGACTTGGGATCCTGTTCTCTGTAGCCCTTAAGGGTAAATTCCTAAAAAAAAAAGTTAAAGCATAAGAGGGTTTAAGAGGAGTTTTCCAACCAAAACCCTAAGGTTTAGGTCTCTTAATGTGCGTGAGTATGATAAATGATAGGCAGTATGTCTGTGAGAAGATAGATGTGTTGGCATTGAGTGAAGCAAAGTTGAAAGGGAGGGGTGAGATTGGGTTTGGGAGTGTAGTGGGGAGGGTGTCGGGAGTGTTGAGAGGACAAGGGAAGGAAGGGGTGGCTGTACCAGTAAGTAGTTACCTAACTGTAGTATACAGGAAATGAGCAATACTCATTAGGTCCTGTGTCCTGTTCTCTAATTTTCTAACATGCCTAGATTCAAATTCATGTACAATTCCAACTTGATCCATATATTTAATTTCCAATGATCATACAACCACTCCTTGTTTAACGACCTACTCGGTTAACGACAACGCGGAGTTACGACGGGCTTTATGACAGACCAATATTCGTTTAACGTAAATCTCCCGAAGTTACAACGTCGTGTATGATAATCAAGTTGGCTGAGGCAAATTTGTATGATGTTATAAATTAACTTGTATGGTGGATATTAGCTGTGAGGTAGTGTTCTGAAGCTTAGGTCTACATTACCATCCTGCAAGCTGCAAAAACTACCTGGAGTACAGTATATACCGGTATTGGTAAATTTTTAGTTTCAACCATGGGCGCAATATAGAAATAGAATATTAATTATTAATTTTGTAAATCATAATATATCAACGTAATATGCAATTTTTTGAGCGGAAATAAAAAAACAAAAAAGGTGCAAAAACAGATTTCGTAAGTAATGAAGTCATGTCAGACGAATGGTACACCATGTTTGTTATAATAGATGCCGACGTCGAAGAAATGAAAGGATGATAAATTCGTCTAACCTAAACTAAACTAACCTAACCTAACATAAATCATTACCTGCAAATTAAATGTCATCCAGCTCGTCCTCGTTGTCATGGTCGTGAGAGACGTTGGCAGGCTTTTCAACCACTCTCTCAGCTTGCAGGGTATACAAAGTTCTTGCAGCTTGAAGGAATGCATGTATCTCCGCACCATAACATTCCTTCAAGAAAATATACCTGCCGAGGTAGTCGGAAGTACCGAGGCCGTCAATTGACAGACGACAAGATGGCGTCCCGATCCTATGCTACCGACTTTGTTCATTAGCATATTTGCTTTTAGCAAGGTATTTTTTACTTTCATTTCCGCCCACAAAATTGCATATTACGTTGATACATTTTAATTTTCAAAATTGATAATTAATTTTCTATTGCTATATTGCGCCCATGGTCGAGTCTAAAAAAATACCCCGGTATTTAATATGGAATGTCAGCATACGTGGATTTGGTCTTATACGGTAATTTCATGAACCTAACCATGGTAAGTAAACAGTAAATAATGCTTTAATGTACTGTATAAAGGAGGGAAAATACACGAAAATAAAGATACATGTATTGCTGGACATTGTACATACAGTACATGTACGTATATGTATACACTTTCGCTTAACGACCAATTCGGTTAACGACGGCGCGCTGGTCCCAATTGTCGTTGTTAAACGAGGAGTGGTTGTACACTCAAACCTCGTTTTTCCAGATTAATTGGTGCAGCTACCTGTCCGGATAATGAAAAAATCCGGATATTGAAAATGTTTTGGTAAATTTTTAGTTTCAACCATGGGCGTAATATAGCAATAGAAAATTAATTATTAATTTTGTAAATTATAATATATCAACGTAATATGCAATTTTGTGAGCAGAAATAAAAACCAAAAAAGGTGCTAAAACAGATTTCGTTAAGTAACGAAGTCGTGTCGGACGAATGGTACGCCATGTTTGTTATGATAGATGCCAGCGTTGAAGAAATGAAGGGATGATAAATTCATCTAACCTAACCTAACCTGTGTTTGATATATCATTACCTGCAAATTAAATTTCATCCGGCTCGTCCTCGTTGACATTGTCGTGAGAGACGTTGGCGGGCTTTTCAACCACTTTCTCAGCTTGCGGGGTATACAAAGTTCTTGCAGCTTGAAGGAATGCATGTATATCTGCTCCATAACATTCCTTCAAGAAAATGTACCTGGCGAGGTACTGTCGGAAGTACCGAGGCTGTCAATTGACAGACGACAAGATGGCGTCCTGATCCTATGCTACCGACTTCGTTCATTAGCATATTTGTGTCCACACAAAACTTAGAACAGTAAATCAGTAACTTTGCCTTGGATTTTCTAATATCCGACACTGTTTGTTTGGCCACTCCAAATTCGTCACACACATTTCTTACACTTGCTCCTTCCACAAGTTTCTTGATTAAGTCCAATTTTTGCCGCACTGTTAGAGTAACTCGCTTTGGTTTCACGACTTTATTAGGCATGATGACACAGGTGTATTCGTAGTACTGTATAGTAGTATACTGTAAATAGGTGTTGTATGGCCTTTATCCCAAGACTAGCGTCGTTTATAAACCCCGCTGCACGCCATCTGATGTTTACATTTCAAACTACTGTAACTTTGTATCGTTCGCCTCGCGTATGTGGCAGTTTTTCGTTTTTTCAGGCAGCTAAATATTATTTTCGAAAATAATATTTAGCTGCCCAGCTGCTTCAAAATGGCTGGATAAACCGAAATCCAGATATGTGAAGGCCGGATAAACGAGGTTTGAGTGTATTTAGATTTGAACTAATGTATTGTTTAAGCTTGGGTTATATCACCTTCAAAGCTATTTCACACACACATTTATATGGAAGACTGTATTTCTTCACATCCTTTTGGCATGTGGTCTAATTTACTTCCATAACATCTCAAAGCCCTCCCATCTTTAATTAGATCTCTTCTATCAATGGAATCTATACCCTTTAGTGACTTGAGCACTATAATCTATCACTGCTTTCTCCTCATTCTTTCAAAGTTGATAGGCCCATTACTTTTCTCATATAGTTTATCTGCCAGGAGGTTCGACTGTATATATATTCATATATATATATATACATATATAAATATATATATATGTATACAGTATATATATTTAATTTTTTCTTTTTCTTTCAGAAAGTCACATATTATGCTGAGGGTGAATCAAAGAGCTCAACAAGGACAGTGGCCTCTTTAGAACACCCATCAATTCCTGGGGGTGAAAGTGACATCTGGTCAGGTGTGTTACTGAAAATTCCTCCACTGGCACCTTCAGAACTTCCAGGCTGCCAAAACATCATAATTAAATACACATTTGAGGTGGGATAAGCTGTTTTCATCAAGTTATTTACTAATTGATCTCTTAATTTCTGAGTCTTTGTGATCAATCAATCTGTTGCTCCTGTTCACTCTTGGGGAGGCCTGCAACTTCCAGGAAACTACTCATGAACACCTGTTTGGCCCATAAATTGTTCATTGAAAACATTTAGTGGAGCTGCCTGGGATGAGTGAAGGACTGTAGTATAATGTCCCCTATTTCTTTTGTGCTGTGGCTTCATGTAGGTATTTAGTGTCCATTGCCAGACCAGTCATTTTGTCAGTGTTATGGACGATGGTTTACCAGCACTTCTTATCTTATGGGCAATCCCACACTGCTGTCATGCACTATCTTATAATTCATATGTCAGATAAATTCTGTATCGGTACTCATTTAGTCCAGGGTGGTTATGTGAACATAATTATGTCACTACTGTTCTTACTTGTCTTGGAAATGATTTCCCTACTGGGTTAATTTCTTAGGGAGTTGGTTGGAGTATAGAATATCTATATGTCTATTGATATACCAGTTGGCCGTCTATTGAACCCCTAACAATGGGGTACTTGAATATATGTTCTGGCAGGACCTGATGGGCCATATAAGGTTGGTGTATACCTTGGCTGGCCATCTCCTTTGCAAGTGGAGAAAAGGCTTTGTGGTATACTGTTTGCATTTATTTTAAGACTTTCTGCACAAGTATGTTGCTGAGTTTATATGGTAAAGCATGGTAGCTCTTTCAGTTGCCATAGTTCCAAATACTGTTGATATTATTAGTAGTATTAGTATTATTAAATGAGGAGGTGGGGAGAGCAGGGCTGGGAAAGGAGATGGCAGACAGGGCTCATGAAAGAGTAAAGGAATGGTTTGGATACATGGAAATAATGAGTGAAGAAAGATAAGCAAAATAGTGTGGAAGACAGAGGTGGATGGAGTGAACTTGAGAGAATGACCAAGGATGAGATGGGTGGATTTGAGCAAGAATTAAGTGACTTTTGAAAAAGTGAGGGAGAAGGCAGGGGATAGGGGTGAGTGGAAGTTGGCTGTGTTTGGAGGATACTTTGATGCAGCTCAAAGGGATTTCTACCTGTCCTCACTGTTTTCCACATAAGGGGACAGAGAGGGATTGTTGCCAATTAAGTAAAGCAGTCTTGCTGTGGATGTACTGTGTCTTGCTGCATTATTTCTGACACAGCTGTGGGCAGGAGGCAAGGATCCCTTCATCCACAAGGAGCTAAGATGAGAGGGAAACAAGGGTGGTGGATGGGAATGGAATGGGTGGGAGTGGGTGTGTGCCTTGGACTTGGCTACCTCCCTAAAAGAGGGGAAGAAGACCTTGGTATATAATTATTATTGTTATTTATATATATATATATATGTTTTTTTTTTTTTTTTTTTTTTGTCACCTTTACGACTCAAGGGGAAACATTCAACAACATTTGGTGCCAGCATTCTTTCTCCCCTACCACAGGGTTCAGTGAAAAAGGAAATTAATATTCAGAGAAGTAATACAGGACAGTATTAAGAGTATTTAATGCCTTGGGGGATTAAAAAGTGTAATGAGAAATAGACTTGTGGGAATAGATGCTATGAGGAGATTGTATGGAGTGACTGCCAACAGCACTGTATGGAGCAGAAACATGGATTATAAGAGAGGAAGAGTTTAAATGTGTTTGAGATGAAATGCCTGAGAAGTATGGTAGGGGTTACTAGGCTGGATGGAATGAAAAATGAGGAGGTGAGGAGAAGAGCTGGGGTGGAAAGGGAGTTAGGAGATATGGTTAATGAAAGAGTATTGGGATGATTTGTACACATGGAAAGAATGAGTGAAGAAAGATTGGTAAAAGAGGTGTGGAAGGCAGAGGCAGAAAGAGTGAGCATGAAGGGGTGACCAAGGATGAGATGGATGGATGGGGTAAAAGGGGCATCGGGAAAGAGGGGAATGTCTGTTGAGGAAGGAAGGGAGAAGACATAAGATAAGGATGAGTGGAGAATGGTTGTGTATGGATGATGTTGTGATGCATGGAAGGGTGTGGGTGGGGGATGGGGGTGAGGCAGTATGTGTGAATGATATTTTGACACAACTTGAAGGGATTTCTCCTCATCTTCTCTTTTTCTGCATGAGGAGATGGAGAGGGTGGGTTACTGATTAAATGAAGCAGCCTTGCTGTGGATGTGCTATGTCTTGCTGCATTGCTTCTGACCCAGGGCAGTGGGCAAGATGCACGGATGACCCGTCATCCAGGAGAAGCCAAGAAAAGAAGGAGGGAGGGGTGGTGAAAGGGAATGGAGTAAGTGGGGATGAAATGATTGGGAATGGATTTATGCCTTTGACTTTGGCTACCTCCCTTGTAAGGGGGAAAAGGTCATTGGTATATGTATATATGTATTATTGTTATCATTATTTATTATTGTTATTATTATTATTATGATACTTGCTTTGGATGTGCTGCGTCTTGCTGCATCGTCTTTGGCCTGGGCAGTGGTGTACGAGATAGGGATGACTCCTCATACACAAGGAGCTTAGATGAAAGAGAATCAAATAGGTAACAGATGGTTGGGGATGGGTACAAGCCTTGGCTAGCTACCTCACTTGTAAGAGGGGAAGAAGCCTTTGATATACAATTAAAGGTGATAATGGTGAATACAACCAGTAAATGTCCCATGATTTCCCATAACATGACTGAAGATAAAATTATCTAATAAAGTACTTTTATATATCTATCCACATACAAAAAAGCTCTTTTAGGAGGGTATCCAGCCAAGGCATGCACCCTCCCCCCCACCCATCCCACATCCATTTGTTTCCCTATTATCTTAGCTCCTTGTGGATAAAGGGCTATCCCTGGACCTTGCTTACTGCCCAGGTCAGAACCAATGCAGTTATAAAGTCAGGGCATGGAAGAAGATTTGACAGGAAGTTCATGTATGTGTTGTGTGGAGCAATGTAATATAGTACCATTCTCCCAGTTGGGGAGCAGACAAATTTGTCTGTGTAACTAGATTGGTGTATACATGCTGAAATACATAGATGGGAAAATATATATATATATTTCTTTTATTTTCTTCAGTTCTCAATGGACCCTGGTGGAATGGCCTTTGATCTAGATATAAAATTTCCTATCACCATTGGAACCATTCCTCTGCGCAATGCACATCAGAACATCATGTTTCCTCCTGGGAGGATAGGATACCCAGCTCCCCCAGCTGCAGTTCCTACAGTTAAAGTTGCTCCACCAGCTGGATTGGTAGCACCAGATCCAGATTCACAACCTGTGGATGAAAAATCACCTTTGTATCCTAGTTACCCACCTGCCCCTGGAGGCCCACCTGGTTATCCTTCTGCTCCAGGAGCTCTACCTGGGTATAATCCGTCACCTTCAGCTTCATTTGCCCCTGGGGCTCCTCCTGGGTATCCAGATGCCCCAGGAGCTCCCCCTGGGTATCCAGGTACCCCAGGAGCTCCTCCTGGATATCCAGGTGCCCCAGGAGCTCCTCCTGGGTATCCATCTGCTCCACCCGGTTATTCTCCTCCTCATGCAGGTGGTGCAGCTCCTTCTGCACCTTTGTACTTCCCTGGATGTGTGAATTATCCAGATATGCGTAAGGAATTGTTTGTTTTTGTATGTTTTAGATATGATCTAAAGCAGCGTCTCTCAACCTTTTACCCTTGCATAACCTTTAAAATAAATTGCATGTCTCAAGGAACCCATGCACAAAAAGAAAAGACACATATACCATATCTTTCTCATTTTATTTTCACCTTAATAATAGGTTAGATAGGATGATGTCTATATTACATTATTATAATAACTTTTTGCAGAACCCTGGTTGAGAAACGCTGATCTAGAGTGTCAGTGATTATAGGCTAATTATTTGTGTTGGGTTATTCATAAATATATATACAGTAGTTTGACAAGCCTGGGTTGTATCTGAAGCTATTTTAATTTGTTATGGATGTGTTGTTACAAATAATGAGTGAGAACACAAGTTTAGGCCACAATGGGATACTAGAGAGTTTAGTCTGGCCAACACCACATTTAAGTCATCTGAGGACAGGACATTGTGCTGAAGTGAGATTAACTCCCTTTGGGAATTGCACACAAATACTCCCTTCTCATCCTTCTCAACCACCGGATGTCTACCTCCAAAAGCATATCCATAATCATATTGCTCACTGCTCTATCAACAACACACTGAACTGTGTGCCAAACCCAGATATCCATCGTTATGAATCCTTTCTCCCGTGCCAACAACACAATGGATATAAAGAATTTGTGGGAAAACACCATTTCAGCCATGGCATTCCTCAGAGAGACAAGACTGCTCAGCTAGACAGTCTAGGGGATGACAACAAGAACAACAACAACTACGATGATAATGCTCCATAGATATTTAGTTTTGGCTAATGTCAGGTTATATTCAGATGGTGGCAGGACATTGTACTGAAGTGGTGAAGCAATAAAATCTGGCTTTGTATATCTACTGATAGTGGTATTAGCTGGGAAAACTTTCATGTGACATATGTTGCAACTGTAACTATACATGAATTTGAGTCTTGGTATGTTGGAAAATTAGAGAGTAGGAAACAGGACCCAATGAGCTTTGCTCCCTTCATGTATACTACACTTAGGTAAATACTGGGTTAAAGGAGTAGCTGAGGTAGTGTCATATTTTGTCATTGAACTTTGAATTGTTTGTTTGTTTGCACGTCGTACTCTGTCTGTCTGTCTGGCTATGTCATTTGTTTGGTTGCACATCATACTCTGTAAACTATAGACGAAGCTGTCTGGCTACGTCATCACATTTTGTCTGGGACAGGTTAGAGAAACAGATGAGTCCTATATGTTCATTATATATTTGATATTGTGTAAACTATATTTTGTAATGTATTTCTTGATGTTCTAGTTTATTAAAGCTTGGGAGTAGCTACCAAGTGTTATTATTATGACAGGTAGTCAGGACACTGGAGCAGATGGGGGGAAGGGTTAGATTAAAATGGACTTTGAATCTTGAAATAATTTTTCTTTATTATTCTCCTTTACAGCTCCACCTTCATATGATGAATGTGTCTTTGGACCCCACAAGATCACAAATGATAGTGATGATGAAGACAGTGATAAAACAGGTGGTGAATTTGCTCCGAGATATGTGACATATGGTTTCATGTAACAAGAGCAAACTAAGAATTTTCAAACAAGAAGATGAATTTTTTGAGCATGTAGGACCCTGATGTGAGATGAATATTGTAGATCAGTGCTGCTCAAACTATCTGATGTGGTGGACCGGCATTTTTTTTTCCCCCCCCAAATTTGCCATGTACTGGTAATATTTCATAATGATATTAATTTATACTGGAAATGATATATATAATGAATATAATAAAAGTTTACAATTTTTTTATCTTCTGCTTATTTTGTAAACAAATAATACAATATCAAAACACATAAACAAGTAATGAAAAAATAATCCTTAGATTCAACCAATTCCTCAATGATTTCTTAGAATGGACTAGACACTTGCTACGTACCAGTAGCTGATGGCTCATGTACCAGCACCGGTCCGCGGACCACCACTTTGAGTAGCACTGTTTTAGATTATCTTTGTTTACTTTTGTTAATGTTATATACATATACCAAAGGCTTTTATCCCCCTTATAAGGGAGGTAGCCAAAAAACAAAGGCATAAAATCCAGTCCCACCCATTCCATCCCCACATACTCCACTCCCATCCACCCCCTCCCTCCCTCTTATCTTGACTCCTCCTGGATGACAGGTCATCCCAGCATCTCGCCCACTGCCCTGGGTCAGAAGCAGTGTCCCAGACACAGCACATCCACAGCAAGGTTGCTTCATTAAATTGACGACCCTCACTCTTTGTCCCCTCATTCAGAAATGGGCAGAAATCCCTTCAGGCTGCATCAATTTATTTTTCACACATGCTCCCTTACTCCCCATCCCCTACTCACTCCTCCTCATGCATCACAGCATCATCCATACACAACCATTCTCCATTCACCTTTGTCTTCTGTCCTCTCCCATCCTTCCTCAACAGACATTCCCCTCTTTCCCAATGCCCCTTTTACCCCATCCATCCATCCGTCTCATCCTTGGTCGACCCCTCATGTTCACTCCTTCCACCTCTGCCTTCCACACCTCTTTTACTAGTCTTTCTTCACTCATCCTTTCCATGTGTTCAAACCATCCCAATACTCTTTCCTCAATCCTATCTCCCAACTCCCTTTCCACCCCCGTTCTCCTCCTCACCTCCTCATTTCTCACTCTATCCAGCCTAGTAACCCCTACCATACTTCTCAGGCACCTCATCTTAAACACATTCAAGCTCCTCTCTTATGTTCCATGTTTCTGCCCCAAACACTGCTGTCAGCACAATCATTCCTTCATACAATCTCCTCAAAGCATCCATTCCTAAATATCTGTTTCTCATTACACTTTTTAATCCTCCAAGGCATTTACTTGCTTCTCTCAATCTACATTTTACCTCCACCTCCACTCCTCCCTATCCTGCCACATTCACACCCAAGTATTTAAAACTATCCACTTCCTCTAGTCTCTCTCCCTTAATACTCACTTCCAGTCTGTTGTCACTTTCTCCCCTTGTACATCTCTTCACCTTACTTTTACCCACATTTATCTTCAACAACTTCCTTCTTTCGCACACCTTCCCAAAATCTGTCACTAACTTCCTTAATCCTTCTTCTTATCCTGCCACAAGCAGTGTCATCAGGAAACAACAATTGGCTTATCTCCCACTTTTCTCCATATTCTTTAACCATCTCCATTCCCCAGCCCATTACCCTTGCATTTACCTCTCACACCACCCCATCCATGTATAAATTGAACAGCCAAGACAACATAACACATTTCTGGTGAAGTCCCACCTTTAACTCAAACCACTCACTCTCTCCATATCTGATTCTAACACAAGCGCTACTATTGTCATAAAAAATCTTGACTGCTCTCAACAGCTTTCCTCCTATCCCATATATCTGCAATACCTCCCACAGTGCCTTTCTGTCTACCCTGTCATAAGTCTTTTCCAAATTCATAAAGTCACAAAAAACAACCTTATCTTTTCCTAGAGCTTTCTCACTTATCTGTCTTACTACAAATATCTGATCCACACAACCCCTACCCATCCTAAACCTACAGTTTTTCTCACCAATTACTCCCTCTCTGCCTCACCTAATCCTCTCAATCAAGACCTTCTCATAAGCCCTCCCAACTACACTTAACAAGCTGATCTCTCTGAAACTACTACACTCACATTTGTACCCTTTTCCCTTGTAAAATGGAACAATACAGCGACCCCTCCAGCACTCTACCCTCTCTTAAAAAAACATTAAATAACCTCACCAGCTAGTCCACCATCACTGTACCTCCATTTTTTAAACCTTCTTCGTGACACCCATCCAACCCAGGTGCTTTACCTGCTTTCATCTACTTAACAACTGCCATCATTTCATCTTTCCTTATTTCTCCTCCATTTTCCTCACTCATCACTGTCATTTTCTTAGTGCTTCCCACTGCAACTACCTTTCCCTCCCTATCCTTCTTCACATTTAGCAACTCCCTAAAATACTCTGCCCAGCTTCCTCTTACTGCCATCTCTTCCATTATCATCTCTCCATCTGCACCTTTTATCTTTCTTCTCTACTTGATTTGCCTCCTCTTCTCTGAATTTCTTTCCAAAACATTTTTTTAATACTTTAAAAAAATTCTGTCATAGTTTTACCCCATTTCTAATCTGTTCTCCTCTTCGCCTCCTTTATCTTATGCTTTACTTCTCTTCTCTTTTCTTTGTACATCTCATATGATTCTCTTGTCCTATTGTGTAGCCAATCTGTGAATGGTCACTTCTTCTCTTCTACAACCTTCTTTGCTTCCTCATCCCACCATTCACTACCCTTCCTTCTATTTCCTCCCATTCTCCTTGTTCCACACACTATCTTTGTGCTCCTTGTTTGTGACTCCGTCCTTGAAACATCCCCATTCCTCCTTCACTCCCTCCCACTCCTCTCTCAGCTTCTTGTACTTCTCCTTTTTTTCGCACTTAAGCACTTCATTTTAAGCACCTCCCTACCTTCTGTCCTTTTCCTCTCTCTCCATCTATCCTCCACTCTCAACGTACTTTCTACCAAAAGATTATCTGATATTCCTCCACTCTCTCCCCCTAGAACATGTACATCTTTAACTCTTCCTACTATTCTCCTTGCTACATTGATTTTAATCCAGGGCTGTGAGCAAGATGCAGGGATGGCTCATCATCCAGGAGGAGCCAAGAAAAGAGGGAGGGAGGAGTGGTAAATGAGAGTGGAGTGTGTGGGGATGAAATGGGTGAGAGTGGATTTATGCCTTTGACTTTGGCTACTTCCCTTGTAAGGGGGAAAAATCTGTTGGTATATGTACTGTATGTATGCATGTACTGCCTGGACATACCCTAATATTTTAGGCTCATAGATTCACATAAAGAAATGTACTTAAACCACTGTAGTATAGTGAAGGAGTGTTGTCTTTTCCTGTCCATGCTAACTTGACTACCTCATCACAAACCAGGTGTTCACTCAGTGCAATGAATAAAAAAGGAACCACAGAAGAAGGATCAATACAGTTTTTTGAGTGTCATAACTCAACTGCCTTGAGACCATTATACTCATGTTGACTGCATTTCTTTTACTTTAGTAATATGCATGTTTTATTTTGTTTTTTGCATGAACATCTCTATTTTTTTCTATTCTGCATACTACTACCATATAACATTACCAGTAAAGTGAGTATACATTATAGTTTTAGTGATACATCAGTCCCTCTGTATGTGTGAGTAATGCATTCTGACCTTGTGAATCTCTCCTATCTCAAACCAAGTGATCTTTTATATAAATTTTATGGATTGACTTTAATGATCTGAACAGTACTATCAAGTGCTGGTGTAATTTTTTGTGTTCTGTAAGTGGTGCTCATGAAATGTAGTGTGAATGGTGTGTGGTGTTTAGGGTTCTGGCATAGAATTGTGTTCCCATCATTTTCCCATTGACAGTGAAAATTGAAAAGACTCAGCACTGTTTAATTATTTCTTCTGATAGAATACTGATGGATTAAGTAATATACAGTAATTCCTGGTGTATAAGCCTACATTTTGTATAGCAAAACTACTAATTTTATTTTTGTAAAATACTATATATATTTTTTTTAATGTCATGATAATGAACCTCAGCCTTTGAGAAATACTGGTAAGCCCATCATATTGGTACATATGTACCATATATACACACATGACTTATTAAAATGGGACAGAAGAGAAACAAGAGGACACAAAATGAAACTAAATGTGATAAATTGAGATTGTCTTATTATTATTTTTATATACATGAAAATGGTGTTAAAGAATTGTATACTGGTGCTGTAGATTCCTTATATATGTGATTCTCATACGTTTTGTACTTTGTAATAGGTTTAGATCCTATACAGCACTTTTAGTCATGTGTATCTAATTGAATCCTATGTAGACATCTTTTGTTTTTGTTAAGTTACTGATACGAAGACGTTCTAGACGTCGCTTGTTTGTTTACATCCGCTTGCAATAAAACTCAAGAAATAGACCCCGTTTTTCAACTTTCCTCACCGACACACTGCTACAGTGGCAACGAGGATTTGTGGATTTAGTGAGCCAAAGGACTGATTTCAGTTTTAGAAGACAGAAATAGCTGCCTTTCCAACTGATGGTGGAGAAATCGAAGAATGAAGATATACTCACCCATTCACCCCATCGGAACCGTCCTGGCCACTCTGGATTCGTAAATAGCCTTTGTGTAGCAGGCTATGAATCAATTGTTTCAATAGGAAACTGGATTTAATACAAGTAGAATTACAATGGCAAATAACTCAGGTAAGATTGACTGTTTTGACCCCAATAAGATTAAGTGGGAGATATGGCTTAGTATGCTGCAAGCTCATTTTGCATACAATGGAGTCACTGATGATAACAAGAAGAAAAATTCTTTATTAGTATCATTAGGAAGTGAAACGTACAGCACGCTAGCTTCGCTCACTTCACCTAATTTGCCACATGAGAAAGACTATAATGATTTAGTGAAGCTTTTAGAAGCACATTACAAGGTTAAACCGAGCTATCATCGGAGTTTGATTAAATTTCAAAACAGAAAGAAGAAATCTGTTGAAAGTTTAAGAGACTTGTATGCAGACTTGAAAAGTCTAGCCAAAGATTGCAACTTTGGGACCTTATTCGACGCCCGAGTGAGAGACCAACTGTTTATGGCTATTGAAACTGAAGTGTATTTCCCGAACTTAGTTGCAGAGAATTTGGATTTACAAACTATGTCTTCAACGGACACCTTAGAGAAAATTTTAAATTTGGAAAAAGCTTTCGTTGGAGAAAAGCTCCTGACTACTGAAGTGAGGAAAGTGGGGATTAGTTCTGAATATTCTAATAGTCAGAAAAAAGAAAGTTGCAAGCATTGCGGGTATCCACATAAAAGTGAGAACACGAGAGGACACCTAAAACGAGTGTGCCGTTTTGATAAGACTGTGTCTGGTAAGCCACACAGTGCCCAGAAAGGATCTTTTGGAAAATTTACCAACAAGAAGACGTTTGGAAAAAAGAAAACTAATATGGTTTTCGAGGGAATTTCTCAGGAAGAGAGAGATACTGGTAGTGATGATAACCAATTGTTACATTTAGTGGATCGACCTAGCCTTCCAGAAGTGGTTAGTGTTGATATTTCTCATGAACCTATACACAGTGTTGTAGGTAAGGTTCTGCCAGTGAGAAATAAGGTTGATATAAATATTGAAGGTCATAATGTGCCGTATGAAATTGACTGTGGTGCCAGTGTGTCGACTCTAACAGCTTTCCTCACAGAGTAATAGACAGTTGGAACAAGTTAGATGAGAAAGTGGTGTGTGCAAAAACAATACATGAATTTAAAAATAGTTTAGATAAAATGAGATATGAAGACGGGACCCCACGAGCATAGCTCCCCTTCCCGTAAAATACAACTAGGTAAATACAACTAGGTAAATACAAAAAACTGGTACAACAAAAAATGTAGTAGCACCAAGGATAAAAGAGAAAAAGCCTGGAAAAAATGGAAAAAAGACAAAAAAAAAGAGCAAATGGCAAACATACATCAAACTAAGAAACGATTATGTAAAAATATGCAGGGAGGAAAAGAGAAATTATGAAAAGGAAATTATAGAAAAATGTAAGGATCAGCTGAAGCTATTTTAAAGATAAGTGAATGGTAAACTGAAAAACAAACAAGAAACAAAAAACTACACCAAAGAAGTCATGAATACACAAAAGAACAAGAAATGGCAGAAGTTATGAATGACCACTTCAAATCAGTTTTCACAATTGAGAATTCACCTAACTGTGAAGGAATAGAAAAACAGAAATCCCCCAAATGAAGGAAATAACTGTAACAAAAAAGGAAATCAGTGCCCAAATAAAAAACCTAGATGTTAGAAAATCGCATGGTCCGGATGGAATTGCAAATTGGATACTGAAGGAATGCGTGGAGGAACTAACTGATAAAATACACACTATAATAAAATGCTTGCTCAAAGAAGGAAAACAACTACAAGACTGGAAAAATGCAAACATTGCACCAATATATAAAGGAAGTAAGGAAGATCCAACTAACTACAGACCAGTCTCCCTAACAAGCACAGTAGCTAAAATATGTGAAAAAGTGATTAAAAATAGATGGGTTAAACATCTGGAAGAAAAGTCTATACTAAACCCAAGCCAATTTGGATTTAGACAAGGAAAATCATGTACAACAAATTAATTTGCTTCTATTCAAGAATAACAGATATAATAGATGAGAGAGATGGATGGGCAGACTGTGCCTATCTAGATCTACTAAAGGCATTTGACAAAGTACCACACAAAAAATTAATAGGAAAATTAGAATCAATAGGTGGCGTTGCAGGTAATTTATTAAAATGGATGAAAGACTTCCTGACTGGGAGAAAAATGAGGGTAGTAAATAGAGACAAATACTCGAAATGGGAAGAAATGATAAGTGGTGTTCCACAAGGGTCAGCACTAGCACCAGTCATGTTTGCCATATATGTAAACAACATGGACGAAGAAGTTGAATGTTATATGAATTTCTTCGCAGATGATGGAAAAATTTTAAAGAAATTATCAACAAATGAGGACTGTGACTCATTATAATCAAACCTGGACACAATCTGGAAATGGACTCAAAAGTGGGAGGTGAACTTTAATATCAAGAAGTGTAGCATAATGGAGTTTGGTAAAAGCAAATACAGAATTTAAAAAAACTACAAAATTGGTGAAAATGAAAAAAAAAAAAGTGCACTTGGAAAGGGACCTTGGAGTGATAATCAGCAATGACATGACACCGGACAGACATATAAAGAAAATCGTAGGTGAAACATGCAACCTACTAAGGTCAATGAAAGTGGCATTTGAATACTTGGATGAAGAAATGATAAAAAAAAAAAAAATACCTCTTATAAGGGGGAAAAAGCCTTGGTATATATATATGTAGTCACACTGATTAGACCAAAACTGGAATATGCAGCGACACTATGGACACCCAGTACTAAAAAGAATATAAGGAAACTAGAAAGAATACAGAGAGCAACAACAAAGTTGGCACTAGCTCTTTCCAAATTAACATATGAACAAAGATATTGTTGGAACTAGAACTACCAACACTAGTGCAAAGAAAAGAAAGAGGTGATCTACTGACTATATATAAAATCATGAAAGGAATGGAAATCCTTGTCAGAAAAGATTTACTAAAAAATGACAATGGAAAAACAAGAGGTCATGAAAAGAAACTCAAAAAGGACAACTATAGAAGAGATGGGAAAAAGAATAGCTTCCCATATAGTGCTGGATATATGGAATAACTTAGATAAAAAAAAAATGTGTGCAAATACTATTCACGATTTTAAGAATAAACTTGATGCTGAAAGATACAAAGATGGATCACCACGAGCATAGCTCCCTTCCCGTATAATACAACTAAGCAAATACAACCTAGGGACGCTCCCAAATATCGCCCAGCGCACCCTTAACACTGCTGCTAGGTGAGAGATATTTTCTGCTGTCCACCCTAGATCAGAACCAAGTCAGGGCCAAATTTAGAGCTAAAGCTGCCGCTGTTCACAGGGGACAATGCACTTGCTTTTATTAGGTCCCATCCCTTCAAGACGATGGTCCTCGTGAAGGAAATTCATACACTCCCGTCCTTAGTGACGAATCTATCAATGTATACTTCAAATTGCGATTTCACATTCAAATACATACAATTTCTATGTAAATATTATGAATTATCTGAAATAAATATTTGTTTAACAAATTAATCGTTGCAATCTAGACTTTTTCTGGGATCCCCCTCTTAGAGGGTGGGGGGCTGTTTCTGAGATATGAAGTTTACTGTTGTGGTTGGCATTGGCCACCTTGATGGTGATGCCTTTGATTCATTTGATCACCGCTGCCTTGGCATCATCATCCGCAAGCTATCTATGCCCGCACCCTATATCATGGCGGAGGCTGGGAGTGCCGTCGGCTTGGATATATAGGTATCAAGCCTTTCGACGGAAATGGAGACGTGGTGGCGTAGCTAAAGAAAGCAGAGTCGGTGGCTGAATTGACTGATGTCGGGAATGTGGCGAGGTTTATATTGCTCAATTTGGAAGGCGATGCATTATCAGTCAACCTCGAAATGCGGGAGGCCGATCAAGAAGACAAGGCGAAAATACACGCCAGGCTGAAAGAGACTTTCGCGCAGATGTTCAGCGCATATGGTTAGTTATCCAAATAACGATGGGCCAGCGAGCAAGTTGATGTATTTACTAATAAATTCTGGAGGCTGGTAGGACTAGCTGGGTGGAAATGATGCGGGGTTGGAGCAGGCAGTTAAGTTGTCATTTCTGAATGGGTTTCCTGCCAAATAATCTGCAGAATTGCAGCAGACAACGGACATCAAAACAGCAAGCATGGGCACCGTGGTAGCACATGCTATAATTCTACGACTGCGGTAGGAAGAAGGCACCTGGTTACAGCTACAGCTGAACGCCTGGCTACAGCTACAGCCGAACGACCGGCGGGCAACTTTGATCAGTATCGTTGGAGCGAGACGCTTGACAGAAGACAGAGAGAATCTCGAGGGTTCAGGAGTGACTAGCAGATGCGGGGAAGTTCCCGTGACAGTGGGATGTTTCAACTGTGAGCGGAGGAGCCACTTTGCAAGAGACTAAGGAGAGGCCTAGGCAGACGCTGTGTTTATAAATATGGTGATCTGGGGCACATTGCAAAACATTGTGACCAGAGAAACGGATTCGGGGAGGCTGTTGCGCCGGCGGTCCACCCCATTTAACTAATTTTATTTTGCGGGAAGGGGATCTACGCTCGTGGTGTCCCACCTTTGTATCTCGCAGTGTCTAGTTTGCTTTTAAACTCATGAATGGTTTTTGCGCACACTATTTCCTTCTCCAGTTTGTTCTAGGTGTCTACCACTCTATGTGGAAAACTGTTTTTCTTCAGATCTCTTCTGAAGCTATGTTTTTTTTATTTTCTTTCCATGTCCTCTTGTGCTTCTCCTGTCCCAGTTTAACAAGTCCTCTCTATCAAGTATTTCTGTGTCTTTCATGATTCTGTAGATGATCAGTAGGTCACCTCTCTCTCTTCTTTGCTCCAGAGTCGGTAAACCTAGTTTAGCCAATCTCTCCTCATATGACAGGTTGCGAGTGCAGTTGCCATTTTTTTGTTGTTGCTCTCTGGATTCTTTCTATTTTCTTTATATTATTTTTGGTACTGGGTGACCACAATGTCTCCGCATATTCTATTCTAGGCCTTATCAGAATGACCAATATTTTTTTCAATCATTTCTTCGTCCATATATGTAAATGCCACTTTTATTGATCTTAGCAAGTTGTAGGATTCTCCAACAATTTTGTTTATCTGTTTGTCATGGGACAAGTCGTTTGAGATATTTACACCCAAATCTTTTTCGGGTCTCTCCTCCTTTACCTCCTTGGTTCCAATCTATATTGTCCTGATTTTCTGTTTTTGCTTTTTCCAAACTCCATTATGGCGGAATCGACTGGGACTCCGCAGATGAAATAGACAGTCAGCATCATAGCGTCCGTGACGTAGACAGACTTGGGACTGAAGGTTATAGAATCACGGGGATATTTGATGCGTATTTAATGCAGATCTGATCCATCGTTCGATAATACGTTGGAATTGATGAAAAACTGTAAAAAGTACTATAATTACTATAGGCTAAAGGCTACACAAGAAGAGGGTATTACAAAGGATGCACTAGAATACTCTAAACCTCAAATACAAAGAGTTTTAAGACTTACATTGTTTGGCTAGGCGTGGGGTGTGTACATCTTTCTAGATCGGACCAAGACTGGCGCCTAGAGATGACGTGACATCACCCACAGTAACCGGTTCTTACACACCTTCTTAAGTCTAATTCTTTAAGTGAACATTGTACAAATAATGAGATGCTATCTTGCAGCACAGCTTGCAGACAACTTACAACGATAGTATTCTTAAGCAGACGAAGCTTCTGCTCGCAGCATACTTAAATTAAACATTACGAAAAACAAACTTGGAAACCTCTTCCGAGGGGAAACGAGCCTTACGACAAAAAGATATGTAAACATGGGGATACACGGACATATAAAAAAGCCCCGTTACCTCTCGTAACGGCACACTCCCTTCCTAATTTTCTAGGGGGAAAAATTACCAAAACTATTGACCTAGCAACACAAGCTCAGAAATGGGTCTTACATATTCATGGGCTTTGTTGTTTACCACAACTCTTACTTGGACCTTCCTGACTAAATCATCCTTGCCAGGGAATACTTTGTTTACAATACCCAAGGGCCACTGTCCTTGGGGACACTCTTGATTTTTTACCAACACTACATCATCCACCTTTACATTTGGAGAGGAATTGACCCACTTTCTTCTGGGTTGCAAAGAGGAAAGATACTCTTTCTTCCATCTCTTCCAGAATTCCTCAGCAAGGTGATGGACATGCTTCCATTGAGATTTGTATACTGCCTTAATATCTATCTCTTCAGGAAGAGTTACAGGAATATCAGTTTTCTGAGTGAGAAGGATGGACGGAGACAAAATGAAAGGACTACTGGGGTCCGAGGAAACAGGAACTAAAGGTCTGGAATTCACGATCTTACATACTTCTGCAAAGAAGGTTACTAACACCTCATGTGTTAATGCCTTGGGGTGATGGTTAGTCAGTATCACATTCATGATGTTGCGGACTATCCCCACCATACGCTCCCATGCTCCACCCATGTGAGAAGCATGAGGAGGGTTAAACAACCAAGTGCAACCTTGACTTGACAAGAAACTATTGACATCACCACCTTCATCGGTAATGGCAAGCAAGTTCAGTGCTTTGACAGCACCTACAAAGTTCGTGCCTCTGTCAGAACGCATCATCTTAACTGGGCCACGAATACAGATGAATCTCTTTAAGGCATTAATGAAGGAAGAAGTACTCAATTCTTCTACAGTCTCTATGTGGATAGCTCTGGAAACAAGACAGGTGAACAGAACGCCCCATCTTTTACTTTCGAGGAAGGAACTTCTAGTGCGCCGAGTTTTTATATGCCATGGGCCAAAAAGGTCAACTCCTACATAGGAAAATGGCGGATTGGGAGTAAGTCTATCGACGGGTAAGTCTCCCATCTTCTGAACACACACCTTACCTCTTACCCTTTTACAGGTGACGCATTTGGAAATGACCTTAGAAATGGTACGTTTCCCTCCCAAAATCCAGAAACCACCTGTACGGACGGCTCCTTCTGTAATCACTCTCCCTTGGTGGTGCACTGTCTCATGGTAGTGACGGATCAACAACAAGCCTAAGTGGGATTCCTTTGGAATAATAATAGGTCTTGCAAGCATACCAAGTACATCACTGCCTTGACTCAACCTGCCTCCTACACGAAGTAGGCCCTTCTGGTCTAAATAAGGAGACAGAGATGCAATGGGACTAGAAGGAGATAAACAAACTTCACCTTGCAATTTAGTCATGGCAGACGAGAAATAATCCTTTTGGTATGTCTGAACAATGAAATCAGCTGCATCTTCTAGTTGATCGGGTGACTTATGTTTGTTGCACATATGCCAACCTGAACAACACTTGTTACCTTGTTTGAAAGAACGGGCTATATGCTTAAGGAGAGCTACCGCTCTTACAAGTCTCCTCCAACAGGAGAAATTAGAGAACCTCTGAGCTAATGACGCAATTGCAGGCTCTACATTGCTTTTGTTTGCACTAACAAGGGGTTCAGACTCAATTGTGTAGTCTGATACCTTTACTTCTTTATCTGTCTCAGGGCTTACAAGAGGAAAACTTCCACTGGTGGATACAACATCCTCAAATAAGCTTGAGGGACCTGACAACCAATCACTCTGATTTAGGTCGGTTATTTCAAGACCACGGGTAGCCAGGTCTGCTGGATTACAATCTGTAGGTACATAATGCCATTGGTTAGGTTCGGTGGACGACCTAATGTGGTCTACTCTGTTACTCACGTAGACATGAAATCTACGCCTTTCATTATGAATATAGCCCAAGACAATCATGCTGTCAGAATAGAAATGTCTTGCGTCTAAGGGTTTGTCCAAGCAATCCGAGATGGAATTGCTGAGATTAACTGCCATCACTGCAGCACACAACTCTAACCTGGGAATAGTATGACCATGGTTGGGAGCTACTTTAGCTTGTCCCCTCACAAAACACACCTGGTAGCTTTTGGTATCACTGAAAACTTTAAGATATGATACAGCTCCTACTGCTACTCTGGAAGCGTCTGAAAAGGTATGAAGCTCTATCCTGTGAGCTTGAGACAAAGAAATACTAGCAAACTGACGGTTGATGCTTATGTCCTTGAGGTCCCTTAAGGACGTTAGCCATCTGGACCATTTGGTATGGATCTTAGCTGGTATGGGTTCATCCCAACCACACTTTAGATTGGTTATCTCTCTTAGGAGTAGTTTTCCCACTATTATTACTGGAGCTAAGAATCCCATGGGGTCAAACAGACTATTTACAACAGACAGTATCCCTCTTTTTGTCGAAGGCTTGTCTGAATCCATGAACTTATAGACGAAAACGTCTCTTTGGATGTCCCATAAGAGGCCCAGGCTAGACTGCATAGGCATAGAGTCAGAAGTTAGGTTCAGCTCCTGAAGGTTATCAGCCAGCTCACTGGTGGCAAACTTTTCCAGCACTTCCTTACTGTTGGAAGTGATCTTGTGCAAGCGCAGGCGTCCTCCTTCTTGAAGTGCTGACTTAGAGTCTTGGATTAACTTGTAAGCAGTCTCCGCATCATCATCCACGTAGAAATTGTTCTCTATGAAATAGCGAACTTCAGGAGAGGCATCTTCTACAGACTTACGCAAGCCATAGGTGGCAATGGCGGGAGATGGCGTGTTCCCAAAAACGTGAACAGTCATCCTATACTCAATCAACCTTTCATCAGGGTCATTATTCTTGTACCAGAAGAATCTGAGATAATCTCTTTGCTCAGTCTTCACTTTGAAATTGTAGAACATCTGACGGAAACGTAGAAGAATCCCGAGAATACTGTTTGTCATATCAGGACCTGACATCAGCATATCATTTAGGGAGAACTCTCTGGATTTGGCAGAAGAGTCGAACACAACCCTGATCTTGTCAGGTTTCTTAGGGTGGTACACCCCAAACAATGGAAGATACCAGCACTTCTGATCAGACTTCAATGGTGGTGCAACCTCAGCATGCCCACGATCTAACATCTTTTGCATGAAGGCCATCATATGCTGACGTTTTTCCGGCTTTGTGCTGAGGCTACGATGGAGAGACAGTGTGCGGTGCCACACAAAGTCTCTATTATTACTGGTGGCTACAACATTGGGACGGAAAGGCAGTGGCGCGACCCAATGACCACTTTGATCCTTGCGGAACTCTGAGTTCATAACATCCAAGAACTTCCTGTCTTCAATCGACAGGGCGGCCTTGTCATCATCTTTGGTTACCTTGAACAAATCATCCTTTACTTCAGAAACATGAATCTGGTTACCACATGGTGCGACTATAGAGGGACGTCTATCATGTACAAAGGATGTTTTGAAACTGCTAATGACAGGAGGCCTACAAGTGCCATGGAGACACACTTCCCCAATGATTGCCCAACCCAGACTGGTCTGTTGAGCTAGAGGGGCATTGACAGGTCCAATTCTCTGGTCAAAAATGTAATGAGCTGAAGGCACATCTCGACCAATGATGAGTAGAATCTCAGCTTCAGGAACCAGAGGTGGAATACATTCGGCCAGATCGGACAGATGGGGATAACCACGAGCTATGGCGGGGGTGGGTATCTCTTCTCTTACACTGGGAATGCTGTCGCATTCCACTAACTGAGGGATATGTACCTCTTGTGAGTTATGCCAAGACACGATGGTGTAATTTTTGGTGGTGCGCCCAGAAGCGCCCGTTACACCTGCACAGGTAGCTAGACGATATGAAACCCGTTTGCTCAGCTTGTCAAACAAATCGAAAAACTCAGACCTTGCTAAAGAGCAATTGCACTGATCGTCTAGGATGGCATAACACCACACTCCGAGCTCTGGCTTACTTTCAGGATAGACCTTTACCAAGAAGGTCTTGGCGCAGGACTTACTCATGGAGGTGGGGTTACTGCATATCAAGGTACATTTGGAATTGACCGCAGCATCCTCCCCTCCCTGAGTCTTTACTATGGGGGTAAGAACATTTGGAAGCGGCACTTGATTGACTACAGGGGAGCGAGGTGTTTTATCTTGAGCAACCTCCCTTCCATGCTGTGTAACCGCTTGAGTCGAACTCCTCTTCGACCTGGGTTCATCGTGATGTAAGGCAGTCACATGAGTATGGGCCTTACAGAGTTTGCAGAAAGTTCTCTCTTTGCAGCTGGAAGGAGGATGGTTACCTTTGCAACATCTGTTGCACACTCCTTTATCGTTTAAGAAAACCTTCCTCTCGCTCACTGACATGGTGCGAAAAGCCCTGCAGAAATCCAAATGGTGTACGTAGGCATCATGGTAGACGCAAAAATCTCCCTTTTCTGCCTTTCTTTGCTCGGTAGGACTAGCGGCGCCAACAGACCTGTCAGCGCCCGTGGTCGACTTACTGCCACTGGACAACATGGTGTCAGTCTTCTTCACACGCACTTGAGGAAACTTAGAGGGAGGTGGCTTCTCTGGTTTCACAAAACCATCGGCTCCAAGGCTTTGATAAGAGAAACATGGGTCATTCTCGACCCTTGCCATCTCCTTCACAAACTCAATGAAGAAGGAGAAAGGTGGGTACGGCACACCGTGAGCAGTCTTGTAGTTCATGGCTCTGCCAGTCCACGCTCTCTGTATACAGGGTGGAAGTTTTGCGACAATGGGATTGATGCCTGACGAGGCGTCATAATATGCAAACAGTGTACTGTATACAGGGTTAGCCTTCAAGGCTTCTATCTGGTACAGAATGTCACACAGGTCGTATAACCTTAAGGTGTCTCTAGGTGAAATCCTAGAGAAGTTGGTGAGCTTCTTTTTAATTGAAGTCTCAATGATCGAAGGGGCAGCAAACCTGTCATCCAAGCGCTCCCAAATTCTACTGCACGCCAGGGTTGGATTCTTGGCATTTGAGTTTCTAGTTGTACGGGCCCATTCTTTAGACTCAGGACCTAGGTACTTAACTAACAGGTCTATTTCCTCCTTACATGAGGTGCCTAACTCTTGCACGACTTCCTTGAAACTCTCTTTCCAAACAGCATAGTCTTCCGCAGTATCATCAAACGTAGACAGCCTGCTAAGAAGTAAATCCTTCCGCAAGAAGAACTTGCTCAAATCGGCAGAATTGGAGGTTGTCCCCAATCTAGGAGATGCACTCCGAGGAGGTTTTACTACAGGTGGTGACACATAAGAAACATGGTTAGCAACAGGTTGCTGCGCAGGTTGCACAGACCTCACCTTTACCTTTTCGATACGAGGTTCAAAACTGAATGGAACATTGTTAGCAGGCTGTGAGTTAACTCTGAAATCAGAACAGGGCTTGAAAACAGGGCTTTCAGGATTCAAGCCTACCAGATCCTTCTGACTAGCGGAAACATCGACTATACCACCCTGTTGCTCCACATATAGTTGGGTGCGGGTAGCGACTGTACCTTTTAATTGGTCCCAGTCACTGCATGTTTCCCAATCATCGTCGGGTCCTAAGTGCCTAAGTTCGGCTTCGGCTTCTTCCAACTCCTTTTGCTGTGTCATAACTTTGAACTTGGCCTGCATTTCAGCCTGCTCTTTCATAAGCTGACCCTCCTGTTCGGCAAACTTGACTCTGATACGAGCGGTCTCCACCTTGGCTCGTTGCTTCCTTGCAACACTAACACTGGTGCTACTGGAACGACCTGACCTAACCGACCTTCTTGAACTGCCCTTCATGGAAGGGGGCATACAAAACTCAGAGTGGTCGACGAGGGATAAAGGAACTTGATTGGACTTCGGGTCATCTTGTAAAAACGGTTCAGTGTGGTGTTCCTCTTCCGTGACTTCAACTGAGGAAGAGGAAGCATAGTTACTGATTACCTGACGAAAAGATGCCTGAAAATCCCTGTCTTCGTGCTTCACTGATTCAGCACGAGCCAGACTTTCTGAAGTACGTTCACGCATTAAGAATTCCAGGTACCTTTTTACAGTATCCTGGTACGCAGCATGGGCCTTATACAACCAAGGACTATGATTCGGTTCTTCCAATAAGGCTTGTACTCCTTCTCTACTCGCCTTTACCCTCTCTTCATGCTGATCAGACGCTCTCTGAAAAGCCTCTTGCCCTTCAGCCGTGAGGACTCTGACCCTACCAGAGACGGGTCCTTCATCTATACTGTGGTTGGAAGACATATTGCCAAGCGAGAGAAACAGTGAGAGACAAGACAGTAATATGATAAAGAAGACAAGGAAAACTCGAACTTAATCGAAAACCACGGAGTACGTTACCACACTCCTAACTATACGACTATTGAGGTAGACAACAACAGATTAAACCCTACATTTGGTTCAATCTAAAAATGCACATTAGTCGCATGCTTATATTAACATATGACAGGATTTAGGCAAGGTAGCTTGCCTTCAAAGGAAAAACACATGCTTAACTGCGACGAGGTGTTATGTAAACACTGTTGGGACTTGGCAACCATACGTTGTTGCCACATCACACTCGCGCGCCGATGCGATCACTAAGACGACACAAGATCACTACACTACACTACACTTAACTTGCGCTACAACACCCAAGCACACACACGCAAACTTATGCCAGGAAGGCGACACATCAAGTTCATGTGGTGACGACGAGGGGAATCTAGACGTGGCAACGGCGTGCAGGGCGTGGTCTGGCCGAAACCTCATTCCTATGCTTTCTTCATCTGTTCGTTTCTATCGAACAATTTTTTCATTATGGCGGAATCGACTGGGACTCCGCAGATGAAATAGACAGTCAGCATCATAGCGTCCGTGACGTAGACAGACTTGGGACTGAAGGTTATAGAATCACGGGGATATTTGATGCGTATTTAATGCAGATCTGATCCATCGTTCGATAATACGTTGGAATTGATGAAAAACTGTAAAAAGTACTATAATTACTATAGGCTAAAGGCTACACAAGAAGAGGGTATTACAAAGGATGCACTAGAATACTCTAAACCTCAAATACAAAGAGTTTTAAGACTTACATTGTTTGGCTAGGCGTGGGGTGTGTACATCTTTCTAGATCGGACCAAGACTGGCGCCTAGAGATGACGTGACATCACCCACAGTAACCGGTTCTTACACACCTTCTTAAGTCTAATTCTTTAAGTGAACATTGTACAAATAATGAGATGCTATCTTGCAGCACAGCTTGCAGACAACTTACAACGATAGTATTCTTAAGCAGACGAAGCTTCTGCTCGCAGCATACTTAAATTAAACATTACGAAAAACAAACTTGGAAACCTCTTCCGAGGGGAAACGAGCCTTACGACAAAAAGATATGTAAACATGGGGATACACGGACATATAAAAAAGCCCCGTTACCTCTCGTAACGGCACATCCATTATGCTACAGTTCTTAATATTGAAGTCCACCTTCCATTTCTGACTCCAGCTCCATACTTTATTCAGGTCTTCCGGCAGTGATTCGCAATCCTTTTTCAGTTTCTACTTTCATTTACAGTTTGGCGTCGTCAGCAAAGAAGCTCATGTAGCATTTCACATCATCATCCATGTCATTCACATAAATAACAAACATTATTGGAGCTAGCACAGATCTTTACGGTACTCCACTGATCACCTCTTTCCAATCTGAATATTTTTCTCTGGGCACTACTCTCATCTTTCTACCAATCAGGAAGTCCTCCATCCATTTTAGTAGGTTCCCTTGTATCCCTCCTATATGTTCGATTTTTTTTTTCTAATAATTTTTTGTGTGGTACTTTGTCAAAAGCTTTTTGTAAGTCCAGGAAGGCACAGTCAGCCCATCCATTCCCTTCTTGCACTATGTCTATTAATCTTGAGTAGAAGCATATTAAGTTTGTCTGAACCCAAATTGTTTTTGGGTTTATTATATTGTCTTCCAGGTGTTTTACCCATCTATTCCTGATTATTTTCTCAAAATGTTTGGCTATATTGCTTATTAGTGAGACTGGCCTATAGTTAGTTGGTTCTTCCCTGTTTCCTCCTTTATGTATTGGTACAATGTTAGCATTTTTCCAGTCTTTTGGTATTTTTCCTTCTTTGAGTGGGCAATTTATTATGTTATGTATTTTGTCCGTTAGTTCTTTGCGTTCTTTGTAGAATTCAATTTGCAATTCCATCCGGGACATGTGATTTCCTAACGTCAAGGTTTGATAGGTGTTCTAATATATTCTGTCGCTCATGGGGGGAGATCGCCTTTCATTACTTTCGTTCCAGTATTGTGTTTTCTCTCTAGTGAAGACAGAATTAAAGTGATTTTCATGATCTCGGTCATTTCTAAATGGTGTTCCCTGATATTATACCAACCGTAGAGGGAAGAGATAAGTCTATTGACAGTCGATGGAAAGGAAGCGAGATGCAAAGGTCCTTAGGAAGTCGAACTGGTGGTGAGGAGCATCCCGTTAAGGCGGAGGATACTTGTGCTCAGAGCGATTATGAACGGAATTCGAGTGGTGGTAGGGATGGATGCAATCAGACAGCTGGGCGAAGGAAGTTAAGTTTATTGGTGGCCAGGTGGAGCTTGATTGGGCCAATGAATGGTCAGAGGAACGGGAGTTATCGAGCGGTAACATGGGCCATAGGAATGACGGCGAGGACAGAAGAGAACAGTGTTACTGTAGAGCGTGGTCATGATGAGATACGTCTGCCCGGGAGGCACTTGACAAACAAAGTGGATAGAGCTACGCCTTGTACGATTGAGGATGAAGACTTCCTCGCGACATTCGATGGGGTCAGCTAGTAGGTGGAGTGGCATCTAAAGGGAGGAGTGCCTACATTGAGCAACATAGCCGGTTGCTACGAACAGGCCCTCAGAGAGGGAATGCGAGAATACTTTGATAAGGAAGTACAGCGGCGGATTGAAGAAGGCATCCTGAGGCCTTGGAGGGAGCCGTTGGAGAACGGAGTTTTGCCACAAATGACGGTAGTGCAGTCGACAAAGAGTAAAGTTCGCCCCGTCCTTGACTTCAGGGAGTTGAATACGTGGACGTGTGTAGCGACCCTCCGTGGTGACGGCAGGTGAGAGGGGCGTCTATGAATGTGAATCTAAGGGCGGCGTACCTGCAGGTTCATGTAGCAGAGAAGCAGTAGCAATACCAACTAGTGAAATAGGGGGGGAAACATATTGTTTAACCAGACTGGGGTTTGGGCTCTGCTCAGCACTGCGGATTATGACGAAGATCTTGAAGACAGTGCTGAAGAAGGATAAAGTGATTGAGAAACCCACGGATTCATACATTGATGATATAGTAGTGAACGACGCCGTCGTGCCAGCGCCAGAAGTAGTAAAATACTTAGCACGATTTGGACTGGTGTCGAATGATCCGGAACCGATGGACGGAGGGACGGTGTTGGGACTGCTACCAGAGCGAAATGAAAGAGGAAACCCCATGTTCAGGAGAGGCAATGATGTCCCGGATACAACGGAAGAGATGAGAAAGAGAGAGAGCACTTCTCTTTACATGGTAAACTGGTTGGCCACTACCCGATAGAAAGATGGCTCTATGCGGCGTGCAACCATACTAAGAGAAGGTCGGGAGGAGGAGAGTGGGGAGACAAGGTTGATGAGGGAACGCTTCTGAATCCAGTGATACAAACTTGAGGTTATCATAAATAAGGAAACACAATATTTTAAGAGAAGTACTAACTACAACCATTATTTATATTCTTATAGGAGATAAATTTATATTAGAGAAGTACTACCACAGACTTATTTCAGAGGCCGATACGTCACGCATAATTGCCCATTTCAATTTCGAACTTCGGTACTCATGGGCCCCCTAGACTCTAGAGTAAGCTTATGGGCCCTGGTGCGGCGCACCGGCTGCACCCCCCTCTCGTGGGGCCTGCATATACTGTCCACAAGCTCTGCTTAGAATATTGTGGGTGGCAAGTGTTATAAACGGAAGAAACAGTCGCAAAAGTTGCAAAATCTGTGGAGCCGAGATGCAACAGCCCTGCCACCACTACCTGCTACAGTGTAGAGCCACGGCCATCCTTCGCCTAGGGCTAGGGTGGCCATTTCCAAATTTCTAAAAAAGGAGGACACTGCATATCGATGATTATAATATACAGTAATATATATATATATATATATATATATATATATATATATATATATATATATATATACATACATATATATATATACCTATATATAAAATATAAAACTGAAAGTGAATAATATTTTTCACTTCTAATGAAACCGACAAAAAACAAATACCAGTATTTCTAAGTTACAACACAAACAAAACCTAGTTGTATCCTCACCTTGATTGCCAAACTCTTTGGCCCAGTCACAATTAAACAGTCTTTCTTTTCGGCATTTTCAGACTCCTTAGCCTCACAAATTAATGGGACCTTTCGCAGTCAGGCTCGTAGATTCCTATTAGCGCTAGAACTTTCAATTGTCTCGGATTTCACGAGGCAAAGGGGTGACTTAGCTAATTTGGAAACCGATATTTAAAAAAAGATACGCCATAAATTGCTGCATAAAGGTATTTAAAATTAAAAACATGACTCATAATGTTATCATTTTTACTTACTGGTGTGTGACAAGGCTTTGTTAATTTAACTATAAGGTAAAACTAAAAATAGGTAATTATTTTTACTGAAGTAACTATGAGCAGTAAAAATTAGAGGATGTTGATTTCGGTTTGTGCATTTTATCTGAGTGTTGAAAAATAATGAATATCACTGTCACGTCCTGTATATGAAGATAACACAGGGGAACACTTTTTCAGTAACTTTGAGTTGCATTGAATATTTTAACGGATTTTGAAAGAGTTTTAGGCGCTGATTTCAAATCTGAAATTAGTTTTTCTCTACAAGCTCTAGTTTGTATGCAATTTGAGGTTAATGAAATTGTACATATGTGAACTTGCGTAAACCATGTATAAGCATTTTAACGTCCATATATATAGATAGCTTCTAATATTTTGATCATTCTTCTTTTGTTTCAGTTCAAACATGGCTTCCAGAATGAGACATCATTGCAGAAACAAGCCTGATGCCTTCTGCTACATATGTGGATGCTACACACTCAATCGTCAGAGACGTAACATATCCTCGTTCGTCAAGCGTGCCTACAAGGCATATTTTGAAGTTCATCTTGGTGATCAAGACAAGCAATGGGCTCCTCATGTTGTGTGCCACAATTGTGAGGAAATGCTTCGAGACTGGACCAAAGGAAAACGCAAAGGTCTGCCTTTTGGAGTTCCAATGATTTGGCGCGAACCCACCAACCATGTAACTGACTGTTATTTCTGCATGGTAAACACAACGGGTGTTGGGAAGAAAAACCGACATAAGATTACGTATCCGAACATTCCCTCAGCTATTCGGCCTGTTCCGCACTCTGAAGAAGTACCTGTTCCAGTTTTCAAAGGCTTGCCTTCATTGGACGATAAAAACATTGGACATGATACAAGCCAGCAAGACAGTTGTGTCAGTGAATTGTCAGAAAAGTGTTCACAATCGGAGGACTGTTCTTCAGACACTGAACCTTTCCCCGTCCCTAAGCCTCTTCCCCAGGCTGAACTGAATGATTTAGTGCGGGATTTAGGTCTTTCAAAGAAAGCAGCAGAGCTTTTGGCATCAAGATTACAAGGCAGAAATCTTGTTGATCACTCTGTTAAAGTATCATATTTCAGAAAGCGTGACCAGCTTTTTGTGACCTTCTTTTCAAAAGACAGACAGTTTGTTTACTGCCATGAC
The DNA here is from genome assembly GCF_046742065.1 of Oratosquilla oratoria. NCBI lineage: Eukaryota > Metazoa > Arthropoda > Malacostraca > Stomatopoda > Squillidae > Oratosquilla > Oratosquilla oratoria. Next base: position 26,040,944 of record NC_134816.1, on the reverse strand, counting down.
ATCCCAGGGCTTCTCAAAGAACTGGGTGTACCTTACTATAGTCCTGCTGAATGGAGACTCTTTTTAGACAGTTCAAAACGCAGTCTAAAGTGTGTTCTTTTACATAATGGCAATGTTTATGGAGCAGTACCTGTCGGTCACTCAGTGCATTTGCGGGAAGACTATGATGATATGAGAATGGTCATGGACTTATTAAAGTATCATGAGCACAATTGGATAATTTGTGTAGACTTAAAGATGGTCAACTTTCTTCTTGGACAACAGAAAGGTTTCACCAAGTTTCCATGTTTCCTCTGTATGTGGGACAGCCGAGCACGAGACAGACATTGGGTCCAGAAGGACTGGCCTATTCGTGACACCCTTGAAGCAGGCATGCCAAATATCATACAAGACCCAATTGTAAACAGAGATAAGATCATCTTTCCTCCTCTTCACATCAAATTAGGTTTGATGAAACAATTTGTCAAGGCACTGGAAACCGAAGGTGAATGTTTCCAACACATCATCACAGCTTTACCAGGGTTATCATTTGAGAAGATCAAAGCAGGCGTGTTTGATGGCCCACAGATTCGAACCCTAATTCGTGATGATCAGTTTGTTGCTAAGATGACCGCTTTAGAAAGGGCAGCATGGTTATCCTTTGTGGCAGTCGTTCAGAACTTCCTTGGAAACAATAAGGCGGAGAACTACAGTGAACTTGTGAACAGAATGCTCCTCGCTTTTCGTGATCTCGGGTGCAACATGAGCATCAAGCTTCATTTTTTGAACAGCCACCTTGATCAGTTCCCTGACAACCTGGGGGCTGTGAGTGACGAACAAGGAGAACGATTCCACCAAGACCTAAAGATCATGGAAGAACGCTACCAAGGGCGCTGGGACAAAAGTATGATGGCTGACTACTGCTGGAGCATTAAACGAAATTGCCCAGATGAAATGTACAAACGCAAAAGTTACAAACGCAAATTCCTGCCTGAAAAAAATACACAAAGAAATTGATAAGCTTCCATCAGCTGTGGTGATGTTCTGAAGGATGCTAATCTAACTTTGGGATAGATGTTCTGTTAATGTTCTGTTTCTTTTGCCTTAATAAATGTACAGAAATGGCTTTCATACTGTTTTAAGATTCAAGTGAACAAAAGAATTGTGGCTGATATTGCACTTTCCTATAATAACGAAAATTTAAAAAATAAATAAAAATGTCAAATTGTATAAAATCTGTAGCTTGCAGACAAAACCCGACTTCAGATTTGAAATTAGCACACTCAAGTTGACTATAGAAAAGTCTTTTTTTAAATGCAACAAAATGAGTGTTCCCCAGTGTAATCAGCGAGATAAAAAATAACAGTGGTGGCGGACGTACGAAGTTAACGACATTTTTGTAAAGAATAGCCTCTTAGATCTGCTGGGAGCTATTTTCAAACTAATATGACTAATTTTACGTATGCCGTGGCAAACTGCACGTCAGATTCAAGAAAAAATAAGAGGAAGACAAAGTTTATTGTACCGAAAAAATTAAGTCTTCGATGCAAAATTATATTTTCGATACATTATATGGATTTGCCTATTGCTTGGTGCATTCAAATGAAAGTATATATCAGTATACGTCCATTGAAGTCGGTAGAAAATGACAAATTCCTTGGCTTGATACAATTATAGGCTGTTTTACGAATATCATCTGTGATTATAAATAGAGGCTCAAACAATGCTATATGCCGTTTGCAATCATGAAATTAATTGACTTAAATTTCAGACACAATAATGTACAACGATACACCTCTGTAAGCTTATAAAACTTGCCCAAAAAAATATTTATTTTCTGGCAAGAATTACAAAATCTGGCGGTGTCTGGTATCAATTTGCTCACTGCGAAAGGTCCCATTGCCAAACCACACTGCACCGTGGCCACCTCAGGACTGCAGCCCAATATATGAGATGTGAATCACGCAAATCACACGTTCACAACATTGGTCCTGTGCAGTTCCTGTCTACCTCGCCTAGCGAGTTCCGACGTTGACCTCGGCCTGGGTACTCCCACTAATTGTACGGCATTATTGTATACAAATGGTTATTTATTTATTCATTTGCTTATTTATTCTTTATCAATTAATTCATTTATTTCTTTATTCATTTATTTTTGTTACACCCCAAGAAAGGAGGACAAATGGTCCGGCGTGAGGTTGCGCCGGATGGAGGACAAATTGCTCAAAAGGAGGACTGTCCGGCCTAAAGGAGGACGTCTGCCACCCTACCTAGGACTTACCGTCTTCTCCCTCAGCTTCTTGGGGGCACACCCTGTCCATGGTGCTGCCTGCGGTTGAAGGGTACGCTACCCCCCCCTCCCTTGAGATCAGGGTGCCACCGCTAATAACAGTAGCATTGCGTGGACAACAATCCATATATATGAACTGTTCTGGACCACATGCAAGAGAGAGAGAGAAAAGTACAGGTTCACAGTTCAGTGATACTGAAATTTTACCAACTTTGGGTGGGACTTAAACTCAGATCGTTGAGTTAATGGTTGAAAATGGTGCCACTGCACCATCGAGCTGGTGTTCTTACATCCTTCTGTTTGGTGCACCTCTCTGATTCCCTTCTCATTTTTCTCTACTTATAATCTCCCAACAGATACTGGTCAGACATTCCACCATAAACACATTCATATACAGAACTCTTATGATCTTCATTTTGGACACCACTATGTAATCCAGCCCTCTTGACTCTCCTTCCACCCTGACTCATCATATCACTTTAAGTACACATCTAACATTTTCTCTCCTATTACATTCCTTCTTGACACACCATACATCCCTATTATTCCACTCAGTGGCTCACTTTCTATTCCAGCATTTCATTTCCAAGCACCATCAATTCACATTTTTTTAAACTCTCCACTTTTTTAATTATTCCAAAACTCTTCCCTTTCCTCCTAACTTTTTTCACCACCAGGGTTGTATCCACTCAAAACACTAAATCCTCTCAACCAATTCTCATTTCAACCCACATTATTCTTGACAACATTTCTTTCCATTCAACCACATACTCACGCATCTCATCACTTAAAGGTCAGATATCAAGACTTCCGTAACTTTTTGTATTTACAGTTTAATGTACATAAAAAAGCATACTGATAGTATTCTATATAATTCCACCATCTACATCTTATCAAATTTGGCAAAAACAGTTGTTTGTCTTCATCTCATTGCGTCGTCTGCTATTCGAAACAACCCGCCCGTGCGCTTCGGGAACGTTCGGGGAATTCCGCGTTCGTGACGTTACAGTTGCCAAACAATATTGTTATTCTGAGAGTGCATCGTATTGCTTTTGCATTGTCAGTCGTGTGTCGTCTCTTGAGTGTCTATTTTTTTTTTTTTTTTTATTGTCACAAAATTGTGATAATAATGGTGTACTGCGTTGCCGCAGGCTGCAACAATGGAAGTGGGAGGAGTTTTTTACAATTTCCTACGGAGCCAGCCCGACGATCGGAATGGATAGAAAGGTGAACAGAGCAGGCAAAAGACCGGGCAAACTGTGGGAGCCTGCGAAGTTTTCAGAACTTTGCTCTGACCACTTCGAGGAGGAAGGCTTCGAAATGAATCTAGCGTTATCGATTGGATTAATGGAGAAGACCAGGAGACATCTAAAACCTGATGCCGTGCCCTCAATTTTTGCAGCTACTACAAAGCATTCCACGCCGAAACCAAAAAAGAAAAGTAGGAGGTCAGCGTTTGATAAACGCCGGAGGCTTGAGGTACCGTAGGCAGTTTACTTTTTCTGACTCCATGCATCATGTGCATGCGTTAGGCTTAGGCCTATGCCTATGTCAGAGAGGGCTTGTTATAAATTCCATGGACATGCAGGATGGCCTATATAGTATATAGGCCTAGACCTAGTGAATTAAACTGGCCCTGAAGCCATGGACCGGAGCAGTGGCGGCGTCAGGGGTGGGCTTTAGCCCCCCAAAAAAGTGACCAGCCCCCCATTAGCCCCCCCCCCCAACTGAAAATGAGCAAATTGAAAATTTAAAACACTCATTGAAATAATTTTATTAAGTGGAATTTTTAATTGCCAGGGCTAAAGATTTGTCAGCCATCAGTGCTAGCCCTTCCATTAACCCCCTCCCCTTCTGAAATGAGGATAATATATGTGTATTATCATATTACTATTAGCCCCCCAAAAATTTGCTCAGCCCCCCTTAGCCTCCCCAACTAAAAATTCCTGGTGCCACCGCTGGACCAGAGGTATAAAATATTGCAGATACCTACAAAAGACACTCTAAATCAGATGTAGTGTCTAAAAGACAATCGCGAACACGGTTTAATCATTGAAGCACTGACTAGGTTGTGTACAGCAGCAGTATTGCCATCACATAAACATGATAAAGAGTCAACAGACTAGTACATGGTACATGACTTTGTAATCAAACTAACAGTGATTTCATAAGTCCACATTGCTTCCTGATATTTATATCACATGTCATTGCGTTCACATCAAACTTGGGGATATTTGAAACCACAGTATGTATAGTCCTCACTTTCCCACTGTGCATGAATTCATGAGACTGCACAAGATGGCAAAACTTTTCTGTTTTTTTTTACCAAGGATGTGGTAAATCCATCTGGTGAAGTGCCGGTAAGCAATATATCTGTATAGCCTGAAAGAAACAACTGCATAAATATTGATAGTCATTTTATGATGTTTTTCCTTGTACATATTTTTATTTTTATGCACTTTATTGTGTTTAGTATAATAGAAAATACACAGTTGACAGTACTTATTAAAAGATTATTTGGCTTCATTTTATTTACATGTATTCATTCATTTATTCCAGTATTTTAAATGAATAATCTCGATCTTGCAGGAAGAAATGGCCACAAGGCAATTCATATCATTTAATTTTCCCCCCATGCTTGGAATTTTAGAGAGAGACTGACAAATGATCGTCGACATAAAAACAAAGGACCCCATCCCATGCTTGCAATGATAGCCTAAATAAGGTAGGAATAATGCACTGAATTTCATACCAGTTGGTATTCCCAATCCTATGAGAGTGGTCAGATCTTTTGAGTTTGCATCTAGGAGGGGTGGTAGGCCCATCTTGATTCTCGGCACTGTCTAAATCAACGTCGCCGTCGAATTCCGTCTCCTCCCCCGTGGTCTCGGGTTCTGAATCTGACAAATCGCTTTCCCCTTCTTCTTCGCTATTTTGTCCACCATTTTCTTCATCTTCACTTGCACTGTATTCCGACGAAGAAACGGACTGTCCTATTATCAGTTCGAACTGGTAAGGCTTTACAATGCGATGTTCGGCGATATCAAACGCCTCTTCCTCTTCTTCTTCCACCATACATACTATCCTTCCGAATTGGAATGTACAATGGGCCATTTTTGCAAACAAATTTGGATTAAAAACGAACATGAAGATGAATAACTCGATTGGAATGACTGAGCTGAACTACAGCGTGTATCTTTGTCCGATTGTTTGGCAACTGTGACGTCACCGCCGGTTCACCTAGCGGCGATTACTGGTACTAATTACTAATCGACTAGAACATCTAGACTTCAGAAAAGTGGTATGTGAGGCGCAATTAAAAGTGAATTTTCTGAATAAATTCTTCTGTAACAGGTAAAAACTTTATTTGTATGCTTTTAAAAAGTACTTTTTCGAGCAATACGATGATTTTTAGCAAATGGTATATCTGTTGATATCTGACCTTTAACAACAGAGCCACCATTTCCCACCTCCTAACACCCTTTCTCCTACACCCAAACTCAATCTCAACTATTCCTATTAAGTTTCATTCAGTGCTCACATTTTTTCTCTAACAAACTTAATACCAATCTTTTTCTTATTTACTCTCAACTATTCCACATCCATGTACATTCAGAGACCCAGATACAAGGGCTCTGATTAAAGTCTTCTTTCTGGATATTTGTTTGCTTGGACTTTTCACAAGGAAAAAAAAATAATACATTGAGGGGGATTCCTAGTCCCCTATCTCATTCAGTCACCTTCTACAATATGCACTGGAACAAAGTGGTGACATTGTTTCTGTCCTACCTCTGAGGCAGTTGCTTGGGCATATCAACGTCAACAAGTGAAGGAATGAAAAGATTGTATCAGACAATAAAACTTTTGTGTACTTCTCTTTTATTCTCAACTATGATGAGATAATCCATAAACAATCAGAATATATCAACAACAAAATCATAAAAAACTAATTATTAGATCATTATAAAATGCCACACTGATACTATCCTGCAGAAAAGGAGGATGAAGTTTTCAATCTATTTGTATTTCTATGGGCCCCAAAGTTCTGGGCTATAGAAGCTGCACTCATTATGCCTAATGGATAATCTGGCCTTAAATGTAACATAGCAGAGAATAATATTTTTAATCAATGTACATGCATAGGTATATACAGTGTGTAAATATCTTTATCCCCATTATCAGGGGGCCACTAATTCAAAGCATACTTCTTTGCCTTGACTTGATACAAGTGAAAAAAAGTGGGTTCCTGGTCCCCTTGTTCTTCCCTATTTAGTCACCTTTTAAGACACACAGGAAAATAAGGTGGTAATAGTCTTGTCCCCCATTGTAGGGTAAAGGGCATGTCCAACTTAAAGGGAGTGGAGAAAAGCTTCATAGAGGGTACAAAGACACCATCCACCTCGTATGTTGTACTCCCAGTATGATTATATAAATGAACACTTGGTTGGAGTATCTATAAAACTTAACCTGGGATTCTACTGAACACAACTATTGATCTGTGAGTGGAACAAGGTATTATACTAGTTATCTAGTGCAATTGATAAACCCTAGAATTCCAAACAATGAATAGATACATTGAAATTGTATACTAAATTAACAGATTCACATACAGGACTATTCTTGCAGTATCCCATTCACTTATTTTTCTTATTTCTATTCCTTTGGTTTAAAAGATTTTGGACTCAAACTTCTCCAAAGCTCTTGGTTTCATGTTTGTTTTATGGTAAAATGTGACTGTCCACTCTAGAAGTAAAGAATCTACAGGCCTCAATAGTGAATGTGTGGAGGGGAAAGCAAATTAGTAAATCACTGCAGAAGATTTGCAAATAGTAAAAAGCTTGGTCCATGTCACAATGGCTGTTCAATGTGTACATGGATAGGGTGGCACAGTAGGTAAATGCAAAGGTAATGGGCAGGGGATTGGAGATGGTTCAAGATAATGGTGGAAGGTGGACCAGTTGTCATTTGTGGATTATATTGCACTTGTGGCAGGGTCAGAGGGAGTTAGTGATGGACTTTGGGGAGGTACGTGATAGGAGAGAGATGAAGTTAAATGTGGGTAAAAAGGTGATGATACACACAAGGGGAGAGGATGGCAGCAATTTGGAAGTAAGCCTTAAAGGTGAGAGGCTGGAGGAAGTGGACAGTTTGAAATGTTTGGGGTCACATATGGCAGGAAATGGAGGTGTTATGGTGGAGGTAAATTGCAGAGCTGGGAGCGTTACCACTGGACAGATAGTGTGTTAAAGAAAAATCTGGGGTGAATTCCCATCAATGTGTATTATATACATAGATTTATTAGTAATGCACTACCTGTCTGGTGGTAACACACCCAGCTCTGGTAAATTGTAAATTGAAAGAAGTAATTAATGTTTTGAGGGAGTGAAAAGTGTCATGTGAAGTAGCCATCTGGAAATGGATGCAAAGAGAAGATTACATGAAGAGGTGATTATGCCAGTGACACTGTATGGGGCAGACACTTGGAATTTAAGAGAAGCAGAGAGAAGTTTAAAAGTGTTTCAGATGAAGTGTCTGAGAAGTTTGATGGGGGTTACATGGCTGGATGGAATGAAAAATGAGGAGGAGAGCAGGGGTGGAAAGGGAAGTGGCAAATAGGGCCGACACAAAAAATTATTGAGATGTTTTGGACATTGAAAAGAATGAGTGAAGAAAAATTAGCAAAAGAGGTGTGGAAGCAGAGGTGGATAGAGTGAACTTCATGGGATGAGATGGATGGATGGAATGAAAGGGGCTTTGAACAAAAGGGGAATGTCTGTTGAGCAAGGAAGGGAGAAGGCAGGGGATAGGTGTGAATGGAAAATGGCTTTGTATGGATAATATTTTGACACAGCCTGAAGGGATTTTCTCCCCATATTCTCTCTTTTCTAAGTCTATTTAACAAGGATGGGATAGGGTGAGGGATGAGGAGGGAGTGGTTGTGTGTGGATATTTTGATTGAGCCCAAAAAGGATTTTTCTGTTTTTTCCAATGTCCACATAAGGGGACAGAGAAGGTGGGGGGCACTGTGTAGGGGAATTGGCTTTGCTGTGGATGTGCTGTGTCTTGTTGCATTGTTTCTGACCTAGGCAATGGGCAGAAGACAGAGATAACCCTTCATTCATGAGAAACTAAGATGACAAGGAAACAAGGGTGGTGGATGGAAATGGAATGGGTGTGTGCCTTTTGACTTGGCTATTTTCCTTATGAGGGAGAAGAAACCCTTGGTATATAGTTTGACAGATGGAAAAAGCTGCAGGAAAGCACAGTGGGCTAGTAAATAAAAGAGAGCTAGATTAAAGCGTGTTATTTTAGCAAATAAACTGAAAAAGAATAATTTGCTTAGCTAACAAATAAGGTAAAGCTTCAACAAGGCACATAACTGGCATTCCAGGCACAAGCTGCAACTACAATACAAAGCCAAGGCATGTGATAATCACTGGTGGCATATGAAAGATAATTGCTATTTTTTCATGAAGGGAAACAACTATTGCACAGACTCCATGGCAACATCATATTTAAATGCTTGCACCTCAACCAACATCAGGCACCAATGATGGGTATTTGCAAGTGGTGGTCCTGCAAGACTGCCATCAGAGAGAATTATCTCCGTGTCACTTGTCTTCAAAACCTAAAAACATTCCTCCATCTGACACTCAGTTTCTGGGCTGGGCCAAAGATATCTTTTCAACTAAAACTGTATTCCCCCAGCAAAACTCAAGAAAACAACTGTAATTATAATTATTCCTCACCATCAACACTATAAAGTTGTAGAATCCCACAGACATGGGAACAGCATGAGGATCCAACAAAATTTCTATCACTTGATACAGGCATTGAGAGTTGAGTTTGTATCAGGAGCAGCAATAATACATGCTTATCACATCCATAATCTAACCACTCAAATAATGGAGATTCTTTTACTTAGTACACTAACCAAAATCAGTGGGATATCAAACCACACACTGATTGTACATAAAACCACACTGTTCACTAATACAAATGTACTTGCATTTTAAAATCAAATAGAATACAAACCTGTTAGGAAATAAAAGTAAGTTCTACAAATTCAAACATGCAAAAATAATGTTGATCACTTAAAAGTATATAACCCTTGATTCTTTTAACATGCAGTCTTCTTAAGTTTGTACAAACATTAACTATCACAAAAAATACTGAAAGTGAAAATTATGTAAATCTATAACAATGGTAAGTGTCACTCAATATGGAAGGGAAAGAAAATAATGTATAAGTCATCCCTTAACATTTATGGATTTGTTTACTAACAGGTATGACTGCAAAATAACATTGTAAATATTCTGGGCAATTGCGGGTTATCTTGGGCATGTATTCCTTTCTGTTCACTCACCCTACACCACCCTATATGTGCTTCTTCCCCACCATTGCTCAGCCTAATTCTGGTAGCAACCACCAAAGTATTTCCATCTCACAAGTCTCATGTGTTTGGACTTTACATTTTAAGCTTAACTTTCATGATAGCTCCATGAAGAGAGCTAAGCCAGGTAATTTTAAATAATAGTCTTGCTGTCATTTTGTAAATAAAATACACTTGATCAGTATCATCATTAACATGGTTAGCATAGCAATGACTAAAATAGCTTTTCCTACAAAACCCCATTCTTCAATAACTTTCTATAAATTTGTGGTGAATTTTTCTTATTCAAATATTAAAAACTTCTCTCAAAATCTCCTTGTAAAATAGGGGTGCATCTTATACAATTGTGCATTTTGTACACTGGCATACATGGAACTGTATATATATATTTTAATGTTTTACATTAATTGTAGTTATAAGAAAATATTGAGTCATGTATTTTTGGGGAGAACGTAAGATATTTGCAGAATTTTTATATATGTGAATGATAGTGGACCATTGTATATTTGATTATAGTGTAAGTTTAGGTAATAGAATATTCATGCATAAAATGGGTCACAGTATAAACAGCTGATTTTTAGAAGGGTTAAAAGTCATGCATTGTTAGTGACAGTAACCTACATGATAGGCCTGCATTCTTACATTACTGTTGGCTAACCATAATACCAATGGCAAGCCTTTTTAGCCCTCCTCTTATGGCCAAATCTATTATTCTCTGTTGCTACTTATAATATCTAGTAATTGTTGCTTTATTTCACTTTCCTAAAGTGGTTAACAACAGCCCTTTGACTCTCAGTGCTTTCCCTTGGAAGGAAGTCAGACCACGGTGTTTTTGTGTTACCTAATTGTATGACCTAAGTGTAACATACAGGAAAATATTTATACTCAGATTCTGTCTCTTTAGTTTGGGCAATGAGAAGATCCCAGCTATTCCAGGAGTTAGTACATTTGTATGGAAAGCTGATTTTATAACATCCTTTCAACATCTCCCCCCAAAATTTTTTTTTTTTTTTTTTTTTTTTTCTCCCATGACCTCATGACCCTTTCAAGTCCCAGACCATGAGATCTGTCAGTTATACATTTTCTTTTTGTTGAGGACATTACTATCATATCACCTCTTACTCTTCTTTCTTCCAGTGACAATAGGTCCTATGCTTTCACTCTCTTTTTTTATTCCTTTCCATGAGATAACTTTTTTCTCTCACAGACCAAGGAAGCTTCTCTGTTAGTTGTATCCATTCCCTTTCATGGTTTGAGAACTACTATCAAGTCTCCTTTTTTACTTCTTTCTGTAATGTACTGCCCAGTGCTTTAAATCTCACTGTACATTTCATTTGAAAGGCTGGAAACACATCTGATTGCTCCTCTGTGTTCTATCAACCTTGTTTATATCCTTCACTTTATATGGAAACCACTGTTGCATTAGTCAAGCATGGATGAAAACAAATATGCCTGCAAACCTTCATTTCTACCAGGAGTTTCAATTTATCCATTTTTTTTTTTTTTTTTTGGTTATGTACAAAAACATAAAAACTATGGGAAGTGTATAGATCTTATGTAGATGGAAGCAGATGTGAGAGGGAGAGAGCAAGAGAGAGAACCAGAGACAAAGAGATAGACAGAGATAGAGACACAGATAAAGAGAGACAAAGAGATATACATATATAGATATATATATATATATATATATATATATATATATATATATATATGTAGTATGTGTGTGTATTCACCTTGTTGTATTTAACGGGATGAGAACTATGCTCATAGTGACCTTTTTTCGTATCTCTCCACATCCAGTTTACTTTTAAAATAGTGTATAGTTTTGGCACTCACTGCTTCTCCTTTTACTTTGTTCCAGACATCAGCTATTCTTTTTCAGGTCTCTTCTGTAACTGTCCTTCTTTAGCTTCTTTTCGTGTCTTGTTTCTCTTCTGTACCATTTTAATAAGTCGTGTGTGTATACGGTACCTATATGTATCAATATGATGGGCTTACCAGTATTTCTCAAAGGCTGAGATTCATTATCATGAGATAGAAAAAAATAGTATTTTACAAAAATAAAATTAGGGGTTTTGCTATACAAAATGTAGGCTTATACACCAGGAATTACTGTATATTACTTAATCCATCAGTATTCTGTCAGAAGAAATAATTAAAAAGTGCTGAGTCTTCAAATTTCACTGTCAATGTGAAAATGATGGGAACACAATTCTATGCCAGAACCCTACACACCACACACCATTCACACTACATTTCATGAGCACCACTGACACAACACAAAAAATTACACCAGTACTTGATAGTAGTGTTAAGATCATTAAAGTCAATCATAAAATTTATATAAAAGATCACTTGGTTTGAGATAGGAGAGAATCACAAGGTCAGAATGCATTACTCACACATACAGAGGGACTGATGTATCACTAAAACTATAATGTATACTCACTTTACTGGTAATGTTATATGGTAGTAGTATGCAGAATAGAAAAAAAATAGAAATATTCATGCAAAAAAAAAATAATAATAAAACATGCATATTACTAAAGTAAAAGAAATGCAGTCAACATGAGTATAATGGTCTCAAGGCAGTTGAGTTATGACACTGAAAAAACTGTATTGATCCTTCTTCTGTGGTTCTTTGTTTATTCATTGCACTGAATGAACACCTGGTTTGTGATGAGGTAGTCAAGTTAGCATGGACAGGAAGAGACAACACTCCTTCACTATACTACAGTGTTTTAAGTACATTTCTTTATGTGAATCTTTGAGCATAAAATATTAGGGTATGTCCAGGCAGTACATACATACATATACCAACAGATTTTTCCCCCTTACAAGGGAGGTAGTCAAAGTCAAAGACATAAATCCACTCTCACCCATATCATCCCCACACACTCCATTCTCATTTACCACTCCTCCCTCCCTCTTTTCTTGGCTCCTTCTGGATGATGAGTCATCCCTGCATCTTGTCCACTGCCTTGGGTTAAAATCAATGTAGCAAGGAGAATAGTAGGAAGAGTTAAAGATGTACATTTTCTAGGGGGAGAGAGTGGAGGAATATCTGATACTCTTTTGGTGGAAGTTAAGTTGAGAGTGGAGGATAGATGGAGAAATAGGAAAAGGACAGAAGGTAGGGAGGTGCTTAAAATGAAGTGCTTAAGTGAGAAAGAAAGAAGTACAAGAAGCTGAGAGAGTAGTGGGAGGGAGTGAAGGAGGAATGGGGACAGTTCAAGGAGGGAGTCACAAGGTGGGCAAAGATGGTGTGTAGAACAAGGAGGGCAGGAGGAAATAAAAGGAAGGGTAGTGAGTGGTGGGATGAGGAAGCAAAGAAGGTTGTACAAGAGAAGTGACTATTCACAGATTGGCTACACAATAGAACAAGAGAATCATATGAGAGGTACAAAGAAAAGAGAAGAGAAGTAAAGCATAAGATAAAGGAGACTAAGAGGAGAACAGATGTGAAATGGGGTACAACTATGACAGAATATTTTGAAAGTAATAAAAAGATGTTTTGGAAAGAAATTAAGAGAAGAGGAGAATCAAGTAGAGAAGAAAAGGTAAAAGGTGCAGATGGAGAGATGATAATGGAAGAGATGGCAGTAAGAGGAAGCTGGGCAGAGTATTTTAGGGAGTTGCTAAATGTGAAGGAGGATAGGGAGCGAAAGGTAGTTGCAGTGGGAAGCATTACGAAAATGACAGTGATGAGTGAGGAAAATGGAGGAGAAATAAGGAAAGGTGAAATGATGGCAATTGTTAAGAAGATGAGAGCAGGTAAAGCACCTGGGTTGGATGGGTGTCATAAAGAATGTTTAAAAAAAGGAGGTACAGTGATGGTGGACTAGTTGGTGAGGTTATTTAATGGTTGTTTAAGAGAGGGTAGAGTGCTGGAGGGGTGCCTGTATAGTTCCATTTTACAAGGGAAAAGGGTACAAGTGTGACTGTAGTAGTTTCAGAGGGATCAGCTTGTTAAGTGTAGTTGGGAAGGCTTATGGGAAGGTCTTGATTGAGAGGATTAGGTGTGGTAGAGAGGGAGTAATTGATGAGAAAAACTGTAGGTTTAGGATAGGTAGAGGTTGCGTGGATCAGATTTTTGTAGTAAGACGGATAAGTGAGAAAGCTCCAGGAAAAGATAAGGATGTATTTTGTGACTTTATTATTTGGAAAAGGCTTATGACAGGGTAGATAGAAAGGCACTGTGGGAGGTATTGCAGATATATGGGATAGGAGAAAAGCTGTTGAGAGCAGTCAAGAGTTTTTATGAGAATAGTAGAGCTTGTGTTAGAATCAGATATGGAGAGAGTGAGTGGTTTGAGGTAAAGGTGGGACTTCAGCAGGAATGTGTTATGTTGCCTTGGCTGTTCAATTTATACATGGATGGGGTGGTGTGAGAGGTAAATGCAAGGGTAATGGGCCAGGTATTGGAGATGGATGAAGAATATGGAGAAAAGTGGGAGATAAGCCAATTGTTGTTTGGTGATGACACTGTGCTTGTGGCAGGATCAGAGGAAGGATTAAGGAAGTTAGTGACAGATTTTGGGAAGGTGTGCGAAAGAAGAAAGTTGCTGAAGATAAATGTGGTTAAAAGTAAGGTGAAGAGATGTACAAGGGGAGAAAGTGACAACAGACTGGAAGTGAGCATTAAGGGAGACTAGAGAAAGTGGATAGTTTTAAATACTTGGGTGTGAATGTGGCAGGAAAGGGAGGAGTGGAGGTGGAGGTAAAATGTAGATTGAGAGAAGCAAGTAAATGCCTTGGAGTATTAAAAAGTGTAATGAGAAATAGATATTTAGGAATGGATGCTATGAAGAGATTGTATGAAGGAATGATTGTGCCAACAGCAGTGTATGGGGCAGAAACATGGAACATAAGAGAGGAGCTTGAATGTGTTTGAGATGAGGTGCCTGAGAAGTATGATGGGGGTTAATAGGCTGGATAGAGTGAGAAATGAGGAGGTGAGGAGGAGAACGGGGGTGGAAAGGGAGTTGGGAGATAGGATTGATGAAAGAGTATTGGGATGGTTTGGACACATGGAAAGAATGAAAGAGAAAAGACTAGTAAAAGAGGTGTGGAAGGCAGAGGTGGAGGGAGTGAACATGAGGGGTTGACCAAGGATGAGACGGATGGATGGGGTAAAAGGGGCATTGGGAAAGAGGGGAATGTCTGTTGAGGAAGGACGGGAGAGGACAGAAGATATGGGTGAATGGAGAATGGTTGTATATGGATGATGCTGTGATGCATGAGGAGGAGTGAGTAGGGGATGGGGAGTGAGGGAGCATGTGTGAAAAATAAATTGATACAGCCTGAAGAGATTTCTCCCCATTTTCTCCATTTCTGCATGGGGGGGATGAAGAGGGAGGGTCGTCAATTTAATGAAGCAGCCTTGCTGTGGATGTGCTGTGTCTGGGACACTGCTTCTGACCCAGGGCAGTGGGTGAGATGCAGGGATGACCTGTCATCCAGGAGGAGTCAAGATAAGAGGGAGGGAGAGAGGGGCTGGATGGGAGTGGAGTATGTGGGGATGGAATGGGTGGGACTGGACTTTATGCCTTTGTTTTTTGGCTACCTCCCTTGTAAGGGGGAAAAAAGCCTTCGGTATATGTATGTAACATTAACAAAAGTAAACAAGGATAATCTAAAACAGTACTACTCAAAGTGGTGGTCCGCAGACCGGTGCTGGTACATGAGCCATCAGCTACCGGTACATAGCAAGTGTCTAGTCCATTCTAAGGAATCATCTGAGGAATTGGTTGAATCTAAGGGTTATTTTTTCATTACTTTTTTATATGTTTTGATATTGTATTATTTGTTTACAAAGTAAATAGAAGATAAATAAAATTGCCAACTTTACTATATTCATTATATATATCATTTCCAGTATGAATTAATATTACTATGAAATATTACCAGTACATGGCAAATTGAGGGGGAAAAAATGCCGGTCCACCACATCAGATAGTTTGTTAAAAAAATTCATCTTCTTGTTTGAAAATTCTTAGTTTTCTCTTCTTACATGAAACCATATGTCACATATCTCGGAGCAAATTCACCACCTGTTTTATCATTGTTTTCATCATCACTAACATTTGTGATCTTGTGGGGTCCAAAGACACATTCATCATATGAAGGTGCAGCTGTAAAGGAGAATAATGAAGAAAAATTATTTCAAGATTCAAAGTCCATTTTCATCTAACCCTTCCCCCCATCTGTTCCAGTATCCTGACTACCTCAACCACTCCTTTAACCCAGTATTTACCTCCTAAGTGTAGTATACAAGACGGGAGCAACGCTCATTGGGTCCTGTCTCCTATTCTCTAATTTTTCAACATACCAAGACTCAAGTTCATGTATAGTTACAGTTGCAACATATGTTACATGAAAGTTTCCCCAGCCAATACCACTATTAGTTGATATACAAAGCCAGATTTTATTGCTTCACCACTTCAGTACAATGTCCTGCCACCATCTGAATATAACCTGACATTAGCCAAAACTAAATATCTATGGAGCATTATCATCATAGTTGTTGTTCTTTTTGTCATCTTCTAGACTGTCTAGCTGAGCAGTCTTGTCTCTGAGGAATGCCATGGCTGAAATGGTGTTTTCCCACAAATTCTTTATATCTATTGTGTTGTTGGCAGGGGAGAAAGGATTCATAACGATGGATATCTGGGTTTGGCACACAGTTCAGTGTGTTGTTGATGGAGCAGTGAGCAATATGATTATGGATATGCTTATGGAGGTGGGCATCTGGTGGTTGAGAAGGATGACAAGGGAGTATTTGTGTGCAATTCCCAAAGGGAGTTAATCTCACTTCAGCACAAAGTCCTGTCCTCAGATGACTTAAATGTGGTGTTGGCCAGACTAAACTCTCTAGTATCCCATTGTGGCCTAAGCATGTGATCTCACTCATTATTTGTAACAACACATCCATAACAAACTAAAATAGCTTCAGATACAACCCAGGCTGGTCAAACTACTGTATATATATTCATGAATAACCCAACACAAATAATTAGCCAATAATCACTGACACTCTAGACCATATCTAAAATATACAAAAACAAACAATTCCTTACGCATATCTGGATAATTCACACATCCAGGGAAGTACAAA
The DNA here is from genome assembly GCF_046742065.1 of Oratosquilla oratoria. NCBI lineage: Eukaryota > Metazoa > Arthropoda > Malacostraca > Stomatopoda > Squillidae > Oratosquilla > Oratosquilla oratoria. The sequence goes on along the minus strand of NC_134816.1, from coordinate 26,024,165 downwards.
GGTGCAGGAGGAGCTGCACCTCCTGCATGAGGAGGAGAATAACCGGGTGGAGCAGATGGATACCCAGGAGGAGCTCCTGGGGCACCTGGATATCCAGGAGGAGCTCCTGGGGCACCTGGATACCCAGGAGAAGTTCCAGGTGCAAATGGAGCTGAAGGTGAAGGATTATACCCAGGCTGAGCTCCTGGACCAGAAGGATAACCAGGTGGGGCTCCAGGGGCAGGTGGGTAACTAGGATACAAAGGTGTTTTATCATCCACGGGTTGTGAATCAGGATCTGGTGCTACCAATCCGACTGGTGGAACAACTGGAACTTCTGGAACTGCAGCTGGGGGAGCTGGGTATCCTATCCTCCCAGGAAGAACCATGATGTTCTGATGTGCATTGCGCAGAGGAATGGTTCCAATGGTGATAGGAAAATCTATCTCTAGATCAAAGGCCATTCCACCAGGGTCCATTGAGAACTGAAGAAAATAAGAATATATATATTTTCCCATCTATGGATTTCACCATGTAGACACCAATCTAGTTATACAGACAAATCAATCTGCTCCCCAAATGGGAGGATGGTACTATTTTACATTGCTCCACACAACACATACATGAACTTCCTGTCAAATCCTCTTCCATGCCCTGACTTTATAACTACATTGGTAAGGATGTTTTTTGGGCTTTTATGGATCTGGAAAAGGCATACGACAGGGTAGACAGGAAGGCATTGTGGGAGGTACTGCAGATATATGGGATAAGAGGAAAGCTGTTAAGAGCAGTCAAGAGTTTTTATGAGAGTAGTAGAGCTTGCGTTAGGATTAGAAATGGAGAGAGTGAATGGTTTGAGGTAAAGGTGGGACTTCATCAGGTGTGTGTTATGTCGCCCTGGCTGTTTGATCTTTACATGGATGGGGTGGTGTGAGAGGTGAATGCAAGGGTAGTGGGTCAGGGGTTGGAGATGATTAAAAAAAATGGAGAAAAGTGGGAGGTGAGCCAGCTGTTGTTTGCTGATGACACTGCGCTTGTAGCAGGATCAGAGGAGGGATTGAGGAAGTTAGTGACAGAGTTTGAGGTGTGTGAAAGAAAGAAGCTGAAGATAAATGTGGGCAAAAGTAAGGTGATAAGATGTACAAGGGGAGAGAGTGACTGTAGGCTGGAAGTGAGAATTAAGGGTGAGAAACTGGAGGAAGTGGATAGTTTCAGATACTTAGGTGCAAATGTGACAGGAAAGGGAGGAGCGGGGGTGGAGATAGAATGTAGATTGAGAGAAGTGCGTAAATGCCTTGGTGGATTAAAAAGTGTAATGAGAAATAGACATCTGGGAATGGATGCTATGAGGTTATATATTACCTACCTAGTTGTAATATACGGGAGGGGAGCTATACTCGTGGTGACCCGTCTTTGTATCTCTCCGCATCAAGTTTTATCTTAGAATCTTGTATAGTGTTAGCACATACTGTTTTGTTGTCTAATTTGTTCCATGTATTTATCACTGTGTGGGAAACTGTTCCTTTTCAAGTTTTTTCTATAACTATCCTTTTTCAATTTTTTTCCGTGTCCTCTTGTTTTACTGTTTTCCCACAGTAGTAGGTCATTCCTGTCTAAAAACTTCCATTCCTTTCATTATTCTGTAGATAGCAAATCTCCTCTTTCTCTTCTTTGCTCCAGAGTTGGTAGGTTCAATTTGGATAGTCTTTGCTCATATGTTAGTTCGGCGAGTGTCGGTGCTAGTTTGGTTGTCGCTCTTTGTAATCTTTCTAGTTTCTTAATATTCTTTTTGGTACTGGGTGTCCAAAGTCTTATTAGTGTTGTTAGTATTTTCCTTATCATTTCTTCGGCCATATAAGTAAATGCCACTTTGATTGCTCTCAATAAGTTGTAGGTTTCACCGAACATCTTATTTATATGCTTATCTGGTTTCATGTCCTTTCCAATCATCACTCCAAGATCTTTTTCATATTTTTTTTTTCTTCTGTTTCTACTCTTTCTAAATTCCATTATACTGCATTTCTTAATACTGAATTTTACTTCCCACTTTTGAGTCCAATTCCATATTGTGTCCAGATCTTGTTGCAATGAGTTGCAGTCCTCTTCCGTTTTTACCTTCTTAAGTAATTTTGCATCATCTGCAAAAAAAGTTTATATAGCACTCCACGCCTTCATTCATGTCATTAATGTATACAGCGAACATGATCGGGGCCAGTACTGATCCTTGCGGGACACCGCTTTTTACTTCTTCCCAGTTGGAGAATTTTTCTCTAATTACAACTCTCATTTTCCTCCCAATCAGGAAGTCTTTCATCCATTCCAATAATTTTCCTCTGATGCCACCTTTTGACTCTATCTTATTTATTAGTTTCCTATGAGGTACCTTATTGAATGCCTTTTGCAGGTCCAGAAAAGCACAGTCTGCCCATCCATCTCTTGTATTATGTCTACTAATCTTGAGTAAAAGTAGATTAGATTTGTTGTACAGGATCTCCCTTGTCTAAATCCAAATTGATTTGGGTTCAGTATAGATTTTTCTTCCAGGTATTTAACCCATCTGTTTTTGATCACTTTCACAAATATGAAGGAGTGATTGTGCCAACAGCAATGCATGGGGCAGAAACATGGAACATGAGAGAGGAAGAGAGAAGGAGTTTGAATATGTTTGAGATGAAATGTCTGAGAAGTATGATGGGGGTTACTAGGCTAGGTAGAGTGAGAAATGAGGAGGTGAGGAGGAGAACAGCGGTGGAAAGGGAGCCGGGAGATAGGGTTGATGAAAGAGTATTAGGATGGTTTGGACACATGGAAAGAATGAGTGAAGAAAGATTAGTGAAAGAAGTGTGGAAGGAGTGAATATGAGGGGGCGTCCTAGGATGAGGTGGATGGATGGGGTGAAAGGGGCTTTACAAAAGAGAGGAATGTCTGTAGAAGAAGGACGGGAGAAGACGGAAGATAGGGGTGAATGGAGAAGGATTATGTATAGATGAGGCTGTGATGCATGAGGGAGGGGGGGTGAGAAAGTATGTATGAATAAAAAATTTGACGCAGCCTGAAGGGATTTCTCCCCGTCTTCTCCTTTCCTGCATGAGGCGACGGAGAGGGGGGATTGCCGAATTTATGAAGCGGCCTTGCTGTGGATGTGCTGTGTCTTGCGACACTGCTTCTGACCCAGGGCAGTGGACAGGATGCAGAGATGACCCGTCATCCAGGAGGTGCCAAGATAGGAAGGAGGGTGGAGGGGAGTGGAATATATGGGAAATGAAATGGGTGGGAGTGGTTTCTATGCCTTTTTCTTTTTGGCTACCCCCCATGTAAGGGGGAAAAAGCCTTTGGTATATGTATGTATGGTTCTGACCCAGGCAGTAAGCAAGGTCCAGGGATGGTCCTTCATCTACAAGGAGCTAAGATAATAGGGAAACAAATGGATGTGGGATGGGTGGGGGGAGGGTGCGTGCCTTGGCTGGATACCCTCCTAAAAGAGCTTTTTTGTATGTGGATAGATATATAAAAGTACTTTATTAGATCATTTTATCTTCAGTCATTTTATGGGAAATCATGGGACATTTACTGGTTCTATTCACCATTATCACCTTTATATATAGGACGTCCCCTCATGTTCACTCCCTCCACATCTGCCTTCCATACCTCTTTTACTAGTCTTTCTTCACTCATTCTTTCCATGTGTCCAAACCATCCTAATACTCTTTCATCAACCATATCTCCCAACTCCCTTTTCTCCCTGTTCTCCTCCACACCTCCTCATTTCTCACTCTATCTAGCCTAGTAACCCCCATCATACTTCTCAGATATCTCATCTCAAACACATTCAAGCTCCTTCTCTCTTCCTCTCTTATGTTCCATGTTTCTGCCCCATACAGTGCTGTTGGCACAATCACTCCTTCATACAGTCTCCTCTTATCATCCATTCCCAAATGTCTATCCCTAATTACACTTTTTAATTCACCAAGGCATTTACTCGCTTCTCTCAATCTACATTCTACCTCCACCTCCACTCCACCTTTTCCTGCCACATTTGCACCCAAGTATCTGAAACTATCCTTTTCCTCCAAGCGCTCTCCCTTAATGCTCACCCCTTGAACATCTCATCACCTTACTTTTACCCACATTTATCTTCAGCTTTCTTCTATCACACACTCTCCCAAACTCTGTCACCAACTTCCTCAATCCCTCCTCTGATCCTGCCACAAGCGCAGTGTTATCCGCAAACAACTGGCTCACCTCCCACTTTTCTCCATTTTCTTTAACCATCTCCAATCCCTGACCCACCACCCTTGCATTTACCTCTCGCACTACCCCATCCATGTACAAGTTGAACAGCCAGGGAGACATAACACATCCCACGAAGTCCCACCTTTACCTCGAACCACTCACTCTCTCCATTTCTAATCCTGACACAAGCTCTACTACTCTCAAGCAAGTATCATAATATCAATAATAATAACAATAATAGTAAAAGGGGCTTTGGGAAAGGGGAATGTCTGTTGAGGAGGGATGGGAGAGGATGGAAGATAGGGGTGAATGGAGAATGGTAGTATATGGATGATGTTGTGATGCATGAGGTGGAATGGGTGGGGAATAGAGGGGTGAGGGAATATGTGTGAGAAAAATTTGACACAGCCCAAAGGGATTTCTCCCCATCTTCTCCTTTTCTGCATGGTGGGGATGGTGAGGGGGTGGGGGTCACCGATCTAATGAAGTGGCCTTGTTGTGGATGTGCTGTGTCTTGTGACACTGCCTCTGACCCAGGGCAGTGGACAAGATGCAGGGATGACCTGTCATCCAGGAGGTGCAAAGATAAGAGGGAGGGAAGAGGGTGGAGGTGAGTGGAGTGTGATAGGGATGGAATGAGTGGGAGTGGTTTTTGTGCCTTTATTTTTTGGCTACCTCCGTTATGTGGAAAAAAGCCTTTGGTATATATATATGTAACAATAATAAATAATTATAACAATAATACATATATACATATACCAATGGCCTTTTCCCCCTTACAAGGGAGGTAGCCAAAGTCAAAGGCATAAATCCATTCCCACCCATTTCATCCCCACATACTCCACTCCCTTTCACCCTCCTTTCCTGTCTCCTCCTGGATAACAGGTCATCCATGCATCTTGCCCACTGCCCTGGGTCAGAAGCAATGCAGCAAGACACAGCACATCCATAGCAAGGCCATTTCATTTAATCAGTAACCCACCCCCTCCATCCCCTCATGCAGAAAAAGAGGAGATGGGGAGAAATCCCTTCAAGCTGTGTCAAAATATCATTCACACATACTCCCTCACCCCCTCCCCCACTCACACCCCTCTATGCATCACAACATCATCTATACACAACCATTCTCCACTCATCCCTATCTTATGTCTTCTCCCTTCCTTCCTAAACAGACATTCCCCTCTTTCCCAATGCCCCTTTTACCCCATCCATCCATCTCATCCTTGGTTGCCCCCTCTGCCTTCCACACCTCTTTTATTAATCTTTCTTCATTCATTCTTTCCATGTGTACAAATCATCCCAATACTCTTTCATCAACCCTATCTCCCATCTCCCTTTCCACCCCAGCTCTTCTCCTCACCTCGTTTCTCACTCTATCTAGCCTAGTAACCCCTACCATACTTCTCAGGCATTTCATCTCAAACACACACACACTTTCGTCGGATAGACGGCGAAGATTGGAGTTCCGAAGAAAAAGAAAAATTTCCATGGATAATTAAGACAACAAAGAGGCCAGCAAAAGAAGCACAGGGTTGGAAAAAAATCCAAGAAAACAGTAAAGTTGCATTTACTGACATACTAAAACAGCAAATAAAAGAACAAACTGAAGACTCAGTTATCAAAGTGATGAGACAGAAGGAGAATATAGTAAGAGACTTAGCAGATAAAAAGAAATGTATAATTATATTAGGAATGGAAGAGAAGTATATCCTAAATAGAACCACAAGAATCAAAGAGGAAAAAGAAAAAGTAAGCAGCTTACTAGAATTAGTTCAGGAAGATGAACCTGAAATCATGAAACAAATCGAAGAGATATATAGACTCGGAAAGTATAGTAGAGATAAGACCAGACCAATTAAGATTAAATTCAGGTCACAAACGACGGCAGAGAATATCTTGGCAAATACAGGGAAACTAGCAGCAAGTGAACAATATAAAAAGGTATGGATAAAAAGAGAAATGAATAAAGAGGAAAGAGAGGAGGAAAAAATGAAAAGACAACCAGCTAAGGAAAAAAACGAAAACAGAACAGAGTCAGAAAAAGAGAAATTCTATCGGAGAGTAGTGAATATGAAAGTAAGGAAATGGGACATATTAGAGAAAAACAACAGGGAAACCAAGAATACAATGGAAATAGCAAAAAGTTAAAAGTATCTTACACAAATATAGATGGATTAATAACAGGATTGAATGAGCTGAATGATTATTTGAAGAAAAAATAACCGGACATAATGGGAATTGTAGAAACAAAATTAAAAGGTCCACTACCACCCAACAGTGTAGGACATAATGCATATAATGATTGGATTAAAAACAGAGAGACAAAACAAGGGGGTGGAGTTATGTTCCTGACTAAGAAGGATATAAACGTGAGGTGTGTCACATATGGAAAGAATACAGTAGAGATGATTATGATCAAAGTGGAAGAGATAAAAAGAGCAGAAGGTTTGTAATAAACTATGTGCCTCCAAAAACAGCCTTGTGGGAAGAGAGTGAACATAAAAGTATGTTATAAGACACAAGGATGACATTAAATAAGATAATGGAAGATGGAGGAAGAATAGTTATGATGGGCGACTTTAATTGCAAAGAAGTCTGCTGGGAAGAGATGACAGTAAAGTGTGGAGAAGACTCATGGGGAAATGTTCTACTCAAGATGATTATTGACCATACAATGATACAATGGATACAGGAGAACACTAGGGTATAGAAATGAAGAAGAACCATCGAGACTAGACCTAATAATCTCTTCTGAAACCTAGAATAGTGTTGAAATGATTGAATATAAACACCAATCAGTAAAAAGTGACCACATATTGATTGAAACTGAAGCGTAATACATGAAAAGAAATTGAAACAATTTAAAAAGGAGAATGATGTATGAAAAACAAAATTTTTGATCAATAAGAGAATTCTTTCAAAAAGAAAACTGGGAAATTATCTTACAATGAGTAAACAACAGTGGAAGAGAAATAGAATATTTTGACATTATTTTATAAAAAAAAAAAAAAAAAAAAAGTGGAAAAGTATGTCCCAAGACAAAAATAAGAAAAAGAATATGTAAAGTACTGGTACAAGCAAAAGTTGTTGGGAAGTTAAAAGACAAAAGAGTGACAATGCATGGACCAAATGAAGACAAACAAAAGACCAAAAAATGGAAAACATAGGCTTGTTAGAAATGAATTGTACAAACGTGCAGAGAGGAAAGAGAAAATATGAAAAAGATGTCATAGAAAGTGTAAAGATTAATCATAAACTATTTTACAGATTGTAAACAACCAAACTGAAAAACAAACATGATTTAAATGAAATTAAGACAAGGAGGAGTTGAATACACAGGAGGAAATAGAATATAATTAAAATTTGGGGGCAGAAATTAGGAACAAGCATTTTAATTTAGTGTTTACAAAGGGAGAACATACAACCTGAAGTGATCGAATGGAAAGAGAACTCCCCCCTATGAAAGAAATAGAAGTAACAAAGAATGAAATAATGAAACTCTTGTAGTAATATTGATGTCAGAAAAATAGCATGGGACACTGATGAATAGGAAAACTGGTTTTGAAAGAATGCAGGAAATTGAAACATGGCAGTCAAAATACATAGTTAATATAAAAAGTTCCTTGAAAGAAGGAAAAGTTCCATAAGATTGAGGTATAAAAAAGCAAATATAGTACCTATATATATAGGGGGAAATAAAGAAGACCCTACCAACTACAGGCCGAGTCTCTCTAAACAAGTACAATAGCAAAATTTGTGAAAGAATTGTCAAAAAGTAGATGGGGTAAAATATTTAGAAAAAACAAAGTGCTGAATCCAGGCAATTGCGATCAGACAAAATAAATCCATGCATCAACAATTTAATATGTTTCTATTTCAAGGCTAATAGATATAATACAAGAAAGAGATGGGATGGGTTGATTTGCATTTCTAGAACCTTAAAAAAATCTTTTGACAAAGCACACAATAGAAGTTGCCCTATTGAATTTAGAAACTGATAGGAGGAATACAGGGACAACTGTGAAAATGGATGGAAGACTTTTTGAGGAAAGAAAATGAGAGTAGTAATAAGAGACAAACAACAAAAATTGGGATGAAAGTAATAAGTAGTGTTCCACAAGGAAAAAACAGTTCTGGCCCCAATTTATGTTTGCTATATATTATATTAATGATATGGATGAAGAAATCGAAAGTTATATGAGCTTCTTTGCATTCATAATATACCATGGCTTTTTCCCCCCTCTACAAGGAGGTAGCACCCAAAGGTGAAAAGGCATAAATAAATCCCACCCATTACACCCTGAATTACACTCCACCCACCCCTCATACCCTCCTATTATCTTAGCAACTTGTGGTTGTTGGGTCATCCCTGAAACTTGTCCAACTGCCCTGGGTCTGAAGCGTGTCACAGTCACAGCACATCCATAACAAGGCCGCATTCATTAAATCGCGGTCCCTCCTCCAATCTTGGTTTTATCGAGGATTAGTATTTTCTTCACGATTGTTTCATACGGTATATAAATGCCACTTTGATTGTTCTTATTAAGTTACAAGTTTCTCAAAAATTTATTTATGTTTCTCAGGTGAATATTATTCATAACAATGACTCCCAGGTTCCTTCATCATTTTCACTTTTTTTTCATTCTTTCTCCCAATTTATTGCTCCTGTTATCTGTTTTTGCTTTTTCCAAATTCCATTATACTACACTTTCTTAGTATTGAACTCCATCTCCCACTTGCTACTCCATTCCTATTCTTTATTTCTGATCACTTGTAGTGAATAACAATCTTCTTCAGTGTTCACTTTTTTTTTATTAAGTTGTTATACCTCATCTGCAAAGGAATATTTTAGGTAGTTGATTAATGTGATGGTGGATAGGGTGGGGGCGGAGGGGGGCGGGGGGGGGGGGAAAGGGGGGGGGGGGGCGGGGGGGGAAGGGGGGGGGGGGGGGGGGGGGGCGGGGGGGGGGGGGGGGGGGGGGGGGTGGGGGTGATAAGGGGAGGGGGGGGAGCGGGGGGGGCGGGTGGGGGGGGGGGGGGAGGGGGGTGGGGAGGGAGGAGGGGGGGGGGATTGGGGGATGCCGGGGAGGGGGGGCCGGGTGGGGGGGGGGGGGGGGGGGGGGTGGGGGGGGGGGGCGGGACGGGTGGGGGGGGGGGATGGGGGTGGTGGGGGGGGAGGGAGGTGGTGAGGAGGGGGGGGGGGGGGGAGCAGGAGGGGGCATCGGTGGGTGGGGGGGTGGGCGGGGGGGGGGGGGGTGGGGGGGGGGGGGGGGGGGGGGGGGAGGAGGGGGGGGGGGGGGGGGGGGGGGGTGGGGGGGGGGGGGGGGGTGGTTGGGGGTGGGGGAGGGGGGGGGAGTGCGGCGTGGGGGGGGGGGGGAGGGGGGGAGGGTGGGGGGGGGGGGGGGGGATCGGGGGGGGGGGGGGGGGGGGGGGATCAGGGTGGGGGTAGGGGGGGGGGGGAGGGAGGGGAGGGGGGGAATAGGGGTGGGGGGAGGGGGGGGGGGGGGCGGGGGGGGGGGGGGGGGGAGGTGGGGGCGGGGTTGGGGGGGGGGGGGGGGAGGGGGGGGGGTGGGGGGGGGGGGGGGGGAGGGGGGGGGGGGGGCGGGGGGAGGGGGGGGGGGGGGGGGGGGGGGTGCGGGGGGGGGGAGGGAGGGGGATAGATATGCTTGGAGTGGGAAATGACAAGAAAATGTCCGTGTTGGAGTGAGATACATGGAGGCGAAATATGGAAGGATGAAGTGAAGGCAGTTGTTTAAGGTGATGATAGAGGTAAGGGGGGGGGCCACCTGGTCTGGATGGATGCCATGCAGATTGTCTAAAATAGGAGGTACAGTGATGGACTGGTGGTGAGGTTTATTAGTGTTTGCTGGAGAGAGGGTAGAGTGTCGGAGTTGACTGGAGGAAGTGCCTGTTTTGTTCCATTTTACAAGGGAAAGGGGGACAAGTGTGAATGTAGTAGTTTCTGAGGTATTAGCTTGTTATGTGTTGTTGGGATGGCTTATGTGAGGATCTTGATTGAGAGGATTAGGAGAGGAACAGAGGGAGTAATTGGTGAGGAACAGTGTGGATTTAGGACGGGTAGAGGTTGTGTAGATCAGATCTTTGTGGTAAGACAGATATGTGAGAAAACTATAGGAAAGGGGAAGGATGTTTTTTGGGCTTTTATGAATCTGGAAAAGGCTTAGGATAGGGTAGACAGAAAGGCATTGTGGGAGGTTTTGCAGATATATGGGATAGGAGGAAAGCTTCTAGGAGCTGTCAAGAGTTTTCATGAGGGTAGTAGAGCTTGTGTCAGGATTAGAAATGGAGAGAGTGAGTTGTTTGAGGTAAAGGTGGGACTTCGTCAAGGATGCGTTATGTTGCCCTGGCTGTTCAACATATACATGGATGGGGTAGTGCGAGAGTTAAATGCAAGGGTAGTGGGTCAGGGATTGGAGATGGTTAAAGAAAATGGAGAAAAGTGGGAGGTGAGCCAGCTGTCATTTGCGGACGACACTGCGCTTGTGGCAGGATCGGAGGAGGGACTGAGGAAGTTGGTGACAGAGTTTGGGAGAGTGTGTGATGGAAGAAAGCTGAAGATGAATGTGGGTAAAAGTAAGGTGATGAGATGTACAAGGGGTGAAAGTGGCAGTAGACTGGAAAAGAGCATTAAGGGAGAGCAACTGGAGGAAGTGGATAGTTTTAGATACTTGAGGGCAAATGTGGCAGGAAAGGTGAAGTGAAGGTGGAGGTAGCAATTGAAGGATTGAGAGAAGCGAGTAAATGCCTTGGTGGATTAAAAAGTGTAATGAGGAATAGACATTTGGAAATGGATGCTAAGAGGAGACTGTATGAAGGAGTGATTGTGCCAACAGCACTGTATGGGGCAGAAACATGGAACATAAGAGAGGAAGAGAGAAGGAGTTTGAATGTGTTTGAGATGAGGTGTCTGAGAAGTATGATGGGGTTACTAGGCTAGATAGAGTGAGAAATGAGGAGGTGAGGAGGAGAACAGGGTTTGGAAAGGGAGTTGGGAGATAGGGTTGATGAAAGAGTATTAGGATGGTTTGAACACATGGAAAGAATGAGTGAAGAAAGACTAGTAAAAGAGGTATGGAAGGCAGATGTGGAGGGAGTGAGCATGAGGGGATGTCCTAGGATGAGGTGGATGGATGGGATGAAGGGGGCTTTGGGGAAGAGGGGAATGTCTGTTGAGGAAGGATGGGAGAGGACAGAAGACGGGTGAATAGAGAATGGTTGTATATGGATGATGTTGTGATGCATGAGGTGGAATGGGCGGGGGGTAGTACAACCACTCCTCGTTTAACGATAACAATTGGGACCAGCGCGCCGTCGTTAACTGAATTGGTCGTTAAGCGAAAGTGTATACATATACGTACATGTACTGTATGTACAATGTCCAGCAATACATGTATCTTTATTTTCGTGTATTTCCCTCTTTTATACAGTACATTAAAGCTTTATTTACTGTTTATTTACGGTGGTTAGGTTCCTAAAATTACCGTATATGACCAAATCCACGTATGCTGACATTCCATATTGAATACCGGGGTGTTTTTTTAGTTTCAACCATGGGCGCAATATAGCAATAGAAAATTAATTATTAATTTTGTAAATTAAAATGTATCAACGTAATATGCAATTTTGTGGGCGGAAATGAAAGTAAAAAATACCATGCTACAAGAAAATATGCTAATGAACGAAGTTGGTAGCATAGGATCGGGATGCCATCTTGTCGTCTGCCAACGTCTCTCATGACGACGACAATGAGGACGAGCCTGATGACATTTAATTTGCAGGTAATGATTTATCAAACACAGGTTAGGTTAGTTTAGGTTAGGCGAATTTATCATCCTTTCATTTCCTCGACATCGGCATCTATCATAACAAACATGGTGTACCATTCGTCCGACATGACTTCGTTACTTACGAAATTTGTTTTAGCACCTTTTTTTTTTTTCGCTCACAAAATTGCATATTACTTTGATACATTATAATTTACAAAATTAATAATTAATTTTCTATTGCTATATTGCGCCCTTGGTCGAAACTAAAAATTTACCACTGCTGGTATATATTGTACCCCAGGTAGTTTTTCCAGCTTGCATGATGGTAGTGTAGACCTAAGCTTCAGAACACTTTACCTCACAGCTAATATCCACCGTACAAGTTCATTTATAACATCATACAAATTTGCCTCAGCCAACTTAATTATCGTACACGACATTGTAACTTCGGGAGATTTACGTTAAATGAATATTGGTCTGTCATAAAGCCCATCATTACTCCGAGTTGTCATTAACCGAGTAGGTCGTTAAACGAGGAGTGGGTGTATGTGTGAGCAAAATTTGATGCAGCCTGAAGGGATTTCTCCCCATCTCCTTTTATGCATGGGGGGACAGAGAGGGGGGGGGTTGCCGATTTAATGAAGCGGCCTTGTTGTGGATGTGCTGTGTCTTGTGACACTGCTTCTGACCCAGGGCAGTGGACAAGGTGCAGGGATGACCCGTCATCCAGGAGGTGCTTAGATAAGAGGGAGGGTGGAGGGGTGTGGAGTGTATTCAGGGATGGAATGCCTTTTCCTTTTTGGCTACCTCCCTTGTAAGGGGGAAAAAGCCTTTGGTATATGTATGTATGTATACTTTTTAATCCCCCAAGGCATTTAATACTCTTAATAAGATACTGTCCTGTACTACTTCTCTGAATATTAATTTTTTTTTTTTTTTTTTTTTTTTTTTTTTTTTTTTTTTTTTTTTTTTTTTTTTTTTTTTTTTTTTTTTTTTTTTTTTTTTTTTTTTTTTTTTTTTTTTTTTTTTTGCTGAACCCTGTGGTAGGGGGGGGGGAATGCTGCCACCAAGTGTTCCCCCTTGAGTCATAAAGGTGACATAAAATATATATATACACACACACATATATATATATAAAACAATAATTACCAAGGTCTTCTTCCCCCCTTTTAGGGAGGTAGCCAAGTCAAAGGCACACACCCACTCCCATGCATTTCACTCCTGCCACCACCCTTGTTTCCCTCTCATCTTAGCTCCTTGTGGAGGAAGGGTCATCCTTGCCTCCTGCCCACAGCTGTGTCAGAAATAATGCAACAAGACACAGTACATCTACAGCAAGACTGCTTCACTTAATTGGCAACAATCCCTCTCTGTCCCATCATGTGGAAAATAGAGGGGACAGGTAGAAATTCCTTTAAGCTGCATCAAAGCATCCTCCAAACACAGCCAATCTCTACACATCCCTATCCCCTGCCTTCTCCCTTACTTGTTCAAAAGTCACTTCCCTCTTGCTCAAATCCACCCATCTCATCCTTGGTCATTCTCTCAAGTTCACTCCATCCACCTCTGTCTTCCACACCTATTTTGCTTATCTTTCTCCACTCATTATTTCCATGTATCCAAACCATTCCTTTATTCTTTCATGAGCCCTGTCTGCCATCTCCTTTTCCAGCCCTGCTCTCCTCACCTCCTCATTTAATAATACTAATACTAATAATAACAACAACAATATTTGGAACTATGAAAATGAAAGAGCTTCCATGCTTTACCACATAAAATCAGCAACATACTTGTACAGAAAGTTTGAAAATAAATGCAAACAGTATACCACAAAGCCTTTTTTCCACTTGTAAAGGAGGTGGCCAGCCAAGGCATACACTAAACTTGACTAGTCATTTCCACCATAGATTTATATAGCCCATCAAGTCCTGCCAGAACATATATTCAAGTACCCCATTGTTATGGGTTCAATAGATGGCCAACTGATATATTGATAGATATATAGATATTCTATACTTCACCCAACTCCCTAAGAAATCAACCCAGTAGGGAAATCATTTCCAAGACAAGTAAGAGCAGTAGTGACATAATTATGTTTACATAACCACCCTGGACTGAATCAGTACCGATACAGAATTTATCTGACATATGAATTATGAGATAGTGCATGACAGCAGTGTGAGATTGCCCATAAGATAAGAAGTGCTGGTAAACTATTGTCCATAACACTGACAAAATGACTGGTCTGGCAATGGACACTAAATGCCTACATGAAGCCACCACAAAAAAGAAATTGGGGACATTATACTACAGTCCTTCACTCATCCCAGGCAGTTCCACTAAATATTTTCAATGAGCAATTTATGGGCCAAACAGGTATTCATGAGTAGTTTCCTGGAGGTTGCAGGCCTCCCCCAAGAGTGAACAGGAGCAAAAGATTGATTGATCACTCAAACTAAAAAATTAAGAGATCTGTTAGTAAATAACGTGATGAAAACAGCTTATCTTACCTGAAATGTGTATTCAATTCTGATGTTTTTGCAGCCTGGAAGTTCTGAAGGTGCCAGTGGAGGAATTTTCAGTAACTCGCGTGACCAGATGTCACTTTCACCCTCAGGAATTGATGGGTGTTCTAAAGAGGCCACTGTCCTTGTAGAGCTCTTTGATTTACCCTCAGCATAACATGTGACTGTCTGAAAGAAAAAGAAAAAGAAAAAATTAAATATAAATATATATATATATATATTAGTGTATCCAGGAAGAATAATTTCTTGTTGACAGACGAGATTAAATAATATTGCTGTTTCTGCATTGTTTATCTTTTTGTTAAGAACTTTAATTTCAAGAGAAATTGAAGTTCTTAAAAAAAATATATATATATATATATATATATATATATATATCACATCACATGAGAACCACTGTTGGAGTAAAAAAGACTGGAGACGGAATCTATACATTTCAATTGCAAACTGCAATCCTCTTCAGTAGATACTGAAGAGGATTGCAGTTTGCAATCAAAATATATTGATTCCCTGTCTCCAGTCTTTTTTACTCCAACAGTGGTTTCCATGTGATTGACAAATGTGTGGTTACATTTTTACCTGAAATATATATATATATATATATATATATATATATATATATAATATATATATATATATATATATATATATATATATAAAAGAAAAAAATCTTAAGGTTGATTATACAAGTGACATCATCTTAGGATATGACTACATCATAAACATTGTATTGCAAACAGGAAAGAGATATTTGAGTTTCACCGGTTGGAAACCTGCACTGCTACAGTGGCTGAGAGTTGTCTCTGGGCAATTGCCAAAGATCTCTAAATGAAAATTTTGTATTTTAGGAATAATTGTATATCCCTGTGGATGTACTGTGTTTTGCTGTATTGCTTCTGACCCTGGTAGTGGGCAGGAGTCAGGGATGACCATTCATCCGCATGGTGCTGAGATGACCAGGAAACAAGATTGGTGAATGGAAGTGAAATGGGTGAATGCCTTGACTGTCTACCTCCCTTATAAGGGTGAACAAGCCCTTGATACATCATTTGATAGGAATAACTGGTGATACAGGTAGTTGCCTGATAGATTTTCTTGGTGACATTTACTTAGTTCAGCATGTAAAAGAGCCCACAAGACATAGAAACTTATTCAATCTATTGATTACTAGCAGCTAAAACATTATAACCAATGTAGAAGTTGGTGAAAACATTGAAAGTAGTGATCACGACTTAGGTTCAAGCTGCAAAAAAACTTTGTAATCAATAGCTGTGTTTCTAAAATACCTGATTTCAGCTTATAGACTGGGATGCAAAAGTAAGTGAAAGTTGCTGTAGATCAGATGTGAGAAATATTTCAAAATATGCTAACATGATTCATACTTACATCCCATTTAAGGACAGATGCCCCCTAATTCTGGCTTACCCAAAATGGCTTAACAAAGAAACATAAAAAAAGTATTGCTAAAAAAAAGGTTTATAAGAAATACAAGTGTTCCAGTGCGTCTAACAATTATCAAAGTTATATGATAATACATACATACATATACCAAAGGCTTTTTCCCCCTACATGGGGAGTAGCCAAAAAGAAAAAGGCATAGAAACCACTCCCACCCATTTCATTTCCTATATGTTCCACTCCCCTCCACCCTCCTCCCTCCCTCTTATCTTGGCACCTACTGGATGATGGGTCATCCCTGCACCTTGTCCACTGCCCTGGGTCAGAAGCAGTGTTGCAAGACACAGCACATCCACAGCAAGGCTGCTTCATAAATTCAGCGACCCCCCTCTCTGTCCCCTCATGTAGAAAAGGAGAAGATGGGGAGAAATCCCTTTGGGCTGCATCAAATATGATAATACAGATGGATTTAAACAAGACAATCATAAACAGAAATCAACAATATGAAGTGAATATCTCTGATAAGTCCAAAGAGAATCCCACAGAATTTTATAGTTATATTAGAGGTTATTAGGAACTACATTGGCCCACTATTATCTACTAATGGTCAACTTGAATATTCAAATGAAGGAATGTGTGATATTTTAAACAGCTATTGTAGATCAGTATTTGTAATCGAAATGCCTCAAAGTGAAGTCCTAACAGAAGCCTGTGATAAGTCTAGAGGAAACCCACTCACTACTGTAAATACAACAAAAGAAAAAATTAAGAGATGTATAGAAAAACTCAGAGTTAATCAAACACCAGGGCCTGACAGATGGCATCCAAAAATATCAAAAAGTGAAAACTAAAATTATTCTTACATTAGAAATAATTATTTTCAAAAAATCAATCATAACCAGAGATTTCTCACAAAAATGGAAGTTAGCTAATACTACCCCCACATTTAAAAAGGGGTGACAAAAAAACAATAACCTACAGACCTATAAGCTTAACCTCAATTGTAGGAAAAATTATGGAAACCATCAACAGTGATGCTATAAAACTCCATTTAGAAAGTAATAAATGATAGCCAGCATGAATTCAGATGGAAACATTCATGTATGACTTCATTTAATGGGAAATCCCCTTCTTTGTTCTCTCATGCAGTAACAATGAAGACAGGGAGAAATCCCTTTGGGCTGTGTCAAAATATCTTTCACACATAACCACTCCCTAACCTCCTCATTCCACACCCACTCCCTTCCATGCATCACAGTATCATCCATACACAACCATTCTCTATTCACCCCTATCTTCTGCCTTCTCCTTTCCTTCCTCAACAGACATCAGTGATCCTCTTACTCAATACCCCTTTTACCCCATCCGTCCATATCATCCTCAGGCATCCCCTCATGTTCACTCCATCCACCTCTGCTTTCCATACTTCTTTTTCTAATCTTTCTTCACTCATTCTTTCCATGTGTCCAAACCATTTCAAAACTCTTTCATCAATCCCATCTCTCATCTCCTTTTCCATCCCCACTCTCTTCCTCACCAACTCATTTCTCATTCTATCCAACCTTATAACCCCTGCCATACTTCTCAGACATTTCATCTCAAACATATTTGAACTCTTCCTCTCTTACATTCTATGTTTCTGCTCCATACAGTGCTGTTGGCACAATCACAGCTTTACATAATTTTCTCTTAGCATCCATTCCCAAATATCTATTTCTCATTACACTTTTTATCCCCCTAGTCAGTTACTTGCTTCTCTCAATCTACAATCTACCTCCACCTCCAGTCCCCCCCTTCCTGCTACATGTGACCCAGCCTCTTTCCTTTAATACTCGCTTCCAATTTGCTGCCATCCTCACCCCTTGTACATCTCATCACCTTACTTTCACCCACATTTGCCTTGAACTTTCTCCTCTTGCACACCTTCCCAAATTCCATCACTAAACTACTTCCTTAATCCCCCTCTGATCCTGCCATTAGTACAGTGTCATCAGCAAAGAACAACTGGCTTATCTCCTACTTTTCTCCATTTTCTTTAACCATCTCGAATCCCCTGTCCATTAACCTTGCATTTACTCCCCTCACCACCACATCCATGTACATATTGAACAGCCATGGAAACATGACACATCCCTGGCAAAGTCCTACTTTTACCTCAAACCACTCACTCTCCCCATTTCTAATTCTAACACAGGCTCTACTGCTCTCATAAAAACTCTTGACTGCCCTTAACAGCTTTCCTCCTATCCTATCTGCAAAACCTCCCACAATGCCTTCCTGTCTACCTTGTCATAAGCCTTTTCCAAATCCATAAAGGCCCAAAAAAACATCCTTACCCTTTGCTTAAGATCTCTCACATAACTGTTTTATCACAAAAAATTGATCCACACAACCCCTACCTTTCCTAAACCCCCTCTGTTCCTCTCCTAATCCTCTAAATCAAAACCCTCCCATAAGCTTTCCCAACTACACTCAACAAACTGATCTCTCTGAAACTACTACACTCAAAATTTGTTCCCTTTCCCCTTGTAAAGCAGAAATATACAGGTACTCCTCCAGTCCTCCAGCACTCAACCCTCCTTTACACAAACATTATCAACCTCACCAGCCACTCCACCATCACTGTACCTCCCTTTTTCATATGAAGAGATGATGAAAAAACTCACTGAAACCCTGATATGTCTAAGACTGGAATATGTATCAATAGTATGGTTCCCACACAGGATAAAGGATATAAGCAAGATTGAGAGAATACAAAGGGCAGCAACCAAAATGGTCCCCAGCCTGGCAGATAAACCATATGAGGAAAGTAATGGGTCTATCAACTTTGAAAGAATAAAGAAAAAGAGGTGACAGATTATAGTGTTCAAGTCACTAAAGGGTATAGACTGCATTGATAGAAGAGATCTAATTAAAGATGGGAGGGCTTTAGGAGGTCATGGAAGTAAATTAAGACCACATGTCAAAAGGATGTGAAGAAATACAGTCTTCCATATAAATGTATGTGTGAAATAGCTTTGAAGGTGATATAGCCCAAACTTAAACAATACATTAGTTCAAATCTAAATATGATAATTGGAAATTAAAGATATAGATTAAGTTGGAATTGTACATAAATTTGAATCTAGGCATGTTAGAAAATTAGAGAACAGGACACAGGACCTAATGAGTATTGCTCCTTTCCTGTATACTACAGTTAGGTAACTACTTACTGGTACAGCCACCCCTTCCTTCCTTTGTCCTCTCAACACTCCCGACACCCTCCCCACTACACTCCCAAACCCAATCTCACCCCTCCCTTTCAACTTTGTTTCACTCAATGCCAACACATCTATCTTCTCACAGACATACTGCCTATCATTTGTATTATACTCATGTACATTAAGAGACCTAAACCTTAGGGTTTTGGTTGGAAAACTCCTCTTAAACCCTCTTATGCCTTAATATTTTTTTTTTTTTTTTTTTTTTTTTTTAGGAATTTACCCTTAAGGGCTACAGAGAGCAGGATGCCTAGTCTAATCCTCTGAAACATTTTGATCACCTTTTATAACCAAAATGGGAATACTTGGTGGCAGTATTCTCTCTCCCCTACCACAGGGTATGGCAAAATTAGAAATATATATTCAGAGAATTAGTATAGAACAGTATAAAGAGTGTGGGAGACAGCATATTGGAGGGACAGTTGTAGTACAATAAAGTAGCATCATTTCTCTACAAGTTGATATTTCCTCTAACACAAAATGATGTGTAGCTCTGGTGTGTAGGGGTGCCCCATATAGACACTACAGTATCAGTTGCATGTTACTGAGGAGATTTTTAACTCATAATAACATATATCCAATACCCTGTACAGGGAAATAAGTGTATAGTTATGTAAATTATAATTTGTTAATTAGGTAAATAAAGAACACTTCATCCTACACTGCATTATTCTCACCCTAACCACACAATAACACAGTATCTATTCCTTGAGTGATTTGTGGGACAATCTGGTGGCTGTTCCCAGCTACCTGTGAGGAATGGGTCTCCTGCAAATTACCTGGGACAATGGGTCAACAGATCCACTCCCACCAGACATCTTCATAAAATCTTTTCACTAGGAGACCTACTGGCTAGGCAGGTAGCCATAGTCAGTCTGCTAGTGTCTGGAGTCTCTTGCATGAGAACTAGGATAACAGATTGATTCCTGTGATATGGGCCCCAGTAAGACACTTTCTTCCAGAGAACTGCATTTGGACATCTTCAGTTATGATAAACACATTAAAAGTATTCATTTTACTTATGAAGCTGGAAGGGATTCTCAGCATTCTTTATCTAGTCACAGATAAAACTAATTTACCTCAAAGGCATATCATTTCAGCTTTGGTAATACTGAGGTAAATGACCCTTGCATGTTTGCAACATTAAGCATTAGCAATCTGATCACATTTATCTTGTAAATTACCAGTGCATTATAACATTTACAACTGAATATTCCTCCACACGATGAAGGCAATGTCATTTACACAATGAAAATTTCTTTCATACTGACCTGTACAATCTTGGCTTTTGTCTTGTTCATACATCGATTGCTCATGTTGGTGCACTCGGCATTGATAGACATGCTTTCCCCTGAAACAAAGCCTGTCTTTTCAATATTCAGAACAATAGACATTGGTCCTGATTTACAGCACCAACAACAAAGATGTTTTGTTTCATTCCTCTGGACAGGGCTCTGCAAAAGAAGACACAATCTAGATCATTAGCTCCCAGCTAAAATCACTATCATGTAGAAAAAACTGATGTGAAAGGCTTATTTAAAGAACTTCAAGAAAATGAGGAGATAAAGGTAAAGCTGATGAAAACTGAATGAATGTCTGTTGAGTAGGGAAGGAACAAGATATAGGTGTGAGTGGACAATGGTTTTGAATAGATGATAAACTGCTGCAGCCTGATGGGCTGCATCACTTCCTCATTTCTCACTATCCATTCTCATAAACCCCAATACACTTCTCAAATTCTTCATCTCAATATATTTAAATTTCTTCTTTATGCTCCCTTACCTCCTATTTAGTAGCTTTTATGTTGGGTTATAATTTGAAAGGGAGTTAGGAGATAGGGCTGATAAAAGAGTATTGGGATGGTTTGGCCACATGGAAAGAATGAGTGAAGAAAAATTAGTAAAAGAGGTGTGGAAGGCAGAGGTGGAGTGTACATGAGAGGGCAACCATTGATGAGTTGAATGGATGGGGTAAAATGGGCACTGGGAAAGAGGGAAATGTCTGTTGAGGAAGAATGGAAGAAGACAGAAGATAGGGATGAATGGAGGATGGTTGTGTATTTACTTAGTTGTATTTTACGGGAAGGGGAGCTATGCTTGTGGTGTCCTGTCTTCATATCTCATTTTATCTAAACTGTTTTTAAATTCATGTATTGTTTTTGCACACACCACTTTCTCATCTAACTTGTTCCAAATGTCTATTACTCTGTGGGGAAAGCTGTTCTTTTTCAGGTCTTTTCCATAAATGTCTTCCTCGATTTTTTTTCCGTGTCCTCTTGTAATTCTACTATCCCATTTTATTAGATCCCCTCTATCAATAGTTTCTATGCCTTTCATGATTCTATAAATAGTTATCAAGTCTCCTCTCTCTCTTCTTTGCTCTGTCTGTTGCTCAAGTTTTGCTAGTCTCTCTTCATATGATAGTTCTGAGATTGTTGGTGCCAATTTCGTAATTGCTCTTTGTATTCTTTCAAGTTTTGTTATACATTTTTTGTACTTGGTGACTGTGTCATCGCTGCATACACCAACCTTGGTCTTATCAAAGTGACTAGTATTTTCTTCACCATTTCTTCATCCAGGTATGTAAATGCCACTTTGATTGTTCTTATGAAATTATAAGTTTCTCCAAAAATCTTGTTTATATGTTTCTCAGGGGACATATTATTCATAATAATGACTCCCAGGTCCTTCTCATATTCTACTTTTTTAATTTCTTCTCCCAATTTATATGATCTCGCTATTCATTTTTTGCTTCTTCCAAATTCCATTATACCACACTTCTTAATATTGAATTCTATCTCCCACTTCCTACTCCATTTCCATACTTTATTGAGATCACTCTGTAGTGACTCAAAATCTTCTTCAGTGTTCACTTTTTTCAACAATTTTGCATCATCCACAAAGAAGCTCATATAACTTTCAATTTCTTTATCCATATCATTAATATATATAGCAAACATTATTGGGGCCAGAACTGCTCCTTGTGGAACACCACTTATCACTTCATCCCAATTAGAGTGTTTGTCTCTTATCACTACTCTCATTTTTCTTTCATGAAAGAAGTCTTCTATCCACTTCAGCAGTTTACCCTGTATTCCTCCTGCAGTTTCTAATTTCTTAAGCAACTTCTTATGTGGCACCTTATCAAAAGCTGTTTTCAGGTCTAGAAATGCACAATCAGCCCATCCATCTTTCTGGTATTACATCTATTAGCCTTGAATAGAAACACATTAAGTTTGTGATGCATGATCGTCCTTGTCTAAATCCAAATTGCCTTGGATTTAGTATTGTTTTTTTTCCAAATGCTTTACCAATCTACTTTTGATCATTCTTTCACAAATTTTAGCTATCATACTTGTAAGATGGACCAGTCTATAGTTAGTAGGGTCTTCCTTGTTTCCCCCTTTATATATTGGTATCATATTTGCTCTTTTCCAATCTTCTGGAACTTTTCCTTCTTTCAATAAACTGTTTATTAGATTATGTATTTTGTCTGTTAGTTCATTCCTACATTCTCTCATAATCCAGTTTGCCATTTCATCTGGTCCATGTGATTTTCTGACATTGAGATTACTCAAGTGATTCATTATTTCATTCCTTGATACTTCTATCTCTTTCATAGGGGGGACCTTCTCCCACTTCATATCTCTAGGTTGTATGTTCTTCCTCATAAACACCAATTTAAAATGCTTGTTCATAATTTCTGCCAGTTCTATTTCCTCTGTGTATTCAACTCCTCCTTGTTGTAGTTTCTCTAATTCTTGCTTGTTTTTTAGTTTGTTGTTTACATATCTGTAAAATAGTTTTGGTTGATCTTTACATTTTTCTATGACATCTTTTTCATATTTTCTCTTCTCCTCTGCACACTTGTACATATTCATTTCTATAACTAGTATATGTTTTTCATTTTTCAGGTCTTTTGTCTTTTTTCCATTTCATCCAAGCTTTATCCCTTTTGTCTTTTAACTCCCTACATCTTTTGTTGTACCAACACTTTACATATTCTTTTTCTTGCTTTTGTCTTGGAACATACTTTTCCACTCCTTTTTTATCATTTTTTGTCAAAATATTCCATTTCTCTTCTACTGTTGTTTCCTCCTTGTGTATTCTTTCCCAGTCTGCTTTTTGAAAGAATTCTCTTATTTTGTCAAAATTTGTTTTTTCATACATTAATCTTCCCTTTCTATATTATTAATTTTTTTTCATATATTTTTCCTCAGTTCCAGTTCAACCAATATGTGGTCACTTTTACTTATTGGTGTCTTATATTCAATATTGTCCACTATTTTGGGTTCTGATGTATTCATTAGGTCCAGTCTTGATGGTTCTTCCACATTTCTATACCTAATATTCTCTTGTATCCATTGCATCATTGTTTCATAATCATATCAAGTAGTACATTTCCCCATAGGTCATCTCCACCCTTCACTGTCATCTCTTCCCAGCAGATTTCTTTACAATTAAAGTCACCCATTATAACTATTCTTCCTCCATCTTCCATTATCTTATTTAGTGTTATCCTTGTGTCTTCTAACATACTTTTGTGTTCTTTCTTTTCCCACGAAGCCGTTTTAGGAGGTACATAATTTACTACAAGCTTCCTGGTCTTCCCATCCTTGTCCTCCACTTCCATCATAATCATCTCCACTCTATTCTTTCCATATGTGACATTCCTCACATTTATATCCTTCTTAGTCAGGAACATAACTCAACCCCCTTGTTTTACCTCTCTGTTTCTAATTCAATACTTATATGCACCATGTCCTACACTGTTGGGTGGTAGTGGACCTTTCACTTTTGTCTCTACAATTCCCATTATGTCCGGTTCTTTTTCCTTCAGGTAATCATTCAGTTCGTTCAAGCCTGTTATGCCATCTATATTTGTGTAAGACACTTTTAATTTTCTGCTACTTCCATTGTGTTTTCTGTTTCTCTTCTGTTTTTCTCTGCTATGAACCATCTCCTCACTTTCATATTCACTACTCTCTAATAGAATTTCTCTCTTTCTGTTCTTTTCTCATTTTTTTTTCCTTAGCTTCTAGTCTCTTTGTTTTCTCATCCTCTCTTTCCTCTTTATTCATTTCTCTTTTATCCATACCTGTTTTTATTTATCATTGTCTTCTAGTTTCCCTGCTGTTGTTTGTGACCTGAATTTAACCTTAATTGGTCTGGTCTGTATTCTATTTCCCTAGTCTATATATCTCTTCTATTTCTTTCTCTGTTTTTGGTTCATCTTCTTGAACTACTTTTAATATTTTATTTACTTTTTCCTTTTCCTCCTTTATTCTTGTAGTCCTATTTAGATTATACTTCTCTTCCATCCCTAATATAATTATAAATATCTTTTTATCCATTTAAGTCTCTTACTATATTCTCCTTCCTCATCCCTTTAATAACTGTGTCCGTAGTTTGTTCTTTCATCTGCTCACTATACCTCTAAATTTAATTTTATTGTTCTCTTTTACTTTTTTCTAACAACTTACCTCTTTTGCTATGGACTCTTTATTCTCTTTATTATTCGCCTTTCATTCCTCATTCTCATCCTATACTTCTCTTAACTGTCTTTTTAATTCTTGTATTTCTTTAGGTTTTTATTCTTCTTCTTTAGTTCTTCCAGTTTATCAACTCTTTGGGTAACTAGCGTTAATTGGTTAAACCTAACCTCCCATGCTTTGTTCATTTCTTTCAGTTTCTCCTCTAGATTTACTAGTGGGGGAGGTTGTCATTTCCTCCCTCATTAAATGTTTGGAAATAATTATCTTCACCTTCCATTGCTCTGCTCTAATCTAAATTTCTAATTTTTACATTTTTACTAATCTCTTTGAAATCACCACTGTCATCTGCCCCTCTTTTGTTGACATGCCGTCTGACTTCCTGGGCTCATTCGTCCCCTTCCTCATTTCCTTCTATTTTCCTCAATAATCCCTCCCCTTCTCCTTTTTCTTCACCTTCCCACTACACCATGAGCTTTCCCCTTCCCTCTTAATACAACACAGGTACTCCATCATTGTTGGGATCCACAAAAATTGTAGATTTTTCCGGAGTCCAAACTTCGTTGTCACTTCGACCGACGTGTGTGTATTAACCAAGTTGTATTTTACGGGAAGGGGAGCTATGCTTGTGGTGTCCTGTCTTCATATCTCATTTTATCTAAACTGTTTTTAAATTCATGTATTGCTTTTGCACGCACCACTTTCTCATCTAACTTGTTCCAAATGTCTATTACTCTGTGGGGAAAGCTGTTCTTTTTCAGATCTCTTCTATAACTGTCTTTCTTGATTTTCTTTCCGTGTCCTCTTGTATTTCTATCATTCCATTTTATTAGATCCTCTCTATCAATAGTTTCTATGCCTTTCATGATTCTATAAATAGTTATCAAATCTCCTCTCTCTCTTCTTTGCTCTAATGTTTGTAGCTCAAGTTTTGCTAGTCTCTCTTCATATGATAGTTTTGAGAGTGTTGGTGCCAATTTTGTAATTGCTCTTTGTATTCTTTCAAGTTTTGTTATACATTTTTTGTACTTGGTGACCACATCATTGCTGCATATTCCAATTTTGGTCTTATTAAAGTGATTTGTATTTTCTTCACCATTTCTTCATCCAGGTATGTAAATGCCACTTTCATTGTTCTTATTGAATTATAAGTTTCTCCAAAAATCTTGTTTATATGTTTCTCAGGTGACATATTATTCACAATAATGACTCCCAGGTCCTTCTCATTTTCTACTTTTTTTATTCCTTCTTCTCCCAATTTATATGATCCTGCTATTCTTTTTTTGCTACTTCCAAATTCCATTATACTACACTTCTTAGTATTGAACTCCATCTCCCAGATCCTACTCCAATCCCATATTTCATTGAAATCACTCTGTAGTGACTCACAGTCTTCTTCAAAGTTCACTTTTTTCAATAGTTTTACATCAACCACAAAGAAGCTCATATAACTTTCAATTCCTTCATCCATATCATTAATATATATAGCAAACATCATTGGGGCCAGAACTGTTCCTTGCGTGTGTATACATGCATATACATATACCATATTTTCCGGCTTAAAATGCGCATCAGGTTATAATGCGCACCCATGCACTTCGTTATCTCAGTACACAGATAGCACGCACCGACGTATAATGCGCATGCCCGATTGCATTTGTCTATAATGCAGTTTTACCTCGGTATTTATATCATGTGAATAAGGTTACATGGAGAAGTATTTTTCATTGGCTAGAGCCACCGCTGGGAAATCTGTTGATTTGTCACCAAATTAAGTGTCAGTTTACGCATCAATCAGGAAACAACTAAGAAAAAGTCGGAACTACATGTACCGGTATATGACTCATGTTGTGCGTTGGTCCCTTATTACTTTGTAGCTTAAATAGTTTGTAGTAAATATGATCTAAAAAAAAAAGTTTATTGAAAGTAAAATGTACAGAAAAATTTCAGGATTTTTACAGAAAATGTTCATTTTATATCTTGAGGAAATACTTTGTCTTTACCATTTTTTATTTAATACTGAAACAAACTACAGACTGTTTCGTTTCAGCTTTGAACCTGCAATGACAGTGGTGAAATAGGACAATCTCTCATCGAGGTGACGTTTAGTTAATATAACTCCGGAAAGAGGGTGTTGTAGTCAGGTGTTTGACACGAGTTTATGAACGGCCACAATGGAATTTGTACCATATCTAAAGTGAAGCAACAAAGCCAACATAAAAATTCAAACTAGGATGCTGTGAACATGGGCAAATATGAATATTGATCATGTTTCATGGTGCTTAGGTTTATTTAAACATGAAAAATAAGATTCGATAGATACCTACCTATACCAGATATTTATATACGGTAGCCCATGCTGGCGTATTTTTTCATGTCACCATGGCTGTTCTTCTTGTCCTCACAGAACGTCACGGAGAAGTGTGCCTCCCGACTTTGTGACGGCCAACATCGTCACGTTGTTGTGAAAAAAAGTTACACACAGCCGCAGAATTTTTATCGTAGGCCGTAGATAATGCGCACCACCGGATAACGCGCCCCCCCATTTTTAGGCCCTTCCAACAGAAAAAAGTCGCGCACTATATGCCGGAAAATACGGTATATATATATATATATACATATACAAAGAAGAACTAATGGACAAAATACATAACACAATAAATAGCTCACTCAAAGAAGGAAAAATACCAAAAGACTGGAAAAATTCTAACATTGTACCAACTTATATAAAGGAAGAAACAAGGAAGAACCAACTAACTATAGGCCAGTCTCACTAATAAGCAATATAGCCAAAATTTGTGAGAAAATAATCAAGAATAGATGGGTAAAACACCTGGAAGACAACAATATAATAAACCCAAGACAATTTGGGTTCAGACAAGGTAGATTATGTACCACAAACTTAATATATTTCTACTCAAGATTAATAGACATAGTGCAAGAAAGGAACGGATGGGCTGATTGTGCCTTCCTTAACTTACAAAAAGCTTTTGACAAAGTACCACACAAAAAATTATTTAAAAAACTCGGACATATAGGAGGAATACAAGGGAACCTAATAAAATGGATGGAGGACTTCCTGATTGATAGAAAGATGAGAGTAGTGCCCAGAGAAAAATATTCATATTGGAAAAAGGGGATCAGTGGATTACCACAAAGATCTGTGCTAGCTCCAATAATGTTTGCTATTTATGTGAATGACATGGATGATGATGTGAAATGTTACATGAGCTTCTTTGCAGACAACACCAAACTGTTAATGAAAGTAAAAACTAAAGAGGACTGCGAATCACTGCAGGAAGACCTGAATAAAGTATGGAACTGGAGTCAGAAATGGGAGGTGGACTTCAATATTAAGAAGTGTAGCATAATGGAGTTTGGAAAAAGCAAAAACAGAATATCAAGACAATATAAAATTGGAACCAAGGAGGTAAAGAAGGAGAGATCCGAAAAAGATTTGGGTGTAATTATCTCGAACGACTTGTCCTATGACAAACAGATAAACAAAATTGTTGGAGAATCCTACAACTTGCTAAGATCAATAAAAGTGGCATTTACATATTTGGACAAAGAAATTATTAAAAAAAAATATTGGTCATACTGATAAGGCCTAGACCAGAATATGCGGTGACATTGTGGTCACCCAGTACCAAAAAGAATATAAAGAAAATAGAGAGAATCCAGAGAGTAGCAACAAAAATGGCACCTGCACTCGCAAACTTGTCATATGAGGAGAGATTGGCTAAACTAGATTTACTGACTCTGGAGCAAAGAAGAGAGAGAGGTGACCTACTAACCATCTACAGAATCATGAAAGGCACAGAAATACTTGATAGAGAGGACCTGTCAAACTGGGACAGGAGAAGCACAAGGACATGGAAAGAAAAAAAAAAAAAACATAGCTACAGAAGAGACCTGAAGAAAACATTTTCCACATAGAGACACTTGGAACAAACTGGACAAGGAAATAGTGTGCGCATAAACCATTCATGAGTTTAAAAGCAACTAGACACTGCGAGAGCAAACTAGACACTGCGAGATACAAAGGTGGGACACCATGAGGGTAGCTCACCTTCCCGCAAAATATAACTAGGTAAAAAAAAATATATATATATATATATATATATGTTTATACAAACAAATATTTAAGACAATCTGGACCCTTTTGCTAAAGGAACTTTACCAAACTCAAGTGAATGATCTGGGATTTACTCAATTTAAACCTGCAGCAATGGGCTTAAGGATACACAACAATATTATCTATCTTACCACTTACATTAACACCTGGAATAGTATTAAGGTCATAGAGGCTGCTAACTGACACAAACTTTTTACATTTTTTGTCGGAAGCCATGGGAAGATCAAGTTCAGCCGAGACTTCATGGCGCACTTTTCCATGCTCAGATTCAAATGAAGAAGGAAGGCTGGGTGGCAACATAAAACTAAAGTTGAATGTGTGATTGCCAGGTGGCAAGTTGGTTTCACTTCCTGAAAAAAGAAATATGCTTAAACTCTAGGAACATCCAGGTGATATAGTTCAAACTGGAACTAGACATGAATTTTAAGCATAGTTATTTAGGATAGGTATGATAATTGGAGAGTAAGAGAAAGAATCTCTTTAGCATTGCACGAATCCATCAAACAATTCATTGTCTTTGGTCTTTTTCAGGAGACCTATGAGTGCCAGGCAATTGGCAACAGCCACTAGATTGGCCCATAACTCACTTAAAGAAGAAATATGTGGTTATCTGGTTAATGATATGCAAAAAGTCTTCCATCCACTTCAGCAGTTTGTCCTGTATTCCTCCTGCAGTTTCTAATTTCTCAAGCAACTTCTTATGTGGCACCATATCAAAAGCTTTTTTCAGGTCTAGAAATGCACAATCAGCCCATCCATCTCTTTTTTGTATTATATCTAATAGTCTTGAATAGAAACACATTAAGTTTGTGATGCATGATTGTCTTTGTCTGAATCCAAATTGCCTTGGATTTAGTACTGTATGTTGTTTTTTCTAAATGCCTTATCCATCTACTTTTGATCATTCTTTCACAAATTTTTGCTATTGTACTTGCCAGAGAGACTGGTCTATAGTTAGTAGGGTCTCCTTTGTTTCCCCCTTTATATACTGGAACTATATTTGCTCTTTTCCAATCTTTAGGAACTTTTCCTTCTTTCAATGAACTGTTTATTAGGCTATGTATTTTGTCTGTTCATTCCTGGTTTCCCTCAAAATCCAATTTGCTATTTCATCTGGTCCATGTGATTTTCAGACATCGCGGTTACTCAAGTGTTTCATTATTTCATTCCTTGATACTTCTATTTCTTTCATAGGGGGGGACTTTCTCCTCCCATTCTATATCTCTAGGTTGCATGTTCTCCCTTATAAACACTGATTTAAAATGCTTGTTCATAATTTCTGCCATTTCTATTTCCTCTGTGCATTCAACTCCTCCTTGCCGTAGTTTCTCTAATTCTTTCTTGTTTTTCAGTTTGTTGTTTACATATCTGTAAAATAGTTTTGGTTGATCTTTACATTTTTCTATGACATCTTTTTCATATTTTCTCTTTTCTTCTCTGCACACTTGTACATATTCATTTCTATAACTAGTATATATTTTCCATTTTTCAGGTCTTTTGTCTTTTTCCCATTTTATCCAAGCTTTATCTCTTTTGTCTTTTAACTCCCTACATCTTTTGTTGTACCAGCACTTTACATATTCTTTTTCTTGCTTTTGTCTTGGGACATATTTTTCCACTCCTTCTTTATAAAATCTTGTCAAAATATTCCATTTCACTTCTACTGTTCTTTTCTTCTTTTTGTATTCTTTCCCAGTCTGCTTTTTGAAAGAATTCTCTTAATTTATCATAATTTGTTTTTTCATACATATATCTTCCCTTTCTATATTGTTCACCTTTTTTCATGTATTTTTCTCCATTTAGTTCCAGTTCAACTTATTGGTGTCTTATATTCAATCTTGTCCACTATTTCAGGTTCTGATGTGATTATTATGTCCAGTCTCGATGGTTCTTCCTCATTTCTATGCCTAGTATTCTCTTGAATCCATTGCGTCATTGTATGTTCTGTAATATCAAGTACAGGTAAACGCCGACTTACGATGGCATTAGGTTTCGATAGAGCCATCGTAAGACGATTTCATCGTAAGTCGATCCCCAATTTGTGTATCTCTGTTCCGTGGTCACTGTACCTAGCCTACCTGTATATTAACCACCAGAGATACTGAATATAGCCTATTAAACATGTACAGTAGTTTGTTTAATTATTTTTATCCTTTTTACCATATTCAAACACTATAATATGTATTTTCAGTACGGAACTTAAATCTCGCGGGCAGCAGCCAATGCCAGCCATACGACGTGACGTAATAATACTAGCATCATAAAATATAGTCACCGCTTATATCGATCGTTCTCTCTTTCACCCGCGAATTTTGAAAACCACAGAGAATGGGATTCAAGGCACATTTGAGAGAATGTAAAAACACAGGGGCGACTACAATAAATATAATCAAGACGCCGATATGGCAGCGTCGCGAATCCACTTGCTCCTCATGACGCCTACGTGTGCGGCACCGTATGGAAGGGGTTAAATTATCATATCGTCGTCGTCGTCGTCGTCATCGTAAAGTCGAACAATCGTAAGTCGCGGCCATCGTAAGTCGACGTTTACCTGTAGTACATTTCCCCATAGGTCATCTCCACCCTTTACTGTCATCTCATCCCAGCAGATTTCTTTACAATTAAAGTCACCCATTATAACTATTCTTCCTCCATCTTCCATTATCTTATTTAGTGTTATCCTTGTGTCTTCTAACATATTTTTGTGTTCTTTCTTTTCCCACAAAGCCGTTTTAGGAGGCACATAACTTGCTACAAACTTCCTTCTCTTCCCATCCTTGTCCTCCACTTCCATCATAATTATCTTTACTCTATCCTTTGTTTTTATGTGTTTGTGTGATAGTAATATACAAACAAAGCTTAATTTGATCACAATGGGTAAAATCTTACCATTTCCCCAGACATAGTACTTGGTGTTGTAATAACTCTCATTGGAGCTATAATCTTTGGTAACCTTTTTATCACCTTCATCTTCACTCTCAGTCCAGTGTACGTTACTGTACCCTTTAAATTTCACCCTCACACCTGTAAAGAATAAATTTCTCATTACAAATGCTCATAACATTTCAAGTTAGGACTCTCAGGCAGAAAATGATCAACCCCTTGTCTGGGATACCCATAATATTAACTATTGCCTCAAGTGTCCATGACTAGAATCCCATGACCTCACAGTGGCTGGTAATGGTCCTTTGACCTTCTCATATATTTTTGGCCTGCAACTTTCACCTCATTATCCCACATTAAAAAATTGGCAATAGCATTTTCTCATTCAAGGCAAAGTTTGATGATAACAATAAATCAATAACACCAGTTGGACTATGTAATATTAATTAATAAAAAAAAAAGTAACCCTATAAGAAGTCCTTTCTCTCAATCAATCCACTGACCCTGATCTATCTTGCAGAAGACTTGGAGCCTTCTGGTAACCAGCAACAACAATTTCTTCTAAACATAAAATGGGAAAATTCAAACAACCTACAATATTCATACTAAACTTTTACAAATTTCCAAATACTTCCTATGTCAGGTTAAAACCAAATAATCCTGTCTCTAAATACAAAAAACTTACCACGACAATTCTTTGGAGAAGTATTACTCAGTTCAATCCTCCCAGTGATGGTTTGTCCGGGGAAGTACACAATATCAGGATGATCCAAAATAACATTTATGTTAGTTGGCATTGTTCAGCTGAAAATAATTATCAAATACTTTTATGAAGCATATATTTCAAAAATATGGGAAAGCAGTAGGAATGGATATGGATGGAGAAACAATTACAAAGTGGGGAAAGGTAGTGAATGACTAATTAGTATGGGTGTGTTACATGTGTTAAGCATAGAATAGTTGAGGACTGTAAGAAAGTGTATAATACCAATTTATAAGTGAAAAGGTTGCAAGCTTGAGTGTACAATAGCAGAGGGCACATGCATGTCAGTATGTTACAGCCAGTTAAAACTGTAATTTATTACTATCTATACTTAATGAAAAAACAGCAAATGATTTGCTGACCAAAAACTTTATTCCACACTGATTGAAAAGCTCTCATGACAGATTTTATTTTTCTAATTTCACCTGAATATATATTTCCAATGGTAATTCACAGGGCTCGGTAGCTCACTTGCACCAACTATTTTTTGTTGTCCTGGAATTCTAATTCTGTGCATTGATATTTTCATTTTGTAATAATTCTAATTTGTGACTCTTGAAGGTCTTTCCATATAATGGAATGTCTCATCTACATAAATGTACAATTATTTATATTTAGTAACATATATAAAAAACTCATTTTTTCTGTACTTATCTTTAAATGTGATGTTTTCATTATCAATTCATTCACTCCAAGCATACTAAAAAGGTGTTAAAAATCCCCTTCTTTAATAAAAGACTAAATTACTGGTGTCATTTATTTTCATCTTTACTGTACTTTCCTTTCAGTATTTTTACTCCTTTAAACCCATCTAGACCCCTAATAGAAAACATATATATATATATATAATATATATATATATATATATTATATATATATATATATAATATATATATATATATATATATATATATATATATATATAATATATATATATATATATATTATATATATGATAAACTCATTTTAACACATTAAACTTAAGCCTCAATAAAATAGTATCACAGTACTGTTCTACACAATACATCTTCCTCCAGACATATGCAATAACTATTTCATTTTCCCAGAGTAATTTTTTATCTTCACTGTACTTTCCTTTTAGTATCTTTACTCCTTTAAACCCATCTGGACCCCTTCATAGAAAACATATACATATGTATATATATATATATATATACATACATATATATATATATATATGTATATATATATATATGATATATATATGTGTACATAAATATATATATATATATATAATATATATATATATAATATATATATATATAGATATATATATATATATATATATATGAATAATATATATATATATATATATATATATATAT
Organism: Oratosquilla oratoria; assembly: GCF_046742065.1. Taxonomy (NCBI): domain Eukaryota; kingdom Metazoa; phylum Arthropoda; class Malacostraca; order Stomatopoda; family Squillidae; genus Oratosquilla; species Oratosquilla oratoria. The sequence continues at coordinate 25,990,362 of NC_134816.1, read as the reverse complement.
ATATATATATACATGTGTGTGTATATATATATATATATAATATATATATATGTATGTATGTATGTATAAGAAAAAAAAACATTTAAGCACATTAAACTTAAAACTTAAGCCTCAATAAAATAGTGTCACAGTACTGTTCTGCATAGTATATCTTCCTGCAGACATATGCAGGACATAAAATGTTTTAATTTTTCAATAATCTCATCCAAGATATCAAACATGTCCTGAATAAATATAATGTACCACCACAACAATGGAATGCCCCTTTTTTCTGATTAATCTGCTTACTTTTTTATATGAAACAGACCTTGTATATTGACTGGATACCCTTAACATGCAACATATCTTGATTATTGTAAGGCTTTTGATATGCTGAAAGCAGTACAAAGGGAGCTGTCACTGGTTGTCAGTCCTCTTTGTATTTAAAGATGGAGGAAATACAGATGAAGTTGACTAGAGAGTTCTTGGGTTCAGTCTGAAAACTAAATGTTAGCCCCTTGTGGCTGAATTTCCAAACTGAAGTGAAAAAGTTGACAAGGTTTGAAGATGGGCACCATAGACAGGATGCTCTGATGACTCCATCATAGGACCGCCTTGTGCTGGTACCTGTCATTGGTCCCTGTCCACTCTGTAATATAAAAAAATCTAAGTGTTTAAGTACAGATGGAGAATTGCATACCAGATTCACAGATAAGATGGAAGTGAAATTCCAAATAAAGATCATGAGAAAGATGTAGGAATTCAAGCATACGCTGTCAGGCCCTACTGTGGATGAGCTGTGTTCTGTTGCATTGTTTCTGACCTGGGCAGTAGGCAGGGGCCAGGGGTGGCCCTTCGTCCACAAGTAAATGGGATAATAGGGAAACAAGTGGGTGTTGGATGGATGGGTGCAAGCCTTGGCTAACCATCCCACTTTCAAGGGGGAAGAAGCCTTCTGGTTTATATATAGAGAGCAACTCCAAGTACAATGTACATACAAGTGACAAAAGCAAACCAAACTTGGAGAAGTATCAAAAGAATAATAGACAAAAACACTGCACCTAGTAAGACCACATCCAGAGTGCTGTCAGCAGTGAAAAATGCACAACCTTAAAGATGTTGATAATATAAAAAAGGTGCAGAGGAAAAATACAGAGGATAATATACACAATAATCTTAAAGAGACCAAAATATAGAAGACTGGCTTGATATAATTGGCATTAAGAAATCTAATCATCTAACTCAAATATCCTAGTGTTGCAAAAGACTTACTCAAACCAATTCATGGAACACCAAAGATCTAACAAGACCATAACTCAATGAGAAAAAAATGCCTTTGTACTGTGGGCGGCAGTCAAATAGAACAAATTGACGTGATGTAGTAATGGCCGGGGGCAAATGGTCTCAAGGTAGTCCATTAATCCAAAAAGCAAGAATGGGTTATCTATGAACCGCACCCATGAATTGTACTGAGTGACAGAGGTACATTTTCCAGGAAAGTTAGAAAATAATTACATGGTTTAATAACAGTGAAGCGGTTAACATTATGACTGATAGCGCGCATGAATTTACAGTATTTTGTGTAAAATTTGCCCATCCAATCAGACATATCTTTTTATTCATGGCCTTCACTCCCATTCCCTTCCGGCTGTAATGAATGTAATTACAACATTCAAACTTCTTGTCACAAATTGGTAGCGTTATCTGTATAACATTAGATAACACTATCATTGTTTGTAACATTTTTTTAATAACTTGTTTTTTCGTAGAATAAAAATCAGTTTCAGGCAAAGGTGAAACACAAGTCCCGCCCAAAAATACATACATACACACATATACCAAGGTTTTTTCCCACTTATAAGGGAGGTAGCCAAAAAGAAAAAGCCATAAAACCATTCCCACCCATTCCATCCCTAAATACACTCCACTCCCCTTCACCCTCCCTCTTAGCACCTCCTGGATGACAGGTCATCTCTGCACCTTGTCCACTGCCTTGGGTCAGAGGCAGTGTTGCAAGACACAGCACATCCACAACAAGGCCACTTCATTAAATCAGCGACCCCCCCTCTCCATCCCCCCATTTAGAAGAGGAGAAGACGGGGAGAAATCCTTTCGGGCTGCATCAAATTTTTCTCACACATACTACCTCACCCCCCATCCCCCCACCCATTCCACCTCATGCATCACAACATCATCCATATACAACCATTCTCCATTCACCCCTGTCTTCTGTCCTCTCCCGTCCTTCCTCAACAGACATTCCCCTCTTACCCAAAGCCCCCTTCACCCCATCCATCCATCTCATCCTGGGACACCCCCTCATGTTCACTCCCTTCACATCTGCCTTCCATGCCTCCTTTACCAGTCTTTCTTCACTCATTCTTTCCATATGTCCAAACTATCCTAATACTCTTTCATCAACCCTATCTCCCAACTCTCTTACCACACTTGTTCTCCTCCTCACCTCATAATCTATCACTCTAACCAGCCTCGTAACCCCTATCATACTTCTCAGACACCTCATCTCAAACACATTCAAACTCCTTCTCTCTTCCTCCTTTCTCTTCTTCTGAAAAGACGCAGAGTGCGGGGTGATCTAATAGAAGTGTTCAAGTGGATCAAAGGCTATAACAAGGTCATCATAATAAAACAACAGGGCAGGACTCACAGTAATGGGTATAAACTGAACAAATTTAGATTTAAGAAGGAAATAGGCAAGAATTGGTTTACAAATAGGGTGGTCGATGAATGGAATAAACTTAGTAACCATGTACCGGTAGTAAGCGCTGAAACCATCAGTTGTTTTAAAAAACGATTAGACAACTTTATGGATGGGGATGACAGGTAGTGATGGATACGGAGCTGCCTAGTGTAGGCCTTATGGTCTTTTGCAGTCTCCTTTATATCTTATGTTCTTATGTTATGTTCCATGTTTCTGCCCCATACAGTGCTGTTGGCACAATCACTCCTTTATACAGTCTCCTCTTAGCATCCATTCCCAAATGTCTATTTTTTATTACACTTTTTGATCCACCAAGGCATTTACCTGCTCTCAATCTACATTCTACCTCCACTCTACCCTTTCCTGCCACATTTGCACCCAAGTATCTAAAACTATCCACTTCCTCCAGTCGCTCTCCCTTAATGCTCACTTCTAGTCTGCTGCCACTTTCACCCCTTGTACATTTCATCACCTTACTTTTACCCACATTTATCTTCAGCTTTCTTCTATCACACACTCTCCCAAACTCTGTCACCAACTTCCTCAATCCCTCCTCCGATCCTGTCACAAGCGTAGTGTCGTCAGCAAACAACAGCTGGCTCACCTCCCACTTTTCTCCATTTTCTTTAACCATCTCCAATCCCTGACCCACCACTCTTGCATTTACCTCTCGCACCACCCCATCCATATATAAGTTGAAAAGCCAGGGTGACATAACACATCCCTAACAAAGTGCCACCTTTACCTCGAACCACTCACTCTCTCCATTTCTAATCCTGACACAAGCTCTACTACTCTCGTAAAAACTCTTGGCAGCTCCTAGAAGCTTTCCTACTATCCCATATATCTGCAAAACCTCCCACAGTGCCTTCCTGTCTACCCTGTCATAAGCATTTTCCAGATCCATGAAAGCCCAAAAAACATCCTTATCTTTTCCTATAACTTTCTCACATACCTGTCTTACAACAAAAATCTGATCTACACAACCTCTACCTGTCCTAAATCTACACTGTTCCTCGCCAATTACTTCCTCTGTTCCTCTCCTAATCCTCTCAGTCAAGATCCTCCCATAAGCCTTCCCAACTACACTTAACAAGCTAATCCCTCTGAAACTACTACACTCACACTTGTCCCCTTTTCTCTTGTAAAGTGGAACTATACAGGCACTCCCCCAGTCCTCCGGCACTCTACCCTCTCTCCAGCAAATATTAAATAACCTCACCAGCCAGTCTACCATCACTGTACCTCCTTTTTTAGACATTCTGCATGGCATCCATCCAGACCAGGTGCCTTACCTGCTTTAATCATCTTAACTGCCTTCACTTCATCCTTCCTTATTTCTCCTCCATTTTCCTCACTCATCACGGTCAATTTCTTAGCACTTCCCACTGCAACTATCTTTCCCTCCCTATCCTCCTTCACATTTAACAACTCCCTAAAATACTCTGCCCATCTTCCCCTTACTGCCTTCTCTTCCATTATCATCTCTCCATCTGCACCTTTTACCTTTTCTTCTCCACTAGATTCACCTCCTCTTCCTCTCTTAATTTCTTTCCAAAATATCTTTTTATTACTTTCAATTTTTTCTGTCATACTCTTACCCCATTTCACATCTGCTCTCCTCTTTGCTGCCTTCACCTTTGCTTTACTTATCTTTTCTTTGTACCTCTCATATGACTCCCTCGTCCTATTTTGTAACCAATCTGTGAAAGTTTGCTTCTTCTCTTCTACAACCTTTGTTTCCTCATCCCACCACTCACTACTCTTCCTTCAATTTCCTCCTGTCCTTGTTCCACACACCATCTTTGCACACTTTGTGACTCCCTCCTTGAACCATCCCCATTCCTCCTCCACTCCTAGCTCTACTCTATCCTTCACTCCCTCCCACTCCTCTTTCAGCTTCTTTTTGTACTCCTCCTTTTCATTTAAAGAGTTCACTCTAAGCAACTCCCAACATTTTGTCCTTTTCCTCTTTCTCCATCTATCCTCCACTCTCAACTTACGTTCCACCAAAAAATGATCTGATATTCCCCCAATCTCTCTCCTTAGCACATGTACATCCTTAACTCTTCCTATTATACTCCTATCTACCACCACATAGTCCATTAACGCTCTATCTACCACCCTTCCATCCACCACCCTCTCCCATGTGTACTTACGCTTGACTTTCTTTCGAAACACTGTATTTGCTATTATCAACTCTCTAGACACATCACCATCAACTCTCCACTACGATTCTTTCCTTTCCGCCCAAAAATGATGTGACATAAAATTTAAGATCAGAAATTAACTGACGCTGTTCTTCGTTTCCGCCGATGTGTTACTTATAAGAATTTCCTTAGGCGAATAAAATAGGCTTACCATTAAAGCAACATAAAAAATGTGAAATTGATCACCGTCTATCACTACACTTATCGAGCGGATTATTTCAGTCCTTGGCTATGACAAGCTTTATTTACTTTATAAGCCCACGTCATTTTTTTCGAGCCATGGTGACATTTTGGTCCACATGCTGGACAGACATCTGATACGACTGTATTACCCTTGTGACCCACAATTTTTTTTTAGGCATGCTCATGTTCTATAATGTTGGTAAATATTGCATAATTGTTATCTTATGGTTTAAACAGTGATTCCCAAACTATATCTTACCTGACGCCCTCTTTTTGCTTCCTGTAGACCCGTACACCCCCAATCCTTCTTTGGTTCATGTGAAGAGATTCTTACAATTATTTCTTAGCATTGTTCAGGAAAACAGATTTCTGTTTGTATTAAATTTTAATAATGAAAGCCACTCAAACAAATAATAGTACATTCCAGAGACATTTTTCTAAGTAACTAAAAACGAAACATTTGGTTCAAAGGGAGCGAAAAAAAAGTTTGAACATTAGCAAATTGGCAAAATTGACTTGCAATTTTAAGAATAGATAATTTGAAAACATGGCATATAATATTTGGAAAGACTTATGAGACTGCACAATTTATGAACTAATTTAGTGAGATGGATGCTGCTGCTTCTTCCTCACAAGATTTTATTATTCGAATTAACAAAATATTTTAGCAGATGACTTCACGCCCCTCTTGTACTCCTCATGCCCCCCCCCTCCCTAGGGGTGCGCGCCCCCTAGTTTGGGAACCACTGGTTTGGAGAGTATAAACGGTTTGAAATCAATATAATTCCTTAATAAATATTAATGTTAGACGTCAATATTCACTAACTTACAAGTCCAAAAAGGAACGTACTATAATGTCCTTGTCCTCCTCCCACAGTTGGTACGCTGTTGTACACCTGTCTGATTATTACAAGATGTTTAGACTTTCTGTGGCAGCAGCAGTGTAGTGTCGTGGGGTCCAATCTAAATATATACGTACTGACGAACGAACATACCATAACATCACGTTTTCTTCTATTAAGAAACTTATAGAAAACATTATAATGGTAAGGTATAACTTAAGTAAACTTATGTAACCTATCACCAGTTGCAGTGAAGTTAATATGAGGTCCTGGAATCGCCGACCGGATTTATTATTTAAGTAAGTTGTATTACATTGTTTTATTAATAGCTGAACTGAAGTTCATTAATTGAATCTTACTATTACTGTAGTTGCTATCGTTATCATGAAAATAAATGTGTTTATAGATGTTTTATACACAATTGTCATATTTTAGCTTTAAAGATTATTATTCGAAATGTAATTCATCCAGTCACAAGTTGTTTCTCGCCAGATAAATTACAATGGGCATCTCGGATGTCATTTGTTATCACAGTAGTAGACGGATTCTCATGCATGTGCAAAATTGGCCTTTTATAATGGTGCTTCGTCTTTCGAGGGTGACTTTTACCAAGCCAGCCAAACACGAGTCGTACTCATCCAACTTTTCCACACATAGTACTTAAGACCACAAAGTCCATCAACACCCCTCCCTCCCCCAGCGAGCCTGTCGTACCATACGGAAGGTTATGTAGATCCCCTCACAGGGAGATGAGTCGCACGGTTTATATCAGCCGATTGGGTGACGCAAGATCTAAGAATATAAGGTCTAACCACTTCCGACCGAATTTCGAGGGAGTTGGCGCAGCGGGCCCGTGAACGTCACCTGGCTGTTCAAAGTGGGGTTAGCGGGTCCTATAGCTGTCAGTTGAAGCTGGTCCGTCGTTCGAAAATGACGTCGCCTTCGCTCGCACTGCTCCACGCAATTAGTTATATTCTGACAAATATTATATAAAAAATATATATAAATATATATAAAATATTATAGTTCCTGTCTATATATATGATATATAATATATAAAATATTATAGTTCCTGTCTTCCTTGGCGTTTCACAGTTTTCTTCAGTGTATCACAAAGAGAAAATGGACTCAGCCAAATGACGTCAGAAGCTGCGCAGAAGAATGTAAACGGTCTGACCTGTATATTTAGACCTTGGGGTGACGCACCGGGCTGTCGAGAGTAAGCGATGGGATCGCCACTTTACAGGCTGGTCTTGCTGCCATCTCAAAGACACTGGACCACACTCTCTCTGGTAAGTGGTGGGGGGGGGGGCAGTCGTGATCCACACAAGCTCAAGGGGTGCTATTGACATTATCCGGTCGGGGAAGATATTGGACAACGTCTCTGTGTAACCACCCCACCCAGATAAAAGTTTGTATCTTTTTCTTTTGGGATGTTATCTAATTTCACGAGAACCATGTTCAAAATTAATTTCTTATCTCAAAAGTAGTTTTGTGGGGACTTTTTGACAAAATATTTGTCGTGTTTTAATTTGCATTCTAAAACACGGCATACAGCTCCATCTCTTGGTAACGATGTATACCAACCTAAGCCATCTCGATTAACAATGTTCACTCCTTCCACCTCTGCCTTCCACACCTCTTTTACGAATCCTTCTTCACTCATTCTTTCCATGTGTCCAAACCATCCCAATACTCTTTCATCAACCCTATCTCCCAACTCCCTTTCCACCCCTGTTCTCCTCCTCACCTCCTCATTTCTCATTCTATCCAGCCTAGTAACCCCTATCATACTTCTCAGACATTTCATCTCAAAGACATTCAAACTCCTCCTCTATTCCTCTCTCATGTTTCATATTTCTGTCCCGTACAACGCTGTCGGCACAATCACTCCTTCATACAATCTCCTCTTAGCATTCATTCCCAAATGTCTATTTCTCATTACACTTTTTAATCCACCAAGGCATTTACTCGTTTCTCTCAATCTACATTCTACCTCCACTTCCACTCCTCCCTTTCCTGCCACATTCGCATCCAAGTATCTAAAACTATCCACTTCCTCCAATCTCTCTCCCTTGATACTCACTTCCAATCTGCTGCCACTCTCTCCCCTTGTACATCTCATCACCTTACTTTTACCCACATTTATCTTCAACTTCCTTCCTTCGCACACTTTCCCAAACTCTGCCACTAACTTCTTCAATCCCTCCTCTGATCCTGCTACAAGCACTTTGTCGTCAACAAACAAGAACTGGTTTATCTCCCACTTTTCTCAATTTTCTTTAATCATCTCCAATCCCTGACCCATTACCCTTGCATTCACCTCTCACGCCACCCCATCCATGTATAGATTGAACAGCCAAGGTGGCATACCATATCCCTGATGAAGTCCCACCTTTACCTCAAACAAGTAATTTTCTCCATTTCTATTCCTAACACAAGTTGTACTCTCGTAAAAACTCTTGGCTGCTCTTAACAGCTCTCCTCCTATGCCATATATATGCAATACCTCCCACAGTGCCTTCCAGTCTACCCCGTCATAAGCCTTTTCCAGATCCATAAAAGCCCCTCCCCATAAAAAAAAAACACCCTTACCTTTTTCTTTAGCTTTCTCACATTTCTGTCTTAGCACAAAAATCTGATCTAGACAACCCCTACCTGTCCTAAACCCACACTGTTCCTCACCAATTACTCCCTTCCCAACTGCACACAAGCTGATCCCTCTGAAACTACTACACTCACACTTGTCCCCTTTTTCCTTGTAATAACAATAATAACAATGATAATAATATTAACAATGATAATAATAATAATAGTAGTAGTAGTAATAACAATAATAATTATAATAATAATCACATTAATAATAATTAATATCAATAGTCAGGAATAAAAGTATTTCTCTCAGCCCGTGTTCCCTTTACCTCCTATCCACAACAACAACAATAATAATAATGATAATAACAATAATGATAAACAAAGTCGCCACAGAAAGTCTTGATATTTTGTGGGAGCCAGACAGGCGTAAAAAAGCGTACCAATTGTGGAGATGGCAGGGTGTCAATAATATGACCTTGGCGTATTAAAAGAGAAATTGATTTATCTACGGCCAAGGTCGTAACAGACGTACTACTTCAAAAATAATTAGGATTTTTGCCGGGTCCGGTGTAGTACGGTGACAGAAAAATTAAAATGAAACATTTATACACTTTATTTAAACAAAAAAATTAACAATAAACTATAAGTTAACAATTTTTGGCCTATTAAAACAACGGAAACTGAATTATGAAAGATGAAAATATGCAAATCAATGGTACAGTAAAAGGAAATAACAAATATGGAAACTTACAAAGCGTATTAATTAAAAGACTCCGTGCATTTACTTATTGCTAAAACAACTCCCAATTTTAAGCTAAAAGTCTGATCACCACGCGTAGCACTTTAGTACAACAAAAGGTTAACTAGAGCAACACTTACGGAAGGCAGCAGCTTCCTCTCCAGGGAAGGAAGATGAAAAAAAGCCTCGAGAAACGGGTTCACCCTCTCCATATAGGCTCGCCAATTGACCTGATGGTTACTGGAGCCAGAGGCCGAAAGGTCAACAGGAAGTGTTTTCCTATCCCACTTTCAACTGGTAGCTAACAAGCCTAACCCAGTTACAAAAGTTAAAATTACACACACAAGAAATGCACGTAACAAAAACAAAAACATTAATACTAATCACAGCATAGTAGAAAGGGTTACAAGAAAGAAAAACAAAAAGGTCTCAACTTGACATTAAGCGAAGCACACAATTATCAGAAATGTCCGGCCGATAACTGATAACTGTTGCCATACGAACATCATTTTAAAAAAATCACAAATACATCCGTACGACGCAGCGTGCGTCTTGACAAATGGTATTTGAGATTCAAAAAGGACCAATTGCATGAAAAAAATGGTTACATCATAAAATAAAAATTGTAAAATACAAAGAAAGAAATATAACCACAAAGTAATAAAATAATACAACTTGGCAAAAATGACTAACGGCTACTTTGACCTGAGCGCAAGGCCTTAAGAAAAGAATGCCCCTGACCCTGACAGGTGACCGAAAGGGGGTGGGACTGAGTGCTGGCCGACGATTGCCCATCAATACAAAAAAAGAGAACCACATGACATCGGGATACGTGACACAGGGACATAGTATTACTTTCGTTCCTGGACTTGTAAGTCGGTGAAAATTGATCTCTAACATTTATATTTATTTAGGAATACTACTAAACTCACTCGTTTACATAAGAAAACAACAAGCCTTTTTTTCTTTTTTCGTGGTTTGCGGGGCCGTTAACCGCTCGTACCTCAGTCATGCCTGTGGTCCGGATCTACATAAACGTTAGGGGTGGACAAAACTTTTTTTCTCTCTAATTGATTACTTCGATTACTTTTGCGATCAGTAATCCCATTATTTTCACCTGGAAATAGATTATGCTGTTGTATACTGCCTTCTGATGGGAAAAGTCATTTACTTGTTTTCTGTGGAAATCCCGTCCTGCGATTGTGTGTGCAGCAGTCGTCCTTCTTGGATACACACCACGCGGTCCCTAAGCTAATTTTCCTACCGTCTAACTTCCAACACAACACTTCGTTCCACCCACGCACACACACGGGGCCGTTGTTACGCCTCTTTCTGACGGTGCGGACGCGCTTAAACCAATTACTGATAGGAAACTGTAATGTTATAACACATTTGTAAATGTGCACTTTAAACCCACTATGGGAGAGATGATATCAGAAGTACAGGAAAACCGTATATTTCGACTACTATCTGTAGTCCTCTTCAGCATAAAAGGGACTTCAGATAGTAGTCGAAATATACGGTTTTCCTGTACTTCTGATATCATCTCTCCCATAGTGGGTTTAAAGTGTATAATTACTGATGTTTTTAATGTCTTCACACGGCGCGGGTGATCGTCCGCGCGCGGACGAAATGCAGCGCGGGCGTCCCTTGGGTCTGCGGCGGACCCGCCTCCGCGCGTTGTTGCTATAAGATATAGTGTCCTAATGCATGTCTTCACACGTTGCGGGCAGCTCCGCGACCCGCGCACTTCTCCGGAAGGAAGTCATTCAGTAGCCAATTGATTTTTGAGGTGATTGGTTGTGCGTGACTGTCCCTTTGTATCTAATGGAGGCTCATATTGATATAGGGCCGTTGATATCCCTTGTGCAAGGCAGACCAGCTCTATGGGACAAATCAATTGAAGATTATAAATCCAGAACACACACAACAGAATGCTAGAGGGAGGTGTGTACCAAGCCAGCGGCGGCGCCAAGGGGGGGACTTGGTGGGGCTTTAGCCTCCCCATTAGCCCCCCCCCCCAACTGAAATGAGCAAATTGAAAATTTAAAACACTCATTAAAAATAATTTTATTAAGTGGAATTTTTAATGGCCAGGTCTAAAATTTTGTCAGCCATCAGCGCTAGCCCTACCATTAACCCCCTCCCCATCTGAAATGAGGATAATATATGTGTATTATTGCGGCGTTATGCAAGTTCAACTGCTTTCATTATATATGACCCACGCCTCAAATCACCTGTAACCCGTTGTAGAAAGGTCACACATTACAGATAGCCTATCTGTAATGTGTGACATATATATGCATAGCTTATCTGAGATAGACTATGCAACGAATCAGGGCGTGGCCAGGCAACAATGGTATTCCCAAAGTATATAGATCAGGGGTTCTTAAAGTGGTCGATATCGACCCCGCAGGGTTCGATCGGAACATCCAAGGGGTCAATGAATAGCCAAGGGGTCGAAAGGGGGTCGATGAATAATATAATCAGGGGGTCGGTGAATGTTTACTGCTGGAGTAGAACAGACTAATTAAAAATAATTTCAAACTACAAAATTACACTGTATTAATGATTATGCTAATAAATATCCTTAGTTAATACCAATCATTGTTTTAATACCAATAATAAAAAGATACTTTATAATAGGTTACAATACATTATTGTAGTGGAATGTATATATATATATATATATATATATAAATTCGACGCACCCAAGTTATATCACATTTGACCTCTGTCACACTCCAAACTTCATCATAGTTCTTAACTCCCCTTAAACTTTTCTTCGCACTCATTCTTATCCTCTACCCACGTTGATTTTTTTCTCTATCATATTTGAGATGGTGCCAATATGAATGCGTCGTATTTATATGGAAAACCAGATATAACTGATATTAATGACTAATGAGACTGAGTAATTTCTTAAAGACGCAATAGATGATGAAATCAATTCAAACTAATTAAATAAAATCAATTGAAGTTTCAATTTTACAGCCTTCGTTGTCCGTGCAAGTTTGGTATGTAGTGTTCATAAGCAAGATGTATATTTTAGGCGAAATTGCGTTCTTGGCAACTATAAACTTCAATCAGTTTGATTGGAAACACTTTGAGGAATTTCGTGGTTGTTAATCATGCAGTTTCAGTTTGGTTGGTTGTGGGTTTGTTTGTGATTTTGTACATGCTGAGGTTTTTCAACTTGCTGTTTCAATCTTGTAAATTGTTTTCCCCACATGGAGAGGATTTCACTTCATGTATCTGTTTTTATATTGTGGTGCTGCTATTGATATATGGGCATTTTTATGCATAATTATACAAAAAACTGTATATGTACTTTCCACTGTTCTTGTTTCGTTGTGAAGCACATGCTTTTTCTTCATTTCACAGTTCCACTAATAACAATACAGGCTCTTGTTCCAATGGATGCTTTCTATTCGTTTACTGTAGTGGTTGTTGGTCGCAGCACGTTAGCGCAGGGGGACCCGCTCGGTTTCGAGTCCAATATTACCAATATTGGATTTTAAACGAATCCAACGACCCTATCAAGATGACACTGTTACTATACTATAAATGTTGTTATTTGATAATAGTGATATTGATAACGCCAATGATGTTTATACAAATATTTAACCTAAGCTAACCTAACCGAACCGAACCTAATTTAGTTAATTCAGTTAAGACCTAACCTAAACTAAACCTAACCTACCTAATGTATTTCCCAATGGTGACAATTGACGAATGAGTCACGAAGTCTATAAGTGGTCCGAATCAGCCATTGCTAGCGAGGGCCGAATGAGCCACGAAAATGAACACAATTTCTGATTGTTAGTGTGTTATGTATAGGGCCTATAGTACTTAGAGAAAAATTCGTCCCACCCCCATTTTAATCATGTGTTCTATTTTTCTGTATAGGTCATAGATAGCTTCCTAATTCCCCACAAGAGGCAACAAGTTAATGACAACGATCAAGAACCATGTACTTCTAGTTCTACTGAAAATCCGGAGTTGGAAGAGAATGTGGATGATGACAGTACCCAGAATAACAAAAGACGTCCTCCAGGGCCAAACAACATCAGCCTGCTGCCAGATAGTGGGCCTACTTGTCCTGATTTGAAGAAATATCCTTCACACATGCAAGGTGGTCAGACATGACCATTCAATAAAAGATGGCACCAACAATATTCTTGGCTTGAATATTCCGTGGTCAAAGATGCAGCTTAGTGTTTTGCGTGTCGTCATTTTACAACTTCCCATCTTCGTCGAGGTGAACAATCATTCACCCACAACGGATTCAAGAATTGGAAGAAGGCAACAATGTCTCTGAAGGCTCATGATACTTCACCTTGTCGTAAATTTGCGATGCAAGCTTGGGGAGAATTCATATTGCAGAAAGTTACAGGGGCAACAATTTATCAAGCCGGGCATGCCAAGACAGTGACGGAAAATCGGCGGTACATTAGAATAGTTATTGATGTACCTCTCTAAACAGCACAGAGAAGGGGTTGAATCCGACAATCGAGGAAACTTTTTGGAATTACTTAATGTGCTAGCTAAATATGATCATACAGTTGCAAAAAAGAAAGTTAACGGTCCGGGGAATGCAAAATATACTCACCACGATATACAGAATGAATTATTTGAAATAATGGCAGGTATGATCAGAAAGGAGATAAGTGATGAGGTGAAACAAGCAGTGCACTTTGCCACCATGGTGGATGAAACGAAGGATATAGCGAAGGAGTAGATCTCTATAGTTGTGAGGTATCTCCATGATCAGGAGCTTCATGAAGAATTCTTGGATTCCACACCGGCTGAAGGCCTTGATGCTGAATCGTTACTTCAGAGGAAAGAAACTTTAGCCAAATGTAAAATTGACCACAGTACCTGTGTCGGTCAGTGCTATGATGGAGCGGCAGTTATGTCGGTTTGCACCAATGGGGTCCAAGAAAGATTCAGAAGAGATGTTTCACAGGCTGTATACATCCACTGCTATGCTCATAGGCTAAACCTCGTTTTAGTTGACTGTGTAAACAATATAAGGTCAATCTCTGAGTTTTTCGTCACAATCCAATCACTGTACAACTTTTTCTCCTCGTCAGTGGTGCATCAGGAATTTCTAAAATTCCAAAAGGTGCTGAACCCAGAGAGACCACATATAGAACTCAACTTGTTATCAGTGTGTGACGTGGATGCGTCACTACACCATAGCTCCGGAGGTTTCTTTGATCAGTGTGTGACAGGTCGTGGATGCGTCACTACAACGTCATGGACGGCGATTGATAGGTAAAGACATGATAAAACATAAAATTACAAAAGAATAAAGAGAGAGAGAGAAAGAAAAGAAGGAAAAATAATGAATTTTGAATTTTAGGATCGTTAGTCGTCTTCGGGTTTGTTGTCTTTTGTGCATGCGCCGTGACGTCATGGGCAGAGATTGGTAGATAAAATAAAAAGATAAACAAGAAAATTAAATAACGAATAGATTGATAGATAAAAAAGATAAAACACAAAAATTAAATAACAAAGAAAAGAGAGAAAGAAAAGAAAACAAAGAATTAATTTTGAAAGAATTAATCGTTGGTCGTCTTCGAGTTTGTTGTCTTTTGTGCATGCGTCAAGACGTCATGGGCAGAGACTGGTAGATAAAAAAGAGATACAAAAAAAAATAAACAACGAATTTAGATTTAAATAACAAAGGAAAGAGATAAAGAGAGAAAGAAAAGGAGGAAGAATTACTTTTGAATTTTAGGTTAATCGTTGGTCGTCCCCGGGTTTGTTGTCTTTTGCGCATGCGCCGTACGTGACGTCATGGGCAGAGATTGGCAGATAAAAAAAGAAAATAAGAGAAAACGAAGAAAAGAGAGAAACAAAACAAAAAAAAGGGGGGGGAAGAATTAGTTAATTTTCAATTTTAGGTTAATCGTTTGTCGTCCGACTTCGGGTTTGTTGTTGTTTTCTTCTGCGCATGCGATGTGACGTCATGGACAGCGATTGATAAAAATATATATATATAAAATATAAAATTAATAAAAGAACAAGAGAGAAAGAAAAGAAGGAGAAATAATTAATTTTGAATTTTAGGATTATTAGTCGTCTTCAGGTTTATCTTTTGCGCATACGCCGTGACGTCATGGGCAGACTGGTAGATAAAATAAAAGAATAAACAAAAAATTAAATAACGAATAGATAGATAAAAAGATAAAACATAGAATTAGATAACAAAGAAAAGAGAGAAAGAAAAGAAAATAAAGAATTAAATTTGAAAGAATTAATCGTTGGTCGTCATCGAGTTTGTTGTCATTTGCGCATGCGCCGTGACGTCACGGGCAGAGACTGGTAGATAAAAATGAGATAAAAGAAGAAAATTAAACAACGAATTTAAAATTAAATAAGAGAGAAAGAAAAGAAGGAGAAAGAATTAATTTTGAATTTTAGGTTAATCGTTGGTCGTCTTCGGGTTTGTTGTCCTTTGCACATGCGTCGTGACGTCATGGGCAGAGATTGGTAGATAAAAGAAAAGAAAATAAGAAAAGACGAGAAAACGAAGAAAAGAGAAAGAAAGAATGAGTTAATTTTGAAATTTGGGTTAATCATTTGTCGTCCGTCTTCGGGTTTGGTGTTTTCTTTTGCGCATGCGACGTGAAGTCATGGATGGCGATTGATAGATAAGAAATGATAAAACATAAAATTACAAAGGAAAAATAGAGAGAAAGAAAAGAAGTAAAAATAATTGATTTTGAATTTTAGGATCGTTAGTCATCTTCAGGTTTGTTGTCTTTTGCGCATGCGCCGTGACGTCATAGGCAGAGATTGGTAGATAAAAATAAAAAAATTAAATAACGAATAGATTGACAGATAAAAACGATAAAACATAGAATTAAATAACAAAGAAAGGAGAAAAAGAAAAGAAAAAAAGAATTAATTTTGAAAGAATTAATTGTTGGTCGTATTCAAGTTTGTTGTCTTTTGCGCATGCGCCGTGACGTGTTGGGCAGAGATTGGTAGATCAAAATAAGAGATAAAGTAAAAAATTAAACAACGGATTTAAAATTAAATAACAAAGAAAAGATAAAAAGAGAAAGAAAAGAGAAAAAGAAAAGAAGGAGAAAGATAATTCTTTCTCCTTTTCTTTTGAATCTTAGGTTAATCGTTGGTCGTCTTCGGGTTTGTTGTTTTCTTTTGCGCATGCGACGTGACGTCATGGACGGCGATTGATAGATAAAAAAAATATCAAACATAAAATTAAAAAAGAAGAGAAAGAAAAGAAGGGGAAACAATTATTTTTTAAATTTTAGGATCGTTAATCGTCTTCAGATTTGTTGTCTTCTGCGCATGCGTTGTGACGTCATGGGCAGAGATTGGTAGATAAAAAAAAAGATAAACAAGAAAATTGAATAAAAATTAGATAAAAAAAAAGATAGGAAAGAAAAGAAATCAAAGAATTAAATTTGAAAGAATTAATCGTTGGTTGTCTTCGAGTTTGTTGTCTGTTGCGCATGCGCCGTGACGTCATGGGCAGAGACTGGTAGATAAAAAAGACATAAGAAAAGAAGAAAATTAAACAATGAGTTTAAAATTAAATAACAAAGAAAAGAGATGAAGAGAGAAAGAAAAGAAGGAGAAAGAATCAATTTTGAATCTTAGTTTAATCGTTGGTCGTCTCCGGGTTTGTTGTCTTTTGCACATGCGCCATGACGTCATGGGCAGAGATTGGTAGATAAAACAAAAGAAAATAAGAAAAGAAGAGAAAACGAAGAAAAGAGAGAAAGAAAGAAGGAGAACGAATGAGTTAATTTTGAAATTTGGGTTAATCGTTTGTCGTCCGTCTTCGGGTTGTTGTTTTCTTTTGCGCATGCGACGTGACGTCATGGACAGCGATTGATAGATAAAAAATCATAAAATATAAAATTAAAAAAGAAAAGAGAGAGAAAGAGAAAGTAAAGGAAAAATAATTTATTTTTAAATTTAGGATCGTTTGTCGTCTTCAAATTTGTTGTCTTTTGCGCATGCGCCGTGACGTCATGGGCAGAGATAGGTAGATAAAAAAAGATAAACAAAAAAATTAAATAACGAATACATTGATAGATAAAAACGATAAAACATAGAATTAAATAACAAAGAAAGGAGAAAAAAGAATTAACTTTGAAGGAATTAATTGTTGGTCGCATTCAAGTTTGTTGTCTTTTGCACATGCGCCGTGACGTCATGGGCAGAGATTGGTAGATAAAAAGAGATAAAAAAAAATTAAACAACGAGTTTAAAATTAGATAAAGAAAAACAGAAAGAAAAGAAGGAGAAAGAATAAATTTTGAATCTTAGGTTAATCGTTGGTCGTCTTCGGGTTTGTCGTCTTTTGCACATGCGCCATGACGTCATGGGCAGAGATTGGTAGATAAAACAAAAGAAAATAAGAAAAGAAGAGAAAACGAAGAAAAGAGAGAAAGAAAGAAGGAGAACTAATTAGTTAATTTTGAAAATTGGGTTAATCGTTTGTCGTCCGTCTTCGTGTTTGTTGTTGTTTTCTTTTGCGCATGCGATGTGACGTCGTGGACAGCGATTGATAGATAAAAAAAATTATAGAACATAAAATTAAAAAAAGAAAAGAGAGAGCCAGAGAGAGAGAAAGAAAAAGAAGGAAAAATAATTGATTTTGAATTTTAGGATCATTTGTCGTCTTCAAATTTGTTGTCTTTTGTGCATGCGCCGTGACGTCATGGGCAGAGATAGGTAGATAAAAAAAGATAAACAAAAAAATTAAATAACGAATACATTGATAGATAAAAACGATAAAACATAGAATTAAATAACAAAGAAAAGGCAGGAAGAAAAGAAAACAGAATTAATTTTGAAAGAATTAATCGTTGGTTGTCTTCGAGTTTGTTGTCTTTTGCGCATGCGCCGTGACGTCATGGGCAGAGACTGGTACATAAAAAAGAGATAAGAGAAGAAAATTAAACAACGAGTTTAAAATTAAATAACAAAGAAAAGAGATGAAGAGAGAAAGAAAAGAAGGAGAAAGAATTAATTTTGAATCTTGGGTTAATCGTTGGTCGTCTCCGGGTTTGTTGTCTTTTGCACATGCGCCATGACGTCATAGGCAGAGATTGGTAGATAAAACAAAAGAAAATAAGAAAAGAGAAAACGAAGAAAAGAGAGAAAGAAAGAAGGAGAACGAATGAGTTAATTTTGAAATTTGGGTTAATCGTTTGTCGTCCGTCTTCGTGTTTGTTGTTGTTTTCTTTTGCGCATGCGACGTGACGTCATGGACAGCGATTGATAGATAAATAAAATAATAAAGCAAAATTAAAAAAGAAGAGAGAGAGAGAAAGAAAAGAAGGAAAAATAATTGATTTTGAATTTTAGGATCGTTTGTTGTCTTTTGTGCATGCGCCGTGACGTCATGGGCAGAGATAGGTAGATAAAAAAAGATAAACAAAAAAATTAAATAACGAATACATTGATAGATAAAAACTATAAAACATAGAATTAAATAACAAAGAAAAGGCAGGAAGAAAAGAAAACAAAATTAATTTTGAAAATTAATCGTTGGTTGTCTTCGAGGTTGTTGTCTTTCGCGCATGCGCCGTGACGTCATGGGCAGAGACTGGTAGATAAAAAAGAGAAGAAAAGAAGAAAATTAAACAATTAAGTAACAAAGAAAAGAGATGAAGAAAGAAAGAAAAGAAGGAGAAAGAATTAATTTTGAATCTTAGGTTAATCGTTGGTCGTCTTCGGGTTTGTTGTCTTTTGCACATGCGCCATGACGTCATGGGCAGAGATTGGTAGATAAAACAAAAGAAAATAAGAAAAGAAGAGAAAACGAAGAAAAGAGAGAAAGAAAGAAGGAGAACGAATGAGTTAATTTTTGAAAATTGGGTTAATCGTTTGTCGTCCGTCTTCGTGTTTGTTGTTGTTTTCTTTTGCGCATGCGACGTGATGTCATGGACAGCGATTGATAGATAAAAAAAAATTATAAAACATAAAATTAAAAAAGAAAAGAGAAAGAGAGAGAAAGGGAAAGAAAAGAAGGAAAAATAATTTATTTTGAGTTTTAGGATCGTTTGTCGTCTTCAAATTTGTTGTCTTTTGCGCATGCGCCGTGACGTCATGGGCAGAGATAGGTAGATAAAAAAAAGATCAACAAAAAAATTAAATGAATACATTGATAGATAAAAACGATAAAACATAGAATTAAATAACAAAGAAAAGGCAGGAAGAAAAGAAAACAAAGAATTAATTTTGAAAGAATTAATCGTTGGTTGTCTTCGAGTTTGTTGTCTTTTGCGCATGCGCCGTGACGTCATGGGCAGAGACTGGTACATAAAAAAGAGATAAGAGAAGAAAATTAAACAACGAGTTTAAAATTAAATAACAAAGAAAAGAGATGAAGAGAGAAAGAAAAGAAGGAGAAAGAATTAATTTTGAATCTTGGGTTAATCGTTGGTCGTCTCCGGGTTTGTTGTCTTTTGCACATGTGCCATGACGTCATGGGCAGAGATTGGTAGATAAAAAAATTATAAAACATAAAATTAAAAAAGAAAAGAGAAAGAGAAAGAAAAGAAGGAAAAATAATTTATTTTGAATTTTAGGATCGTTTGTCGTCTTCAATTTTGTTGTCTTTTGCGCATGCGCCGTGACGTCATGGGCTGAGATAGGTAGATAAAAAAAGATAAACAAAAAAATTAAATAACGAATACATTGATAGATAAAAACGATAAAACATAGAATTAAATAACAAAGAAAAGGCAGGAAGGAAAGAAAACAAAGAATTAATTTTGAAAGAATTAATCGTTGGTAGTCTTCGAGTTTGTTGTCTTTTGCGCATGCGCCGTGACGTCATATGCAGAGACTGGTAGATAAAAAGAGATAAAAAAAGACAATTAAACAACGAGTTTAAAATTAAATAACAAAGAAAGAGAGAAAGAAAAGAAGGAGAAAGAATTAATTTTGAATCTTAGGTTAATCGTTGGTCGTCTCCGGGTTTGTTGTCTTTTGCACATGCGCCATGACGTCATGGGTAGAGACTGGTAGATAAAACAAAAGAAAAGAAGAAAAGAAGAGAAAACGAAGAAAAGAGAGAGAGAAAGAAGGAGAACGAATGAGTTAATTTTGAAATTTGGGTTAATCGTTTGTCGTCCGTCTTCGTGTTTGTTGTTGTTTTCTTTTGCGCATGCGACGTGACGTCATGGACAGCGATTGATAGATAAATAAAATAAAACAAAATTAAAAAAGAAGAGAGAGAGAGAGAGAAAGAAAAGAAGGAAAAATAATTTATTTTGAATTTTAGGATCGTCTGTTGTCATTTGTGCATGCGCCGTGACGTCATGGGCAGAGATAGGTAGATAAAAAAAGATAAACAAAAAAATTAAATAACGAATACATTGATAGATAAAAACGATAAAACATAGAATTAAATAACAAAGAAAAGGCAGGAAGAAAAGAAAACAGAATTAATTTTGAAAGAATTAATCGTTGGTTGTCTTCGAGGTTGTCTTTCGCGCATGCGCCGTGACGTCATGGGCAGAGACTGGTAGATAAAAAAGAGAAGAAAAGAAGAAAATTAAACAATTAAGTAACAAAGAAAAGAGATGAAGAAAGAAAGAAAAGAAGGAGAAAGAATTAATTTTGAATCTTAGGTTAATCGTTGGTCGTCTTCGGGTTTGTTGTCTTTTGCACATGCGCCATGACGTCATGGGCAGAGACTGGTAGATAAAACAAAAGAAAATAAGAAAAGAAGAGAAAACGAAGAAAAGAGAGAAAGAAAGAAGGAGAACGAATGAGTTAATTTTTGAAAATTGGGTTAATCGTTTGTCGTCCGTCTTCGGGTTCGTTGTTGTTTTCTTTTGCGCATGCGACGTGATGTCATGGACAGCGATTGATAGATAAAAAAATTATAAAACATAAAATTAAAAAAGAAAAGAGAAAGAGAGAGAAAGAGAAAGAAAAGAAGGAAAAATAATTGAATTTGAATTTTAGGATCGTTTGTCGTCTTCAATTTTGTTGTCTTTTTTGCATGCGCCGTGACGTCATGGGCAGAGATAGGTAGATAAAAAAATATATATATAAAAAATTAAATAACGAATACATTGATAGATAAAAACAATAAAACATAGAATTGAATAACAAAGAAAAGGCAGGAAGAAAAGAAAACAAAGAATTAATTTTGAAAGAATTAATCGTTGGTTGTCTTCTAGTTTGTGTTTTGCGCATGCGACGTGTCGTCTTGGGCAGAGACTGGTACATAAAAAAGAGATAAGAGAAGAAAATTAAACAACGAGTTTAAAATTAAATAAAAAAGAAAAGAGATGAAGAGAGAAAGAAAAGGAGAAAGAATTAATTTTGAATCTTAGGTTAATCGTTGGTCGTCTCCGGGTTTGTTGTCTTTTGCACATGTGCCATGACGTCATGGGCAGAGATCGGTAGATAAAAAAAATTATAAAACATAAAATTAAAAAAGAAAAGAGAGAGAGAGAGAAAGAGAAAGAAAAGAAGGAAAAATAATTTATTTTGAATTTTAGGATCGTTTGTCGTCTTCAATTTTGTTGTCTTTTGCGCATGCGCTGTGACGTCATGGGCTGAGATAGGTAGATAAAAAAAGATAAACAAAAAATTAAATAACGAATACATTGATAGATAAAAACGATAAAACATAGAATTAAATAACAAAGAAAAGGCAGGAAGAAAAGAAAACAAAGAATTAATTTTGAAAGAGTTAATCGTTGGTAGTCTTCGAGTTTGTTGTCTTTTGCGCATGCGCCGTGACGTCATGGGCAGAGACTGGTAGATAAAAAGAGATAAAAAAAGAAAATTAAATAACGAGTTTAAAATTAAATAACAAAGAAAGAGAGAAAGAAAAGAAGGAGAAAGAATAAATTTTGAATCTTAGGTTAATCGTTGGTCGTCTTCGGGTTTGTTGTCTTTTGCACATGCGCCATGACGTCATGGGCAGAGACTGGTAGATAAAACAAAAAAAAATAAGAAAAGAGAAAACGAAGAAAAGAGAGAAAGAAAGAAGGAGAACGAATGAGTTAATTTTGAAATTTGGGTTAATCGTTTGTCGTCCGTCTTCGTGTTTGTTGTTGTTTTCTTTTGCGCATGCGACGTGACGTCATGGACAGCGATTGATAGATAAATAAAATTATAAAGCAAAATTAAAAAAGAAGAGAGAGAGAGAAAGAAAAGAAGGAAAAATAATTGATTTTGAATTTTAGAATCGTTTGTTGTCTTTTGTGCATGCGCCGTGACGTCATGGGCAGAGATAGGTATGTAGTGACGCAGCCACAGGCGGTCACACACTTCCCATAGTTGGCAAGAGGTGAATATGAGCTAGCCAATCAGGAGCCAGCAAATGGTTCTCGAGCGGCTAGCGACCTCTCTTGCCAACTACGCTGAGCCGCGAGCGACCCTTAAATAGGGCAGCGGCGGCTAGTCAGGACAGAATGGTAATAGCCACGGCAGCAGCAACAACATCTCGTCTAGTCTTGTAGCAGTTCCATCGAGCCTCGCCGTCATCAGCCGCCACCGCCTCTGACGTTAGGCTCACCGTCCAGCTACGACTGATCAGATCCACTAACCAGTGGCTATTACTTGTGGTTTTACCAAAGAGATTAGAATAAGAGACCAAAGTGAATTTCATTTTCCCTGGCTTGTTCGAACCAAACCACTACAAATTGGTGACCCCGGTGAAAGACAACCAGGATTATGGAAAATTCACAAGTGAAACTTCCCAGTTTCTCCCGTGACTTGGAGAGCTGGCTACTTCACACAGAAGCCTATTTAGCCACTCAAGGTGACGTTCCAGACCACCAAGCCTTCGGCGCGTACATCGCCGTTCTACCAACGGACGTCATCGCCCTTGTCCGTAACGCCGTCTCTTCTCCTCCGGAAGAAGGCAAGTGTGCCGCCCTCAAGACTGCCTTACGGAAGCTATGCGCCAGGCCTGACGACCAGCTCTACCGAGATATCCAGCAGAGCGAACTCGGCGACACCACCCCCTCACAGCTATACACCCGTATGGCCAACCTCAACACCCGTGCAAAGGTGGCATTGCCCAAGGAACTCCTCCGCTCCATTCACCTCTCCAAGATGCCGGACGCCCTCCACTTACACCTGGAAGCTTTAGCCGGCGATAAGGACGACGAACAATACTGCGAAATAGCAGATAGGTTGTTCCAGCGACATACCTCGGTACACAAACCAGTGCATAGTGTTCGCGCAAAGTGTAGTGACAACCCAGGTGTTACCGACCATAGTGCTGTGAGTGAAAACATTCCCATGTCATATAGTGCCAGTGACCAAAGTATGCAGCAACTACGGCAGGAAGTCGCCGACATGAAGACCTTGCTCAACCAGTTGCTTGCCGAGAAGGGAACCCCCCCTCAACCACCACCTAGCCCCGCTCCACGACAGGATACTGCCTCCTGTTGGTACCATACCCGCTTCGGAGCCAAGGCGCTCAGATGCACACAACCATGCAGCTGGTCGCAGGGAAACGCCAAACGCGGGGGTCGGTAAGCACTCCTACCCCCGCTAACCATACTCACACCCTCCTCTCAGTGCGTGATCGCCACTCTGGCCTCTCTTTCCTGGTAGACACGGGCTCAGCCGTCAGCATCATACCCCCGACGGAAGAACCCAACCACGGTACACGGTGGCCATCCTACGACCTGCTTGCAGCCAACGGTACGCCCATTGCAACGTACGGCAGCCACCACAGCGTCCTGGACCTCCACGATGTCAAGTTCCCTTGGACATTCGTCATAGCAGCGGTCCAGCACCCCGTTCTTGGCTACGACTTCCTCCAGCATTACAATATGGTAGTAAACGCCAAGGATAACTGCTTGTACCACGGCACGACAAGCATACCGGGAACCACCACTAACGCCAAATCCCACCAGATATCGTCCCGCCAGTCCGCTGGCGATTATGTACGCATCCTGCAGGAGTTTCCCCAGCTAACATCGCCAGACAAGACCAACACCACCACCACCCCTCACAACATCATGCACCACATCCAGACATCTGGACCGCCAGTACACAGCAAGCCTCGACGACTTTCCCCAGAGAAGTTGGCCGCTGCCAAACAGGAGTTCCAAGAACTCCTAGACCAGGACATCATCCAACCATCGGAGAGTGCTTGGGCATCACCACTCCACATGGTTCCCAAGCCACCCCCACCGCCCAACCAATGGCGGGCTTGCGGTGACTACCGTCAACTTAACCGCATCACGAAGCCCGACCGCTACCCCATCCCTCACGCTCAAGACTTCCACTTCAAGCTTCACGGGAAGCAGGTCTTCTCCAAAATTGACCTGGTCAGGGCGTTTCATCAAATCCCTGTAGCGCCGGAAGACGTCCAGAGGACAGCCATAGCCACTCCGTTCGGCCTCTTCGAGTGGAAGATGATGGCCTTTGGCCTCCGGAATGCCGCCCAGACGTTCCAGAGGTTCATAGACCATGCCCTCAGAGACTTCGACTTCATCACCGTTTACATCGACGACATCCTCGTAGCCTCCGATACCCACGACCAACACCGCCAACACCTCCGCCTCCTCTTCCGCCGCCTCCAAGATTATGGCCTCCGGGTACATCCGTCCAAGTGTCTCCTCGGAGTTTCATCTCTCGACTTCCTCGGACACCGCATCTCAACAGCAGGTCTGTATCCTCTCCCTCAGAAAGTAGACACAATCCAAGATTTCCCACAGCCAACAACCATCAAGATGCTCCGACGATTCCTAGGAATCGTCAATTATTACCACAGATTCATCCCCAACGCAGCTGCAAAACTCGCTCCCTTGAACGACCTCACCAAGAACCATTCCAAGCGGTCGGTCAAACCTGTGAGATGGTCTTCCGAAGCGACCCAGGCATTCGAACAAGCCAAGGCGGCAATCGCTGAAGCCGCCCGCTTGTCCTACCCAGTAGCTCACGCACCCACATTCCTTACCACTGATGCCTCCTCCACAGCAATTGGCGCCGTCCTCCAACAGAAGATCAACGGCCAGCTCCAGCCTATCGCCTTTTTCTCCAAACGTCTGGACCCTCCTCAAATTCGCTACAGCGCCTTTGACAGGGAACTGCTAGCCATAGTCTCGGCTGTCAAGCACTTCCTTTACTTCCTGGAAGGCCGGCCTTTCGTTATCCTTACAGACCACAAGCCACTCGCCCATGCCCTAGACAGAGTCTCCGACCATCACTCCCCAAGAGTCTCCCGGCAGCTGTCCTTCCTCTCCCAATTTGATACTCGCATTGAATACATCAAGGGAGAGGATAACCAGGTAGCCGATGCCTTGTCTAGAATCACCTCCAGCATCCTCCCTAACCACAACATAGACTACGCACGCATCGCCGCATCTCAGAACAACGACGGTGAACTCCGCCTCCTACGTATGCACGACACCTCGTCCCTACAGCTAAGACAGCTTCCCAACAACCCCGTACCATTGTGGTGTGACATCTCCACAGGCAAACCCCGTCCGTACATCCCCGCCTGTCACCGTAAGGACGTCTTCTCCTCCTTCCATGACCACAGTCATCCGGGCATCCGCGCGACACAACGCCTCATCACGGATCGAGTCGTCTGGCCAGGCATCAACAAGGATGTCAGACAATGGACCCGGACCTGCCTCCCCTGCCAGACGGCCAAGGTTACGCGCCACGTCCACGCACCACTCCAGCGTTTTCCTGCACCAACGGCACGTTTCCAGTCAGTTCATGTGGACATTGTGGGCCCCCTTCCGCCTTCTCGCGGCATGCGTTACCTCCTTACGTGTATCGACAGGTACACCAGGTGGCCAGAAGCGATCCCCCTTCCGGATATATCCGCCGAGACGACCGCCCGTGCTTTCCTCTCTGGATGGGTATCCAGATTCGGCGCACCTCACATCATTGTCACCGATAGGGGCTCCCAGTTCGAATCTGACCTATGGTCCAGCCTCCTCAAGTTCCTTGGCACCAAACGTAACCGGACCACCGCTTACCACCCCCAAGCCAATGGACTCGTGGAACGGTTCCACCGCCAACTGAAGGAGTCGCTGAAGGCACAACTCTCATGCGACTGGGTCGACGCCCTTCCCCTGGTGCTTCTCACGATCCGCGTCACACCTAAGGTCGACAATGACATTTCCCCATCGCAGCTACTTTACGCTGAGAACCTTCGCCTCCCTGGGGAAATTGCCACGCCTGCCGTCGGCGATCCGGATCGTCACGCCCTCCTCCAACTCATCAAGGACACATTTGCCAACACCCGTCCAACACCCCCTCGTCCACCACAACCACAGCCGGAGCACCTTCCCCCGGCCCTGTCTACAAGTGACTACGTCTTCGTCAGGAAAGACTCCACACGAGCTCCTCTTCAGCGCCCATACGACGGCCCCTTCCGAGTCCTCAGCAGATCACCAAAGTACTTCGTGATCAACCGAGGTGCCAAACCGGATAGCGTCTCCATCGACAGGCTCAAGCCGGCCCATCTCCCCATCAATCCCCCTACCAAACCTCCAGGGCCACTACAATACCTCTTACAGCATGGTCCTAACCCCATCCTCACCACCGAACCAAGTCATTCCTCACCCCCCGAAACACTCTCCCTTCCAAACCAACACTCCCCTCCAGGGCCACTACAATACATCTTACAACATGGTCCTAACCCCATCCTCACCACCGAACCAAGTCATTCCCCACCCCCCGAAACACTCTCCCTTCCAAACCAACACTCCCCTCCTGCCCCTGACTCTTCACCATACACAGATCACACGCACACGACAGCGAACCCTTCTCCTTCTCCCACCCCGCAACCACATCCTTCTACAACTGTTCCCGGCACCCCGCAAGATCCTCCCCACCCTACGCCCCGACTCTACCATGCAATGCAACAATTCTCACCCAACCTTATGTCTCCACAGCTCCATACTCAACCGACCCCACCTCGCCAGGCATCTGACTTCGACCACACCACCCTGCATTCGAGCCCCCCTCCATCAAGGCCCTCCTCGCCAGACATGCCCCCTGATGGAATGACCACACGTTTTGGGCGAGTGATACGAAGGCCACACCGATTCAACCACGTCGCGCGCGTCGCTCCCTATCTCCCTCGACGCCCGCTCTCGAAGAGAGGGGGAGTGGTGTAGTGACGCAGCCACAGGCGGTCACACACTTCCCATAGTTGGCAAGAGGTGAATATGAGCTAGCCAATCAGGAGCCAGCAAATGGTTCTCGAGCGGCTAGCGACCTCTCTTGCCAACTACGCTGAGCCGCGAGCGACCCTTAAATAGGGCAGCGGCGGCTAGTCAGGACAGAATGGTAATAGCCACGGCAGCAGCAACAACATCTCGTCTAGTCTTGTAGCAGTTCCATCGAGCCTCGCCGTCATCAGCCGCCACCGCCTCTGACGTTAGGCTCACCGTCCAGCTACGACTGATCAGATCCACTAACCAGTGGCTATTACTTGTGGTTTTACCAAAGAGATTAGAATAAGAGACCAAAGTGAATTTCATTTTCCCTGGCTTGTTCGAACCAAACCACTACAGGTAGATAAAAAAAGATAAACAAAAAAATTAAATAACGAATACATTGATAGATAAAAACGATAAAACATAGAATTAAATAACAAAGAAAAGGCAGGAAGAAAAGAAAACAGAATTAATTTTGAAAGAATTAATCGTTGGTTGTCTTCGAGGTTGTTGTCTTTCGCGCATGCGCCGTGACGTCATGGGCAGAGACTGGTAGATAAAAAAGAGAAGAAAAGAAGAAAATTAAACAATTAAGTAACAAAGAAAAGAGATGAAGAAAGAAAGAAAAGAAGGAGAAAGAATTAATTTTGAATCTTAGGTTAATCGTTGGTCGTCTTCGGGTTTGTTGTCTTGCACATGCGCCATGACGTCATGGGCAGAGATTGGTAGATAAAACAAAAGAAAATAAGAAAAGAAGAGAAAACGAAGAAAAGAGAGAAAGAAAGAAGGAGAACGAATGAGTTAATTTTTGAAAATTGGGTTAATCGTTTGTCGTCCGTCTTCGTGTTTGTTGTTGTTTTCTTTTGCGCATGCGACGTGATGTCATGGACAGCGATTGATAGATAAAAAAATTATAAAACATAAAATTAAAAAAGAAAAGAGAAAGAGAGAGAAAGGGAAAGAAAAGAAGGAAAAATAATTTATTTTGAGTTTTAAGATCGTTTGTCGTCTTCAAATTTGTTGTCTTTTGCGCATGCGCCGTGACGTCATGGGCAGAGATAGGTAGATAAAAAAAGATAAACAAAAAAATGAAATAACGAATACATTGATAGATAAAAACGATAAAACATAGAATTAAATAACAAAGAAAAGGCAGGAAGAAAAGAAAACAAAGAATTAATTTTGAAAGAATTAATCGTTGGTTGTCTTCGAGTTTGTTGTCTTTTGCGCATGCGCCGTGACGTCATGGGCAGAGACTGGTAGATAAAAAAGAGATAAGAAAAGAAGAAAATTAAACAACGAGTTTAAAATTGAGTAACAAAGAAAAGAGATGAAGAGAGAAAGAAAAGAAGGAGAAAGAATTAATTTTGAATCTTAGGTTAATCGTTGGTCGTCTTCGGGTTTGTTGTCTTTTGCACATGCGCCATGACGTCATGGGCAGAGACTGGTAGATAAAACAAAAGAAAATAAGAAAAGAAGAGAAAACGAAGAAAAGAGAGAAAGAAAGAAGGAGAACGAATGAGTTAATTTTTGAAAATTGGGTTAATCGTTTGTCGTCCGTCTTCGTGTTTGTTGTTGTTTTCTTTTGCGCATGCGACGTGATGTCATGGACAGCGATTGATAGATAAAAAATTATAAAACATAAAATTAAAAAAGAAAAGAGAAAGAGAAAGAAAAGAATGAAAAATAATTGATTTTGAATTTTAGGATCGTTTGTCTTCAAATTTGTTGTCTTTTGTGCATGCGCCGTGACGTCATGGGGAGAGATAGGTAGATAAAAAAATATATTTAAAAAATTAGATAACGAATACATTGATAGATAAAAACGATAAAACATAGAATTAAATAACAAAGAAAAGAGAAAAAAACAAAGAATTATCTTTGAAAGCATCAATCGTTGGTTGTCTTCGATTTTGTTGTCTTTGCGCATGCGCCGTGACGCCATGGGCAGAGATTGGTAGATAAAATAAGATATAAAAAGAAGAAAATTAAACAACGAGTTTGAAATTAAATAACAAAGAAAAGAGAGAAAGAAAAGAAGGAGGTTATTCGTTGGTCGTCTTCGGGTTTGTCTTTTGTGCATGCGCCGTGACGTCATGGTAGATAAAACAAAAAGAAAAAAGAAAAGAGAGAAAGAGAGACCGAAAGAAGGAGAAAGAATGGGTTAATTTTGAATTTTGGGTTAATCGTTTGTCGTCTGTCTTCGGGTTTGTTGTTGTTTTCTTTTGCGCATGCGACGTGACATCATGGACGGCGATTGATAGATAAAAAAATTATGAAATATATAATTAAAAAAGGAAAAGACAGAGTGAGAGAGATAAAGAGAAAGAAACGAAGGAGAAATAATTAATTCTGAATTTTAGGATCGTTAGTCGTCTTCAGGTTTTCCGCATGCGCCGTGACGTCATGGGCAGAGATTGGTAGATAAAAAAGATAAACAAAATATTAAATAACAAATAAACTCATAGATAAAAAAGATAAAAAATGAAATTAGATAAAGAAAAGAGAGAAAGAAACGAGTTTGTTGTCATTTGCGCATGCGCCGTGACGTCATGGGCAGAGATTGGTAGATAAAAAAAGAGATAAAAAAAATCAAAACGAATTTAAAATTAAATAACAAAGGAAAGAGAAAAAGAGTGAAAGAAAAGAAGGAGAAGGAATTAATTTTGAATTTTAGGTTAATCGTTGGTCGTCTTCGGGTTGTCTTTTGTGAATGCGCCGTGACGTCATGGGCAGAGATTGGTAGATAAAAAAAAAGAGAGAGAGAAAACGAAGAAAAGAGAGAAAGAAAAAGAAAGAAGGAGAACGAATGAGTTAATTTTGAAATTTAGGTTAATCGTTTGTCGTCCGTCTTCGGATTTGTTGTTTTCTTTTGTGCATGCGACGTGACGTCATGGACGGCGATTGATAGATAAAAAAAAACGATAAAACATAAAATTAAAGAGAGAGAAAGAAAGAGAAAGAAAAGAAGGAGAAATAATTGATTTTGAATTTTAGGATCGTTAGTCATCTTCGGGTTTGTTGTCTTTTGTGCATTGGTAGATAAAAAAAAAAGATAAACAAGAAAATTAGATAACGAATAATTCAATAACAAAGAAAGGAGAGAAAGAAAAGAAAACAATGAATTAATTTTGAGAGAATTAATCGTTAGTTGTCTTCGAGTTTGTAGTCATTTCCGCATGCGCCGTGACGTCATGGACAGATATTGGTAGATAAAAAAGGGATAAAAGAAAAAAAATTAAACAACGAATTTAGAATTAAATCACAAAGAAAAGAGATAAAGAGAGAAAGAAAAGAAAAAATAATTAATTTTGAATGTTAGATCAATCGTTGGTCGTTTCCGGGTTTGTTGTCTTTTGCGCATGCGCCGTGACGTCATGGGCAGAGATTGGTAGATAAAAAAAGAAAAAAGAGAAGAAGAAAACGAAGAAAAGAGAGAAAGAACGAAGGAAAAATAATGAGTTAATCTTGAATTTTAGTTAACTGTTTGTTGTCCGTCTTCGGGTTGTTGTTTTTCTTTTGCGCATGCGACGTGACGTCATGGACGGCGATTGATAAATAAAAAAATATATAAAACATAAAATTAAAAAAGAAAAGAGAGATAGAGAGAGAGAGAAAGGAAAAATAATTAATTCTGAATTTTAGGATCGTTCGTCGTCTTCAGGTTTGATGTCTTTTGTGCATGCGTCGTGACGTCATGGGTAGAGATTGGTAGATAAAAAAAAAGAAAAAAGAAAATAACGAATAGATTGATAGATAAAAAAGATAAAACATAAAATTAAATAGCAAAGAAAAGAGAGAAAGAAAAGAAAACAAAGAATTAATTTTGAAAGAATTAATCGTTGGTCGTCTTCGTCTTTTGTGCATGCGCCGTGACGTCATGAGCAGGGCTGCGGAGTCGGAGTCGGAGTCGGAGGTTTTAGCTGGAGTCGGAGTCGGAGTCGGATTTCTAAGAGTACTAGGAGTCGGAGTCGGAGTCGGATTTTTTTTTATCTGACTCCGACTCCTTAAGTCCAATAGAATTTTTTTTTTTTAAATGGTTTCCCTGTTTGGTTTTACCAGTTGCACAATTTAACAGTTTTTGTATGGTTTTGCTTTTATTTTTGGAGGCAATAGTGAGTGTGTGCAGTGTATATGTACACTAAGTGGTCTCTCCAGATGGAAACAAAATACAATCTATCAATAATAATAATAAAAATACACAATACTGACAAGCTATCGTTGTCAGTCTGGGTAAAAGTGTTTGTGGTCATATATTTGTAGTTGTTTCCTGTAAGGAGAGTGAATATATATATATATATATATATATATATATATATATATATATATATATATTATTTTGTACTATACTGCAATGCTTTTACTTCAACATAAATAAACATCAATTCGTGCTGCCACCATGTGACGGCATTGTGTGCTACTAGTACTAACTAATGTAAACAAACAGCTGCAGATTCTGCCTGAAGCAGTGTCTCCCAGTGAATTTACTTTTCCTTCATTTTCGGTAGTTTTATCGCATTTTCCTTTAATAGAAATATGCTAGATTATGATAAAGCTACTTCAGAATATGAAAATCATACATTTATCAAAGAAATTTAGTGGTTTGAAATATACGAAAAAGAAACAGGCTACTGATCATGGTTACTAGTGAATACAATAGGCCTACAAGTGAAGCAATGAAAAATAGAAATCAGAGTAAAGAAAATCACGAACCATTTTAATCTAATTCAAAACTGATTATGGTATAAAGACAATTGCAAATTAGGCCTAAGTGTACCAGATATTTATGCTTTAACTCATAACCATAATTCTATCTATATACAAAAGGCTTTTTCCCCCTTATCAGGGAGGTAGCCAAGTCAAAAGGCATAAACCCACTCCCACCCATCATATATCCACTACGTATGCACCATGCACGTACGTCTTCATGTATGTAAAAGTCAACGGAAGTGCCCTGAGATAAACTTTGACCAGTCTCAGAGGCCAGATAGGAATGACATTAGAGCATATGTCACAGCATTTGATGATGACTGAAAAGGGGAGGAACAACAGCAGATATGGACAGTGTGCACAGGGGAAGGTTGTCTCTCTCTTTCCTGAACTGATTCCTGGTTTTTATGATAACATGGTGAAATTAATTCTGCAGTAAGTACTAAGTAGGGCATTCTCCATTAACCTTTCCTCATCATGATTTGTCACATTTTTTTCCTAATATTGTGATAGAAGGTTTATGAGATTGGACAAATGAAATAACAGATGATTTTTTTTGGGGGGGAGGGGAGGGGCACAAAGGAAAAAGAAAATATCTAGCTTGAAGTGGCAACTCTGCCATGACAGATCTGAAAGTGCTAATAAGCTGGTAGATGATCATGAGCATAAATAATACCATTATATATTTAATATATATATGTATATACGAATATACGTGCTTGTGTGCATATATAAAGCTGGTTGAGTGTATGTGTGAGCATATTCATCATACAAGTGAATGTTTCACGTAAAAAATAATATACATGAAAAATATAAAATGCTTGCTGAATAGGTGTGGGAGGCTGGTATATGGATCTGCAGAATAGATTTCCACATCATAGGGGTCAAGGAGTTAAGGAGTCGGAGTCGGAGGAATCAAAGGAGTCGGAGTTGGAGGAATCAAAGGAGTCGGAGTCGGAGTCGGACATTATACCATCCGACTCCGCAGCCCTGGTCATGAGCAGAGGTTGGTAGATAAAAAGAGATAAAAAAGAAGAAAATTAAACAACGAAATTAAAATTAAATAACAAAGAAAAGAGATAAAGAGAGAAAGAAAAGAAGGAGAAAGAATTTATTTTGAATTTTAGGTTAATCGTTGGTCGTCTTTGGGTTTGCTGTCTTTTGCGCATGCGCTGTGACGTCTTGGGCAGAGATTGGTAGATAAAAAAAAAAGAGAAAACGAAGAAAAGAGAGAAAGAAGGAGAAAGAATGAGTTAATTTTGAAATTTAGGTTAATCGTTTGTCGTTCGTCTTCGGGCTTATTTTCTTTGGCGCATGCGACGTGACGTCATGGACGGTGATTGATAGATATAAAAAAATGATAAAACAAAATTAAAAAAGAAGAAAGAGAGAGAGAAAGGGAAAGAAAAGTACCTGTGTCGGTCAGTGCTATGATGGAGCGGCAGTTATGTCGGTTCGCACCAATGGGGTCCAAGAAAGATTCAGAAGAGATGTTTCACAGGCTGTATACATCCACTGCTATGCTCATAGGCTAAACCACGTTTTAGTTGACTGTGTAAACAATATAAGGTCAATCTATGAGTTTTTCGTCACAATCCAATCACTGTACAACTTTTTCTCCTCGTCGGTGGTGCATCAGGAATTTCTAAAATTCCAAAATGTGCTGAACCCAGAAAGACCACATATAGAACTCAAACGGTTATCGGACACCAGATGGGCATGCCAACACTCAGCCTGCCAAGCTGTTAAGAGGACCTTGCCTGCCATCGTTGCAACCCTAAAACATTTAATGGAAGGGGGAAATGTGGACAGGGCCAGTGGAGCAAGGTCGATCATTACCCTTCTGGATCACCATTTTGTGACGAATCGGGTCTTCATGGAGAGTTTGCTGCATTTGACGAAAACCTTGTCAGATCAAATCCAGTCCCCTGATCTCCAGCTTGCCTCAGCAGTTGATTTGGTTGAAGCAGTGACGTCTAGTCTCACAGAGATGAGAAACGAAGAGAGCTGGGAGTAACTACGAAATCATGCTGAAGAATTGTGCCAGACTGTAGGGATTCGCAGACAACTTGCACGTCAGAGGCAAAGGGCAGCCCCACGATACTTGGATGAGTTTGTCATAACATCTGGCATAGGACAAGATGATTCGAATGACTCTGATGTTACCAAGAGACGGATTTGCTACTCCGTGATAGACAAGTTTCTCAGTGAGTTGAGAAGAAGGTTTTCCGGCGATGCATGTCAGGTACTTATTGGAGTATCTGCCCTCAACCCCAATCATCCAACCTTTTTGAACAAGGAAAAGCTATCAGGAATGGCTGCAAATTACGGGGTGGAGGACAAACATCTATCTGTAGAGCTGCACCAACTAAGAAGGTTGATTGCCTGAAAGCAGGAGCAGGGAATGGAAGTGGACACACCTATGCAACTTGCCATCATGCTCCAACCGTACAAAGATGCATTCATAGATTTGTATAAGCTAGTGCGTATTAGTGTTACTCTTCCAGTTAACTCGGCATCATGTGAAAGAAGCTTTTCGTGCCTAAAGCAACTGAAAACCTACTTGTGTAACAGTAGCGGTGACAAATGTACCAGTAATCTTGGAATATTAAACATCAATTCCCAAAGAGACAGGGATATGATTATCGATGCATTTGCTGCCAACCATAGGAATAGGCGTATCATTTTAAAGTAGGTGGAACGATGTATTTCCTGAGATATATCATCGTGGCTTTCTCTTCTTTTTCTAACTTTATCTGTTTATGGTTGAAATCCATGAAATGTCAAAACCAGGGCTGCGGAGTCGGAGTCGAATTTCTAAGAGTACTAGGAGTCGGAGTCGGAATTTTTTATCCGACTCCGACTCCCTAAGTCCAATAGAATTATTTTTTTTTAACATAGTTTCCCTGTTTGGTTTTACCAGTTACACAATTTAGCAGTTTTTGTATGGTTTTGCTTTTATTTTTGGAGGCAATAGTGAGTGTGTGCAGTGTATATGCACTAAGTGGTCTCTCCAGATGGAAACAAAAAACAATCCATCAATAATAATAAAAAAAAAAAAAAAAATACATAATACTGACAAGCTATCGTTGTCAGTCTGGGTAAAAGTGTTTGTGGTCATGTATTTGTAGTTGTTTCCTGTAAGGAGAGTGAAACTATATATATACTGTATATGTATATGTATATATATATATATATGTATATGTGTATATATATATGTATATATATATGTGTGTATATATATATATATATATATATATATATATATATATATATAATATTTTGTACTATACTGCAATGCTTTTACTTCAACATAAATAAACATCAATTCGTGCTGCCACCATGTGACGGCATTATGTGCTACTAGTACTAACTAATGTAAACAAACAGCTGTAGATTCTGCCTGAAGCAGTGTCTCCCAGTGAATTTTCTTTTCCTTCATTTTCGGTAGTTTTATCACATTTTCCTTTAATAGAAATATGCTAGATTATGATAAAGCTACCTCAGAATATGAAAATCATACATTTATCTAAGAAATTTGGTGGTTTGAAATACTGTATACGAAATAGAAACAGGCTACTGATCATGGTTACTAGTGAATACAATAGGCCTACAAGTGAAGCAATGAAAAGTAGAAATCAGAGTAAAGAAAATCACGAACCATTTTAATCTAATTCAAAACTGATTATGGTATAAAGACAATTGCAAATTAGGCCTAAGTGTACCAGATATTTATACTTTAACCCATAACCATAATTCTATCTATATACAAAAGGCTTTTTCCCCCTTATCAGGGAGGTAGCCAAGTCAAAAGGCATAAACCCACTCCCACCCATCATCCCTTCCACCCTCACATCTTAGCTCCTCGTGGACGACGGGTCATCCCTGCATCCCGCCCACCACCCTGGGTCAGAAGCAATCCAGGACACAGAACATCCACAGCAAGGCTGCTTCACTTAATTGGCGACCCCTCTCTCTCCGTCCCCTCACATAGAAAACGGAGGACGGGGAGAAGTCCCTTCGGGCTGCGTCAAAGTATCATTCACACTTTCCCACTCCCCAAACCCCCCCCCCCCCATCCTCCCATCCCTTCCCTTTCTTTTCATCACAGTATCATCTATACACAGCCCTTCTCCACTCATTTTATCTTCTGCCACCTCCCTTCCCTGCTCCACAGGCATTCCCCTCTTGCTCAACGCCCCTGTCACCCCATCCATCCATCTCATCCTCGGTCGTCCTCTCAAATTCACTCCCTCCATCTCTGCCTTCCATACCCATTTCACCATTCTTTCCATGTGTCCAAACCATTCTAATAATCTTTCATCAGCCTTCTCAGCCAACTCCTTTTCCACCCCAGCTCTCCTTCTCACTTCCTCGTTTCTCACTCTATCCAGCCTTGTAACCCTCACCATACTTCTCAGACATTTTATCTCAAACACATTTAAACTTTTCCTCTCTGCCTCTTTCAAATTCCATGTCTCTGCCCCACACAGCACTGTCGGCACAATCACCCCTTCATACAATCTCCTCTTTGCATAATTCCCAAATGTCTATTTCTCATTACTTTTTTAAATCCCCCAAGGCATCTGTTTGCTTCTCTCAATCTACAGCTTACCTCTACCTCTACTCCTCCCTTTGCAGCCACATATGACCCCAAGTACCTAAAACTATCCACTTCCTCCAGCCTCTCCCCTTTAAGACTTACTTCCAACTCTCCACCATCCTTTCCTCTTGTACACCTCATCACTTTACTTTTACCCACATTCACCTTCAACTTTCTTCTATCACACACCCTCCCAAACTCAGTCACTAACTCTCCTAATGCCTCCTCTGACCCTGCCACAAGTGCAGTGTCATCGGCAAACAACAACTGACTTGCCTCACACTTTTCTCCATTTTCCGCAACCAACTCCAGTCCCCTGCCCATTTCTCTTGCATTTACCTCCCGTACCACCCCATCCATATACACATTGAACAGCCATGGCGACATGACACATCCCTGATGTAGTCCCTCCTTTACCTCAAACCATTCACTCTCTCCATTTCTGATTCTAACACAGGCTCTACTACTCTCATAAAGACTCTTGACTGCTCTTAACAGCTTTCCCCCAATACCTGTTTACCCTATCATAAGCCTTTTACAAATCCATAAAGGCCCAAAAGACATCCTTACCATTTCCTAAAGCTTTCTCACAAATCTGTCTTATCACAAAAATCTGATCCACACAGCCCCTACCTCTCCTAAACCCACACTGCTCCTCACCAATTACTTTCTCTGGTCCTCTCCTAATTCTCTCGGTTATAACCCTCCCATACGCCTTCCCAACTACACTCAACAAACTGATCCCTCTGAAACTACTACATTCACACTTTTTCCCTTTTCCTTTGAAAAGCGGAACTATACATGCACTCCTCCAGTCCTCTGGTACTCTACCCTCCCTTAGACACACATTAAATAACCTCACTAACCAGTCTACTATTACTTTACCTCCCTTCTTCAGACACTCCGAATGACACCCATCTAACCCAGGTGCCTTACCTGCTCTCATCATTTTAATCGCTACTTCCACCTCATCTTTTCTTAATTTTCCCTCATTTTCCTCACCCATCACTGTTATTTTCTTTGCGCCTCCCACTGCTATCACCATTCCCTCCCTATCTTCCTCTACATTCAACAGTTCCCTAAAATATTCTGCCCATCTTCCCCTTATATATAAACAGTTATTTTCATTATAACGATAATAGCTACAGTAATAGTAAGATTCACTTAATGAAACAATTCAGCCATTGATGACACAATGTAATACAGTTTACTTAAATAATAAATTCGGCCGTTGATCCCAGGACCTCATATCAAAATTCCTTGCAACTGATGATGTTACATGACAATCTGCTTAAGTTATTCCATAAAATTATAATGTTTTATATACTTTTGCCAGTAGAAGACACGTAATGTTATGTTCGTTCGTCAGTGTGTATACAGTTAGTGATATTTGAACTAACACAGTTGCCAAGCAAGGAAATTTTTAACATCCTGTGGGGGTCAGACGGGCGTTAACCGTAACTAATCTGGGAGAAGAGCTGAGACGTTGTAGTGCGTTCGTTCTTGGGCTTGTAAGTTGCTAAAAATTTATCTCTAGTATTAATGTAAATTAAGGAAAGTTATTGAACTCGTTTATACTATTTTAAGATTTTTAGCCATAAGATAACAACAATTATGCACTATTTAAGTTGGTGAAAATTTATATCTAGTATGTCAATAAAGGAGTGTTATTGAACTAACAACAATTATGCACTATTTAAGTTGCTGAAAATTTATATCTAGTATGTCAATTAAGGAGTGTTATTGAACTCGTTTATACTATTTTAAGCCATAACAACAATTATGCACTATTTACCAACATGTGCATGCCGAAAGGATTTTTGGCAATCCGATAAATATAGTGAGAGGCCGTGATCAATTCCAGGTTTATTTTTGTTTTACTTTATTGGTATTGAATTTGCCGAAAGATTTTTTTTTACTAGTATCACATTGCCGGAAACGAGGAACAACGTTAAATAATTTCTAATCAATAAAATGTATGTCATCATATATGGGTGGGAATCTTTCAGTTTTCTTGTTTGCCCTAAAGTGAGTTTTTATTATGTAAAAATATACATTAAGAAGCATCAGAAACAATGGTTGTGTTATATATTAATGTTGTAAACAGATAACGGTACAAAATTGTGACAAGGACTGTTCGAATATTTATTATCCACTGCAGCCGACAGAAGTAAGCGTGGAGGAATCAGCGGAATGTTCGATTGGATGGGCAAATTTTGTCATTCTCCGCACAAAATACTGAAAATTCGTATGCACTATCGGTCATAATGGTTACAGTTTGATTGTTATTATATGTGTATTTTTAACTTCCATAGAAAATGTACTCTAGTCGCTCATTACGCAGTTTGTGTAGAACCTATTTTTTTTTTTTTTCTCTCTTTGGATGAATGAACTCGCCTTGATATCATTTGCCCCTGACCATTACTACATCACGTCATTTTGTTCTACTTGACCGCCACTCCCAGTACAGAGACAACATTTGTATCACTGAATCATGGTCTTGTTAGATCTTTTGTGTCGTCGTCACGGATGCTGACGGCCTGATTATAATATTATTATAATCATTTATGGTACAATTATTATTATGGTATAATTTATAAATAATATTTATAAATAATATTTACGGTATAATTATTATTATGGTACAATCAGCACAATTATTATTGTGCCTCGGGCAATTAACAGACGACGGCGGAACCCCGTGTTTTCACAAAAAATCTAAAGCCCTATTGTCATCGAAAATGCAGTGAGCAGCTGAAGGTTTGCGAGTTTTTCTGAATGAGAGGGGAGACAGTCTGTTGACCAATCTTAGGGCATGTCTCTGAATTTGTTCCAATGTATCTTTGTCGCTTTTCGATCTTGGACTCCATACAGTGGAAGCATATTCCAAGTGGGGCTGAACTAGACTTTTATACAAATGCAGGAATGCAATCTTCTCCATAGCTGTGAATGTGTGCCTCATTACCCCAAGTACTTTAGTACTTTGTTAGCCTCGTTAACTTGTGCTTGTATGTGGTTGGTGAATTTCAGCTGCGCCTGCTGGTCCACCACTACTCCTAGGTCCTTTTCTACTGTACTTCTGTAATCTTCAGTTGATGCAGTGTGTTGTTGACCATGGTCATTGTGTAGGAGCATTGAGGTTTATTTGATCCAAGGTGCATTACTTTACATTTCTCTGGGTGGAAAAGCTTTTGCATTTTATGTGCCCAGGATTGGAGTTTCTCAATATAGATAGATAGATAGATAGACTTTATTTGACAATGAATCAATATACATGAAGTGCAAATAATTGTAAGAATACATACATACATACATATACCAAGGCTTTTTCCCCCTTCCAAGGGAGGTAGCCAAAAAGGGAAAGGCATAAAAACACTCCCACCCATTTCATCCCTAAATACACTCCACACCCCTCCCACCCTCCCTCTCATATGAGCACCTCCTGGATGACGGGTCATCCCTGCACCCTGCCCACCGCCCTGGGTCAGAAGCAGTGTCGCAAGACACAGTACATCCACAGCAAGGCCGCTTCATTTAATCGGCGACCCCCCCTCTCCGTCCCCCTTTGCATATAAGGCGAGGACGGGGAGAAATCCCTTCGGGCTGCGTCAAAATTTACTCACACATACTACCCCACCCAACACCCCCCCGCAAAATTCCTCCTCATGCAGTCACAACATCATCCATATACAACCATTCTCCACTCACCTCTGTCTTCCGTCTTCTCCCTTCCTTCCTCAACAGACATTCCCCTCTTCCCCAAAGCCCCCTTCACCCCATCCATCCACCTCATCCTAGGACGTCCCCTCATGTTCACTCCCTCCACATCTGCCTTCCATACCTCTTTTACTAGTCTTTCCTCACTCATTCTTTCCATGTGTCCAAACCATCCTAATATTCTTTCATCAACCCTATCTCCCAAATCCTTTTTCACCCCTGTTCTCCTCCTCACCTCCTCATTTCTCACTCTATCCAGCCTAGTAACCCCCCACCATACTTCTCAGACACCTCATCTCAAACACATTCAAACTCCTTCTCTCTTCTTCTCTTATGTTCCACGTTTCTGCCCCATACAGTGCTGTTGGCACAATCACTCCTTCATACAGTCTCCTCTTCGCATCCATTCCCAAATGTCTATTCCTCATTACACTCTTTAAACCACCAAGGCATTTACTCGCTTCTCTCAATCTACATTCTACCGCCACCTTCACCCCACCTTTTCCTGCCACATTTGCACCCAAGTATCTAAAACTATCCACTTCCTCCAGTCGCTCTCCCTTAATGTTCACTTCCAGTCTACTGCCACTTTCACCCCTTGTACATCTCATCACCTTACTTTTACCCACATTTATCTTTAGCTTTCTTCTATCACATACTCTCCCAAACTCTGCCACCAGCTTCCTCAATCCCTCCTCTGACCCTGCCACAAGCGCAGTGTCGTCCGCAAACAACAGCTGGCTCACCTCCCACTTTTCTCCATTTTCTTTAACCATCTCCAATCCCTGACCCACTACCCTTGCATTCACCTCTCGCACCACCCAATCCATGTACAAGTTGAAGAGCCAGGGCGACATAACGCATCCTTGACGAAGTCCCACCTTTACTTCAAACCACTCACTCTCTCCATTTCTAATCCTGACACATGCTCTACCACTCTCATAAAAACTCTTGACAGCTCCCAAAAGCTTTCTTCCTATCCCATAAATCTGCATAACCTCCCACAGTGCCTTTCTGTCTACCCTATCATAAGCCTTTTCCAGATCCATAAAAGCCCAAAAAACATCCTTCCCCTTTCCTATAGCTTTCTCACATATCTGTCTTACCACAAAGATCTGATCTACACAACCTCTACCTGTCCTAAATCCACACTGTTCCTCACCAATTACTCCTTCTGTTCCTCTCCTAATCCTCTCAATTAAGATCCTCCCATAAGCCTTCCCTACTACACTTAACAGGCTAATCCCTCTGAAACTACTACATTCACACTTGTCCCCTTTTCCCTTGTAAAGAGGAACTATACAGGCACTTTTCCAGTCCTCCGGTACTCTACCCTCTCTCCAGCAAACATTAAATAACCTCACCAACCAGTCCACCATCACTGAACCTCCCTTTTTCAGACATTCTGCATGGCATCCATCCAGACCAGGTGCCTTACCTGCTTTCATCATCTTTACAGCTGCCTTCACCTCATCCTTCCTTATTTCTCCTCCATTCTCCTCACTCATCACTCTCATTTTCTTCGCATTTCCCACTGCAGCTATCTTTCCTTCCCTATCCTCCTTCACATTTAGCAACTCCCTAAAATATTCTGCCCATCTTCCCCTTACTGTCATCTCTTCCATTATCATCTCTCCATCTGTACCTTTTACCTTTTCTTCCCTACTTGATTCGCCTCCTCTTCCTCTCTTAATTTCTTTCCAAAACATCTTTTTATTACTTTCAAAATTTTCTGTCATACTCCTACCCCATTTCACATCTGCTCTCCTCTTTGCCTCCTTTACCTTTTGCTTTACTTTAGTTCGGAATAATAAATGCAAATTGCGAGGATAACACAAAAAGCATGTACGCTTATTTCCATTGTGGTCCTCATCAGATTATTATTCTACACTAAGTCTCACTGACAACATACGTAGGGGGTTAAGGGGACCAAAGACAATCATGAGTAATACCTGTCGGAACACATATGACACATAAACATCGTTATAGTTTTGCTAATATTACTAAAATGTTTGTACACATAGGAATATTGAGACCAAAAATTTGAGCACCATCATGAAAAGGAACATTGCATTAAGCAAAGGAACAACAAAATAATGTTAAACTGTAACAAAACAGTATGAGTGAGTACTATATCAGAGTAGTACCATTAATGATATTCTGCATTATTCTACAGCTGTATCAACATGTATGAGTGAGTACTATATCAGAGTAGTACCATTAATACTACAATATTTTACATCTGTAGCAACATGCAGTTATAGTGAATGCTACACTGCAGCTAGGGTCACCTATTAATTAAATCTAACATTTAACCTGAATCTCAGGACGGAGTGGGCAGTTAGTATGAGCACATGGGAGTAGTACATTATAACCTGAAGCACCAGGGGACCAGTACTCGAATGAGTAAAACAACAAGGAGAACGCGGAAAAAGGTCAGCTCATAATTGTTGTCGGACCCTACCTGAGACATATACCATATTATGACTGGCAAGACAAAGTTGGAAACCAATTTGTAAACATCAATCATTGTTATACTAAACTAAACTTCTGAAGAACAAAAAAGGGGGGGGAGGTCAGAACAGTTATGAGTGAACGCAGATTTGGATGGTATTACTCATGGAATCCGGTAACCCTCACTAAGCTAATAGTACACAAAATCAAGGCTGTTCTCTGTCCATAGCTGGGACACATAGTAACCCTTTACTTTTTTCTTGAAGGTAACCTTGCTATTTGACTTCTTAATTGACACAGGTAAAGAGTTCCATAGTTGAGCACCTGTGAAGTGAAAACTGTTTTTGGTGAAGGGACCTGCATGAGGTACAATAAGAGACTTGACTGTTCCTGGTTCGGTTCTCAGCCGATAATGTAAAATTACAGCTCACATATGAGGGAGCAGAACTATGAACGACATTGTAAACCTGGTTTAGTTTCAGCT
Source organism: Oratosquilla oratoria (assembly GCF_046742065.1). NCBI lineage: Eukaryota > Metazoa > Arthropoda > Malacostraca > Stomatopoda > Squillidae > Oratosquilla > Oratosquilla oratoria. Next base: position 25,946,960 of record NC_134816.1, on the reverse strand, counting down.
GCTGGACACGATATTTTACAGGTAACAATCCTACTCTGCTAAATTCTTCAATACCAATATGACTACGTTGAGGTAAATTTAGTATGAATCTAATTATCTTATTTTGTGTAACCTGTAGCCAGGACTGGTTTTTTTTCTGCTCAAACTACTGTACCAAGAGCTACAAGCGTAATCAAAGTGATGTTGTAACAAGTCTGAGACTAGAAGCTTCTTTGTTTCCAGATCAAAATTTCTGGCTTTTCTGTACAAAAATTTGACTTTATGAGAACACTTGGATACAATCTTTTCCGTTATGGCATTCCCTGAGAGGGACTGATCTAAGGGTATTCCAAGATAGGTTACCTCTTGTTTTGACTCCAAGACATTAACCCCACATCTGACCTGTACATTGCTGTGTTTCCTGAGGTTGGGTTTTGATGCGAAGACAATACTTTCCGTTTTGCCGAGGTGTAAAGACAGCCTATTATCTATGAGCCACTCCTGGACCGATGACAGTTCGACACTCAGTTTCTCTTCTACTTCAACTGGGTCCTTACCTGAGACAATTAGAGCGGAGTCATCTGCAAATAGCAGTAACTTACAGTTCACCGCACCTGGCGTGTCGTTAATATAGACCAGGAGCAGTAGTGGTCCTAGAATTGAACCTTGTGGCACACCACAAGTTATCTCTCTGTCATCTGAGCAGGCTTCATTTACCTGTACTAGTTGTTTGCGACCTGTAAGGTAGGACTTGAACCAGCCAATATTCGCCACTCCTAATGCCTGAAGTTTTTTTAATAAAATATGGTCCACTGTATCAAATGCCTTTTGTAGATCTAACATGACTAAACCCGTGTAATTACCTCTGTCGTATTCGTGTTTTATCAGATCGTAAAGGTATATTAAGCTGGTGTCCGTTGAGTAATTCGTTCTAAACCCAGAATGCATACCGTATAGTAGATTACGTTCCCTGAGGTAGGTATCTAACTGATTGTATACAATACGTTCCAACACCTTGGAAATAATACCTAGAATTGAAACAGGCCTGTAGTTACCTGCCTCAGGTTTTGCGTTTTTCTCATACAGAGGTGTCACCCGAGCCCTTTTCATGTCGCTTGGGATAAATCCTGAACCTATGGACAAATTTATTATGTGGGTTATTGGGGGAGTAATAATTGTGGCTCCATCCTTAACAAACCTCGCAGGAATGTCACCTAACCCTGTAGCCTTATTGGCACTTAAGCTAGCCAATAATTTAAACACTTCTTTTTGAGTGGTCTTATGTAATTGGAAACACTTTGTGGACTTGTCATTGTAGTACTCCTGAACGTACCCCAGCCCAAACTTCCCAGAACCCATTGGGAGGGATTTAACTAGTTTTGTGGCTATGGTTGTGAAAAAGGTGTTGAAGTGGTTGGCTATGGTGTTCCTATCAGAGTTAAGTTCGCCGTTTATCATGAGTCCTATCCTGTCTACTTTGTTACTAGGCTTTGTGTGAACTTCTAGGGTCTTTAGTGTTTGCCAAAGCTTCCTAGGATCGTGTTTGTTCTGGTGCACCATCTTAGTACAATAATCAGCTTTGTCTTTTTCCTTCCAATATTTCACCTGATTCCTATAGTACAGAAAGCCATTATAGTCCTCCTGATTTCCACTTTTCCTAAATCTGGCAATAAATCTGTCTCTATCTCTAATTAAGCCCAGTACTTTGTTAGTCATCCAAGGCTCCGTCCTCTGTTTTATTCGTATCTCTTTGAGAGGCGCTACTCTGTCTATAATAGTAAGAAATGTGTACTTAAAATTAGACCAAGCCTTATAAACATCGGTACAATTTAGAACTGGCGACCAGTCTGTCCTATCCAGTTCATCTACAAAATGTTCTCGTGAGTAATGCTTCATGGAACGAAGCTTCACTGTGTTGTGCTTGTTGAAAATCGTATTCCTAGCTTTCCTAGTACAATATATGAGCCTGTAGTCACTAAGACCATAATCACAAGCACCAGCCTGCGTTATTTTGTTACAATCGGAGACCAGGATAAGATCTATGATGGACCTGGATGTGCCTGTTATTCTAGTAGGCACGTCGATCAGTTGTGTCAGGCCATGAGATATTAGCAAGTCTCTCAATGCCTTAATGAGGTTGTTATTTGTACTTGCCAGATTCGTATTAAAATCACCTAGGATAATAGTTTCTTGGTCAGGCATATTGACCCGATTGAAACAGGTAGATTCTAATGCGCTATAGAAGGATATCTGTTTCGGTGGTCTGTAACAGACCCCACATAAGATGAGATGCGATTTAGGTAACAATATATCTACCCACACAGCTTCGAGCCCATCGTTACTCATAAGGTCTGTACGGGGGTTGAATGCTAAATCGTTGTTTAAGAATTGACATACCCCTCCTCCGGTCCTCTTTCTATCATTACGCACAACACTATAACCCGGAATCGCAATTTCCGAGTCGGAGATGGTACTGTCTAGCCAAGTTTCGGTGACACCGATGACTGCTGCCCTGGTCCGCCGCGCAAGTAGACGGAACTCGTCTATCTTAGGTAGAAGGCTTCTGGCATTCAAGTGCACGAAGTGGAGGCCCCGCTTGTTGAAGCAGTTGAAATCGCCCCCGGGTGTTGACTGGGGCGAGGCACAGTGATCGGGGTTAACAGGTGAAGGGTCAACCTCATCATCGGACAAGGGGGCTCCTGGTAGTTCATTGAGTGTACACCCATTGCAAGTGAAGTAGAGAATGTCCTCATTCACCAAGGCTGCATTGTAGGTTTCGAGAGAAATTCCACAACACTTGATGTGAGTCCATTCCCCACATGATTTGCAGCTGATGGCTCTGCTATTGCGATGCACTCCTTTTAGACAGCTTACACATGGGTGTTTTGGGACTCTCGTTGCAGTTGGGCCAGGACAGGGATGTATATCACCACAGAGAAGGAGGGCATAGGACACCAGAAGCTTGGAAGTGTTGATTTTTCTTCTTCGGTGTTATATGAGAACTTCCCTTTTGTTTAGCTAATCGAATCCGACGCCACTTTCTGACTTCTGTTGTTGAGGTAGGCGGGGGAAGGAACTGACACAGAGTATGGTGGTTAAAAGATATCCTAGAGCTTCTGTCTCTCACCTCAATGTTAGAGAGGAGTGGAGGGTAACCAGGAATGCCCACTGCAACGTATGAAGGTTGATCACTTGCAGCTACGTTAATCAGCAAGACCGCTCCCAGCAAGGCTAAAAGCATACCGGTCATCCCTGGCGCCATGTCGTAAAATTTCACGAGTATACACTATTCACGGCACCGATCACAAACTCATTAACAATAACCACTTAAACACGTGTACTTGCAACAACACTTTGGCCCCACTCAGGGATTTAAACAAGTCATTTAAGATTTCTTCTCTGTGCCAGGTTTATCCTTTCTGCCTTTACCATGATGAGCATTAAAGTCAGGATGGTTAAAAGTTCGGGAATTAAATCGGAAGGATAAGAAAGAGAAGGATATAAGATCGGAAAGAGAAGGATACGAAGGAGGGAGGAGGGTGAGGAGGAGACTAGTATCATCTTGCAGACGTCCAATAGAGTCATGTTCTTCAATAATTTTGTAGATCTTAGTATCATCAGCAAACATCAATATGAAGTTGTCTAAAAGGTGTGATACATCAGCAACAAATATGCTAAGGAGGAGTGATCCCAGCATTGAGCCCTGGGGCACTCCACTTCTCACCTCAGACCACTCAGACATCACACCATTGACCATCACTCTGCTTTCTACTGATAAGAAATCCTCTAATCTGGGAGAGTACACTACCTTGAATGACAAATGTGTGTAGTTGTGCTAGTAGGTGCTCATGAGGGACTGTATCAAATGCTTTGGCATAAAAATATAACACTGACTGGCAAGTTGTGGCTCAAAGCTTCAGTCCAGATATCAGTTGCCTCAAGTAAGTTGGTCACAGTGGATTTTCCTGTTGTAAAACCATGCTGTTGTGCAGAAAGAAGATTGTTTGCTTTCAGATGGCTTGTTATGTCCTGATGTCAGTGAAACTGGTCTGTGATTAGCTGGGTTTGATTTGTCTCTTTTCTTGTAGATAAGTGTCATGGTTGTGAGCTTCTATTGTTCTGGTATTTCTTCATTTTTGAGACTTACTTGAAAAAGAATAAACAGGGGAGTTGTCAAGCACTCACTTAGTTCTTGAAGAACTCATGGATGTATCTGGTCTGGATCTGATGATTTCTCCACTCTGAGTGATTTGAACTTGCTCATCACTCTCTCCATTGTTAGTGTAACTCTTAATTCCGACTGGGGTTCCTTGTATGTGAATGCTGGGAAAGTGGACATATCCTCTCTAGTAAATACCTTTGTATATTGTTTGCTTAGTACTTCTGCCTTCCCATTTTTGAAATCACAGACTGCACAGGGACCATTGACAGGTACCAGCACAAAGTGGTCCTATGATAGGGTCAGCAGAGTCCTCTCCTTAGTGCCCATCTTCAAACCTTGATAAGTTTTTCACTTCCATTTGGAGATTCATCCACAAGGGGCTGATATTTGGTTTTTAGACTGAGTCCAAAAACTCTTTTGTCATCTTTATCTGTATTTACTCCATCTTTAAATCTAAAGAGGGCTGACAACCAGTGACACCCCTTGTACTGCATTCAGCTGGTGACATAAACAGTTCATATCAAAAGCTATGGAATAATCAAGAGATGTTGCATCTACTAGGTATACAGCACAAGGTCTGTTTCATAAAAAAAGAAAAGTAAGTAGATTAATCAAACGTGTAAATGTTGTGATGATGCATAATATGTATTCAGGACACATTTGATATCTTGGGTGAGATGATTGAAAAATTAAAACACATTACTCAAGGTTAACCTCTTTGATGCAATGACAACTACATAGGTGTCATGAGGTGAATGGGTATACAAGGATGCTGGCATTGATTGTATTTATTTTGTAGTTGTAGTTGAGTGACCCTCAAATCAAGTGGACTGGTTTGATCACATTTTCTGTGTTTGTTATTACTCATAGTAAAAGAGAACGAGAAATACAGCAGCGTTTTTATATCTTATAATGCAAGTAGTGTGATGCTGTGCACGAGAATTTGACTCGTATTGAAGAGGTTCAAATCAAGGGGTTATGAAATAGTTATTGTATATGACTACAGAGAGATGTGCTGTGCAGAATAGTATTATTTTACTTTTTTGTTCAGGCCCAAGTTTAATTTAATAAAATGAGTTTATTTATTTTATTTATTTATTTTTTCACTTAAGGGGTGCAGATGGGTTTAAAGGAGTAAAAATACTAAAAGAAAGTAAAGGTGAAAAATAGATGACACCAGTAGTTTAGTCTTTTATTAAAGTAGAGGACTTTCATCACATTTTTAGTATGCTTAGATGGAATGAATTGATATTGAAACCATCTCATTTAAAGATTAAGTACAGAAAAAAATGAGTTTTTTATATACTGTATAAGTAATGTTGCTAAATAATTGTACATTCGTGTAGATAAGACATCCCATTATAGGGAAGAACCTTCATATGTCACAAATTAGAATGATTACAAATGAAAACACTTGCACACAATTAAAATTCAAGAACAACAAAAGCTAGTATAAATGAGCTAGCTAGGCCTGCGAGTTACCACAGGAAATAGATATTTGAGTGAAATAAAAAAAGCAAAATCTGCCATGTAAGCTTTTGAAACAGCGTGGAATCTAGTTTTTAGTCATTAAATCATTTGCTGTTTTTTCACCAAGTATAGATAATAACAAATTGTAGTTTTAACTGCCTGTAACATACTGACACAGTTGTGCCTTCTGCTATTGTATACTCAAGTTTGCAACCTTTACACTTATAAGTTGGCATTATACAATTTCTTATGGTACTCAAATATTCTTCTACTCTTGGTATATTCAACACATCCATACTAATTAGTCATTCACTACCTTTCCCTGCTTTGTAATTATCTCTCCATCCATATTGAGTCCTACTGCTTTCCCATATTTTTAAAACATACTGTATATGTATTTGATAGTTATTTTCAGCTGAACAATGCAAAATTTCATAAGGATCATTTTGGATTATCCTGATGTTGTGTACTTTCCTGGACAAACCATCACTGGGAGGATTGAACTGAGTAATACCTCTCCAAAGAATTGTCGTGGTAAGTTTTTTTTTTTCTTTCTTTCTTTTTTAGCCATAATAGTTTAGTATGAATATTGTATGCACCAATACTAAAACTGTGTACTGTACTCTCAGTTTTATTGGAGAACTTGTAGGTTGTTTGAATTTTCCCTTTTATGTTTAGTAGAAATGGTTATTGCTGGTTACCTGAAGGCTGCGAGTCTTCTGCAAAATAGATCAAGGTTAATGGAGTGATTGATTGATTAAAAGAAAGGGCTTTGTAAAAGGTTACTCTATTATTTATGAATATGACAGTCCAGTTGGTGTTATTGATTTGCTGTTGTCTTCAAACTTTGCCTAGAATGAGAAAATGCCAATGCCAGTTTTTTAATGTGGACTAATGAGGTGAAAGTTGGGGCCAGAAATTTATGAGAAGGCCCAAGGACCATTACCAGCCATTGTGAGGTCATGGTATTCTAGTCATTGACATTTGAGGCAACAGTTGTTGATATGGGTATCCCAAACAAGGGGCTGATGATCATTTTCTACCTGAGAGTGTCCCAGCTTGAAACTTTATGAGCATTTGTTTTGAGAAATTGATTCTTTTACAGGTGTGAAGGTGAATTTTAGCGGGTACAGCACAGTACGCTGGACTGATAATTTTGGCAGCACCAACACTTACGAATCCAATGAATGGTATTACCACACCGAGTACTATGTCTGGGGGGATGGTAAGACTTTAGGCATTGTGACCTAATAAAGCTTTGGTTGTATTTAATTATCACACACATACACACATGGAAGTAAATTAAGAAAGACCACATGTCAAAAGGATGTGAAGAAATGTAGTTTTCCAATAAGATGTATGAATGTGTGGAATAGCTTACTAGGTGATAGAGTCCAAGCTGGAACAATACTTGAGTTCAAATCTAAATATGATAATTGGAAGTCAAAGATATAGATTAAGTTGGAACCATACATGAATTTGAGTCTAGGTATGTAAGAAAATTAGAGAATAGGAGAGAAGACTGAATGAGCATTGCTTTCCTGTATACTACTTTTAGGTAAATATACACACACACAGAGTCAGATTGACAGCGAAGACTGGAACTCCAGAAAAAAACACAATTTTCGTGGATTTCAGCGACAAGGGAATACATGTGTTGTATTAGTAGGGAAGGGGAAAGCTCGTGGTGTAGTGAGCAGTTGAAGAAAAAGGAGAAGGGGAGGCATTATCGAGGAGAATGAAAGAAAATGGGGAAGGGGAAGAACGGACCTTGGACATCAGAAGGGATGTAAACAAAAAGTGTGCAGATGACACAGACAAGTTTGAACAGGTGAACAGAGGTATCAAAAGTAGGAATATAGACAATAGCAGCTGAATGGAAAGAGGAGATAATTACCTCTATGGATTTAATGAGGGAGGAGATGACAACTGCCCCCAACTAGTAAGTCTAGAGGAGAAACTAACAAAAATGAACAAAACATGGGAGGTTAGGTTTAGCCAACTAGCACTAATTACTCAAAGAGTTGATAAACTGGAAGAACTAAAGAAGGAAAATCAAAACCTAACAAAAGAAATAGAAGAATTGAAAAGACACATAAGAGAAGTAAAAGATGAGAATGAGGAATTAAAGCAGAATAATAAAGAGAATAAAGAGTCTATAGCAAAAGAGGTGTTTGGAAAAAGTCCAAGAGAATAACAAAATTGAATTTAGAAATATAGTGAAACAACAGATGAAAGAACAAACTAAGGACACAGTTATTAAAGTGATGAGAGAGAAGGAGAATATAGTAAGAGATTTAGCAAAAAAAAAAAAATATATAATTATATTAGGAATGGAAGCGAAGCATAATCCAAATAGGACTACAAGAGTAAAGGAAAAGTAAACAAGGTATTAAAAATAGTTCAAGAAGATGAACAAGAAATAGGGAAAGAAATTGAAGAAATATATATAGAATGGGGAAATACAATATAGACAAGACCAGACCAATTAAGGTTAAATTCAGGTCACAAACGATAGCAGAGAATATGCTATAGAAAACAGAAAACTAGCAAAAAGTGATTAGTATTACTATGTATGGATAAAAAGAGATGAATAAAGAGGAAAGAGAGGAAGGGAAAACAAAAAGAATAGAAGCTAAGGAAAGACATGAGAACAGAACAGAGTCAAAGAGAAATTCTATTGGAGAGTAGTGGATATGAAAGTGAGGAAATGGTTCATAGCAGAGAAAAACAGAAGGGAAACAGAAAACAGGATGAAGGGAACAAAAAATTAAAAGTATCTTTCACAAATATAGGCTTGAATGAACTGAATGATTACCTGAAGGAAAAATAACCTGACATAATGGGAATTGCATAGACAAAATTGAAAGGTCCATTACCACCCAACAGTGTATGACATGGTGCATATAATTATTGGATTAGAAACAGAGAAGTTGTATAATAGACTTTATTATAACATGGTCTACAGTGTACTGGGCTCGATCATGCGCAGCAGCGCCGAGTACGGCTTGCGCGTTGCCGATATGTCGGCCCAACATATTGTACATATCCTACATCTCCCCCCAAGATAATACATGTACAGTACATGGTATTCATAATATATGGATAGTGTAGTATCAGACTGCAGGAACAAACTCACGAATATAAACATAAAGGAACATAAATTTAATCACGGTATCTTACAGGGTATAAGATGAACGAAGGGAAAAAATACTGTAGTTGTACAAAATGCATACGTAAATACAAACACATGTACGCTTACACACACGAATACCCACATATGTGTATACAAACACAGGTATACACGCATATATCTAATGTGAGGGTGTGGTAATAAAATTTGCCATCCATGCCGGTTGTTTGACACGATGCCGTGGGCGATCCAACGTCTCTTGTTGTGTGTCAAGTCGAGGTGTTGGTGGAGAAAGAGAGCTTGGATTTGTCCGTGTTGATACATGAGAATACTAGGTATAGAAATGAGGAAGAACCATCGAGACTGGACCAAATATTCACATCAGAACCTGAAATAGTGGACAAGATTGAATATAAGACACTAATAAGTAAAAGTGACCACATATTAGTAGAACTGGAACTAAATAAGGAAAAATACATGGAAAAAATGAACAATATAGAAAGGTAAGATTGATGTTTGGAAAAACAAATTTTGATAAAATAGGAGAATTATTCAAAAAAGCAGACTGGGAAAGGATACGCAAGGAGGAAACAACAGTAGAAGAGAAATGGAAAAAATTGACAAAAATTTATAAAGGAGTGGAAAAGTATGTTCCAAGACAAAAACAAGAAAAAGGATATGTAAAGTGTTGGTACAACAAAAGATGTAGGGAGTTAAAAGACAAAAGGGATAAAGCTTGGATAAAATGGAAGAAAGACAGAAGACCTGAAAAATGGAAAATATATACTGGTTGTTGTTGTTGTCGTTCCCTAGACTGTCTGTCCGAGCAGTCCTGTCTCCCCAAGGAATGCCACAGCCGAAACTGGGTTTTCCCACAAATCCTTTATAGAGTGTATGTTGTGTTGTTTGCGTGCATGATTGTGTATAATGCAGTCTTCCATTATGTGTTGTATGGTATGGGGTGAAGTGTTACATCCTGGGCAGCTGTTCACAATGCGGTCATCCAGCCTCTTCTGGTAGCTTAGAAGTGCTGGGTGGTGGCCGCACCGCAGTCTGGCCAGGTGGACTCTGTCCTTTCGTGGGAGAGAGGATTCAGAAGGGTGGATATCAGGGGGTCTGGCATGCAGCAGTGTGTTGTCTTTCAGTGTGTTAATGGAGCGGTGAGTGATATGATTATGAATATGTTTCTGTAGGCTGGTATTTGGTGGTTGTGGAGGAAGAGAAGAGAGAATTTGTGCGTAATAAAGGTCTTTGGGTGTTGTTTTAATGTTTCTTGGTGTGTGTGGGTGTTCTGCTATGTAGTGTAGCAGGTGTGATGTGTTTGTGGTGGCTGCAGCAAGTGTTTGTGTGCCTCTCATGTCGAGGTGGTCCTTGACTTTGAGGACTTTTGTTTCATGGTGTAAATGGTCTGTAGGTGTTGTATTTGTGCAGCCTGTAATTGTTTTTAGGGTTTTGTTTTGTATGATTTGAAGGGTGTTGTGGTGTGTCTCACTGAGATTAGGAGCCCAAGCAGGACTCGCATAATTCATCACTGAGTGTATGCATTGTTTGTATATTGTTATATTAGTTTCTTTGTTTTGTCCAAATGTCGTTCCAGTGATTGACTTAAGTGCGTTAAGTCTAGGTGTGCATTTGTTTTTTATGTTTGTGATGTGTTGTTTGAAAGACATGGATGTATCGTATGTTACACCAAGAATTTTCGGTGTGTTTGTGTGTGGTATTAGAGTGTTGTTGATGTAGAGATGAGGTATGTATTTGTGTTCTATTGTCCAGTTGGTGAGAAGTGTTGCTGTAGATTTGGTTGGAACTATTTTGAGTCTGTTTGTGATGAACCATGTGTTTAGTGTATCAAGGTATGGCTGGATTATTTCTGCAGCTTTGTCTGTGTTACGATGTGTGCATGTGATTGTTATGTTGTCTGCGTAGGAAGAGATTTGTATTTCTGAGGTGTCTGTTGTGGGTAAGTCATGCATGTATAGATTAAATAGTTTGGGGGATAGAACTGAGCCCTGTGGTACTCCATTCTTAACGTTTCTGATGTGCAATGATTGGCCATTATATGTCACGTAAGCATTCCTACCTGCCAGATAATTGGCCAGCCATCTTTTGGTGTTATTGTGCATGTCTGTGTTATATATTTTATTTGTTAGGTTGTGGCGGGGGATAGCATCAAAAGCTTTACTAATGTCTAATGTTATGAGAAGTGTTCTGTGGTGGGGCCTATCTGAATTGATGCCATCTAAAATTCTTTGTGTGAGGTTTATCAGAAGAGTGTGGAGTGTAGTGGCCTAAAACTGTGTTGTAAGTCAGCAAGGGGAATATGTGGTGTGACAAGTTTAAGTATTAGGCGTTCAATGATTTTAGAGGGGGTGCAGAGAAGTGTGATTGGGCAGTGCGATGTTGGTATTGTTGGGTCTTTGTTCGGTTTTGGAATGGTGATTATTTTACCATGCTTCCAGATGTCGGGTATAGTGTTGTGTGAATAGCTGTAGTTTGCAATGTTTGTGAGTGCGTGTATACCTTGTGGTCCAATGTGTTTTAGGTGGATGCTGCTTATGTTATCAGAGCCACAGGCGGATGAGTGCTTGAGATTATTTATTATGAGTTTTGTCTGACTGTCTATGAAGGGTATATAGTCTGAGTCTGTGGGGAAGTCTTTCTTACATTGAATGGTGCGTCGGTCGTCAGGGTGAGAAGTGAGATGGCTTGTCTGTGCAAAATGACGTATGAGTGAGATGGCTTGTCTGTGCAAAATGACGTATGAGTGAGTTTGCTTGTTGTCTGTTTGAGGGTAGATTATCTGTTGTTGTGATTATTGCTGCGTGAGAGCGTGTAGTGTTACTGTTGGATAGTGTAATGCTGTTGAGTGTTTTGTACAATTTGCTGGTGTTTGTTTTGTGATCAAGTGTATTGATAAAGTTTTGCCAATTTTGTGTTTTTTGTTCGTGTATTTTATTAGCAATCACAGTGTTTAGTGTTTGTATTTGGTCTGCTATGTTTTGAGGGATAGGTGTGGGGGTATCGTGTTTAAGTGTGTCACGTTGTCTGATGAGATCTTGGATTTCTGGTGTGAAGTTGGGGTTGTGTGATTTTCTGTTGCCTCTAGGGATGTATCTCTTGTCTGCGTTTTGTATGATTGTATTAAAAGTGTGCACAGCATTGTTTATGTTTGTGATTGGTGTACTGTTAAGTGTTTCAAAATGTTGTTCTGTCTCTTCAGTAAAAGCTTCCCAGTTAGCTCTCTTGTAATTGGTGTATGTGTGTCTGTGGCCAACTGGGGTGCATCTTGTTTTGGTGGTGATGATGATTGGAAGGTGGTCAGAACCAAGGGTTCCGACCACTCTCCATGATGTTGTTGGGGTTAGGCAGGGGGAGCAGAAGGTGATATCAGGAGAGGAGGGAGTGTAGAGGGCTTGGTGTGGGATATGTGTATGATTATGTGTGTTCTTCATGATAGTCAATGAGTCAAACTGAGTCTGTATATCAAGCCCTCTGTCCGTGTCAGAGTTGTCGACATACCAGGCAGACGACTTGGCGTTGAAGTCACCACCCAAGATCAGGTTGGGGATTGAGGCTAGTTGGCTAAATTGAGGATATATACTGGTTATAGAGATCAGTATGTTCAAGTGCACAGAGAAGAAAAGAGAAAATATGAAAAGGATGTCATAGAAAAACGGAAAGATCAGCCAAACTATTTTATAGATTTGTAAACAACAAACTGAAAAAGAAACAAGAATTAGTGAAACTACAAGGAGTTGAATACACGGAGGAAATAGAAATGGCAGAAATTATGAACAAGCATTTTAAATCAGTGACTGGAAGGGAGAACATGAAACTTAGAGATGTCGAGTGGGAGGAGAAACTCCCCCTATGAAAGAGATAGAACAAGGAAAGAAAAAATGAATCACTTGAGTAATCTCGATGTCAGAAAATCACATGGACCAGATGAAATGGCAAACTGGATTTTGAGAGAATGCAGGAACGAATTAAAAGACAAAATACATAGTCTGATAAGCAGTTCATTGAAAGAAGGAAAAGTTCCAGAAGATTGGAAAAGAGCAAATATAATACCAGTATATAAGGGGGGGAAACAAGGAAGACCCTACTATCTATAGACTGGTCTCTCTTGCAAGTATGGTAGCAAAAATTTATGAAAAAATGATCAAAAGTAGATGGGTAGGTATTTGGAAAAAACAATGTAATCCAAGGTAATGTGGATTTAGACAAGGAAGATCATGTGTCACAAACTTGATGTGTTTCTATTCAAGGTTAATAGATGTAATACAAGAAAGAGATGGATGGGCTGATTGTGCATTTCTAGACCTGAAAAAAGCTTTTGATAAGGTGCCACATAAGAAATTGCTAAAGGAATAAGAAACTGCAGGAGGAATACAGGGCAAACTGCTGAAGTGGACGGAAGAATTCTTGCATGAAAGAAAAATGAGAGTGGTGCAATGCTATAGGGATTCTTTCTCTAACTCTCTAGTTGTCATACTTAGCCTAGATAAATGTGCTTAAAATTCTTGTCTGGTTCCAGTTTGGACTATATCACTTTCTTGGATGTTCCAAGAGTTTATGCATATTCTTCTTTTTTCAGGAAATGAAACTGAGTTACCTCCTGGCAATCACGCATTCAACTTTAGTTTTATGTTGCCTCTCAACATTCCTCCTTCATTTGAATCCAAGTATGGACAGATACTGCATGAAGTCTTGGCTGTACTTGATCATCCCATGGCTTTAGACAAAGAATGTATAAAGCGTGTATCAGTTAGCAACCTCTATGACCTCAACACTCTTCCAGGTGTTATTGTAAGTGGTAAGATAGATAATATAGTTGTGTATCCTTAGGTCCATTGCTGCAGTGACAGTTGGTATAAAGTAAACACTAAATGATTCATTCGAGTTTAGGAAGGTTCCTTTTGCAAAAGGTTCCAGACTGTCTTATATATATGTACAGTATTTACATAGTTGTGTTTTACAGGATGAGAGCTATGCTCATAGTGACCCATTTTTATATTTCTCCACAACCAGTTTGTTCTTAAAATCTTGTATAGTTTTGGCATTCATTGTTTCCCCATTTCGTTTGTTCCAGACATAAATCACTCTGTGTGGGAAGCTTTTTTTTTTTTTTTCTCAAATCTCTTCTGTAACTGTCCTTCTTTAGCTTCTTCTCATGTCCCCTTGTTTCTCGTCTGTCCCATATTAATAAGTCATCTCTATCAAGAACTTCCATCCCTTTCATAATTCTGTAAATGATCACCAAATCACCCCTTTCTCTTCTCTGTTCCAGTGTTGATAAATGTAATTTATCCAATCTTTGTTTGTATGTCAAATCTGAGAGTGTAGATGCCATTTCTATTGCTGCTCTTTGAATTCTTTCTAATTTCCCCCCTTTTTTTGTACTAGGTGCCCATAGTGTCACAGCATACTCCAATTTAGGTCTCATAAGTGTAATTACTATTTTCTTTATCATTTCTTCATCCATGTTGTCAAAGGTCACTTTCATTGATCCTAATACAGGTCGAGTCTCGATTTTCTGAAATCCTTGGGATTTTTAAAGGAACGGATGATCAATTTTTATGGATTATGTGGGAATTCATTGTAAATTAATAAAAATGGTACTAGAGATAAGGAAATTAATTAAGTAGTCATTAAAGATATTAATAAAGAAGTTAAATAAGGAAATGCAGGTACTGGTAAATGATAAAAAATCCATAAATACAAAAATGAGTCCTAGTACTGTACTGGATTTACCAATTGTAGGTGATTTCTTCCGCTCACAAATTGTAGAACCCACACAATCACTGCAGAGATGAATTACAGAGGTGGATGTAGTTTTATCAGCGGCAAGGGTGATATCAGGGATTAGGTCGTCATCGGATGTGTCGTCATGTAAAAATCCAGGTAAACTCACATCAGGCGTTTCTGAGGTAGGGTTCATTGCTGCTGGTGTGCTGCTCCTAGGTTAGGTAGAGGTAGGTCCGGTGCACTAGAAGGTCCTGATTGAGTTGACGTTGGCTGAGGCTGTAGTGTAGGGACGGACATTTTCTTAAAAAAAGCCTGGATTTTCCATTGTTTTATGCATTTGGGCTTCTCTTTGATGAGTTTTCCTTGGAGGTTGTAAATCCACATAATTTCTTGCTCAGAAATAAATGGCTGTTGCTCAAGTGTAGCAATAAATTTCTCCACGAGTTCGATGGTTTCATCCAGGGAAATCTTATCTTCAGCTTGTACAGTGCCGTCATCTACTTCTTCTTCATCACTTCTTTCATTTCCTCCATCAGTTGTTATCATTCAAACATTTTCTTCATTTGACAGCTGGTGAGCGAGTGGAGCATCAGCATCTCCCTCCATCCACTTGTAAAAAATGAATGACCAGCTTTTTATGTATACTCTTTTGTGATTTTGTTTTGTTTCTTCATTTAGGATTTTTTCCCAGTTTACATTATGAAAGTATTTTTAGAGTTTCTCAAAATTCGTTTTGTTGTACATTAGTCTTCCTTTTCTATGTTTCTCATTTCTTCTTTCATCCATTTCCTCTTGTAGTTCAAATTCAATTAGTTCATGGTCACTCTTTCCTATTGGAGTTTTGTAATCAATTCTGTCCACAGTTTCAGGTTCTGATGTAAGTATTAAATCCAGTCTTGATGGTTCCTCATTGTTTCTGTATCTGGTATTTTCTTTTATCCACTGAGTCATTGTGTATTCAATGGTCATATCAAGTTTGTTGCCCCAGAGGTCTTCTCTATCTTTCACTGTCATTTCTTCCCAACTTATTTCTTTTGAATTAAAATCACCCATAATTACTATATTTCCTCTTTCAGTATATTAGTTCATATTTTGCATCTTCCAACAGTTTGGAATGATCGCTTTCTGTCCAGGACTGTGTTTTGGGGGACACATATGCTACTACAAATTTTCTACTTTTCATGTAATTGCTTTCAACTTTTGTCATAATTGAATCTACTTTTTTTTTTTTTTCTTCTTTGTCACGTTTAAGTCTTTCCTAGTCAAAAATGATACTCCCCCCACCCTGTTTTTCCTTTCTATTGGAGTATATGAGGAGGGATAGTGAGAAATGAGGAAGTGAGGCAGCCCATTGAGCTTCAACAGTTTATCATCCATTCACAACCAATTTCCACTCACACCTATCTCTTGCCTTGTTATTTCCCTACTCAGCAGACATTCATTCATTTTTTATCATCCTTGTCTCCTAATTTTCTTGGAGTTCTTTAAATACCTTCACTTCAGTTTTTTCATCATGATAGTGATGTCCAGAATGTAAACTGGGAAAAATTCTATATGGAAGAGAAATGGAATATATTGATGGAAAATTACAATGAAGGGGTGAACAGGCATGTACCAAGACAAAAGCGAGGAGTACATTAAATGTTGGTTCAACAAAAGATGCAGTGAGGCAAAAGACAGAAGGAACAAAGCTTGGATAAGGTGGAGAAAAGACAAAAAACAAAGCAAATGGCAAATTTATATAAACTATAGAAATGAGTATGTTAATGTGAGAAGAGAGGAAAAAAGGAACCATGAAAAGGATATTATAGATAAATGCAAAGATCAACCCAAACTATTCTATTGGTATGTGAATGGTAAACTTAAAACCAAACAGGAAATGGTGAAACTACACCAAGGAAATATAGAATACACAGAAGAATTAGAGATGGCCAAAGTCATGAACAACCACTTTGAATCTGTCTTCACCAGAGAGAAAATACAAAATCTCCCCACATGAGTGAGTTCACAACATCACAAAAAGAAATATCAGAACACTTATCAAAACTGGATGTCAGAAAATCACATGGCCTGGATGGTATTGCAAATTGGATTCTAAAGGAATGCAAAGAAGAACTAACGGACAAAATACACATCATAATAAATAGCTCACTGAAAGAAGGAAAGATACCTAATGACTGGAAAAATGCTAACATTGTACCAATATATAAAGGAGGAAACAAGGAAGAACCCACCAACTATAGGCCAGTATCACTAACAAGCACTATAGCCAAAATTTGTGAGAAAATCAAGAATAGATGGGTAAAACATCTGGAAGACAACATGTTAAACCCAAGATAATTTGTGTTCAGGCAAGGAAGATCATGCACCACAAACTTATTATGCTTCTACTCAAGGCTAATAGACACAGTGCAAGAAAGAAATGGATGGGCTGATTGTGCATTCCTAGACATGCAAAAAGCCTTTGACAAAGTACCACACAGAAAATTACTTAAAAAAAAAACTGGAGCACATAGGAGGAATACAAGGGAACCTACTAAAATGGATGGAGGACTTCCTGATGGGTAGATAGATGAGAGTAGTGCTCAGAGAAAAATATTCAGACTGGAAAGAGGTGATCAGTGGAGTACCGCAAGGATCTGCACTGGCACCAATAATGTTTGCTATCTATATGGATGACATGGACAAGGAAGTAAAGAAGGTAGGATCGGAAAAAGATTTGGGGATAATTATCACAAACGACTTGTCCTATGATAAACAGATTAACAAAATTGTTGGGGAGACTTACAACTTGCTAAGATCAATAAAAGTGGCATTTGCATACTTGGACGAAGACATGATAAAAAAAATATTGGTTACATTGATAAGGCCTAGACTAGAGTATGCGCCAACATTGTGGTCACCCAGTACCAAAAAGAATATAAATAAAATAGAAAGAATCCAGAGAGCAGCAACAAAAATGGCACCTGCACTTGCAAACCTATCATATGAGGAGAGATTGGCTAAACTGGCATTACCGATGCTGGAGCAAAGAAGAGTGAGAGGTGACCTACTGACCATTTACAGAATCATGAAAGGCACAGAGATACTTGATAGAGAGGAATTACTAAACTGGGACAAGAGAAACACAAGAGGACATGGAAAGAAAATAAAAAAACATAGCTATAGAAGAGAACTGAAGAAAAACAGTTTTCCACATAGAGTATTGGACACTTGGAACAAACTGGATAATGAAGTATGAGTTTAAAAGCAAACTAGACACTGCGAGATACAAAGGCGGGACACCACCCCTGCCGCAAAATACAACTAGGTAAATACTAGGTTAGCTGGGAGCTAGTGATATATAATGTGTGTCTTCTTTTGCAGAGCCCTGTCCAGGGGAATAAAACAGATCATCTTTGTTGTTGTTGGTGTAGATCAGGACCAATTTCTATTGTTCTGCATATTGAGAAGACGGGCTTTGTCTCAGGGGAGAACATCTCTATCGATGCTGAGTGCACCAACATGAGCAATCGATCCATGAACAGTACAGAAGCCAAGATTATACAGGTCAGTATGAAAAAAAATTCACCAGATTCAGTTGTAAATGTTATAATGCACTGTTAGTTTATAAGGTAAATGTAATCAAATCAATAATGCTAAATGTAGCAAACATGCAAGTGTCATTTACTTCAGTATCACCAAATCTGTAATTATGTTCCTTTGAGGTAGATTAAATTTATCAGTGACTGGATAAAGAATACTGAGATTCCCTTCCAGCTTCATAAATAAAATTGATACTTTTGATTGGTGTCCATCATAACTGAAGATGTCCAAATGCATTTCTTTCACTCTAGAAAAAAGTCTGTCTTACTGAAGTCCATATTACAGGAATCAATTACACTCACTATCCGAGTTACGACCTAGATTGGTTCCGACCAACTGGTCGTAAGTCGAAACGGTCGTAACTCGGACCGTATACATTCGAGGTGTATATTCAAGGACATATGATGGAGAGCGTAAATCCAGCTCAAATGTTTCGTTTGTGGCCTCATTTTAGAACATTCTCAGGGTATGCAAAATATCCAATACTCTTTGATTGTTATACTAAATAATAAATTAATAATAATAAATTAATAGGATAGGGTAAAGAAAGAAAATATATTACACAGGATTCTTATTAGAGACCGAAAATACAAATTAACACAAAGATACAAAATATAAAAAATAGAAAATATGCATGTAAAAAACAAAAACAAATAAAATCCACTTTTTGGTTGCACGTCATCTACACTTTCTTCATGCGTACGGTCGAGGGAAAGATCAGGCAGTAGGTCTGGCGAGGCAGCATGGGAGATCCGTTGGTATTCGCTGGTCGAGGCATAATTAATTAAAAGAGGTTGTAGTAATAAAGGCTTAATAACATTTAAAATAATTCCCTCAAATGTACATGAAAAGTACAAGATTAGCTTCTATGCACTGGGCTCAATCGTCGTCTCCCATGCGAAAACGTTCGGTCTCTCTTCGTAAGAAAAGAATGATAATCATAGCATAACGTTATTTCACCAAATAAATATTTTATGCATGGAATAATACAGTGAGATATATTGTCTTATTGAATAGAAGATATTATACTTCAGAACTCCAGGAATATCATAGACTTGGGTTAAAGCTATTTGTATCCATGTTCGTACACTACAGCTTTCGACTTTCGACCAATAGAGAACTCGAACCAGAATGAAAAGTACGAATGCAGGACTACTGTAAACCGACTCTGTCTTGGCTTTCGGGGAAGCGTGTATCACCGATCTGGCAAAACTGCCCTTTCTGACCATTCCTACCTGCCCTGATTATCGGTGGCAACTGGGAATCGAAATACGGTATAATATCAATTCCAGTAAAATTATGGTATATTATAGACATCGTATGGTAGGTGGTAGACACACACTAAATTATGGTAGAAATACCATAATTATGGCAGACAGCGCAACCTTGGTGAGATGCTGTGCTGCTGTAACTGTCATATGGGATGCTGGACGCCACGTGCAAACGTACAGTAAACCAGTAAACTCATAATATGTGCATGTAGGCATCTGCTGAATGTGGTCGTAAGTACGGGTGGATGTAAGTCGCACAGGTCGTAACTTGGATAGTGGGTGTAATCTGTTATCCTAGTTCTCATGCAGGAGACTCAAGGCACTAGGAGACTGACTTAGGCTACCTGTTCAGTCAATAGGTCTCCTGGTGAAAAGATTTTATGAAGATGTCTGGTGGGTGTGGATCAGTCAATCCATCGCCCCATGTTTTTGTAGACCCATTCCTCACAGGCAACAGCCACCAGATTGACCCGCAAGTCACTCAAAGAATAGATACTGTGTTATTGTCTTGTTAGGGTAAGAACAAGACAGTGTAAGATGAAGTGTTTTCTATTTACCAAAATTACCTAATTGTAATATACATGAAAGGAGCAGCTCTTTTGTTCCTGTCTCCTACTCTCCAGTTGATCAGAAATAGCCTCAAGTTTATGTACAGTTCCAACTTAATCTGTATCCATGATTTCAAATGATCATATTTAGACTTAAATTCATGTATCGTTCCAGCATAGGCAATATCACCTAAGTTATTCCAAGTACCGTATTTTTCGGACTATAGCCCGCACCGTTATATGACCCGCACCCCCTTACACCTTAGTGAAAATCCACACAAGACCCGCACCGCTGTATGACCCGCAGTCATATGGCGTGCGCGGCAGTGTAGATCCGACGATGTATACTACCCATGCATGGGTTGCCACAGGCACAGCTTACGGCGGTTGTTGTTACGGCTGGCCGTTGACGTGGTGATCAAAGTAATTTCAAAGCTGAGGCTTTTTCTAAATTTTCTGTTTCATCAATGCTTATGTGATTTATAAAAAAATGTATATATGTTTTCCGATATTAGCAGGTTTCTTGGTGATATCTTGCTTTTCAGGATTCATCACAATTTGGTTTCTGAAGCTGCCACTAGATGTAGTGGTAGCTTCGATGAAAGAGGGGTGATCTCGAAAGTGTGCAACTGATCTTACGATGCCTTTGGGATGGGTCGAAGACGCGGCATTGCGATTCATGATCATGATACCAGTATTCCTCCAGTCCTATTTATTTCTGATTGTGATGAAGATGAAGAATAACCAACAAATTACATTTCAATATATTTTATTGCACTTATATATTACAAAGAACCTTAATAAATTTGTGTAAATAATGCCATAAAACCCTGTTTGATTGTTTACCGGTAATTAATCAATTGGTTTATAAATGCCATACAAACACTGGTAATTAATTTTTAAACCAAACAATTTCCAATGGTTAGTTTTCAATAGAATAGAACAATAATAGAGCACATTACTGAACTGTTATGAACAGAGTCAATGGAGCACATCGTTATTAGAAAAAAAAACACAGTGATCACAGACGACAGTCAATGTTTATGAAGGCATATCATCGCTCACGAAGCCATCGAATTCCTCATCCTCTGTATCGTCATGGAAGAGGTTGTGGTATAAATCGGCCAATTCTGATGCAGTGACCTCATCCGTTTCCATTTCGATTTCGGATTCGTCCGATTCCTTTTCAGAGTTGTAGCATGCATCGAGCATTGCAGGATGGCACATTTCTGATTTACGGAAACCGTTCTGAATAGTCGATTCTTTAATTTTCTTCCATGCTTGAACGACCCACATGTAATGCACAAATTTAGCATTAAGGAATCAGGTACAGTTTGTAATTTGTAATTGCGAAAATGGCCACCCGCTTGTTTTAGTTTGATCGCGACACACGATGTTGGTGTTGGTACCAGTCACTTGTCTTGTGTTCATGCTGTTTAGTTAAGCCTGTTTTATTTGTGATAATGCCTTTATTAATAACAAGAGCATGTAAAGCGGGTAAGACAAATCCTACCTTCTCTTTGTCGTTTGTCTCGATCGTACGCGCTGTATTATGACTTTAATCAACTTTCATACGACGAATCCGGTCGGTCCCCCCGCAAATCCCCCATCCGAGAGGGCACCCAGCTAAACTAATCGTTCATTTTTTTTTTGATTGCGTAAGAGGGCAATTTCTAACCAGAATCCACAGATGACCCGCACCCCCGAAATTTGGCCCCTTTCTGAGGCAAAAAGCCGCGGGTCATACACCGAAAAATACGGTATTTATGTATCCATATGGAAAAGTGTATTCTTTCACATCCTTTAGACATCTGGTCTTTCTTAATTGTTCCCTTGACCTCATAAAGCCCTCCCATCCTTAATCAAGGTATCTCTTCCAGTAATGCAATCTATCCCCATTAGTGACCTGCATTTACCTAGTTTACCTAGTTGTATTTTGCGGGAGGAGAGCTATGCTCATAGTGACCCGCAGTTGTATCTTTCTTCATCCAGTTCTTTCCTAAAATTCTGTATAGTTTTAGCACTCACTGTTTCCTCTTTCAGTTTGTTCCATGGATCTATTACTCTATATGGATTTTTTTTCCCTCTCTCTCTCTCTCTCCCAGATCTCTTCTATAACTGTCTTTTGTAAATTTCTTTTGTGTCCTCTTGTATTTCTTCTGTCCCATTTTAATAGGTCATCCTTATCAAGAATTTCCATCTCTTTCATAATACTGTGGATGGTTATCAAATCACCACTTTCTCTTCTTTGATCTAGAGTTGATAAGTTTATTTTGTCCAATCTTTGTTCGTATGTCAACTTGCAAAGTGTTGGTGCCATCCTTGTCATTGCTCTTTGAATTTTTTTGCTTATGTTTTGTCTTTTGTACTAGGTGTTCATAGAGATGCTGGGTATTCCAATTTTGGTCTTATCAGTGTAACTAGTATCTTCTTTACCATTTCCTCATCCATGTAGTCAAAGGCCACTTTCATTGATCTTATTAAGTTATAAGTTTCTCCAACTATTTTGTTAACATGTTTGTCTGGTGTCATGTTGTTTGAGATAATTACTCCTAGGTCCCTTTCTGAGTTTACATTTATAACTTCCTTTGCACCAATTTTATATTGACCCGATATTCTATTTTTGCTTTTTCCAAATTCCATTATATTACATTTCTTAATGTTGAAATTCACTTTGTTCTTTATATTCCATTTCCAGACTGTCCAGGTCTTCTTGAAAAGATTTTCAATCTTCTTCTGTACTTACTTTCTTCAATAGTGTTGCATCATCTGCAAAGAAGTTCATATAACATTCAATGCCTTTATCCATGTCATTTATATAAACAGCAAACATTATCGGAGCCAATACAGAGCCTTGGGGGACTCCGCTTATCATATCTACCCAATTTGAGTTCTTTTCTCTAAGTACCGCCTGCATTTTTCTTCCATTCAAGAAATCTTTCATCCATCCTAAGTTTTCCTTGGATTCCACCTATTGTTTCAATTTTTCTTAGTAGTTTTTTTGTGTGGTACTTTGTCAAAAGCCTTTTGTAAGTTCAAAAGGGATTTAAACACTTTCATCATGATAGAAACCACAAGAAAGGTGGGGGTGTTCTGTTGTACGTTAAAAACAATGTTCACGCTTGTTTTTTAGAGAAAGTGAAACAAGATGCATACGATAGTATGTGGGTTGAGTTAACCCAATCAAATGGACAAAAAATGAATATAGGTGTAATATATAGGCCAAAGACATTATCATTAGCAGACAACAAACTGTTATTTCAAGAACTGTCTAGTTTCTGCAGCCGGGATTTATTGATAATGGGCGATTTCAATTTTACAGACATTGATTGGATGACCCTTGAACATGGCCATATAGGTAGTCGCTTGATTGATTTTCTTGGTGACAATTACTTAATTCAGCATGTAAAAGAGCCCACAAGATATGGAAACTTACTCGATCTATTGATCACTAGCCACGAAAGCATGGTAACTGATGTAGAAGTCGGTGAATCTATTGCAAATAGCGATCACAACTTAGTTAGATTCAAACTCCTAAAAATTTTTAGAATAGATATTTGTGTTTCTAAAATACCCGATTTCAGTAAAGCTCAGTTCATAGGACTACGTCAGGAGCTTCAGCTTACAGATTGGGAGGCAAAATTAAACGAAAGACCTGTAGATCAGATGTGGGAAATATTTCAAAATACGCTCACTAAGATGATTCAAACTTACATTCCTTTTAAGGACAGACGTCCCCCAAATCAGGCTCGCCCAAAGTGGCTCGACAAAGAAACTGAAAAAAGTATTGCTAAAAAGAGACAGGCTTATAAGAAATATAAGTGCTCGGGTGCATCTAATGACCATGAAAGTTATGTATCAATACAGAGAGATTTAAAAAAAAAACAATAAGAAAAAGGAAATGACAATATGAAATGAACATCGCTGACAAATCCAAAGAGAATCCCAAAGAATTCTATAGTTATATTAGAGATAAAAAGGTTGTTAGGAATCACATTGGTCCACTATTATCTGCTGACGGTCAACTTGAATATTCAAATGAAGGAATGTGTAATATCTCAAACAATTATTTTAGCTCAGTATTCGTAGACGAAACACCTCAAAGTGAACTCCAAACTGAAACCTGTGAAAAGTCTAGGGTAAACTTACTACGGTAAATATAACAAAAGAAAAAATTAAATGGTGTATAGATAAACTCAAAGTTAATAAAACACCAGGGCCTGACGGTTGGCATCCAGGAATCTTAAAGGAAATTAAAAATGAGATTGTTGTTCCATTAGAAAGTATTTCCAAGAAATCCATCATATCCGGAGATGTCCCAAGAGAATGGAAGCTAGCTAACGTTACTCCCATATTCAAAAAAGGTGACAAAAAGAAACCAAATAATTATAGGCCTATAAGTTTGACTTCAGTCGTAGGAAAAATAATGGAAACTATCATCAGAGATGCTATTGAACATTATTTAGAAAGTAACCATTTGATAAATGATAGCCAGTATGGTTTCAGACGGAAACGTTCTTGCGTGACTAACTTACTCGAATTCTACAACACAGTTATATCAAGTTATGACAAAAGAAACAATATAGATTTAATATATCTAGACTTTGCAAAAGCTTTTGATACCGTCCCACACGAAAGACTACTTACTAAATTAGCTTTACACGGAATAAGTGGTAGCCTATTAAGTTGGACTAGTAATTGGTTGAATGGTCGAAAACAAAGAGTTGTTTTAAATGGAAAAACTTCTTGATGGAAAAATGTTACAAGTGGAGTTCCTCAGGGTTCCGTTCTTGGGCCACTTCTATTCATAGTATATATAAATGATATAGACCATGGACTAAAATCTACCGTTTCCAAATTTGCTGATGATACAAAACTGTGCGGAATGGCAAATGATCACTTAAACCAATTAGATATTCAAGAAGATTTAGATAAATTACAGCAATGGTCTGAAAAGTGGCTAATGAAATTTAACACGAGTAAATGCAAGGTAATGCACATAGGTAAAAACAACAGTAAGTACGATTACAAGTTATTTGGAAATTTGTTAACAAAAGTGGATAGTGAAAAAGATCTTGGCGTAATTATCAGTAACGACCTCAAATCATCCAAGCAGTGTAGTTCAGCCTCTGAGAAAGCAAATAAGATTCTAGGACTGATTGCGCGATCTTTTGATTTCAAAAGTCCATTACTCATTAACAAGCTATATAAATCGTTAGTTCGTCTACATTTGGAATATGCTGTTTCTGTATGGTCACCGAATCTCATTAAAGACATTGACAGACTGGAAAAAGTACAACGGCGAGCCACAAAACTGATTACAAATATAAAATATAAATCATACTAAAATCGACTAAAGCATATGAATCTGTTTTCCCTAAAAAAGCGTAGACTCAGAGGTGACTTAATACAGGTCTAAGATTCTAAAGGGAATTGACAACATCAAAAGTGACAATGTTCACATTGAATGAGAATCAGACAAGAAACAATGGTCTCAAACTATCCGGCAATAGATTAAATTTGGAAGTAGGTAGAAAAAACTTTGCCAACCGTGTAGTTAATGAATGGAATAAACTTCCTGCACAGGTAGTGCAATGTAGTTAAGTTCGAAGCACCCCTTCCATACGGTGCCGCATACGTAGGCGGCATGAGGAGCAAGTGGATATGCGAGGCTGCCATATCGGCGTCTTGATTATATTTATTGTAGTTGCCCCTGCGTTTTGACATTCTCTGTAAACTGCCCTTAATCACATTCTCTATGGTTTTCAAATTTCACGGGTGAAAGAGAGAACTATTGATATAAGCGGGGACTATATTTTATGATGCGAGTATTATTACGACACGTTGCACGGCTGGCATCGGCTGCTGCCCGCGAGATTTAAGGCCCGTACTGAAGAGGTTAGACTCATTTAGATAAACACCTAAGCAAGATGCTGTAATGATTATAATTTATTTTATATTATTTGTTTTTGCTTTATCATTTGTCATTTGATTTTCACTTATTATTAGCTATGTGCCAATTTATTATTATTTACTGATTACAAGTTAGATGAGAAAGTGGTGTGTGCAAAAACAATACATGAATTTAAAAATAGTTTAGATAAAATGAGATATGAAGATGGGACACCACGAGCATAGCTCTCCTTCCCGTAAAATACAACTAGGTAAATACACTTCATCGAATGGACAGCGTAGAGGACGTTCTGAAGAAAAAGTGAAATTTTCGTGGATCCCAAAGCAAAGGAAGTACCTATTGTATTTACAGGGGGGGAAAATTGCTCGTGGTGTAGTGGGAAAGTGAGGAAAAAGGAGAAGGGGAGGGATTACTGAGGGAAATGGAAGGAAATGAGGAAGGAGAGGACTTGGTCCAAGAGGCCAGACGGCTTGTAAACAAAAGACGGACCGATGATTTGGATTTTGGTGATGGGACTAACAAAAATGTAAAGATTAGAAACAGAGATAAGAGCAGTTCAATGGAAGGTGAGGATAATAACTTCCAAGGATTCAATGAGGGGGCGGCGGATATCAACCTCCCCCGACTGGCAAAACTGGAAGAAAAACTTGATCAAATGACCGAACATTGGGAGATTAGGTTCGGTAGGATAACAAAGATTGCGCAAAGTGTTGAAAGATTGGAAGAACTGGAGAAGGCGAACAAAAACAACTGATGAAATTGAAGAATTAAAAAGACAGTTAAAAGAAGTAAAAGAGGAGAATGAAGAATTAAAGAGGAATAGTAAGGACAAAAGAGGCCATAGCAAAGGAAGCACAGGGCTGGAAAAAAATCCAAGAAAACAGTAAAGTTGCATTTACTGACATAATCAAACAACAAATGAAAGAACAAACTGAAGATTCAGTTATTAAAGTGATGAGACAGAAGGAGAATATAGTAAGAGACTTAGCAGATAAAAAGAAATGTATAATAATATTAGGAATGGAAGAGAAACATAACCCAGATAGAACCACAAGAATCAAAGAGGAAAATGAAAAAGTAAGCAGTTTACTACAATTAGCTCAGGAAGATGAACCAGAAATAATGAAACAAATCGAAGAGAGGTTTAGGCTCGGAAAATATAGTACAGATAAGACCAGACCAATTAAGATTAAATTCAGGTCACAAACGACGGCAGAGAATATCTTATCCAAAACAGGGAAACTAGCAACAAGTGAACAATATAAAAAGGTATGGATAAAAAGGGAAATGAATAAAGAGGAAAGAGAGGAGGAAAAATGAAAAGACATGAAGCTAAGGGAAAAAACGAGACCAGAACAGAGACAGAAAAAGAGAGATTCTATTGGAGAGTAGTGAATATGAAACTAAGGAAATTCGACATACTAGAGAAAAACAAAAGGGAAATAGAGAACACAATGGAAGTGGCAGAAAACTAAGAGTGTCTTACACAAATATAGATGGATTAATAACAGGATTGAATGAGCTGAATGATTATCTGAAGGAAAAAGAACCGGACATAATGGGAATTGTAGAAACAAAATTAAAAGGTCCACTACCACCCAACAGTGTAGGACATGATGCATATAATTATTGGATTAGAAACAGAGAGACAAAGCAAGGTGGTGGAGTTATGTTCCTGACTAAGAAGGATATAAACGTGAGGTGTGTCACATATGGAAAGAATACAGTAGAGATGATTATGATCGAAGTGGAAGACAGAGATAAGAAGAGCAGAAAGTTTGTGATAAATTATGTGCCTCCGAAAACAGCCTCGTGGGAAGAGAGTGAACATAAAAGTATGTTAGAGGACACAAAGATAACATTAAATAAGATAATGGAAGATGGAGGAAGAATAGTTATGATGGGCGACTTTAATTGCAAAGAAATCTGCTGGGAAGAGATGACAGTAAAGGGTGGAGACGGCTCATGGGGAAACGCTCTACTTGAGATGATTACTGACCATACAATGACACAATGGATACAGGAGAACACTAGGTATAGAAATGAAGAAGAATCATTGAGACTAGACCTAATAATTACATTTGAACCCAGAATAGTGTTAAAGATTGAATATAAAACACCAATAAGTAAAAGTGACCACATATTGATTGAACTGGAACTAAATGAAGAAAAATACATGAAAAGAAATTAACAATATATAAAAGGAAGAATGTATGAAAAAACAAACTTTGATAAAATAGCTCCCCTTCCCGTAAAATACAACTATGTAAAACTAGGTAAATACACACATACATATATATATATATATATATTTATACACATAAGTAAACTTCCCTTTACTAAAAATTTACTGAATTTTTTTTATCATATATTCATTTATTTTTTTATTTATCGATTTATTTTTTATTCTATTTTATTTATGTTTTTATTTATTTTTTTATTTTTTTATTTTTTTCAGAAAGTCACATGTTATGCTGATGGTGAAAAACGCAGCCGTAGAATGATAGTGGCCTCTGTGCAAGGCCCATCAATTCCTGAGGGTGAAAGTGACATCTGGTCAAGTGTGTTACTGAAAATTCCTCCACTGCCACCTTCAGAACTTCCAGGCTGCCAAAACATCAGAATTAAATACATATTTGAGGTGGGATGAGCTATTTTCATCAAGTGATTTTTTAACAGGTCTCTTGATTTTTGATAGAGTGTGATCAACCAATCCGTTGTTCCTGTTCATTTTTTGTGGAGGCCTGTGACCTCCACAAAATTGCCCATAGAGTCCTGTTTGTCCCATAAATTGCTCATTGAAAAGATTTAGTGGAGCTACCTGAGGTGAGTGAAGGACAGTGTAGTATAATGGCCTCTGTTTCTTCTGTAGGCATTTAGTGTCTGTTGACAGACCAGTTATCTTGTATACATTTTCAAACTTAGTGCTCAAGTATGTTGCTGGTTTTATGTGGTAAAGCATGATAGTTCTTTCAGTTGCCATAGCTCCATTTTTTTTTTTTTCTAATATAGTATTGAGGAGGTGAGGAGGAGAGCAGGGGTGGAAAAGATGGTAGGGCTCATGAAAAAGTAATGGAATGGTTTGAACATATGGAATGAGTGAAGAAAGGTAATCAAAATAGATGTGGAAGGCAGAAGTGGATGGAGTGAACTTGATGGGATGACCAAGGTTGAGATGGATGGATGGGGTGAAAGGTGGCTTTGAGCAAGAGGGCAGTGACTGAACAAGGGAGAAGGCAGGTGAGGGGAGAAGGGCTGTGTGGATTATACTTTGATGTAGCTTGAAGATATTTCTACCCATCTTCTCTATTTTCTGCATTAGAGGATGGAGAGGGGGATTGCCAAGTGAAGCAGTCTTGTTGTAGATGTACTGTGTCTTCCTGCATTGTTTCTGACAGCCATGGGCAGGAGGTAGGGATGACCCTTCATTTACAAGGAGCTAAGATAAGACAGAAAAAAGGGTGGTGGACAGGAGTGGAATGGGAAGGAGTGGGTTGCCTATGACTTGGCTACCTCCCTTATAAAGAGGAAGAAGCCTTTAGTATATACAAGCACACATATATGAAAGGATTTTTCCCCCTTACAAGGGAGGTGGCCAAAGTCAAAGGCATAAATCCACTCCCACCCATTTCATCCCCATATACTCCACTCCCATTTGCCACTCCTGAATGATGGGTCATCCCTACACTCTTGCCCACCATCCTGGGTCAGAAGCAATGCAGCAAGACACAGCACATCCATAGCAAGGCCACTTCATTAAATCAGTAACCCCCCTCTCTGTCCCCACATGCAGAAAAGAGAAGATGAAGAGAAACCCCTTTAGGCTCTCAAAATATCATTCATACATACTCCCTCATCCCTCCTATCCACCACCCACTCCTTTCCATGCATCACATCATCTATACACAACCATTCCCTACTCACCCCTGTCTTCTCTCTTCCTTCCTCAACAGACATACCCCTCTTTCCCAATACCCATTTTACCCCATCATCCAAAAAAGGGACTGGCTGGTTAGATTGTTTAATGTTTGTCTAAAAGAGGGTAGAGTGCTGGAGGACTAGAGGAGTGCCTATTTAATTCTGCTTTACAAAGAAAAAGAGGATAAGTGTGAGTGTAGTAGCTTCAGAGGGATCAGTTTGCTGAGTGTAGTTGAAAGAGAGGAACAGAGGGAGTAATTGGTGAAGAGCAGTGGGGTTTGCATGGATAAAATTCTTGTGGTAAGGCAGATATGTGAGTAAGCTTTAGGAAAAAGTAAGGATTTTTTGGGGACCTTTATGGATTTGGAAAAGGCCCAGGGTGGACAGGAAGGCATTGTGGGAGGTATTATAGATATGTGGGATAGGAGGAAAGTTTAAGAGCAGTCAAGAGTTTTTATGAGAGTATTAAAGCCTGTGTTAGAATTAGAAATGGAGAGAGTGAATGGTTTGAGGTAAAGGTGGGACTTCACTAGGGATGTGTTATGTTGCCTCAGCTGTTCAATCTATACATGGATGGGGTGGTGCGGGAGATAAATGCAAGGATTATGGGCCAGGGATTGGAGATGGTTAAAGAAAATGGAGGAAAGTTGGAGATAAGCCAGTTGTTGTTTCCTGATGTCACTGTGCTTTTAGCAGGATCAGAGGAGGGATTAAGTAAGTTAGTGATGTAGTTTGGGAAGGTGTACAAAAGAAGTAAGTTAAAGATAAATGTGGGTAAAAGTAAGGTGATGAGATGTACAAGGGGAGATGATGGAAGCAAATTGGAAGTGAGTATTAAGGAAGAGAGACTGGAAGAAGGGGATAGCTTTAGATACTTGGGTTCGAATGTGGTGGGAAAGGGAGGAGTGGAGGTAGAATGTAGATTGAGAGAAGCAAGTAAATGCCTTCAGGGGATAAAAAGTGTTATGAGAAATAGACATTTGGGAATGGATACTAAGAGGAGATTCCAACAGCACTATGTTGGGCAGAAACATGGAACATAAAAGAGGAAGAGTTTAAATGTGTTTGAGATGAAATGCCTGAGAAGTATGATAGGGGTTACTAGGTTAGATAGAATGAGAAATGAGGAGGTGACGAGGAGAGCTAGGGTGGAAAGGGAGTTGGGAGGTAGGATTGGTGAAGAGTATTGGGATGGTTTGGACATATGGAGAGAATGAGTGAAGAAAGATTAGTAAGAGGTGTGATGGCAGAGGTGGAGAGAGTGAACATGAGGTGGTGACCAAGGATTGAGTTGGATGATGGGGTAAAAGGGGCATTGGGAAAGAGGGGTATGTCTGTTGAGGAAGGAAAGGAGAAGACAGGAGATAGGGGTAAGTAGAGAATGGTTGTGTTTGGATGATATTGTGATGCATGTGTCATGTTCCATGACATGTTACTGACAAAGGACGTGGGTATCACACACACACAGGACGCAGAAGGCTTAGAAGCCGGCAGTGGAGGACTACAAAATCGGGACCTCCTGTCATCAGAGGTCAGAGGGCACGTAAATCAAGATGACTCGAAGTAGGTCCCTAACTTCTAGGCCCCATTGCTTACATGTTTTAGATGAGTATTGGTGACTATATTGTAAGCCCTCTTCACACAAAAATAAGATACGAGTAAATTATGTGGAGCTGGTTAAATAGAAATAGGATAGGTTACATTGGCATACATTGGCACCTGTTCCATGGCACTGGTGTTGTACAGCTGTAGTATAAAGAGATGCAAGGGCACTTTAAGACCCTCCTGATTACTGCGCTCGCACTCTGTTCACACTGACTTAATTGTAAGTAAAAAGCTAATTGTAATTTAATTCACATATTGAATTAAGTGATTGCACTTCACTATTTTCTTGACCCCAGTGAAGTTAAATGTTGTTCTAGGACCTGGATTGCAGGAACTACTTGAGTCACGGTTTATGATTCGATGTACCAACTCAAATACAGTGCCTAGCATGTGACACATGGAAGGGAGTGGGTGGTGGATATGGGGGTGAGGGAGTATGTATGAATGATATTTTGACACGTCCTGAAGGGTTTTTTCCCTGTCTCCTCTTTTCTGCATGTGGGGACAGAGGGAGGTTGCTGATTTAATGAAGTGGCCTTGCTATAGATGTGCTGTGTCTTGCTGCATTTCTTCTGACCCAGGGCAGTGGGTGAGACATAGGGATGACCCATCATACAGGAGGAGGCAAGAAAGGAGGGAGAGGTGATAAATGGGAGTGGAGTATATGAAGATGAAATGGGTGGAAGTGGATTTATGCCTTTGATTTTGGCTACCTCCCTTGTAAGGGGAAAAAGCCTTTCGTATATGTATTTACCTAGTTATATTTTACGGGATGGGAGCTATGCTCATTGTGACCCATTTTTGTATCTTTCCACGTCCAGTTTTTTCTTGAAATCATATATAGTTCTGGCAATCACTGTTTCACTGTTCAATTTGTTCCAGACATCGATCATTCTGTGTGGGAAACTATTCTTTTTCAGGTCTCTTCTGTAAATGTCTTTCTTTAGTTTCTTTTTGTGTCCTCTTGTTTCCCGTCCCATTTTAATAGGTCATCTCTATCGAGAACTTCCATCCCTTTCATAATTCTGAAAATGGTTAACAAATTGCCTCTTTCCCTTCTCTACTCTAATGTTGACAACTGTAATTTCTCCAATCTTTGTTCATATGTCAAATTTGATAGTGTGGGTGCCATTTTTGTTGCTGCTCTTTGGATTCTTTCTAATTTTCTTGTGTTTTTCTTTATGCTAGGTGCCCACATTGATATAGCATATTCTAATCTCGGTCTTATTAATGTAATAATTATTTTCTTAACCATCTCCTCATCCATGTAGTCGAAGGCCACTTTCATTGATCTTAATAGGTTGTAGGTCTCTCCAAATAACTTATTTACATGTTTGTCAGGGGTCAAGTCGCTTGAGATGATTACTCCTAGGTCCCTCTCTGAGTTTACTTTTTTGACTACTTTGTTTCCATTCATATATTTTCCCGAAACTCTATTTTTGCCTCTTCCAAATTCCATTACGCTACATTTCTTGATGTTGAAGTTCATTTCATATTTCCGGCTCCATTCCCGTACTTTATCCAGGTCATCTTGTAGCGATCTGCAATCTTATTTACCTAGTTGCATTTTACGGGACTGGAGCTATGTTCGTGTTGACCCTTTTTGTATCTTTCTACGTCTAGTTTGCTTTTGAATTCGTGTATATTTCTGGCATTAACTATTTCACTGTTCAATTTGTTCCAGATGTCAGTTACCCTGTGTGGGAAACTGTTCTTTTTCAGGTCTCTTCTGTAACTGTCTTTCTTTAGTTTCTTATGTCTACGATAGGGTAGACAGAAAGGCACTGTGGGAGGTACTGCAGATATACGGGATAGGAGGAAAGCTTCTAGGAGCTGTCAAGAGTTTTTATGAGAGTAGAAGAGCTTGTGTCAGGATTAGAAATGGAGAGAGTGAGTGGTTCAAGGTAAAGGTGGGACTTTGTCAAGGATGCGTTATGTCGCCCTGGCTATTCAACTTATACATGGATGGGGTAGTGTGAGAGGTAAATGCAAGGGTAGTGGGTCAGGGATTGGAGATGGTTAAAGAAAATGGAGAAAAGTGGGAGATGAGCCAGCTATTGTTTGCTGACGACACTGCGCTTGTGGCAGGATCGGAGGAGGGACTGAGGAAGTTGGTGACAGAGTTTGGGAGAGTATGTGATAGAAGAAAGCTAAAGATAAATGTGGGTAAAAGTAAGGTGATGAGATGTACAAGGGATGAAAGTGGCAGTAGACTGGAAGTGAGCATTAAGGGAGAGCGACTGGAGGAAGTGGATAGTTTTAGATACTTGGGTGCAAATGTGGCAGGAAAAGGTGGGGTGAAGGTGGAGGTAGAATGTAGATTGCGAGAAGCGAGTAAATGTCTTGGTGGATTGAAGAGTGTAATAAGGAATAGACGTTTGGGAATGGATGCTAAGAGGAGACTGTATGAAGGAGTGATTGTGCCAACACCACTGTATGGAGCAGAAACATGGAACATAAGAGAGAAGGAGTTTGAATGTGTTTGAGATGAGGTGTCTGAGAAGTATGATGGGGGTTACAAGGCTAGATAGAGTGAGAAATGAGGAGGTGAGGAGAAGAACAGGGGTGGAAAGGGAGTTGGGAGATAGGGTTGATGAAAAAGTATTAGGATGGTTTTGACACATGGAAAGAATGAGTGAAGAAAGACTAGTAAAAGAGGTATGGAAGGCAGATGTGGAGGGAGTGAACATGAGGGGACGTCCTAGGATGAGGTGGATGGATGGGGTGAAGGGGGCTTTGGGGAAGAGGGGAATGTCAGTTGAGGAAGGACGGGAGAGGACAGAAGACAGGGGTGAATGGAGATTGGTTGTATATGGATGATGTTGTGATGCATGAGGTGGAATGGGCAGGGGGATGGGGGGGGTGAGGTAGTATGTGTGAACAAAATTTGACGCAGCCCGAAGGGATTTCTCCCTATCTTCTCCTTTTATGCATGGGGGGACGGAGAGGGGGGGTCGCCGATTTAATGAAGTGGCCTTGCTGTGGATGTGCTGTGTCTTGCGACACTGCTTCTGACCCAGGGCAGTGGACAAGGTGCAGGGATGACCCGTCATCCAGGAGGTGCTAAGATAAGAGGGAGGGTGGAGGGGTGTGGAGTGTATTCAGGGATGGAATGGGTGGGAATAATTTTATGCCTTCTCCTTTTTGGCTACCTCCCTTGTAAGGGGAAAAAAGCCTTGGTATATGTATGTATGTATGTTTTCACTCTCTTGAGTAATTTGGCATTGTCAGCAAAAAAAGTTCATGTAACAATTTACTCCTTCATCCGTATCATTTATGTATATGTAAGTGTTATCATTATTATTATCAATTTCATTATACTGTACTTGCTTTGGATGTGATGTGTCTTGCTGCATTGTCTTTGGCCTACACAGTGAGACAGGAGAAAGGGTTGACACTTCAGACACAAGGAGCTTAGATGAAAGAGAAACAAATGGGTAACAGATGGGTGGGGATGGGTACAAGCCTTGGCTAGTTACCTCAATTGTAAAGAGTAAGAAGCCTTTGATATATGAATAAAGGTGATAATGGTGAATAGAACCAGTAAATGTCCCATGATTTCCTATGAAATGACTGAAAATAAAGTTCTTTAATTAAACATTTTTATATATCCATCCATATACCAAAAAGCCCTTTTAAGGGAGGTAGCCAGCACTCACCCCACACCCATCCCACATCCATTTGTTTCCCTTTTATCTTAGCTCTTTGTAGATAAAGGGCCATCCCTGGCCCTTGCTCACTGCCTAGATCAGAAGCAATGCAGTTGTAAAGTCAGGGCATAGAAGAAAACTTGAGAGGATGTTCATGTATATGTTGATTTTATCTTTTTGTGAGGAGCAAGGAAAAGTACTTCCATTATCCCATAGTATATAACTAGATTGGTGTCTGCATGGTGAAATCCATAGGTGGGAATATATATATATGTATATATATTTATATTTATGCATACAGACACTCCTCAACTTACGTTTTAGTTATGTTCCAAACGGTCGAACGTAACGTAAAAATGAACGCAAGTTGTTACTGTACATTCCAGTAATGTATAACTGTTCATACTGTACTATACATATATAAATTCTATTACCGTATCTTATAAAACACCCCTAAATCATTAATTATAAACATAACATTGTAAAATAATAACATTAATTTCAAATAATTTAAATTCAAACAACATAAAGTGAGATAGTGGAGGAGAAGGAAGAGGCAAGGCACGTTCAGTCTGTCATTTGTGCCATGTAAACAATGGATGCAGCATCATGCGTAAGTATCGTTTGCACGTCTCGCACTACGGAGAGCGCACTAAACTGAAAAATTCACTCAATTTTTTTTTTTTTTTTCTTTACAATTTTTTTTACAGTCAGTTCAAACATAAAATCGAAAAAACGTAAAACGAATGAACGTAAGTAGAGGAGCGTATATATATATATATATATATATATATATATATATATACACACACACATTTTTTTTTATTCTTCAGTTCTCAATGCACCCTGGTGGCGTGGCCTTACCTCTAGAGATAGAAATTCCTATCATTATTGGAACCATTCCTCTACGCAGAGCACATCAGAATATCATGGTTCCTCCTAGAATGATAGGATACCCAGCTCTCCCAGCTGTTCCACCAGCTGTATTGGTAGCACCAGATCCTGGTTCACAACCCATGGATGAAAACAGTCCTTTGCATCCTAGTTACCCACCTGCCCCTGGAGGCCCACCTGGTTATCCTTCTGGTCCAGGAGCTCAGCCTAGGTATAATCCTTCACCTTCAACTCCATTTGCCCCTGGAGCTCCTCTTGGGTATCCAGGTGCCTCAGGAGTTCCTCCTGGGTATCCAGGTGCCTCAGGAGTTCCTCCTGGGTATCCAGGTGCCTCAGGAGTTCCTCCTGGGTATCCAGGTGCCTCAGGAGTTCCTTCTGGGTATCCAGGTGCCTCAGGAGTTCCTCCTGGATATCCAGGTGCCCCAGGAGCTCTTCCTGGATATCCAGGTGCCCCAGGAGGTCCTCCTGAGCATCCATCTGCTCCACAAGCACCACCCAGTTATTCTCCTCCTGATGCAGGTGGTGCAGCTCCTTCTGGAACTTTATACTTCCCTGGATTGGTGCATTATCCAGATATGCGTAAGGAATTGTGTTTGTTTTTGTATGTTTTAGATATTATCTAGAGTATCAGTGATTCCAGGCTAATCATTTGTGTTGGGTTATTCATGAATATATACAGTTTGACCAAACTGGATTGTATCTGAAGCTATTTTAATTTATTATGGATGCACTGTTACAAATAATGAGTGAGAACACAAACTTGATTAGGCTATATTGTGATACTAGAGAGTTTAGTCTGACCATCACCTCATTTATCTCATCTAAGGACAGTAACTTGTGCTCAAGTGAGGTTAACTCCCTTTGTAAATCACACACAAATACTCTCCTCTCTTCCTCCTCAACCACCAAATGTCTGCCTCCAGAAGAATATTCATAATCATATTGCTCACAGCTCTATCAATAAACAAAAAGACAACACACAGTTGCATGCCTGAACCCCTGATATCCATCCTTCTGAATCCTCTCTACCCTGCCAATAACAATAAATATTTCATAAGGGATTTGTAGGAAAACCTTGTTTCAGTCACGGCATTCCTCAGAGAGATGGGACTTCTCAGCCAGACAGTCTCGTGAATGACAACAACAAAATCAACAACTGCATCTGTGATAATAATGCTCCATAGATATTCAGTTTTGGCTAATGTCAAATTTTATTCAGCGGGTGACAGGACATTGTACTGAAGAGGTGAAGCAATAAAATCTGGTATTTAACTGGCTGGAAAAAAATTCTTTGTGACTTATGTCACTAGGGTAAAGGAGTTGGTGAGGCAGTCAGCACACTGGGACAGATATGGGAAGGGTTCGATGAAAATGGACTTTGAATCTTAAAGTGATTTTTTTTTTTCCATTATTCTCCTTTACAGCTCCTCCTTCATATGATAAATATCTCTCGGGACCCCAGAAGATCACAAATGATAGTGATAACGAAGACACTGTTCAGACAAGAGATGAATTTACTCCAAGATATGTGACATATTGTTTCAGGTAAGAAGAGAAAACTAAGAATTTTCAAACAAGACGACAAGTTTTTTAGGATGTAATACCTTGATGCAACACTGAATATTGCAGATTATCTTTGTTTAGTTTCTATTGTTAACTTTTTACTTATTGCAATAGTCAATTGTTATTTAGTTACTTCCCCCACAGTCTTTGAATATAATTTATTGTGTACACACTCCAAAAGGGAGAAGTGGGTAGTGTTTAGCTCTCCAAACTTGTTTCAGGTTACAACTGTGTAGAACTACTTTTAATTATGGGACTGTGGTTGGTATTGGTTTAGTCTTACCAATGTGACAATCAATCATTCATTGCCTTGAGTTTCCCCAAGTTTTAAACCTGTATGGAGAGCTGACAAAAGGTGACTGCTCTCCACTTTCTACAACTTTCAACCAGTGTCACAAACATTCCAACACTGATACAACACAAACAATAGCCTTTTTTTTTTTCTCCTAGAGAGACTGTTGCCAGCCTTTGTGGGGCTGCGGGTTTTCCATTTGGTGAAACTTGAGGCAATGAATGATTTGACTGATTACTCAATTGAAGGTATTGATAGCCAAGTCATATGAAACTTTACAATTTTTATTTTTCATATTACTGCCTGGACACACCCTAATATCTTAAGCTAATAGGTTGTATCACATAGAGAAATGTACTTAAAAGACTGTGATATAGTGAAGAAGTGTTGTCTGTTCCTGTCCATGCCAACTTGCCTAGCTCACCACAGACCAGGCGTTCGCTCAGTGCTGAATAGACAAAGAACCACAGAAGAATGATCAACACAGTATTTTCAGTGTGGTGACTGATTCAACTGCCTTGAGACCATATACTCAAGTAGACTGCCTTACTTTTACTTTAGTAATATATATGTTTTTTTCATGACATACCTTTATTTTTTTCTGTATACTACTACAATATAACATTACCTGTAAAGTGAATATACATTACAGTTTTAGCAATACATCAGCCCCTCTGATATGAGGAGTAATGCAATCTGACCTTGTGATTCTCTCCCCTATCCCAAACCAAGTAATCTGTTATGCCAATTTTATGGATTTCCTTTAATAACCTGTTAGTAGTGCTTGTGAAATGTAGTGCAAACAGTGTGTGGTGTTTAGGGTTCTGCCAGAGAATTGTGTTCCTGTCATTTTCACATAGACACTAAAAATTGAAAAGGCTCAGCACTTTTTTAAGTATTCTTCTGATGGAATAACTAATGTACCATTATTCTTGGTGTGTATTTATTTTCCTGGTGTATGAATATTTTCCTGTATGTTACACTTATACAATTAGATAATACAAAGAACACATACTGTACTCCAATTTTCTTCCAAGAGAAAGCACTGAGAGTCCAAGGACTGTTGTTAACCAGTTTAGGAAAGTGAAATAAAGCAACAATTACCAGATATTATAAGTAGTAACAGAAAATAATCATTTTGGCTATAAGAGGAAGGCTAAAGGGGCTTGTCATTGGTATCATGGTTAGCCACCAGTAATGTAAGAATGCTGGCCTACCATGTAGGTTACTGTCACTGAAAATGCATGACTTTTAACTCTTAAAAATCACCTATTTACTCTGTGACCCTATATTTTATGCATATATATATATATATATTTTTTTACCAAAACCCACACTCTAATCAAGTATACAGTGGTCCACTAACATTCACAAATGTCAAAAATATGCAAATATGAGATGTTCCCCCCCCCCAAAATACATGTAACTCAATATTTTCTTATAACTGCAACTAATATAAAACATAAGAATATATATACAATACTATATATGCCAGTCTATAAAATGCTCAATTATATAAGATGCACCCTTATTTTACAAGGATATTTTGAGAGAAAAGTTATCAGTATTTTGAAGAAGAAAAATTCATCACAAATTTATTCAAATATATTGAAGAATGGGTTTTGTAGAAAAAAATGACTAGCAGTAATACTAATTAAGTGTGTTTTGTTTACAAAGTGACAGCAACACAAACCTAATATGCTGTTACTCGAGACTGATTGAAATAATACAAGAAAGAGATGGTTGGGTGGACTGCACCTTCCTGGATCTGCAAAAGGCTTTTGACAAGGTACCACACAAAAAATTAATAAACGAAATTGAAAAAATAGGGAGAATTCAAGGCATGCTGTTGGAATGGATGAAGGACTTTCTAAATGGAAGAAAGATGAGAGTGATACTTAGAGATAAAAACTCAAAATGGGAAGAAGTAAAAAGTGGCATCCCCAAGGGCTCTGTTTTGGTTCCCTTAATGTTTGCCATATACATAAATGATATGGACAAAGCAGTGAATTGTTACATGAATTTCTTTGCTGATGATGCAAAATTGCTCAAGAGAGTGAAAACAGAAGAAGATTGCAGATCATTATAAGATGACCTACATAAAGTATGGGAATGGAGTCAGAAATACAAAATGAATTTCAACATTAAGAAATGTAGCTTAATGGAGTTCGGAAAAGGCAAAAATAGAGTTTCAGGAAAATATATGATTGCAGACAAAGAAGTAAAGAAAGTTAACTCAGAGAGGGACCTAGAAATAATCATCTCAAGTGACTTGATACCTGACAAACATGTAAACAAGATATTTGGAGAGACTTACAATTTGTTAAGATCAATGAAGGTGGCATTTGACTACATGGATGAAGAGATGGTTAAGAAATTAATTGTTACATTGATAAGACCGAAACTAGAATATTCTATATCAATGTGGGCCCCTAGCACAAAGAAAAACACAAAGAAATTAGAAAGAATCCAAAGAGTGGTGACTAAGATGGCACACACACTATCAAATTTGACATACGGACAAAGATTGGAGAAATTACAACTGACAACATTAAAGCAGAGAAGGGAGAGAGGCGATTTGTTGACCATTTTCAGAATTATGAAAGGAATGGAAGTTCTTGATAGAGATGATCTATTAAAATGGGACAAAGAGAAACAAGAGGACAAACAAAGAAACTAAAGAAAGACAGCCACAGAAGAGATCTGGAACAAATTGAACAGTGAAATAGTTAATGCCAGAACTATACACGAATTCAAAAGCAAACTGGATGTGTACAGATACAAAAACGGGTCAAAACGAGCATAGCTGTAGTCCCGTAAAATACAAATAGGTAAATACTGTGTGTATCTGGACCTAAGGCATTTGATAATGTACCTCATAGTCAACTTATGTGGAAATTGGAACA
Source organism: Oratosquilla oratoria (assembly GCF_046742065.1). Lineage (NCBI taxonomy): Eukaryota > Metazoa > Arthropoda > Malacostraca > Stomatopoda > Squillidae > Oratosquilla > Oratosquilla oratoria. The sequence goes on along the minus strand of NC_134816.1, from coordinate 25,906,322 downwards.
TGTTGGAGGACTGAGAGGCAAACTATTAGAATGAAGTAAAGACTTTTTAAGGAAAGATACACGAGGACAGTACTAAAGGACAAGATGTCAAGCTGGAGAGCGGGAAAGAGTGGAGTTCCACAAGGTGCAGTGCTTGCACCAATAATGTTTCTTGTCTATGTTAATGACATGATAAGAGGAACAACAAGCTATGCCTACATGTTTGCAGATGATGCAAAAATCTTGAGAAGTGTGCAGAATGGGGAGGACAGTAGACTTTTGCAGAAAGATGTAGATATTATTTTTGCATGGAGTCAAGAATGGGAAATGAAGTTTGATATAAAAAAAAATGCAAAGTACTGGAAATAGCAATAGCAGCAAAAGACCATCCTTACACTATTCCTTGGGAAGCAAACACATTACAAAAGCAAAAGAGGGGAAAGAGTTGGAAGTGTTGATAAAAGAATCTGTCACCTGACAGACATATCAGCAGATTGTGGGAGAGACATATGGATGAAGAAATGATGAAAAAACTCATTGAAACACAGGTACATCCAAGATTGGAGCATGCATCAGTAGAATGGTCCCCACAGAGTGAAGGATACAAACAAGATTGAGATAATACAAAGGGCAGTAACCAAATTGGTCCCTAGCCTGGCAGATAAATCATACGAGGGAAGACTAAAAGTACTGGGTCTACCAACTTTGGAAGTTCAAAGAAAAAGAGGCGATGTGATTACAGTGTTCAGATCACTTTAGGGGATAGATTGCATTCATTGAAGAGGTCTCATGATTAAAGATGGGAGTGCTTTCAGAGGTCATGGAAGTAAATTAAAAACTACATGTCAAAAGGATGTGAAGAAATACAGTTTTCCATATAGATGTATAAACATGTGGAATAGCTTAGGTGATATAGCCCAAGCTTAAATAATACATGAGTTCAGATCCAAATATGATAATTGAAAATCAACAACATAGATTAGGTTGGAACTGTACATGAATTTGAATCAAGGTATGCTAGAAAATTAGAGAATAGGAGACAGGACTCGATGAGCATTGCTCCTTTTCTGTGTACTGTGAGTCCTCCTTATATGGTAATTCTTTATCTGGTAAATTCACAGTTATGGTATTTGGTAATTACTACCCTTTATTCTATTTACTGTAAGAAAAATTCACAGATACGGTATCCACTCGTGTTTTTTCCACAGTACCGTAGTGCCACCATACCATGCGGCCACCACAACAATCAGTGGGTGGTGACTTCAACGCCAAGTCATCTGCCTGGTATGTCGATAACCCTGACACAGACAGAGGGCTTGATATACAGACTCAGTTTGACTCATTGACTATCATGAAGAACACACATAATCATACACATATCCCACACCAAGCCCTCTACACTCCCTCCTCTCCTGATATCACCTTCTGCTCCCCCTGCCTAACCCTAACAATATCATGGAGAGTGGTCGGAACCCTTGGTTCTGACCACCTTCCAATCATCATCACCACCAAAACAAGATGCACCCCAGTTGGCCACAGACACACATACACCAATTACAAGAGAGCTAACTGGGAAGCTTTTACTGAAGAGACAGAACAACATTTTGAAACACTTAACAGTACACCAATCACAAACATAAACAATGCTGTGCACACTTTTAATACAATCATACAAAAACGCAGACAAGAGATACATCCCTAGAGGCAACAGAAAATCACACAACCCCAACTTCACACCAGAAATCCAAGGCCTCATCAGACAACGTGACACACTTAAACACGATACCCCCACACCTATCCCTCAAAACATAGCAGACCAAATACAAACACTAAACACTGTGATTGCCAATAAAATACACAAACAAAAAACACAAAATTGGCAGAACTTTATCAATACACTTGATCACAAAAAAAACACCAGCAAATTGTACAAAACACTCAACAGCATTACACTATCCAACAGTAACACTACACGCTCTCACGCAGCTATAATCACAACAACAGATAATCTACCCTCAGTCAGACAACAAGCAAACGCACTCATAATTCATTTTGCACAGACAAGCCATCTCACTTCTCACCCTGACGACCGACGCACCATTCGACGTAAGAAAGACTTTCCCACAGACTCAGACTATACACCCTTCATAGACAATCAGACAAAACACATAATACATAATCTCAAGCACTCATCTGCCTGTGGCCCTGATAACATAAGCAACATCCACCTAAAACACATTGGACCACAAGGTATACACGCACTCACAATCATTGCAAACTACAGCTATTCACACAACACTATACCCGACATCTGGAAGCATGGTAAAATAATCACCATTCCAAAACCGAACAAAGACCCAACAATCCCAACATCGCACCGCCCAATCACACTTCTCTGCACCCCCTCTAAAGTCATTGAACGCCTAATACTTAAACTTGTCACACCACATATTCCCCTTGCTGACTCACAACACGGTTTTAGGCCACTACACTCCACAAACACTCTTCTGATAAACCTCACACAAAGAATTTTAGATGGCATCAATTCAGATAGGCCCCACCACAGAACACTTCTTATTACATTGGACATTAGTAAAGCTTTTGATGCTATCCCCCGCCACATCCTAACAAATAAAATATATAACACAGACATGCACAATAACACCAAAAGATGGCTGGCCAATTATCTGGCAGGTAGGAATGCTTATGTGTCATATAATGGCTAATCAACGCACATCAGAAACATTAAGAATGGAGTACCACAGGGCTCAGTTCTATCCCCCACATTATTTAATCTATACATGCATGACTTACCCACACCAGACACCTCAGAAATACAAATCTCTTCCTAGGCAGACGACATAACAATCACATGCACACATCGTAACACACACAAAGCTGCAGAAATAATCCAGCCATACCTTGATACACTCAACACATGGTTCATCACAAACAGACTCAAAATAGCTCCAACCAAATCTACAGCGACACTTCTCACCAACTGGACAAAAGAACACAAATACATGCCTCATCTTTACATCAACAACACTCTAATACCACACACAAACACACCGAAAATTCTTGGTGTAACATACGATACATCCATGTCTTTCAAACAACACATCACAAACATAAAAAAACAAATGCACACCTAGACTGGAACAACATTTGGACAAAACAAAGAAACTAATATAACAATATACAAACAATGCATACGCTTAGTGATGAATTATGCGAGTCCTGCATGGGCTCCTAATCTCAGTGAGACACACCACAACACCCTTCAAATCATACAAAACAAAGCCATAAAAATAATTACAAGCTGCACAAATACAACACCTACAGACCATTTACACCATGAAACAAAAATCCTCAAAGTCAAGGACCACCACGACATGAGAGGCACACAAACACTTGCTGCAGCCACCACAAACACATCACACCCGCTACACTACATAGCAGAACACCCACACACACAAAGAAACATTAAAACAACACCCAAAGACCTTTATCACGCACAGATACTCTCTTCTCTTCCTCCACAACCACCAAATACCAGCCTCCGGAAACATATTCATAATCATATCACTCACCGCTCCATTAACACACTGCAAGACAACACACTGCTGCATGCCAGACCCCCTGATATCCACCCTTCTGAATCCTCTCTCCCATGAAAGGACAGAGTCCACCTAGCCAGACTGCGGTGCGGCCACCACCCAACACTTCTAAGCTACCAGAAGAGGCTGGATGACCGCACTGTGAACAGCTGCCCAGGATGTAACACTTCACCCCATACCATACAACACATAATGGAAGACTGTATTATACACAATCATGCACGCAAACAACACAACATACACTCTATAAAGGATTTGTGGGAAAACCCAGTTTCAGCAGTGGCATTCCTTGGGGAGACGGGACTGCTTGGACAGACAGTCTAGGGAACGACAACAACAACAACAATCAGTCTCTTCCCATGTTTCCCTTTGAACACAAGTTAAATCCTTACGGTGTGTTTTTTGCGGATATTGTTATCACAACACACAGTGACACACCCATGATGGAGATGGAGGAAATACAGTAGTTATGGGTGACTTTAATTCAAAAGAAATATGCTTGGAAGAAATGACAGTGAAGGGGGGAGAGAAACACTGGGGCAATGTACTCCTTGACTTGACCATTGAATACACAATGAACCAGTGGATTAAAGAAAATACTAGATACAGAGGAAATGAAGAACCCTCAAAATTGGACTTAATACTTACGACAGAACCTGAGATTATTGAAAAAATTGATTATAAAATTCCAATAGGAAAAAGTAACCACGTACTAATTGAAATGGAATTGAAAGAACAAATGGACCAAAGTAAAAATTATTAACATAAAATAGGAAGACTTATGGATAACAAAACAAACTCTGAGAAACTTAAAACATTCTTTCGCAATGCAAACTGGGAAAAATTCAAAAATGGAGATACAGGGATAGAAGAAAAATGGAATATATTAAAAGAAATTTATAATGAAGGAGTGAACAAATATGTACCAAAACAAAAAATGGAAAAGGCATACATAAAGAGCTGGTACAACAAAAGATGTAGTGAAGCTAAGGAAAAAAGAGACAAAGCTTGGAAAAAGTGGAAAAAAGATAAGGAACAAAGCAAATGGCAAATGTACATCAAACTAAGAAACGAATATGTAAAAATACGCAGAGGTGAAAAGAGGAATTATGAATAAAGATAATAGACAAATGTAAGGAACCAAAACTATTTTACAAATATGTAAATGGAAAACTGAAAAACAAGAAATAGAAAAACTGCACCAAGATAAAATGGAATATACAGAAGAACTGGAAATGGCTGAAATTATGAACAACCACTTCAGATCACAATAGAAAACTCGCCTAACAGTATAGATAGGGAGAGAGAATTATCCCCAACAATGAAAGAAGTAAACGTAACACAAAAAGAAATCAGTGATCAAATTAAAACCCTTGATGTCAGCAAATCACATGGCCCAGACGGGATTGCAAACTGGATACTGAAGGAATGTATGGAAGAATTAACTGACAAAATACATAATATAATTAAATCCTCACTTAAAGAAGGAAAAGTGCCATTGGACTGGAAAAAGGCAAACATTGTACCAATTTATAAGGAGGGTGATAAAGAATATCCATCTAACTACAGACTGGTCTCACTAACAAGCACAATAGCAAAAATTTGTGAAAGTTGTTAAAAATAGATGGGTTAAATACCTGGAAGAAAAATCTATACTGAACCCAAATCAATTTGGATTCAGACAAGGGAGATCATGTACAACAAATCTGATCTGCTTCTACTCAAGATTAGTAGACATAATACAAGAAAGAGATGGATGGGCGGACTGTGCTTTTCTGGACCTGCAAAAGGCATTCGATAAGTTACCTCATAAGAAATTAATAAATAAGATAGAATCAAAGGGTGGAATCAGAGGAAAATTATTGGAATGGATGGAAGACTTCCTGATTGGGAGGAAAATGAGAGTTGTAATTAGAGAAAAATTCTCCAACTGGGAAGAAGTAAAAAGCGGTGTCCCGCAAGAATCGATACTGGCCCCGATCATGTTCGCTGTATACGTTAATGACATGAATGAAGGTGTGGAGTGCTATATGAATTTTTTTGCAGATGATGCAAAATTACTTAAAAAGGTAGAAACAGAAGAGGACTGCAACTCACTGCAACAAGATCTGGACACAATATGGAATTGGACTCAAAAATGGGAAGTCAAATTTAATATAAAGAAATGCAGTATAATGGAATTTGGAAAGAGTAAAAACAGAATATCAAAAGAATACAGAATTGGAGAAGAAAAAAAAAAAGCAAACTCTGAAAAAGATCTTGGAGTGATGATTGGAAAGGACATGAAACCTGATAAGCATATAAACAAAATATTCGGAGAAACCTACAACTTATTGGGATCCATCAAAGTGGCATTTACTTATATGGATGAAGAAATGATAAAGAAAATACTTACTACACTGATAAGACCAAAACTTGAGTACGCAGCATCACTTTGGACACCCAGCACCAAAAAGAATATCAAGAAACTAGAAAGATTACAAAGAGCGACAACCAAACTAGCACCAACTCTTGCCGAACTAACATATGAGCAAAGACTATCCAAACTGAACTTACCAACACTGGAACAAAGAAGAAAAAGAGGAAATTTGCTGATTACAGAATAATGAAAGGAATGGAAGTTTTAGACAGGAATGACCTGTTAGTGTGGGACAACGGTAAAACGAGAGGACACGAAAAAAACTGAAAAAAGATAGTTATAGAAAAAACTTGAAAAGGAACAGTTTCCCACACAGAGCGATTAATGCATGGAACAAATTCGATAACAAAACAGTATGTGCAAACACTATACAAGATTTTAAGATAAAACTTGATGCGGAGAGATAAGAAGACAGGTCACCACGAGCATAGCTCCCCTCCCATATATTACAACTAGGTAAATAATGGCCACAAAACATTCTGTGTTTGAGGGTTTTCAGCCTCCTGCCTCACCCTCATCTTCATCTGCCCACTCACCAAAAGATGAGTAAGGGCTAAGATCCCTACTGTCCCTTAGCCTCAGGAGGGACATCATCTGACAGAATACTCTCAATGCCTGTATCAAGTGATAGAAAATTTGTCAATCCTCATTCTGTTCCCAGGGCTGTGCGATTCTGCAGTTTTGTAGTATTGATGGTGAGGAATAATAATAATAATAACAGTTGTTTTCTTAAGTTTCACTGGGGGAATACAGTTGAAGTTGAAAAGATATCTTTGGCCCAGCCCAGAAACTGAGTGTCAGATGGAGGTATGTTTTTGGGTTTTGAAGACAGGTGACATGGAGATAATTCTCTCTGATGGCAGTCTTGCAGGACCACCACTTGCAGATACCCATCATTGGTGTCTGATGTTGGTTGATGAGCAAGCATTTAAATCTGATGTTGCCATGGAGTCTGTGCAATAGTTGTTACCCTTCATGAAAAAAATCCAGCAGTTATCTTTCACATGCCACCAGTGATTATCATGTGCCTTGGCTTTATATTGTAGTCGCAGCTTGTGCCTGGAATGCCAGTTATGTGCCTTGTTGAAGCTTAGTTTGCAGGCCAGATTCATTTAGAGCAGTTATCTGAGCAACTACTTCATGTGAAAATTCCCATCTAGAGGTCATATTGGGGTCATAGGGATGCCTAGAGTGGTAAAAATGCGATGCGTTAGAGAGAAAATTCTATGAGCACTCACCGCAGCAATCCTCTTCCCACAACAGCTAGATGCACACTAACTGCCATTTTGTGCTGCCACATGACTCAGACTATCCTACACTACACACAGCCCGGCCATCACTTTTGTCCAAATTCAATAATATCTCCTATGAGTATGGTTATAAAACAGGCAAAATTCTTGTCCTCCCACCCCACCTGGCCATCACTTTTGTCCGGTACTGTAGTAACAGCCTAGGGCTTTAAAAACAAGTAAGTGGTTTTTATAGGAAGTACGTCCTATGTCTGGTGTGGGTTTTTTTGATAGGATTTTAGGTTCACCTTTTGGGATTTTGAATTAGGAGTGCCAGTCAGGCTTTTTGCAATTTGTTCTTGTGTGTGACTGTTGTTTATCTGTTTCCTCCACCTTGTTTATCCACATTACGTGAAATATGTCCTATGTCAGGTGTGGGTTTTTTTTTTATAGGATTTTAGGTTCACCTTTTGGGATTTTAAATTGGTGTGTCATACAGACTTTAACCAATTTGTGCTCATGAGTGACCTTTGTTTATCTGTTTCCTCTACCTTTGTTTATCCACATTACACACAAACTAAATGTTAGTATTTAGGGTTGTTATATCTCATGTGATAATTTTCTTGCCTGCTGATTTTAACTTTCATTAAAATAAAATACTTAATTGTTCTAGTTACTAGAGCACTTTCTTGTTATTATTTTGTTGTGTAAATAAAATTTTAAAACAAAACTTTTGTTCCTGGAGAAATTAAAATAAGAATTTAGTTATACTTTAAATATTTCAAACCTCCAAAAAAGTAACATACATACATATACCAAAGGCTTTTTCCCCCTTACAAGGGAGGTAGCCAAAAACAAAGGCATAAAAACCACTCCCACCCATTCCATCCCTGTCACACTCCACTCCCCTCCACCCTCTTCCCTCCCTCTTATCTTAGCACCTCCTGGATGACAGGTCATCATGGCATCTTGTCCACTGCCCTGGGTCAGAAGCAGTGTCGCAGGACACAGCACATCCATATATATATATATATATGTATTATATATATATATTATATATACATTTATACACGTGTGTGTGTGTAAATAAATAAAATAGAAAATTAATAAACGAATGTGGGGATACTGTAAAGATAGTAATCCTGTGTGAATCTACTAATCTAGTGTATAATTTGAAAGTAGCTGTTCATCATTTGTAATTCTAGGGTTTATTAATTGCATTATATAATTTACAGTATACCTCATTCCACTCATAGATCAATAGCTGTGGTCACTAGAGGCCCAGGTTGAATTTTATGGTTACTCCAATTAAGTGTTCATTTGTATATGTAGTGGGTGTGTCAAGCATATTATATTTGTAATATTGTATAAATGTGTACAAATGTGTAATTGTGTGGAACCATCTAGCAGGTTCCCGCTAATGGATTTGCCTGACAACATTTGGCATCAGTTCTTCAACAGCCTTAGGCAAGAGAACACATCGTTCTCCTTAATATCATACTTTTGTATTAATACAACAGTATCTTCTTATCTCACCAATATATAAAATCATACTAGGGGTACAACAGAGGTGGATGGTTTCTTTGTACCCTCTATAAAGCCTTTCTCCTCTCCCTTCTTTAAGTTCGACATATCCTTTACCCTGCAATGGGGGACGAATACTACCACAGTAGTTTCCTGTATTTACCTAGTTGTATTTTGCGGGAAGGGGAGCTATGCTCGTGGTGTCCCACCTTGGTATCTCACAGTGTCTAGTCTACTTTTAAACTCATGAATGGTTTTTGCGCATACTAATTCATTATCCAGTTTGTTCCAAGTGTCCACTACTTTATGTGGAAAACTGTTTTTCTTCAGTTCTCTGTGTGTCTTAAAAGGTGACTAAATAGGGAAGAACAAGGGGACCAAGAACCCTTTTTTATTAATTCATATATATATATATTATTCTTTTCATATTTTTCACTTGTATCAAGCCAAGGCAAAGAAGTATACTTTGAATTGGTGCCCCCCCCCAATAATGGGGATTAAGATCTTTGCATATACAGTATATATATCGTGGCATGTACATTTAAGAAAATAATTCCGTGCTGTATTATGTTTAAAGCCAGATTATCCATTAGGCACAATGAGTACAGCTTCTAAGGCCCAGAACAACTTTGGGGACCATAAAGATTCAAATAGATGAAGAAGTTCATCCACCTTTTCTGCAGGATAGCATAAGTGTGGTATTTTGTAATCATTTAGTGATTAGTTCTTTTTATGCTTTTTTTGTTGATGATATACTCTGGCTGTTTATGAATTATCTCCTCATAGTTGAAAATAAAACTGAAGAAATACACAAAAGTTTTATTGTCTGATACAGTCTTTATATTCCTTTAGTTGTTTACAGTAATATGCCAAAAAATACTCTCAGAGGTGAGGTGGTAAGAATGTTACCACTTTGTTCCAGTGCATATTGTAGAAGGTCACTGAATGAGATAGTAATGGGACTAGGAATTCCCCTCATCATATTTTTTCCTGTGAAAAGTCAAACCAAACAAATGTTTGGAAAGAAGACTGTAATCAGAATCCTTGTAAAAGGGTCTCTGAATGTATAAGAATGTGGAATGGTTGAGAGTAGATACATACATATACCAAGGCCCTTTTCCCCCTTACCAGGGGGGTAGCCAAAAAGGACAAGGCACAAAAACATTCCCACCCATTTCATCCCCGAAAACACTCCACACCCCTCCACCCTCCCTCCCATCTTAGCACCTCCTAGATGACGGGTCATCCCTGCACCCTGTCCACTGCCCTGGGTCAGAAGCAGTGTCACAGGACACAGCACATCCACAGCAAGGCCGCTTCATTAAATCAGCGACCCCCCCTCTCCGTCCCCCCATATAAAGGAGAGGACGGGGAGAAATCCCTTCGGGCTGCGTCAAAATTTTTTGCTCACACACACTACCTCACCCCCATTCCCCCGTCCAATCCACCTCATGCATCACAACATTTTCCATATACAACCATTCTCCATTCACCCCTGTCTTCTGTCCTCTCCCGTCCTTCCTCAACTGACATTCCCCTCTTCCCCAAAGCCCCTTCACCCCATCCATCCATCTCATCCTAGGACGTCCCCTCATGTTCACTCCCTCCACATCTGCCTTCCATACCTCCTTTACTAGTCTTTCTTCACTCATTCTTTCCATATGTCCAAACCATCCTAATACTCTTTCATCCACCCTATCTCCCAACTCCCTTTCCACCCCTGTTCTCCTCCTCACTTCCTCATTTCTCACTCTATCTAGCCTAGTAACCCCCATCATACTTCTCAGACACTTCATCTCAAACACATTCAAGTTCCTTCTCTCTTCCTCCCTCATGTTCCATGTTTCTGCTCCATACAGTGCTGTTGGCACAATCACTCCTTCATACAGTCTCCTCTTAGCATCCATTCCCAGATTCCTATTCCTCATTACACTTTTTAAACCACCAAGGCATTTACTCGCTTCTCTCAATCTACATTCTACCTCCACCTTCACTCCACCCTTTCCTGCCACATTTGCACCCAAATATCTAAAACTATCCACTTCCTCCAGTTGCTCTCCCTTAATGCTCACTTCCAGATTACTGCCACTTTCACCCCTTGTACATCTCATCACCTTACTTTTACCCACATTTATCTTCAGCTTTCTTCTATCACACACTCTCCCAAACTCTGTCACCAGCTTCCTCAATCCCTCCTCCGATCCTGCCACAAGCGCAGTGTCGTCCGCAAACAACAGCTGGCTCACCTCCCACTTTTCTCCATTTTCCTTAACCATCTCCAATCCCTGACCCACTACCCTTGCATTCACCTCTCGCACCACCCCATCCATGTATAAGTTGAACACCCAGGGTGTTAAAAAAATGTAAATGTTTGTGAGAGGAAAACAATGTGAGCATTGAGTGAAACTTGATAGGGAAAGTTGAGATTGGGTTTGGGTGTATTTACCTAGTTGTAATATACAGGAGGGGAGCTATGCTCGTGGTGACCCGTCTTTGTATCTCTCCGCATCAAGTTTTATCTTAAAATCTTGTATAGTGTTAGCTCATACTGTTTTGTTGTTTAATTTGTTCTGTGGGAAACTGTTCCTTTTCAAGTTTTTTCTATAACTATCCTTTTTCAATTTTTTTCCGTGTCTTGTTTTACCGTTGTCCCACACTAATAGGTCATTCCTGTCTAAGACTTCCATTCCTTTCATTATTCTGTAGACAGTTAGCAAATCTCCTCTTTTTGTTCCAGAGTTGGTAGGTTCAATTTGGATAGTCTTTGCTCGTATGTTAGTTCGGCGAGTGTCGGTGCTAGTTTTGTTGTCGCTCTTTTTAATCTTTCTAGTTTCTTAATATTCTTTTTGGTACTGGGTGTCCAAAGTGATGCTGCATACTCGAGTTTTGGTCTTATTAGTGTAGTTAGTATTTTCTTTATCATTTCTTCGTCCATGTAAGTAAATGCCACTTTGATTGCTCTCAATAAGTTGTGGGTTTCTCCGAACATCTTGTTTATATGCTTATCTGGTTTCATGTCCTTTCCAATCATCACTCCAAGATCTTTTTCATAGTTTTTTTTTTTCTTCCCCAATTCTGTAATCTTTTGATATTCTGTTTTTACTCTTTCCAAATTCCATTATGCTGCATTTCTTAATATTGAATTTTACTTCCCACTTTTGAGTCCAATTCCATATTGTGTCCAGATCTTGTTGCAATGAGTTGCAGTCCTCTTCCGTTTTTACCTTCTTAAGTAATTTTGCATCATCTTCAAAAAAAATTATATAGCACTTCACGCCTTTATTCATGTCATTAATGTATACAGTGAACATGATCGGGGCCAGTACTGATCCTTGCGGGACACTGCTTTTTACTTCTTCCCAGTTGGAGAATTTTTCTCTAATTACAACTCTCATTTTCCTCCCAATCAGGAAGTCCTTCATCCATTCCAATAATTTTCCTCTGATGCCACCTTTTGACTCCATCTTATTTATTAGTTTCCTATGAGGTACCTTATCGAATGCCTTTTGCAGGTCCAGAAAAGCACAGTCTGCCCATCCATCTCTTTCTTGTATTATGTCTACTAATCTTGAATAAAAGCAGATCAGATTTGTTGTACAGGATCTCCCTTGTCTGAATCCAAATTGATTTGGGTTCAGTATAGATTTTTCTTCCAGGTACTTAACCCATCTGTTTTTGATCACTCTTTCACAAATTTTTGCTATTGTGCTTGTTAGTGAGACCGGTCTATAGTTAGATGGATCTTCCTTATCACCTCCCTTATAAATTGGTACAATGTTTGCTTTTTTCCAGTCCAATGGTACTTTTCCTTCTTTAAGTGACGATTTAATTATATATATTTTGTCAGTTAATTCTTCCATGCATTCTTTCAGTATCCAGTTTGCTATCCGTCTGGGCCATGTGATTTTCTGACATCCAGGGTTTTAATTTCATCACTGATTTCTTTTTGCATTACGTTTACTTCTTTCATTGTTGGGGATAATTCTCTCTCTCTAACTTCACTGTTAGGTGAGTTTTCTATTGTGAATACTGATATGAAGTGGTTGTTCATTATTTCAGCCATTTCCAGTTCTTCTGTAAATTCCTTTTTATCTTGGCGCAGTTTTTCTATTTCTTGTTTGTTTTTCAGTTTTCCATTTACATATTTGTAGAATAGTTTGGGTTCTTCTTTACATTTGTCTATTATCTTTTTTTCATAGTTTCTCTTTTCATCTCTGCGTATTTTTACATATTCGTTTCTTAGTTTGATGTATGTTTGCCATTTGCTTTGTTTCTTATCTATTTTCCATTTTTCCAAGCTTTGTCTCTTTTTTCCTTTGCTTCACTACATCTTTTGTTGTACCAGTTCTTTATGTATGCCTTTTCCATTTTTTGTTGTGGTACAAATTTGTTCACTCCTTCATTATAAATTTCTTTTAGTATGTTCCATTTTTCTTCTATCCCTGTGTCTTCGTTTTGGAATTTTTCCCAGTTTGCATTGCGAAAGAATGTTTTAAGTTTCTCAAAGTTTGTTTTGTTATACATAGGTCTTCCTATTCTATGTTTAACATTTTTGCTTTGGTCTGTTTGTTCTTTCAATTCCATTTCTATTATTACATGGTCACTTTTTCCTATCGGAGTTTTGTCAATAATATTATCGATTATCTCAGGTTCTGTTGTAAGTACTAAGTCCAATATTGAGGGTTCTTCATTTCCTCTATATCTAGTATTTTCTCTAATCCACTGGGTCATTGTGTATTCAATGGTCAAGTCGAGGAGTACATTGCCCCAGTGTTTCTCTCCCCCTTTCACTGTCATATCTTCCCAGCATATTTCTTTTGAATTAAAGTCACCCATAACTACTGTATTTCCTCCATCCTTCAGTGTTTCAATTAGTTCTTCTTTTGTATCATCTAGTAACTCGGCGTGATCCCTCTCTGACCAGGCTTGTGTTTTAGGAGGTACATATACCACTGCAAATTTTCTTTTCTTCATTTTTTTACCTTCGACTTGTACTATAATTGATTCTACATTATTTTTTCCTTCAGTTATTTTTGTTACAGTTAAATCTTTCTTGGCCAAAATTAGAACTCCTCCGCCCTGTTTGTTCTTTCTATTCTTTGTCCAACAGTTATATTCACCTTGTCCCACAGTGTGGGGTGTTAGTATGAACTTTAATTTGGTTTCTACAATTCCCATTATGTCTGGTTTTTCTAATACTAGATAATCGTTTAATTCGTTTATTCCTGAGATTATTCCGTCTATATTTGTGTAAGCTATTTTTAGTTTCCTTTCTCCTCCTCCCCTTCTGTCTTCTTTGTTTCCATTGTCCCTATGTACTTTTTCCTCAGCCTCATGTCTATCACTCTCCAAAAAAACTCCTTTTCTTTTTCAGTTCTATTCTCATTCCTTTCATTTGCCTCATTCCTAAGTTCCTTTTCTTTCTCTTTTTCTTCCTCACTCATTTCTCTTTTTATCCATATATTTTTGTACTGTTCACTACTTGCTAGTCTCATTGTTCTAGTTAAAATTTCTTCTACACTTGATTGCGATCTAAGTTTTACTTTTAATAGTTTATACTGCTTATCTTTAGAGTACCTGCCCATTCTATGAGTTTCCTCGATTTCTCGGTCCCAGCCTAACTCATCTATTTGTAACTCCTTTAGTATTTCTTTGGCAATCTCTTTTTCTTCCTTTTCCCTCTGATATCTTGGTACATTGTGCTTTTCTTTAATGCCATAGACTATACATCTTTTTCTATCCACTGTGTCCCTAACTAGGTTACTTTTCTCTTTAATTACCAGAATTACAGTTTCTTTTGTATTATCTTTCACTTGTTGTTCCATTATTTTCTTTATAAATATTTCCTGACTCTCCTGCTCAATTTTCCACTGTTTTTTTATTTCCTGTAGGTCATTCTCCTTAATTTTTTCTTCCACCTTTTCGGTCACTTCTTTAATTTCTCGTTTCAGAGCCTCATTCCTACTATTATCCTCACTTTTCAACCTCTCATTATCACCCTTAAGGGGACCTTATCATTTGAGACCTTTTTTTTTTTTTTTCTGCTACCTCTATTAATTTTTGTACCAGTTATAGAAGACAAGAACATTAGAAACGATTACACACCAATTTTCATAATATTTGGTCAATTATTTTTTTTTTTTTTTTTTTTTTTTTTTTCTATATTTTCCGAGGGCCGGAAAATTGTCCGATTTTGAAAATCTAAGGCTCTCATATTTTTCAATCAAATTTAAAAAACCAGACATGAATTTATTTCTCAAGTTATGCTCTTTTGAATTGTCTGTGCCAAATTTCCAAAAATGTAAATAACTTTACATTTAGACCAAGTAAAAACAGAGATGTGAAAAATCAGAAAAAAAAAATCACTATACCCTAAATAAAATATTTGGTAAAATTAAAATTTTGACTTTATCAAAAAAGTGCACAGATAGATTTAAGCAGAATTTATCTAAGATTTACTTCCTTTTTGTTTATTTGAGAAAACGTGAGTTAAAGTTTGCAAAGACATTTTTTTAAAATAGCAACTTGAAAGTCATTTTCAGTTATTACTTTTGTGATTTCCTGATAGATTCTTTTATGGCTCCTAGTCCCCTTGCATTTTGGAGCAATATTAGCCCCTCAAAGGGGGGGGTATCATGAGTGACCAACTCATTCTTTGTCGCCAGGTTCTAAACTGAATCTTTAGAAAGCCCCAGCTTCGTATCTAGGATATTTTGTTACTTCATATCTTTTTCTCTTCTTTTTTGAGCTCCTATGGCTTGATCTAAGCCTTTGCTTTTCCTTCAGATGAACTGGTTTACCTAAGAATATTATAAATATTGTAAGTTGGTTACGTAAAAATAATTGTATTCATTGTACTTTCTACTTTAGTTTTCTGAGGATTTTTTTCAAATACCAAGTGTCCACAAACTGTACATATTACTGTCATTCTTTAGGCAAATTTACAGACCACCACCACATATATTGCATTTGCCAATAGCAGCTACCATTTGGTGTAATATAGTGTCTGGTATGGTATGCATCACTTCTATTTTCTCAGGCTCCGTCTCCCCCTCCTCATCCTCCTTCTCTTTGTCCTCTTTTATTTTTTTCAGAAATTTCTTCTAACAAATGTCTTCTGACTAGTGCTGCGGGCATTTTAGTTACCATGCTTACACTTGAATCATTTATAGTTTCAACAAACACATTTTCTTCCCTACTCTTCTCCATTTCCTCATCAGAGGAAAGGCAGAGATGAAGATCACATTCATTGTAGTTTTCTCCTTTACTATTTCCAGCAATTAATTCTGAGATATCATAATCACTGCCTTGAGGAACTGAATCTTTATCATAAAAATTCCATGTAGGAAAAAACACATTGTTTGTAGAAAGTAAACTGTCATCCACGTGTAGGAGATTTTTTACCCATACCTACATGTGAAAAAGGGTGTTTTTCACCATTTATAATGCTTGTAGAGGTGAAATCTTTTAAGTCTGGCAACATAGTAAGATTATTGACTCATTTTCATATAAATCCCAAAATCGAGTTCTGGACCCAAAATTACCCCCCCACCGATGAGAAGGTCCCCATAAGCTGTTATTCCTTTTTCAACTCGTCTATCTCCCTATTGTTTTCCTCGTTGGCTTTCCTTAGGTTTGATACTTCCTGGTACATTATTTTATATTCGCTTTTAAGTTCTAATAGTTCGTCTACGATATCACTAAGATCTCTACTCCTCATTATGTTCCTGTATCTGGGTTCTCTATCCATCTCTATTCTTAATAATCCATTTGCTTCCCTTTCAAACCCAGAAAATCTACTTACGTCTAATCTTTGGTATTCTCTTGGTGTTGAAGCGAAGCATGATTTTTTTCTCACTACTCCTAGTGGAGTTTCGATTTTCGTTTCTTCCAGGCTTCTTTTGGTTGCGTCCTTGGATTTAGGGGGTTCCATTTTTAAGAATAATATAAAAAAAATGAAAAAAGAAAGTAACGGAGATACAAATTCGACCTACATTGTTTCACCACGACTGCACAGCTTACCACTCCGCGTATAAACAACAAGGCCGACGCTGATCGTTTCTTGTTTATATTTTCGCTCGCAAGCCAGCGCTCCGAAAATACGTGTTGCTCCGACTGCGTCCGACCGACATATATGTGCGTGGTAAGTAGGGTGTTAGGAGTGGGGAGAAGAGAAGGGGGGAAATGGTGGCTTTGTTGTTAATTAAGTGATAACATGTGTGAGTATGTGGTTAAATGGAAAGAAGTGTCATCAAGAATAATGAGGGATAAAACGAGAATAGGTTGTGAGAATTTAGTACTTAAGTGTATATGACCCTGGTGATAAGAAAAGAGAAGAATTTTGGAATAATTTGAATGAAAGTGTCAATAGTTTTGAAAGAAATGTAAATATAGTGGTGTTTGGAAATCTAAACACTGGAATAGGAAGTGAGTCACAGAGTGATCGGGAGGTATGGTGTGTCTAGAAGGAATATAATAGGAGAGAAATTGTTAGAGATGTATTCAAAGAGAAATGATGACTACTGTAGGCTATTTAAGAAGAAACACAAAAGTATGCATGGTGATGCAAATTCCTGGACAGTGGAAGAAGGTGGTAGATGAGGTGGTGTGGGTAACACGCACCTTAAGTGATTGATGAAGGGAGGGGGAAGATAGCTGCAGTTGGGGAACCGAAGTCTAGGCGATTTGTATCACATCTCGGGACCACTCGCCTTCCCTCCAAGGCAAGCGTGAGTAAATCAAAGAGGGGGGAGGGGTATGATGGGACAACTCATTAAGTGAACCGTCCTAGGCTAATGAAACCCAGAACTCCTATTGTGAGTTTTAATGAATTTAAATAATTAAACACTAGAAATATACATCCTATCTATTCCCTGCGCGCGTTCCTAGCTTAAGAAATTGTTAAAGAATTAGTACTTAATAAGTGTCTTGCTTGTGGAGACGTCTTCAATTAGCATGGTCTCCTGCTGAGCTCTGATCGGCGCCGCTTCGTTTTGGTGGGGGCGGGGGTGGACGGCCTGGGCGGGCGCTGTGAAGGGGGTTGTAAGTCACTGCATCGACGTATTCCCGGTCAATCGCACTACACTCAGAGTTTTTGCTTGAGGGGTTTATACCCAAATAATCGACACTCGATTTGCTCACGAGGATGTAAATCCACAACAGTCACATGAGGGAGGAAAGGACACGCTTGGTCTTCCGAGATCGAGCGGTCTGACCTCCTTTGATGAACTCGATGCTTAGACTGCCTGTGTCCTGCGGCAGGTCAGGTCACGATGTCCGCTAGCCGGCTTCCGACGTTGCCAATAGTTCTACGTCTCCGTCCCTAGTTGTGAAGGGTACTACGAATAATGTTCATGTGGGAGGTGACACAGTTGCAATTGTTCCTTGAGGTAGACACTGTTCACGAGCGGGTTAGACACAATCCTAATTATTCTAATTGCCTAGCTTAAACAAATATGTGGCAGCGCGCAGGGGAGGGGGGTGTTTGGGCGCTTTGTGTGGGCGCGAAAACCGTTGAGCATGGCTCTGAGAACACAAATCAAAAAAGGGGGGGGGTGTTTCTAGATAATTAGAAGTCTCTCCCTTCGTTAAGGCACTGAAATTGATTGTCAAAAATGACATGACAGATGAAGAGGATAACGAGGAGGAGAAAGGACAGGATGTAGCTACTAGAAGTCTTAAGGACTCTGGTAATTCCCCCGAGTATAGGGAACGAAGGGCTGAAACGGTGAGAAAACAGACGAGAAAATGGGAAGGGGGGACAGCGAGCCGGGTGTCACAATTTCAAAATTGTGACACATGGACTAGTGTGGTTGAAGAAGAATAGTCAAGAGGGCTGGATTACATAGTGGTGTCCAAGAGGAAGATCATCAGAATTCTGGATATGAATGTGTATAGGGTAGAATGTCTGACCATTATCTTGTGGGAGATTATAAGTGGAGAAAGAAGAGAAGGGAATCAGAGAGGTGCTAAAAATAAGTTCAGCGAAATAGGCAAAGATGAATACCATACTTACGTACACCTGTATGCACACCTGGCCGTCTTGACTTTTGGGTGGTCTGTAACACCAGACCTAAACCATAATAACCATTTTCTACTCCTCACCACCTACATTCCTGATGGCTCCTCTTATGTACAGTCTAGAAAACCTCTCAGTCAACATCATGCATCTCAAAAATAAAAGGGGACCTCAGCATTGGACAAAACATGAACCAGTCTTACAGATTAATATCAACAGCATTGCTCTCAGTCTTAATAAATTTAGCATCCACATCTCAATGCTCAGTTCCCTGATGGAATGTAGATTGTGTCACAGCTCATAAGGCAAAGAAAAGAGTTTTCTTGCCACCTTCAAAGATACCTAATCCTACAAGATTCCTTTCTTTAAAAGGCAAAAGCACATGCCTACCAAGTGATATATCAAACATGACAATCTTCTTGGCAAACTTACATATCAACAATGACTTTCCGAACTCACATTTCTAGAATTTGGAGTTGAAAAAATCTTACAAATCATCTTTACAGCCTCCCTCCATCCTCCAGATCATTGGTCATCTCATCTTATGACCCTGTTGTCAAGTGGCAGGAACAGTCATTAACCTCTAGTGATGCAAACTATGGACCCAAATTCACATCCTCCTAAACGACCACCTTCAACTCGCACCCAACACCAGATTTTATGTCTTACTCCTCCCAAGACTATAATCAGCTCTTTCCATAGGCAGAATACTGCACTTGTTCCAGCTACAAAACAATAGTCTTTTGCCCAGACAACATATCCTATATGATAATAATAGTTGCTCCCTCGGGTTTGAATAGAAACCCACAGTGGCTGGTAATGGTCCTAGTACCCTCCCGCAGATCTGTGGGAAGAAAATTTGGACTGTTTATAGCACCAAACAGAAGGATGCAAGCACACACTCAATGATCCAAAATTAAACCTTGCCAGGGAATTGATAAAAATTCAGTATCTCTGCACTGTGAACTGGTACTTTTTTTTTTTTTTTTTTTCCTGGTTTGAAGGGCTAGTACCCACTTGGACTTCAACCTTGCAGGTGGTCTGGAACAGTTCCTTTACACGGTTTGTTGTCCACACGATGACAATGTTATTAGTGGTGGCACCCTGATCGCAGGGGAAGTGGGGTAGGGTACCCCTCAACCGCAGGCAGCGCCTGGGGCAGGGTGTGCCCCCAAGAAGCTGAGGGTTGGCTTGGAAGGAGAGATTGTGAGGTGCTGTGGTGAGTAGCGAGCTGAGTCCTAGGCAAAGGATGATCGTGGCTCTACACTCTAGCAGGTAGCAGTGGAGGGGCTGTTGCACCTCGACCCCACAGAGTTTGCAACGTTCCTGATTGTCTCTTCCCATGTGTAGCACTTGCCACCCAGAGTGATATCCAAGGCAGATCCTATGGACGGTAGATTCCGCCCTTGTACGCAGAGGCAAGTGGACTGCCTCTTACCCGGTGACGAGGTAGTACCACAGGGCTTATTCCAACGTGTGAAGTTTGCTGCTGTGGTTGGCCTTGGCCTTTTGGTTACGCCCTATATCTGTGTAATTGTGGGTGCCAACAGCAGTGTGATTATGGTGAACTTCGTCGCTGCCCTGGCAGCCTCATCTGCAATAGTGTTCCCTGGAATCCCGATGTGATTGGGGATCCAATGAAATGTTGTAGACCTTTCATGTTGGTCCAACTCATGTAGTGAGTGCTGGATTGCTGCCATTAAGTAGACTTCATCCATTGCCATCGAAGACCGAATGATGTCAATAGCACCCCTCGAGTCTGTGTGGATCATGATTGCCCCTTGCCCAGCAGAGAGTGTCTGGTCCAGGGCCTTGGAGATGGCAGCAAGCTCTGTCAGAAGAATAGAGCTTCCACCACTCTTCATAGCACGGTCACAGAGCCATCCGTGTAGTACGATAAGCTGGTTAGGGGAAGGTAGATTTTATGACCTCAAGGACCATGCGTCGTAACTGTTGCGGGTCGCAGTCACCCTTCCTTCTGTTGAGGTGGACAAGTTGAAAGCTGGCGGGGGGAGGGGGGCATGATCTGGATGAGGGCCGTCTAGAGCATGTCGCCAAACCAATTCCCCGAGTTCAAAAGTGCGGCCCTCCTGGAGTGACCGGTGATGTCTCCCTCGGCTTCTAGAGAACTCAGGAGGGAGGTCTTCACATCACTCTCCCTTGTGCCGCTCAAAAATCGAACGAGAAGACAAGAAGAAAGCCTCTCAGCCTGTAGACGAAGAGAGGTAACCCCGCCTTCTGTCTAAGATTAACACGTTGACCCATGGAGGAGCCGCAGTGACAGTGCGGGGAGCCTGGTTTTGGAGGACTTCAAGCTTGTCCAACGAACTGAGCCGGGGTAGATGAGAGCCATATCGTCATTGTCCGCCACCGAACGTACCGCTTGCATATAGTACATCCGGAGGACCTTAAGCCCAGCACCTAACCGGGATTTCGTCATAGCTATGAGGAGATTTGATTTCGTTTTCCTGGCCTCACAGAGGTACCTGACCTCCGGAGCGAAGGAAAGCTTGGTATCGGTCCAGATGACCAGGTTAAGTGGATACCCAGGGGAGGGTGTCGCCCTGAGGAGTAAGATGGGGGCGTTGCTTCCGCGTCCTCTGACTCATTGCTTTGGCCTTGGCCGTCGAGATCTTTAGTCCCAGCCTTCCACATTCCTGGAAGAGGCGACTGAGTGCCCTCTGGGCCCTACGAAGGAGGCAGCCGCTACCAATGATCACCAACACGATATTGTTCACATACAGAGGAATCGAGCATCCTCTCCTAAATCAAATAGTCAGGTTCTCCACGAGCACGTTGAAGAGGGTAGGACTAAGAATGCCCCATTTTCCATCCTGTGGTATGAGGGTAGGTGTCCCTGGAAGCGCATCTCGCTACTCTGTCCTTGAGGTAGTCTGCCATCCAGATCAAGATTTTACCTTGAATCCCCTTAGCAAACAAGGATGCAAAAATAGCAGGAGCCCTTGCACCCTCGAATGCTTTTTCCAGACCCAGGAACACCACAATTGCAGGCTACCGACCAATCCAAGAAGGGTTGCCACACAGTCAGTTGCTGCCACTCCTTTTATAAAACCATACATACTATGATGGAAGGATTCCGTCCACCACAGGAAACGATTGACGACCATCCGCTCAGCGGTCTTGCCAAGGCAGGACGTGAGGAATGCAGGCCTGTAGCTGTGTGGGTCCCTGGGCTTGGGGATCGGCACGGAATCCGCCTTTTTCCACTCCAAAGGGAGTCGCCCAGCCCTCCATGAGGCATTGATGAGAGCCAGTGCTGCTAGCTGTACAGATGGCCCCAGTTACCACAGGAAAGAGTAAGGTATCCTGTCACTGTCCGGGGCAGTATCCGTGCTCGTTTTGCGGACCCGTCGAAATTCCTCAAGTGTAAAGGGACACTCCGTTGGGGCAGCCGTGGCCATGCCAGCGTTGACCACATCTTCTCTACACTGTCGGGGTAGGTGCTGTTCCTGCCTGACAGGTAAAGGGAGTTTGGCAGAAAAGGAGCGGTCCGCAAGTTGCTGCGCCAACAGCTCCACCTGTTGTTTGGGCTAAACTGGGGGCCAGGGGAGACTGTACCTGTTGTCAGCCACAGTTTCCCTCAGAGGGCGCTAGCAGTGGTTTAAGCACCAACGCGAGCGGAAGCCGCTTGCACTCACTAGGGCTCGCAATTGGCCCATAGCCAAAGGGAAGGCGGCCAATCAGAAGACTAGTCAGAAACCGAGACCTGACTGTGAGTCGCTACCAGGATTTAAAAGATTGCCTCTTGCCAACGAAGGACAGACTAGCGACCCAGCTTAGGTCAGACGTCGCTCTTCGCTCCAGTTCTCTCAACAGCGCCCATCAATCTTCGCCGGCCCGTCGCGGCGAAGATATTTTCCTATGCTGCTGACCGGTCCGGCATACGCCTGACCTCTTCGTTGACGCTGGCAAGCAGACCTACACCTTAGACCAGCGTTTCCCAACCTGAGGTGCTGAAATCAATTATAGTGGGTGCTGGGAAGTGATGCACACAGAAATCACATTGATACATGTATCATTGATTACCCAGTTGTACATATTTGACTTTTCCCATTTTATTTTATTTTTCTGTTGTGTTCTTATTTCTTCTACAAACAATATTGTCAATTTGTTTCAGTTCTAAGGAATCAAGAAAATAAATCATCAAGCTGTACACTTCACTTTCTTTTATCCTTCTAATAAAAAGATAGGGGTGCTGGACTGCTTAGACATGACAACAGGGGGTGCTACGGTCGGAAAGGTTTGGGAAACGCTGCCTTAGACAAATACACATGTTTTCCGAGTCGCGTAATTCTCTGCTTTCAGAATTGTGCATGGAAGGAAAAGAGACCCGCCCACACAAATCTACACTCGTTGGCTCACCAGAGGTCGGGCGTCGCACTTCACTCGAGCTCTCTCAGCCAACGCCCATAATTCTTCGCCGGCCGGTCGTGGGGGAGGAGATTTTATCATGTCCTTTAGTCTCCTCTGCTGTCGACCGGTCCGGCACACGCCTGGCCTCTTCGCTGACGCTGGCGAGCGGGTTTACACATCTGACAAATACACACGTTTCCCGAGTCACGTAATTCTCTGCTTTCAGAGTTGTGCCCAGAAGAAAAGATATCCACAAATCAACACTCACCCGCCTGCCCCCCCCCCCCCAACTGCCATCGGATCCACTCTCTTGACTACGCTTCGGATATCGCCCATTGATTCGTTAAAGGCCAAACGCTCATTGCCTCACCTGGGGTTAATCAGGAACGTGCTTTGCCTCATCTGAGGTTAATCAGGAACGTGGTTTTCCTTATCTGGGGTTAATCAGGAACGTGCTTTGCCTAGCTTGGGGTTAATCAGCAATGCCACACGCGGAAAGTGAACCCTACTCACTTCTCGTATGATACATACACACACCTCTCACGAACATAACCACACCCCACGCACAAATATCTACTTGTACTTTTTCTTCGACTAAAATTTGCTTCCTTTCTATCGTTTTCATCCACTACATCTCATTAATTTCAGCTTGCCTCCCACTAATTTTTTTTTTCCGTTTTTCAACCTTTACTACTACGCCTCCTACCATTTTCTCAACTTTTGGTGATTCTAATCGCAGGCGTCGGCGCCGCCGTCCAAGTTCCCTGTCCGTTTCTCCCGAGCCCCATCAATTGCCCCTTATTAAATCGCCCATGCAAAAGGCGCTTATTGGCAATAGCCCTCTTTTATACACTGCTGTCTTTTAATTTTCTTACAGACATTCTTCCCCTCCCATATGTCCGTTGCTCTGTGGCGCAGTGGAACGATGCATTGCACCAGTGTAGGTTCGAGTCCTGACCACTTACTCAACTTAGCCACGAGAGAATAAACACAAACCGATCCTGGGCGAGCGGGTGGTCGGCTGTCCTCTACAGGTAGCCCATAGCCCATAGAACAGACTCTTCGATCGCAACAGCATCAACTCTAATAGCTCCAAGACCTCTCTCCTAGTATCAGATCGAGATCTCAGGCTCGCCACATTCTCGTCAGATTCGGTGAATAAAGAGAATAAGACCACTGCTTTGATTTCCTTCCTTGATTGTCCTTCATACTAGAATACTACACGCCCATGATGATTCCGGGGAAAGTGACGACGTAAAAGAAGTAGGCCCAGATTTGCATTATGAGAACATTATTTTACTTCGCGATTATACATAAACATGATAGAAATATCCTACATGCATTATCATTAAACAATCTTGCAAGAAAAGGAATCAATTGCACAAAAAATGTCCGCCCATGAATATCATGATGATTCCGGGGAAAGTGACGACGTAAGAGAAGTAGGCCCAGATTTGCATTCTGAGAACATTATTTTACTTCGCGCTTGTAAATAAACATTATAGAAATATCCTGTTTATGCAAGAAAACGAACCAGTGGCATAAAATGCCTCCGAAACGTCTCAGACTTTAAGCATATAGTGAAACGTCACTTTGATCTTTTGAAGTAATCCGTATGTCTTTCTTTCAATCTTGCTGATGTATCTGTACGTCAGGTGATAGGTTGTCTTTTATCAACACTCCCAAATATTCCTCCTTTTTTGTTTTTATGTGTGCGTGTTTACCTAAGTATTTCAGCGGCTTTGACCCATCGTTTTTCGTTCATATCTCCGAAATAACTATTCACATCAGCATAATATATTAGCACAACTTAATTCACACCCTGCCCTAATTTTTTACATTATAGTGCATTCACAAGTGTATTTATTTACGGCGTTTACTCTTGACATCAAATGTCTCGCAGCCGACACCCGTGAAGTAATGTATGGGTGGGCGTGGCCAACCACGACCACTCAGACATTGAATCACTCCCTCTTTTTTCTCAAAATTATTATATGTTCCATCCACTTAACACCGAACACAGTTCACGTTGGGAAGGGTGCATTCACCGAGATGTGCATATGTGGTAAGTGCCAAACACGCAGTATCTTGGAGTTTATTGCGGAGGTCTACACACAAGTAATACAGGAAGTGATCTGTCAAAAGCGAATGCTTGGGGGGCCTAGCTGGGCATTAAGACGCGCCCGTGGCCTACTTTCTGTTACATTGTTGCTAGGCGGGAAAAAGATTGGGCAAAACAATACATACTAACATATCTAGGTATATACATAGAAATATACAGCAACAAGAGAACAATTACATATAATGATGAATATGCATGCAAAATGGTTAAGGGTAACATATATTTAGTTCCTTAATTCTACGACGTGTACAATTGGCATAGACGCATACGCGTTTAGCGTACGCCTAATGACGTATATATATTCGGTTATATAATTATGTATAGGGCACTTATATAATGTAATGACTACATAGGCTTACTTATACAATACATTTACAATAGATATATGTTGATATTAAGTACTCATGTATAATAAAGAAGTGTGACATATACATTAAAGGAGATACATATACAATAAATATATACAGTAATTAAGTAAGGAAGGGCTTGGCTACACATACGTATTTTATATACGTATGCACATCTTGTGAATGTATGAGTGTGTGTGGTTGGGCGGCTTGGGCCCACACACACTCATAAGTCAAATCACCCACCAAACAGGCTCAAAACCAAAGCCCGTGGGAGCTTAACTCCCAAATTAAACACACACATACACACACACCGTGAAGTAAATCGAACAAGTGAAGTTGTGATGTCATCACAAACTACCTCGTGTATCCCATCCTCCTCCCCTTCCCTCCTTTACCCCCTCTCTCTCCTCCTCCTCCTCCTTCTCTCTCTCTCTCTCTCTCTCTCTCTCTCTCTCTCTCTCTCTAAAAAAAAAAAAACCATGTAATAATAATTTAATACTATGCACCCGGAAAGGGAATTCAATAACAAGTTTATACATATGATGGATAGGGAAATTATGATAATAACTGGACATGCATTTTATTTCATTCCATACCACTATGGATAAACAGTTCATCCTCGTCATCGCTGTCCATGGTGATGATGACGGGTTCCACACTTTCATGTATGCTGTCCGATGACCAGTATTCTTCTTCGAACGATCTGGACCTTCTCACAGCACCCGCCCACACCTCCTTGGTTGCGATAAGCGAGATAGTTTGTGATGACATCACAACTTCACTTGTTCGATTTACTTCACGGGTGTTGGCTACGACACACTTGATATCAAGAGTAAACGCCGTAATTAAATACCCTTGTGAATGCACTATAACGTCAGAAATTAGGGCAGGGTGTAAATTAGTCTGCTAATATATCATGCTGATGTGAATGGTTATTTTGGAAATATGTGCGAAAAACGATGGGTCAAAGCCGCTGAAATACTTAGTAATTGTAATATAAAGTAAAGGAGCAGCGCTCGTTGGGTAGAGTCTCCCATTGTCTAATTTTCTATCATAACTAGACTCAAATTCATGTACAGTTCCTACGTGATATATATCCTTGATTTCTAATCCTCATATTTAGATTTGAACTCGTATATTATAATATTGCTTGAGCTTGGACAATATCACCTAAGTTATTCTACATATATATGGAAAATATTTCTTCACATTTTTAAACATGTGGTCTTTCTTAATTTACTCCCATGACCTATTAAAGCCCTCTCATATTTAATCAGGAGATCTCTTCTGTTAATGCAACATATCCCCACCTGAATACTGTAATGACATCACCACTTTCTTTTCTATCTTTCAAAGTTGGCAGACCCAGTAATTTGAGTCTTTCCTCGTGTGGTTTATCTGTCAGATTGGAGATTAATTTGGATGCTGCCCTTTTATTCTATCGATCTTGCTTTATATTCTTCAGTCTGGGTGGGGACGGTACTACTGATGCATATCCCAGCCTTGGAATTGTGTGTGTGTGTTGGGTTAC
Source organism: Oratosquilla oratoria (assembly GCF_046742065.1). Lineage (NCBI taxonomy): Eukaryota > Metazoa > Arthropoda > Malacostraca > Stomatopoda > Squillidae > Oratosquilla > Oratosquilla oratoria. The sequence continues at coordinate 25,879,156 of NC_134816.1, read as the reverse complement.
AGCATCACCTACAGAACTAGCCTCTCGGGGTGGGTAATAGCTGTCGACCACGAATTTTGCACATGGTCTATGACCATGAAGTGAATCACTTGCAAAGCAATCGCCGGATAATTTTGGAGTATGGAAATTCAATTTGTACACATATTGGTAAACCAATCCGAGAGTGAAACAATTTAATGAAGAAGAATTTGTATACGGCAACCAGGATGAAAATCTTGAAATATTGAAAAGATGTTGCATCATAACATTACTTGTTGCATGTACCACCTTCCTTATTAAGAAACTGAGAATAATATTGTTTTTGTTGGAATTCCGACCTTGTCATAGATATTTGTGCATTTCTCTTCTTTGTTCAAGTTGTGCTGACTAAACTATTTATGTTTTATTACTCGATATAAAAAAGTATCAGAATTCTTTATTCCATGTAAATACCATGAAAATATTAATTGTATATTTTCACTTAGAATAGTGGCATAAAGCAAAGCATACATGGTTGAATTTATTTTGTACAGTAATAAAAAAAAATCAAAATAAACGCTAGGTACATCCGAACTACGAATTTGTACTGTTTACATTACGGCAATAGGTGGTGTTGTGAAGTGACGTAGTGTAGATTAGTGCAACGTTCTTGTCTTCTCCGCAAAGGGGAGAAAGATGCTTGATTATTCAGATTTGAATAACTCTGAAGACTTATACATCGAAGTGTGACTCCTTGTTAATTTGTGTTATTCTGAGGCCTCAAGATACGCTCTGTAAATATAGGTAGGAATATGGAAATTAATCTTTTCATGCGGAAAAATTGGCCTGCAAGATGTGCAAGCACTTACTGTATAGGGGTCGTAGTCTAACTCGCTGTCAAAAGTTTGTTTGTACTTGCTAGTGATGGTTTAATCTCCGTATTCATGCATGTTGATTGGGATTATTGAGAAGATGCAATGGGTTGATAAGAATTAAGGATAGTGTTATGGTTTGTGTGGCAAAAGTGAAGTTTCAAGGTTAGACTTAAAGTTAAAGTCTGATCGGAGACGGAGGAAGTTCAATGTAAAGATCAACCCTTGTATTTAATGTGATTTAATAAATGTAGGAATTATGGATTATGGAAGCCACAAGTCTTCTGCAAGAGACAACAGGCCTCGGATAATTTAAATTGATTGGATTGTGTGGAGAGATTCAGTTTATTTTGAGTATTATTTTAGTTGTGCACACCTATGCAATCTAGCATTAGAAAATTAAATATTAATTTTGTAAAGTAAAATACATGAAAGTAGTATGCGATTTTCTTTGTGGAAATAAAAAATAAAAAAAAACCTTGCTACAAGCATATCTATTAACAAACAAAGCTATTCACACAACACTATACCCGACATCTGGAAGCATGGTAAAATAATCACCATCCCAAAACCGAACAAAGACCCAACAATCCCATCATCGCACCGCCCAATCACACTTCTCTGCACCCCCTCTAAAGTCATTGAACGCCTAATACTTAAACTTGTCACACCATATATTCCCCTTGCTGACTCACAACACGGTTTTAGGCCACTACACTCCACAAACACTCTTCTGACAAACCTCACACAAAGAATTTTTGATGGCATCAATTCAGATAGGCCCCACCACAGAACACTTCTTATAACATTGGACATTAGTAAAGCTTTTGATGCTATCCCCCGCCACAACCTAACAAATAAAATATATAACACAGACATGCACAATAACACCAAAAGATGGCTGGCCAATTATCTGGCAGGCAGGAATGCTCATGTGTCATATAATGGCCAATCATCGCACATCAGAAACATTAAGAACGGAGTACCGCAGGGCTCAGTTCTATCCCCCACATTATTTAATCTATACATGCATGACTTACCCACGCCAGACACCTCAGAAATACAAATCTCTTCTTACGCAGACGACATAACAATCACATGCACACATCGTAACACAGACAAAGCTGCAGAAATAATCCAGCCTTACCTTGACACACTCAACACATGGTTCATCACAAACAGACTCAAAATAGCTCCAACCAAATCTACAGCAACACTTCTCACCAACTGGACAAAAGAACACAAATACATACCTCATCTCTACATCAACAACACTCTAATACCACACACAAACACACCGAAAATTCTTGGTGTAACATACGATACATCCATGTCTTTCAAACAACACCTCACAAACATAAAAAACAAATGCACACCTAGACTTAACGCACTTAAGTCAATCACTGGAACAACATTTGGACAAAACAAAGAAACTAATATAACAATATACAAACAATGTATACGCTCAGTGATGAATTATGCGAGTCCTGCATGGGCTCCTAATCTCAGTGAGACACACCACAACACCCTTCAAATCATACAAAACAAAGCCCTAAAAACAATTACAGGCTGCACAAATACATCACCTACAGACCATTTACACCATGAAACAAAAGTCCTCAAAGTCAAGGAACACCTCGACATGAGAGGCACACAAACACTTGCTGCAGCCACCACAAACACATCACACCCGTTACACTACATAGCAGAACACCCACACACACCAAGAAACATTAAAACTACACCCAAAGACCTTTATTACACAAAGATACTCTCTTCTCTTCCTCCACAACCACCAAATACCAGCCTCCGGAAACATATTCATAATCATATCACTCACCGCTCCATTAACACACTGAAAGACAACACACTGCTGCATGCCAGACCCCCTGATATCCACCCTTCTGAATCCTCTCTCCCACGTAAGGACAGAGTCCACTTGGCCAGACTGCGATGCGGTCACCACCCAGCACTTCTAAGCTACCAGAGGAGGCTGGACGACCGTGTTGTGAACAGCTGCCCAGGATGTAACACTTCACCCCATACCATACAACACATAATGGAAGACTGCATTATACACAATCATGCACGCAAACAACACAACATACACTCTATAAAGGATTTGTGGGAAAACCCAGTCTCGGCTGTGGCCTTCCTTGGGGAGACGGGACTGCTCGGACAGACAGTCTAGGGAACGACAACAACAACAACAACAAACAAAGCTGATAGGATGGGTCTCACTAATTGCCGAACAAAACCGATAAAAGCTGAACATACCAACAAAACCCAAACAAGGATGGTTTTTGCTCAAATGCACACTTCTATATATATATGGTTGCATTATTTGAACTATTTTCTTTAAAATGTGTGATTTCCATGTAATATGATCAAAGAGAAGTTATGTTTTTATCCTCTGCAAAATTACTGAACACAGGTACTATTCAACCCAGCCCGCCGTCAATGATCACTGGTGGTATGGATCAAACTACACTCTTTTAAGTTTCTTACTATTGTGATATCAGTGTAATAGACTGCATATAGTTGAATTATTTCTACTATTTTCTTTAAAATGTGTTACGTCATACTGCAGAGGCTAAAACATAACTTCTCTTTGGTCAAATTACATGAAAATCACACATTTTAAAGAAAATATTTAAAATAATTCAACTATATGCAGTCTATTACACTAATAACACAACAGTAAGACACTTAAAAGAGTGTAGTTTGATCCATACCACCAGTGATCATAGGCGGCGGGCTGGACGAATCGTAGCTGTGTTCGGTAATTTTGCAGAGGATAAAAACGTAACTTCTCCTTGATCATATTACATGGAAATCACACATTTTAAAGAAAATAGTTCAAATAATGCAACCCTATGTATATAGAAGTGTGTATTTGAGCAAAAACCGTCCTTGTTTGGGTTTTGTTGGTATGTTTGGCTTTTATCGGTTTGTTTGGCAATTAGTGAGACCGGTCAGGATATGATATGGATGACAAGCTGTCATCTGTCCAGTCCAGTCACTGTCAGTTATACAATGGCTTTCATATTGTGGACCAGGTATTCTCCAACTACAGGTGATTTTTGTAAGTGCTGTTACAAAGACAATAGGGTTTCCTTGTACTTCATGAGAGAACACGGGGTTCTGCTGTCGTCTGTTAATTGCCCAAGGTACAATGATAGTCAGGCTGTCAGCATCCGTGACGACAATGACCTGGATGATCTTTAGAATTTGGGGTACAAAATTACTAAATATAGGTTAGGTTAGGATAGACAAATTCATTGTCCTTTCATTTCTTCGACCTCGGCATCTATCAAAACAAACATGGTGTATCATTCAACCACTGTGACTTCGTTCATTAGTAAATTGGTTTTAGAAACTCCTTTGTTATTGATTTCTGCTAGGAAAATTACACATTACATTGATGTATTATAATTTACAAAATTAATAATTAATTTTCTGTCGCTATATTGTGATGGTGTACACAACTAAAAATTTATATTATTTCGTTAACTTGGCTTTCCAGAAATATAATCCTAAAGAATGAAGCTGGATTTAATGGAATGGCTGTGTTATATTGTTAGTTTCATAAGATGGTGAATTAACATTTAACATTAAATAGGAATACAAAATTATTACTTGGACAGTATGCTGATCATAGTGCACCTGTTCAGTGTACAGCTGATTTTAGTTGAAAAAGTTCAGGTGATGTTTCATCTTGCCAGCCAGCTCAGCCCATTGCCAACTCTGCTCATTACCAACACGTCCCATCAACTGCTTGAGACACCATCTTTGTTTTGATAGATGTGAAGGTTAAATAAATTAAAGTATAAGTTTGTCTAATCTAAGCAAACCTAACCTTGTACTTCTAAAATAAAAAAAGTGGAGTTAGTCATGTTGGGCCAACTTTGTTGAATAGCTGTGGCAAGTAGGTAATGGGCCAAGTTGACCCTATGTGATATAGAATTAGAAAATTAAATATTAATTTTGTAAATTGTAATACATCAACATTACATGTTTTTCTTGGTGGAAATAAAACAAAATCTTGCTAAAAGTGATACACGAGCGAACAAAGTCACAGCAACGCCTTGAGATGCCATCATTGTGTTGATAGATTCGGAGGTCAAAGACAACAATAATGACCCAGATGACCTCTAGAATTATAGGTACCACATTACTAAATGCAAGTTAGGTAGGTTAGCTGGCTTATCTCCCATTTTTCTCCATTTTCTTTAACCATCTCCAATCCCAGACCCACTACCCTTTCATTTACCTCTCACACCACCCCATCCATTTATAATTGGAACAGCCAGGGCAACATAACACATCCTGATGAAGTCCCACCTTTACCTCAAACCACTCGCTCCCTTAATTTCTAACCCTAACACATGCTCTACTACTCTCGTAAAAACTCTTGACTGCTCTTAACAGCTTTCCTCCTATCCCATATATCTGCAGTGCCTCCCTGTCTACCCTGACATAAGCCTTTTCCAAATCCATAAAGGCCCAAAAAACATCGTTACCTTTTCCTAATCCTTTCTCACATATTTGCCTTACCACAAAAATTTGATCCACTTAACCCCTACTTGTTCTAAACCCACAGTTCTTCATCAATTACTCCCTCTGTTCCTCTCCCTATCCTTTCAGTCAAAACCCTCCCATAAGCCTTCCCAACTACACTCAACAAACTGATCCCTCTGAAACTACTACACTCACACTTATCCCCTTTTCCATTGTAAAGCAGAACTATACAGGCACTCCTCCAGTCCTCCAGTACTCTATCCTCTTTTAGACAAACATTAAAGAAGCTCACCAGCCAGTCCACTGTCACTGTACCTCCCTTTTTTTAGACACTTTGCATGACACCCATCCAACCCAGGTGCCTTACCTGTTCTCATAATTTTATTAACTGATTTCCCTTCATCTTTTCTTATTTTCCTCGTTCATCACTGTCATTTTCGTAGCGCTTCCCACTACAACTACCTTTCCCTCCTTATCCTCCTTCACATTTAACAACTCTCTAAAATACCCTGCCCATCTTCCTCTTACTGCTGTTTCCTCCATTAACATATCTCCATCAGCACCTTTTACATTTTCTTCTCTACTTGATTCACCTCCTCTTCTCTCTTAATTATCTTCCAAGACATCTTTTTATTACTTTCAAAATTTTCTGTCATACTCTTACCCCATTTCACATTTGCTCTCCTTTTTGCCTCCTTTATCTTATGCTTTACTTCTCTGCTCTTTTCTTTGTATCTCTCATATGAGCTCTAAAGGTCATCAGGGTCATCGTTTTGTGCACTTCTTCAACTTCCGCATCTATCAAAACAAAGATGGTGTCTCAGCCATTTGCCGTGGCTCCATTCGTTATTGTATTGCTTTTAGCAGCTATTTCTGTTAATAATTTCTGCCAAGAAAAAAAAATTACATTAATGTATTATAATTTACAAAATCATTTAGTTTTCAAATGCAATATTGTATAGGTATGCACTTTAAAAAAAATAGCAAGAGAACATCCTAGTCCTAGTTTTCATGAAACAATGCCCTTATTCATAAATGAGGTCCAGGATACAGCCATATTGGACCACAGATTAAACTTGATGAGAACATACAAGTATAGAGAAATAACCCCTCACCCCCATCCCAGCAGAATTCATTAAGTGGAATGAATATTCTGAACTTCTTAAACATCAAAATCAATTGGGATGAGATTAAGAAGAAATTGAGAAACAAAAGCTTGCAGGGGCATCTTGACAGCAAATCCACGCAGGAAATGATCCAGGTTCTTCTGAAGAAGTGTTACAACATATGCAGCTTGCATGTCCTGCTCAGAAGGACAAGAAGGACAATGCCACAGATACTGAGAGACAGTAGTATTCTCTTCAGGAAAAGAAAATATTTCTCCCACAAACTCCAAAGGGCCAATACAACGCCAAAGCAAATTACCATAAAAAATGAGCTAAAGGACATTGAAAGAGACATACTAAAGTCATATGAGGAAGAACGAAAATGTAACAAAAGGAAACCAACAACCGCAATAAAAACCAACAGTAAATAATTCTTTACTTACACAAAGGAAAAGCAGAAAGTTGATTCTCAGGTTGGCCCATTAATAGATGAAAATGGATATATGATACAGGACCACTGCCTGATAGCCAAACGACTAAGAAAACAAAGCAAATATATCTTCAGTATACCCATCACCAACATGGGGCTAGACACACCCAGAATGTTCTTTGCTAAATCGAGGGAAGATTTATTGTATGACCTCGACTTCTTCAGCATGGGACTCAAATCCTCATCCTCAGATGGCATGACAGCACCCTTTCTAAAAGTCTGCAAGGAGGAACTCTCTCCCATCCTGCACAGAATATGGAGACAATCTCTAGATGAAGGAACAGTTCTGATATTATAAGGCAAGGATTAATAACACCCATACACAAGAGGGCAACAGAGGAGAAGCCATAAACTGTAGACCTGTCACCTTAATATCCTTCATCACAAAAATATTTGAAGCTGTAGAGAAAGAACACCTAGTTGGCTTTTTTTGAGAAGAAAGTCCTCTTCAGTGATGGACAATACAACTTCCAGAAAGGACAATCCTGCCCATCCCAACTGCTAGCAGGAAAAGGGTAGTAGTGTGTATTTAATCTACCTTGACTTTGCTAAGGCACTCGATTAAGTGGCTCATGGTATCCTACTGGACAAGTGGCCTTGGGAGTGGCAAGTTGGGTCACTGGCTGCACAGCTTCCTCAATAACAGACAGAAGCGAGTAGTCTTCAACAGGACAGCCTTGGAACCATCTTCAGCGATAAGTGGCATCCCACAGGGATCTATGCTGGGCCCATTCCTGTTCCAAATATGTATCAGTGATGTGGACACCACAGTTCAACACTGAAATGTCCTTGTTTGCAGATGACACCAACCACCTTCAGAATGACCTTGAAAACATATTCACCTGGATGTTGACAAGAACATGACATTCAATGAAACCAAATTTGAACTGAGAAGGCATAGCAAAGGCCACACAAACAATATCCAACCCTACACCACAGCTCATGGGGAGATCATAAACAAGGCAAATGTAAGAGACCCAGCAGTAATATTGAGTCAAGGTGGCAAATTTACCACATATTGACAACATTGTAGACTGCTAGAATATTATTGGAATGAACCCTCTGAACCTTTACATCAAGAAGTGGGGATTGCATGATCACGCTGTGGAAGACCCTGGTACTACCTAAACTTTAATACTGCTACCAACTATGGAACCCAGACTGTAAGGGGAGATAGAAAAACTTGTGCCCAAAGAACCTTCACCAGCAAGATTGAATATGTAAAAGGCATAAACTACTGGGGCAAACTCTAACCCTATTCACCCCAAAGGTACAAAGAACAATACTAGATCATTTACATGTGGAAAATGCTGGAGGGTCACATTCCCAATATTGGAGTGATACTCAGCCAAGAAAGGATGAGAGGGTGCTTTGTTGAAGGAATTGCCAGCAGCAACAGGAACACCATATCACTCCAAACAGACTCCTTTAACAGAGTGGCCCCCAACTACCTGAAGAAAACCACATCATCCACAGTTGAAGTATTCGAAAGACGGTAGGATGCCTTCCTACATGAAACTGAAGGTACAACCTCCCACACCATCCTATAGTAACACGTGGCCCCACTACAAGAAGCTGGTACATTGTATACCACTTTACTTGAAGCAACACGGTCAGGGAGGAAGAAGTGGCAGTTCCTGTAGTTGAGGTGTATACACTGAAATCTTCACAAGGTGTATGCTATCAAAAAAATATTACAGAGACTAACAACAAGGAATAGTTAATAAACTTCCTAGTTGGCAGGGAGTGTAGAGTATCCCAGAACAATTATTTATTGATAACTGGAAGATTGTAAAATACTGTCACAACACTGTTTAACCTTTTCATGAGTGATAACCTCACACCAAATTCTGGTCATAACATCAAAACTTACACCTATGCCAACCTGACAGTCCTAGCCCAGCACATCAACTCCAGAATGGCTGTCAAGCATACAAAAATATACCTTGACAATCTGGAACAATGGCCTAGACAAAATAGAATGCTAGCTTCTCAACAGAAATCATCAGCAACATTGCTCAACCCAGACAATCATGATTCAAAGAAACACACAACAGTTAGATTAATAGGTTGACTTCTACAATAATACAAAAATCCCTAGATTCTGGACCATTATTTTAATATACACATACATTTCAGCCCACACATTAAGGACCTATAGCAAACACTGGTTTTGACCAACAGAAAGAAATCCTAATTACAGTGGACAAACAACGTATAAAAACCACACTTCACTATGCCTCCAAAGCATGATTCCCAACAATCAAGAAAAAGTAAAACATGCAAAAGACAAACCTTTAAGAGTAATAACCAGATGTGCTTAAACCTACCCAATAGAACATGTGGATACAGAAACCGAGGTCTTCCCTATAGAACAAAACATGAAGATGGGAGGCATACGCAACCTATACCACACATTATATCCTTAAAAAAAATCACACTTTCATATCCTGAAACAAACATTCTAAGATCAACCCCCAGACTCCACTCTCCCCAAACTCACTCCCTGAAAAATCTTCTGACAAACAAAACCCACACTGGTACAACTATTCAAACCATCACCCACCCTTAAAGCATTAACAGCACAGATTAGGTCTGGCCACAGAGTCAGATTGCTTCAGATGCACACAGAAGACTGCCTCACTCCATTGGGATAATAACAATATTTTATCATTGAATGGCTTGTGAGCCAATCTGGTGACTTGGCAATTGCTTTGGAGCTGTGGGTCTCTTGTAAGAGACCTAAGAACTTGTTTGAACTGGATTTCAAATTTAAAAACATGTTACCAGGAAGTCCAAGGCTTTGAAACCCAAACTAATCAGTAGGAGTAGACTAATTTCTTAGATAAGTTCCTGAGGTACTACTGGTAAGGTTGGTGTGTATTTCAGAGATAAAAGGTGGTTTAATGCTTCTAGTGAATAAGGGATTTGTAGGTATTATAATGCCAACTAATGCTTTTTCATCTATTAACAGCTCCAAATAGAACTAAAAGGGTTAATTGGGTGATTTGATGGTATATAAGAGTCACATGTATAAAAGACCCCCTTTCTCAGTAGTTTGTATCAATGAAAATGGTCTGCACAGGGAGTCCCGTTTACAACGATCTCAAATTCCACCATTTCAGGGTTACAATGCTGGCAATGTTTGTCCCTGTACATTCCCCCACTTTTTTTTTTTTTATCATTGATATATATTTCTTTATCTAGAGGGGGAAAATATGTATATATATGTTCTATTGAAGTCAACAGCAGTAACAGCATTATTCAATTTGTAGTTTGCCTTGTCAATTTATCTGACAATGTTCCAGTCTTTGTTGGCAAGGATCCTAAATAAGTTTCTAAAATCTGTGTTATCCCAAGACATCTTTTGGCAATCTTCAGAAGTCTCAAGACAAAATGGACTTTAGGAACTTAGTACCCTCGCCAACAAAGACTGGATCATCATAAAAAAAAAATTGAAAAGGTAAACTGCTAATTGAGTACCCTCGCCAACAAAGACTGGGTCATCATAAAAAAAATTGAAAAGGTAAACTGCTAATTGAATAATGCTGTTACTGATGTCAGTTTCAACAGGACATTTATTCTGAATGGCCTACCCCAAATATGTATGTATGTATATATATATATACCCATGGAAAAATGGATCTTATATGCCATCAAATATGGATTTTATAAGTAGAGGGGTTTTATGCATGCTTTGTTTTTTATGTGACATTGAGCTGTTTTAGTTCCTGGCTTTTTATAGAATTTTATTTACACTAGTTATGCTTTGCATCATGGATTGCAACAAGTAATTACTTTGGATTTAATAAGAGATGATACTAATATGTTTTGTGACTATACTGGTTAAGTTCTTGCTGACACTGCATGTGTTGTTCTTTCAGAAACCTTCATTATGAGTTCAAAGAAGTCAGCAGAGCCAAGTAAAAGAGAGGTACTAACTCGTAACCCACAAAACTCTTGTGCATGATACGTGTTTTGGGTGCCAAACCCTTTTGTGCAGATTTTGTGATAATTTTCATTGATTTTTTATTGTTTGCTTGCAGTGGTAAGTTCAGTGAAAGCTTTCAGCATAGCATGCTTGTACTGCGTAATAGAACAATATTGGTCTTTAACCCTGTTAACTTAGTGACATCTATAGTCTATATTCATGGAAACACAAGACACCAGATGCTTTTATTTGATTGAAAATACAGGCTAGACTAAGTCAGGTCATAGTTCAAAAAGATTCAATTTTGTCTTGATAGTTAGTCATCTAAATAGATCCATCTAGCATCTACCATAATATGTAGAGATATGCCGTTATGCTGAAAGGGTTATTTTTTATTTATTTATTTTTATTTAATAAAACAAAGCTTTGCCATTAATCATACAAGAATGCTTTTATGCTTTTTGTGTTGGTAGTCACATCTATCATAACTGTTTTAATAACTTAGATTGTGCCTTTACATGATCAACACAAATCATTGAACTCTATCAAAAGAAAGTTCAAAGGTGAAGGTTGCCAAAATATTATTTAGTTATCTTTCAAATTACTTTTGTTCAGTTCCTGTTCTGTGATGAAATTATCAAATTAGTTTAGCCGCGCAGAAACATTCTAGAACTGTTTATTGATGTAGCCATTGACTGAATTCCTCACACAAATTTTACAATTATTAAAAGTAAAAGAAGTATGGAAGGAGTGAATATGAGGGGGCGTCCTAGGATGAGATGGATGGATGGGTTGAAAGGGGCTTTACAAAAGAGAGGAATGTCTGTAGAGGAAGGGCAGGAGAGACCAAAGATAGGGGTAAATGGAGAAGTGTTGTGTATAGATGAGGCTGTGATGCATGAGGGGGTGAGGGTAGGGGATAGGTGGTGAGGAAGTATGTATGAGAAAAAATTTGACGCAGCCTGAAGGGATTTCTCCCCGTCTTCTCCTTTCCTGCATGAGGGGACGGAGAGGGGGGGGTTGCCGATTTTATGAAGTGGCCTTGTTGTGGATGTGCTGTGTCTTGCGACATTGCTTCTGACCCAGGGCAGTGGACAGGATGCAGGGATGGCCCATCATCCAGGAGGTGCCAAGATAGGAGGAGGGTGGAGGGGAGTGGAATATATGGGAAATGAAATGGGTGGGAGTGATTTCTATGCCTTTTTCTTTTTGGCTACCCCCCCCGTGTAAGGGGAAAAAGCCTTTGGTATATGTATGTAAATATTTTCCTCTTGAAGTCTATTCATCTATATAACAAGGGCTTTCCCATATAAGGGAGGTAGCCAAGTCTTAGTCACTCTCCCACTCCCACCCATTTTCGTTCTCTGGTTCTTGATATGTGAGCTGTTAGATTGAAGTCATATGTTGTAGGTAAATTTTCTAATCACAACATCAATACATTGTTCTTAATTACTTCAAGAGGAGGAAACAACTTAATATTTCCTCTTGAAGTTAATTAGAATAATGTATTGATATTGTGATATTAACATACAACATATGGCATAAATCTAACAGCCCACACATTAAGAAGCTGACAAAAAAACTAAATAAATAAATAAACCTTCATAAATCTATCCCAAGCACTGACTGGACAACAGAAACTTTCATAATTTCTTTAAGCAATTCATAAGAACCACCCTTGAATATGTCTCCACAGCACAGTTCCCAACAATCAACAAGAAGGACACAAACAGCTTACAGACTTTACAGAATGGAGTACCAAGAGTAACAACATTGCACCAAAGCCCCCAAGTGGATATCTGTATACAAAAACCAAGATCCTCCCCATAGAACACCACATGAAAATAACAGAAACAGTTCTACACCAGAACCCTTAACACCATACACCCATCACGCTCTCAAACATCAACAGAATCTGCAGGAAAAAAAACTACACCATCTATATACATACATATACCAAGGGCTTTTTCCCTCTTAAAAGAGATGTAACCAAAGTCAAAATGCATATATCCACTCCCACCTATTCCACTCCCATTCACCACCCCTCCCCTTCCTCTTGCCTCCTCTTGGATGATGGGTCATCCCTGCATATTGCCCTGTGTCTTGCAACATTGCTTCTGACCCAGGACAGTGGGTGAGATACATGAATGACCCATCATCCAGGAGGAGCCAAGATAAGAGGGAGGGAGAGGGGTGAATGGCAATACACAACATATATACATATTTTGTGTATTGCCAGCTATATACTGCTGAAAAATATATAACAACCTATCACCATTACTACAAAACATCCATATAAGAACATGTACACCCTCATACAATTGAGACTTTTAAAAAGTGCCTAGATGAATATATTGAGTCCAACCCTAATCTAACTTATTTCTCGGCATCTTGAGCTCATACACTTAAATTAAGTCATTGGTTCTTAACTGTTTAAACCCTCTTTCAATTCGCAAGCAACCCCATAAGGACCAATATGTCTGTTGCTGTTTTCTTCTCCTATGTATTCTTTTGTATACTGTATTACTAAATAAGCCCTTAAGACAGATAATCAAACTCCGTACTCCTTGAACACCCCCCAGACATAAGCTGTACAGAAAAAAACTCCCACATCAGGTAAGAACCACTCGGGTATGCTTGTGTTCAAGATACCTTTCAGCATTAAAAGAGTGCCAACAGAGAAGAGGTCTGACCACAGATTCTAACCACCACACATAGGACACAGAATACCTCGTACTACAATGCTCCACACTAACAATCTCTGGATAACAATACAATATATTTTCCCTGAGTGACTTGTGGATCCACATGGAGGCCATTGCCAGTTCAAGGCACCGGGTCTTCTGCAAGAGAGACCAGGGATAATGGATTGATTGATACACTGAAGCATTCAGTTTTTTTATTCAAAGATAGTAGAAAAGAGATAAAGGCTAATAAAATTGGAAGGTGTTGGCCATTGTTTTGAAAAAAAGGGGATAAGACTAGAAGATATGACAATGTGTGCTGGACATTGGTAAGTGAAAAAAATTATAGAGTAGAAAGTAGGTTGAAAAGATTTGGAAGAATAGGGCTTTAGTGTATGTGTGGAATATAAAGTAATTAGACAAAGTAAAATTTTCTTTTTTGTTTTATTTTACGTCCATATAGACATCCTATCTATCAAGGCTTCTTTAATTTATTCGTCTTAAAAGTACTTTACTCACTACAGCAGACCCCTATTGATTTAGTTTCCACATAAATCTTTTGAGATACAGTTTCAAAAATATTTCTCCAGATCCAAGTACAGTGTACAGTTCACCCATGTATCCCTCTCTTGTAGCACAACAGTAACTCTTGAATGATAATTCAACTGATTGGAAATATGTTGTCATCAAATTGTTGATCTCTTTTCTGAATATTTCCTCTATCCTTCACAATTCTCACATCATTATTACAGTAATCAGGGAAGCTGATCCTTGCATTAAAGGTTCCTCCTTTGTCATTTGGTACCACATTTGCCACTTTTCAATAATTATTTACTTTCCCATTCTAGAATGAACACAGAAAGTTCATAACTCTTATCCACCAGATGTTCCTTATGTTCTTTGATTATTCAATTGATTCCATCGGGTTCTGGGGCTCTCCTCAAAATTCAAAACTAGTGCCTCCAGTAATTTTTCCATCTTATCCATCAAGGACTGCATGACTCCTAACAATTTTTCTAGACATACATATACCAATGGCTTTTTCCCACTTACAAGGGGCTAGCCAAAGTCAAAGGCATAAATCCACTCCCACTCGTTTCATTCTCATATACTCCACTCCCACTCACCACCCCTCCCTTCCTGTTTCTTGGCTCCTCCCCTAGGTCAGAAACAATGTAGCAAGACACAGCACATCCACAGCAAGGCCGCTTCATTTAATCAGTGACCCCCCCCCCCTCTCCATCCCCTCATGCAAAAAAAAAGAGAAGATGGGGAGAAATACCTTTGGGCTGCATCAAAATATCATTCATACATATTTCCTCACCCCCTTTCCCCACCCACTCCCTTCCATGCATCACAGTATCATCCATACACAACTATTCTCCACTCACTCCTATCTTCTGTCTTCTTCCTTCCTTCCTCAATAGATATTCCCCTCTTTCCCAGTGCCCCTTTCACCCTACATCCATCCTTGGTCCCTCCCACATCTTCACTCCCTCCACCTCAGCCTTCCATACCTCTTTCACTAACCTTTCTTCACTCATTCTTTCCATGTGTCCAAACCATCCCAATACTCTTTCCACAACCCTGTCTTTTAACTCCCTTACCACCCCCAATCTCCTCCTCACCTCATTTCTCATTCTATTCAGACTAGTAACCTCTACCACACTTCTCAGACACATTTAAACACTTCCTGTCCTGATTTATATGGCTGTATAATGATATCTTGTTTGTTTATAATATCATCCTCATCCACAAAGATCTGATTCTGATGATGCAAAATTTCTGCTGTTGCTCAACCCTTCTGCCATTGCTTACATTTGAATCTTGGAATCAATTTTAAGCATAATTAATTACCTTTAAAAAGCATTACTACTACTCATTTCTCTGTCACCATCTACCCAATGCAGATTTGAGATCCTCAGACAACACTTCAGTAACTCAATACATCAGTTAGGTTTTCTTTGTAATTCCGTGATGTTTTTCTTAAAGAATTCAATGGAGTGCTTAATCAGACATTTTGATGCCATAGTCATCATCATATGTGTGTATGGATAATTTTGAATTGTATTAGTTGATATTTGTAAGGTGATAACAGATTTGGTACATGGACGATTCTATATCATGGTCATTTTGAAGTAATTTTTACATCTAAGCAGAGGTTTGTGTACCAGTCGGTAACCATTGTTTTAACTTGATTTTATTAAATATTTGTACTTCAAGAATGCTTGCTGGCCAAGTGGGTTGGAGTGTCACTACTTTTGGTGAAGGTTGAGGTGACGGCAGTTCAAACCCTGCCACCAGCAAGTTGGACCAAGGGCATAGTTCATTAAATTCCACGCTACAGAACCCTCTGTAAAGGGCACTGTCCTTGTCTCCTAACAGGGGGAATTTGCAGCATTAAACCAAATCATCAGTCGTCATCATTTGTACTTCATAGAACTGAACAGTTTTAGCAATGTGGATAGGAGGTTAAGGGAATGTGGGCTGAGGGAAATACTTTTATTCGTGACTAGTTTTGCCTGAGTGGCTTCCTCAGAGGAATATAGTTTGAAGTCAAGTTGGTCAATATATATAGCATAAAAAGGAACGTGGCAAAGTGTCAGGTTGGTCCCCCACTCGACCTCATCTGTCGAAACTAGTCAGGAATGAAAGTATTTCCCTCAGCCTGTGTTCCCTTTACCTCCTATCCACATTCATCACAATGTATACACAGTATTAGCAATGTCATTTTGTGAATTAGTATATATTATTTTTGGCAGGTGAGCGTTTCTGGAATGTCCTTTCTTCGAGGTTCAGCTAACTATGTCTGGTGTACAACTTCTGTGTTGGGGAAGGGAGCAACAGGTGCTGTCTTCCAGGGAGTTAATAGGGTAAGTGAAACATATTGCATCACATGAATATTTGTTTTTTACATGTTAAATGATTTGTGGTGATTGTTTTGATCTTTTGCCCTTTGCTCTACAGGGGATGTATTAATCCACCTTTCCTTATTTTTCTTTGTAGAAGCAGACTTTACAACAATAGTTTTATTTTGCCATTTTATCAGTTATTTTTATGAATGGTCAATCAGTGTTTGAATCTTTTCACTTTTTTTTTCTGGAGAAGGTTGATTCTCTATTGAGCCTTTGACTATAATGCACAATCCTTCTTCTTACACTTTACTTGGGAATCTTAGGAAGAAGAATTAATCAGTTGGTTGTGTTGATTTTCAATGATTTTAAGAACTAGTTGATTTTATATGATAGTTTATCGGACCTGTATTTTGTTGCCAATAACAGGAGTTTCTATCTTTAGGTGGCACTATCATGCCAAAGAGGTGGAGTTACAGGGGAAGAGGTAAAAGCTCAAAGGTATCAGCATTTTGTGGGGGGGAATTATTTAGCAGTCACAAAACAATGCTGCATGGCTGGTGCTTAGGGATGTCACTAAACTTCTTAAAGTATTGACTGCATAAGATTTGTGCTGTCAGTACCCCATATTGAGTAATTTGGCTGAATAGGGTGCATAGATTCATTCCACTGCATTTCATATTTGTAGCACACTGGTGAGCCTGTTGCTGTCAAGACCTTCAACCAACTTTCCCACATGAGACCTCATGAGGTTCAGATGCGTGAATTTGAAGTGTTACAGAAAGTCAATCATGAAAACATTGTCAAACTCCTAGCCATTGAGGAAGAGGTAAGTCTTAAATTGAAGTATGTTATATATTATATAAGTAGATATTGTTGGAGCAAAATGTAGTCATATTTTATAAATCATTCAAAAAATACCATTGTTGGAGTGAAAATGCGTATAGAAGCAGAAAACCTATCAGATTATAGATTTTCCATTTTTTTTACTTATTTTCCCTCAGACTGTGGAGTTTCATATATATCTATATGTGTGTATGTACGTGTGTGTGTGTGTGTGTATATATATATACACACACACACACATACACAGACACCATCATTCTTATGGACATGCAGAGAGTGTAATTTATATATTATATTTATATGTATGTATACACACCTTAATTTCCAAGAGGTCCCAATTAACAAAGTTAGCTTACCTTCAGTGGTTCCTGGATCAAGCCCTCAGCCAAGCCAGAACTTGCTTTTTCAACCCCTCATCCACAAAGCTAAGCATGTTACAAAATCCCCTTGTTATTCCCTTTTCAGAGTCCATTAGCCACTTTTCCAATTTTCTTCCCAAAGATAAGGTAAACTTAATTCATAATTACCTGAATACTATTAATAAAAAAGTTGTTAATGTTCATCAAAGGTTGAAAGATCATCATATCCCAGGGTTTATTCCCTTGTGTGTAAAGATTTTAACTTAACATACATCAGGCAGAAGGGGAAAGACCTAAGGACAAAGTCGAATGAGCACAAAAGGTCAATTAAGTATGGTCAAGAGAGTTCAGCTGTGTTCCAGCATGTGAACAACTTAATCATCAACTGAACCAAGACAAATTTGAACTTATTTATAGATTTAGTTGTGGGTTCACAAGAAAAATGGTGGAATCCACTTAAATAGATTATCTTCCCCCAATGAACATTTCTAAGTGTTGATGGACTCCAGACATAAGCTCGATTGTTCATTACAAAAAAAAAAAAAAAAAAAAAAAAAAAAAAAAAAAATGTTAATAGGTATCCTGCCCCTCCCCCTGACCCAACCTCACAATATCCACAGGTCACCAGAGAGTGAGGGTAGTGGTATTTACTCATGCCCTAGTTCCTTTTCTTTTGTAAGAGGTTGCTATTTAAAGATAGCATCCTTCTCCCATTTTGTACTACAGTACTGAAGAGGATTGCAGTTAGCAGTCGAAATATATAGACTTGCTTATTCAGCTCTTTCTTTTTTCTAACTGTGGTGTTGGTTGTGATTTACAAATGTGTTACTACATTTTTCACCAGATATATATGTATATGTATATTTATTTATTTATTTATTTTTTCTCTCTCTTCCTTTTTTCTTTTCTTTTTCTTTCTTTCTGTTTTACACCTAAAGGCCTCTTCTCCCGTGTAAGTAAAGTAGTCAGCGTAGGCATGCTCCCACCCCATATTCATCCCACACCCATTTATTTCCCTATTATATTAGCACCTTGTGTATGAAGGTTAATTATAATGTTTTCAAAAAGTTCCTTGCATTACAAAAACCCAAATTTTGGGAATTATGCATCCATTACTAAAATGTGTCCCTACAAACTAAATAAAACCATTTGGCATTAGCCAAAAAAAAAGTCTTAAAAGAGGACTGTGGGTTTTTAGTGGGTTAAGCAAGAAGACTGTGCCATGATATTCTGTGTTTGTCTGCCCATGATATAGGAATATTATTCAACTACATTCACTTTTCACCACTACAGCAAGAGGGTCGGGGTAGGGTTATAGTTATGGAACTGTGCACTGGGGGATCCTTGTTCAATATCTTGGATGATCCAGAAAATAGCTACGGATTAGAAGAATCTGAATTTCTGCTGGTATTACAACATTTAGGTAAGTTTGAGCTTAAATGTTAGTTTTAATCTCTTGTGGTATTTTTTGATTATTTGATTGGGCATATAATATTTTGTTTTCTCTGCTCATTGTTGATCATAGTATTTGTGAAATTTCACAATAAATTTTGTAGATCTGTACAGTCATCAAAGCTGAATTATTTTTTGACTTGTTGAAAATGTTACCTCAGATATTACTGACTGGAAGTTTGTGGTTCCACATCAGTAAATAATAGTCCCAGACCTTTTATAGATCTCAGGAAAGAGGTGTTGATCAATTGGTATGGAAACAAAATCTTATTTATTTTATTTATTTATCTTTCATTAAATCTTTAAGCTGCTGGCATGAAACATCTACGCGACAACAATCTAGTGCATCGTGACTTGAAGCCAGGAAACATCATGAAATTTATAGATGTTGATGGTTCAACTATTTATAAATTGACTGACTTTGGTGCTGCCAGAGAATTGCAAGATGACCAACAGTTCATGTCATTGTATGGCACAGAGGAGTATTTGGTAAGTTTGTTCATCACAATGGAATGGTTAGTAGTAATTATTGTGTTGGAGAATTTAGTTGACATAAATTTAAGGTGTATGTACCAAATGGTCGCTGGCTGAGTGGGTTATAACGTTGCTACTTGTGACGGATATTGAAGTGACGGCGGTTTGAACACTGCCTGGAGCAAGTTGGACCAAGGGTATGGTTCGTTAAATACTACGCTGTAAAGTCCTCTGAAAGGGGCACCATCCTAGCCTCCTGACGGGGGAATGCGTGGCATCAAACCAAATGTACAAAGATATTATATTCAGATATATTGTGGTTACCTATGTTTAATGCCATGATGCACAGGATTTAAGAATGTGCTAGGGTAGTGGATATGAAGTTCAGCTTTTCAACTTTTAAGAAAATGAGGAGATTTGTAGGTTACTTTCTTCATACATTTATGAAATCTTTTCTCCTTCTTGAAGTTAGTGTATAGTTCTTAATTGTATTTTGTATTTGAGGGTATTTACTTGTGTAGAAATGGCTGAAAATTCTTATGTACCTACCCAAAGAATCTTATTGATAAGGGCATTTCCAAACCAAAGCAAAGGCTTAATATACAAATAAAACCATTTAATCATCTCTCCTATATTCACTTTGGTACGATGACTCCAACATTGACATAATGAGGCACAAGTGGGTACACGGGTATCCCAGCATTGGCATCTTGATTATATTTATATATTTTTTTGTAGTTGTATATGAGTTACCACCAAATTCTGTGAACTGGTTTGATCACATTTTCTGTTTATTATTACTCAGAGTAGAAGGGAACGAGTAACACAGCAGTGACTTTATATTTTATAATGCGCGTAGTGTGATTCATCGTACATATGGCAGCCAATGCTGCATGTAAGGATTTGACTCATACAGTGAGACCTCTCATTAACGTACGTTAATTAGCTGCGTTTGCGGTGTTTTCGCTGTGTTTTTGGTGCTGTTGTTTAGTGTGTACAATCACCATGCCACCCAAAAACCACTCGAAAACACCGCAAATGCAGCCAATTAACGTCTGTTAATGAGATGTCTCTCTGTACTGAAGTGGATATCAGCATCTTGGAGACGAGGGGTTACCCTGTAATGTGTCCTGTTGCTTGGGTCAAAGGCAATATAGTGAGGCACAGCTCTTCCATAGCAAGGCCTAGCAGCCTGAGCTGGGTTACCCCCACCATTTCATTCAGAATCAAATTGCACCATTTGCAACCACCATAGAACACGCCTTCCTTCTCTAATCTTAAGATGTAGTTTCATGTAAATTTTCTGTTAGTGTGCAGTACTGATTAGTATTTGTTATTTCCCCTTGACAGCACCCTGACATGTATGAAAGAGCCGTCCTTCGCAAACCAGTGGGCAAGACATTTGGCGTACGAGTTGATCTGTGGTCCATTGGTGAGTTTGAGTGTCTGAATACTTTTTATTTTATTTCATGGTCGAGTGGAAGTTTTCCAATGGAGGTAGTTACTTCACATTATCATAGATAGTAGGAAATATTTTTAGGGACTTCAGTGGTACTTTTGCAGACTAAAGATTAGTGTTCTTTTATGTTTGTAAACAAATTTCCACTCACATAGAAATAGTGAGCCACTTTTTAGCATTTACTATTCCAAGCCACAAAGCTCTCTGTGAGGGGCACTGTCCTAGCCTTCCAATAGGGGGGAAGTTTGTGATGTTCAACCATATCACTATTCCTTGATTCTGCTGTTCTTAAATCTCTTCTGTACTACTCTAAGGATTTTTTTTTTTTTTTTTTTTTTTTTTTCTCATGTGCTTGTGATGGGGGATCTGAAATATATCAAGGCTTTTCTTTAGTACTTTGTTCAAATTCCACATTGGTCCATACAGTGACATTGGCACAATCATTCCTACTCATACGACCTTTAATTCGTGTTCATCCTCAGATATCTACTTCTCATAACATTTTTTTATTTCTCCCCAACATTTACTTATTTCTCTTATTCTAAAATTCACCTCCAGTTCTACTCTTTCATTGTCCTGCACATGTGAGCCCAAATGTTTAAACCTCTCCACTTCTTTCAGACTTTCTATTCTACATTTATATATCTAGAGCTGCTTGCCCCTCGTAAAGGAGTTTGTTAAGTCAAAGGCACTCGCCCATTCCACTCCCATCTACCATTCTCGTTTCCCTCTCATTTTAGCTCCTCTTGGATGAAGGCTCATCCCTGTATCATGTCCACTGCCTGGGTCAGAGGCAATGCAACAAGACACAGCACATCCACAGTAAGGCTATTTCACCTAATTGGCACCTCCTCCCCTTATGCAGAAAATGGAAAAGATGAGGAGAAATCCCTTTGGGCAGTTAAAATATCATTCTCACACAGTCTGTGTCCACCCTTTCACTTTTGAAAATCATCTTCAACCCACCACTATTTTCACTCCATATATGTCTCATTACCTTACTGTTGCCCACATTCTTTTTAACCTTTCCCCTCTCACATATACACTCTGCCACCAGCTACTTCGGTCAGTTCTTCAACTGAGCTACAAGTGCAGTATCACCTGCATTCAATTGGCATACCTTCCACTTCCTTTTGCTCTCATTTGCCAACTCTGAACCACTGCTTAGCATTCTTGTATTTATCTCTCACCACTACATTTGTATACAATTTCAACAATTATGGTGACATTGCATATCCCTGACATGGCCCCATTTTCACTTCAAACTGCTCCTTCTCCATGCCATACCCTCACAAAGGCTCTACTACTCGTTTAGAAAATTTGAACCACCCTTAACCCCTTCGATACGATGACGCCTACATAGGCGTCATGAGGAGCAAGTGGGTACGCGAGGATGCCGATGTCGGCGTCTTGATTATATATATTGTAGTTGTACCTGTGTGACCCCCATACTCTGTAAACTGGCTTCATCATATTTTCTATGGTTATCAAAATTCACAGGTGAAAGAGAACGAGTAATACAGCGGTAACTTTATTTTCTATAATGCGAGTATTATGATGCAACATCGCACGTCTTGCAGCTCATGCTGCCCGCTAGATTTTGGCCTGTATTGAAGGGGTTAATAGACTTCGTCCGCTCCCATAAATCTACATAACACTCCATAGTGCCTCCTTGTCAACCTGTCACATGCCATGATGAAACTAATATATTTTCATGCCTTGCAGGTGTAACACTTTACCATGTTGCCACTGGACAGTTACCCTTTCGGCCCTATGGTGGCCGGCGGAACAAAGAAACCATGTATTTAATCACCACTGAGAAAGCACAAGGGGTCATCTCGGGTGTACAGACGTCAGAAAATGGTCCGATAGAGTGGAGCACAGACCTGCCAGAAACTTGTCAACTTAGCCTGTAGGTTTTCTTTCTTCTCTTCTTTTACTGTGTGTGTGTATTTACCTAGTTGTATCTTATGGGAAGGGGAGCTATGCTCATGGTGTCCCATCTCACAGTGCCTAGTTTGCTCTTAAATTCGTGTATAGTTTTTACACACACTTGTTTTATCCAGTTTGTTCCAGATAGCCACCACTGTGTGTGGATATTATTATTATTTTGTTAATTTATTTATTTATTTATTTTTATTTTACTTTATTTTATTTTATTTTATTTTTTTCCAACCATTACAGAGTAATGGATGGAATGGGTGGTAGTGGTTTTTTGGTGGCTACCTCCCTTGTAAGGGGAAAAAAGTCTTTGGTATATGTATGTATGTACCATGTAGACAGTACATACATACATATACCAAGGCTTTTTCCCCCTTCCAAGGGAGGTAGCCAAAAAGGGAAAGGCATAAAAACACTCCCACCCACTTCATCCCTAAATACACTCCACACCCCTCCCACCCTCCCTCTCATCTGAGCACCTCCTGGATGACGGGTCATCCCTGCACCCTGCCCACCGCCCTGGGTCAGAAGCAGTGTCGCAAGACACAGCACATCCACAGCAAGGCCGCTTCATTTACTCGGCGACCCCCCCTCTCCGTCCCCCCTTGCATATAAGGAGAGGACGGGGAGAAATCCCTTCGGGCTGCGTCAAAATTTACTCACACATACTACCCCCCCCCCGCCCATTCCTCCTCATGCAATCACAACATCATCCATATACAACCATTCTCCACTCACCTCTGTCTTCCGTCCTCTCCCTTCCTTCCTCAACAGACATTCCCCTCTTCCCCAAAGCCCCCTTCACCCCATCCATCCACCTCATCCTAGGACGTCCCCTCATGTTCACTCCCTCCACATCTGCCTTCCATACCTCTTTTACTAGTCTTTCTTCACTCATTCTTTCCATGTGTCCAAACCATCCTAATATTCTTTCATCAACCCTATCTCCCAAATTTTAATATGCCATGAGAATTATTTTTTTGTTTTATACCATTACAGAGGCTTGAGGAAGTTGGTAACTCCACTTTTAGGAGGATTACTTGAAGTGGATCCACAGAAAATGTGGAACTTTGAGAAATTTTTCCAGGAAGTGACAGCGTTATTGAATAGAAAAGTGTTACACTTATTTTTTGTTAATAAAGTTCAACCACTTACTATATACATGGAATCTAATCACAAGTAAGTATTTATTGAAAATGGGTCATTAAATTGTATGGAATATTCTATTACCTACACATCATATGAAAATACCGCAGATAAGTTTGACCCTTCATGAAACTAAGTACAATCTCTTGACTGGTAGAAGAATTATGTGATACCCCCAAAAAAAAAAAATTCAGGTATTATTTATAAGAGATTTGCATTGTAGTATAGAGTTATTTTTCAATTTTATTTCCAACTGCAGATATGAGGAGTTACAATGCTTAGTATGTGAGCAGACTGACATGAGTCCTGTAGATCAGCTTGTCCTGTACGACAACAAACATTTTACTGAAATTATAGACAAAGACCTTGAAGGTCGATCATATCCATCGACCACACCACATACTCCTCTTGTACTCTTCTGCAAACAAAATGATGATGTCACCCTAACTCTTCCAGAAGTGCCAGGTGAGTTGAAAATTATCTCAAAAACAAATAAAGCCCTAGATATCACACACACACACACACACACACACACACACCTGAATACTGATGTGATTAAAGTATCCAGGTTACTAAAGGGGATAGATTACATTGACAGATCTCTTGATTAAGGGTGGGAGGGCTTTAACCACTTCAATACGGGACTTAAATCTCGCGGGCAGCAGCCAATGCCAGCCGTACGACGTAACGAAATAATATTCGCATCATAAAATATAGTCGCCGCTTATATCGATCGTTCTCTCTTTCACCCGCGAATTTTGAAAACCACAGAGAATGGGATTAAGGGCGCATTTGGAAGAATGTAAAAACACAGGGGCGACTACAATAAATATAATCAAGACGCCGATATGGCAGCGTCGCGAATCCACTTGCTCCTCATGACGCCTACGTGTGCGGCACCGTATGGAAGGGGTTAAGACGTCATGGGATCAAATTAAGAATGACCACATGTCAAAAAGATGTGAAGAAGTAGTTTTATATATAGATGCATAAACATTTGCAATAACTTAGAAGGTGATATAGCCCAAGCTTGAGCAATACATGGATTCAAATCTAAATATGACTATTGGAAATCAACATACATACATACATATACCAAAGGCTTTTTCCCTCTTACAAGGGAGGTAGCCAAAAAACAAAGGCATAAAACCCAATCTCACCCATTCCATCCCCACACTCCACCCTTGTGGTGAACAGAGTCCCCCACAAGAACATATTGAGGCATAGGTGTATAGGCGCAGGATATGGGTAAGCAGCCTCTTGGGAGAAAGTGTAAGGACAACTAGTCTTATGTGTCAGAGCATGTATGTTTGGGCTACGGCCATAATACTCTTGTGAGAAATATATTTGTAGGCTACCAAAAGCACAATTCCGCACTATGCCCAGCAACCCTGTCCCAGCCAGAGGGGCGCTACTTTTCAGTATGCCCCGAGGGTACTTGAAGGCGTGTGAGGTCAGACTTGGGCTTGCCAACATGCGTCTATGTGTGTATCCTAGTGTCATTCCAATAAAGGGCCTAACCTCAACCGAATGTCAATCTCTCCCTGTGTCACTAGCCCAGTAATAGCTCACTAGTTACATCCCCATCCCTCCCGCTTTTCTTGGCTCCTCCTGGATGACAGGTCATCCATGCATCTCACCCATTGTCCTGGGTCAGAAGCAGTGTTGCAAGACATAGCACATCCACAGGAAGGCCACTTCATTAAATTGGCAATGCCCTCCCCCCCCCCCTCCCTCTTTGTCCTCTTGTGCAGAAATAGAGAAGACAGGGGAAAATCCCTTCAGGCTGCATCAATTTATTTTTCATACACACTCCCTCACCCAGTGGGTGGGAGGCAGGGATGCCCCTCCATCCACGAGAAGCTAAGAGGTGGTGGGTGGGAGTGGAATGGGCAGGAATGGAGAGTGGGTGCATGCCATTGATTTGGCTACTTCCCTTATAAGTGGGAAGCCTTTGGTTTATAAAATAGATGATTTTTTTTTTGTTTTATCTTTTTCCACAACCCAAGTGTCACATAAAGATGTATTTATGTATCTGAAATTTTTTTACAGCTGTCAAGTTTACAAATTTCCCAGCATCGGTAAGTGTTGAACATGACGCAGCAACAGGGAAAGCATTTTGTTCTGTTGGCCATGCCATCAAGAGGAAAATTGATTATTATACCAAATGTGTCCAGCTTATAGAGTACAGTGTCCTCATGTTTATGTAAGTAAATTCATAGAGTTCTGCTCTGAAAAATTTGTACACTGAAACATGGTGATGCATATCATACAAATTGGCTTGATAATGAGGTTAAGGAAGATTGGTGTGAAAGTGGATATGTTTAGATCTTTATTTGCTCATTTAAAAAATTCAAATTTTCAGTGAGGTTATTGTTAACCAACTTAAAAGTCTACAAAATAGATTGGGTCACATTCAAGACCTTACCACTGCTATCAGTGATAGGTTCAGTCAGCTGGTGGCCAACCATCGCAGGTTTATGATGCTCACCCAGATGATTGGAGGTAATCAGGAGTCTATCACTCCACCTCTGAGAGAAAGGCTGGAGGATTTGGTGAATAACAAAGTTGATACTGAGAAGGAGGTAAGCTTTAATTTTATTTTTTTATTTTGTATATTCTCTTGCCTCTCTGTTCCCCTCTCCAATCATGCTCATTCTCTTGGTATCTACCATTTTTCCTCAATTCTCCTCTTCCATCACTATCATTTTCTTAGTGCCTTCCACTGCCACCACCACTCCCTATTGTTCTCTATATTTAGCATCTCCCTAAAATACTCTGCCCATCTTCCCCTTACAATTACCCTTTTTTTTTTCTTTTTTTTTTCCATCTCCATCTGCACCTCTTACCTTTTCTTCTCTACTTGATTCACCTCCCCTTCCTCTCTTAGTTTCCTTCCAAAACATCTTTTTATTACTTTCAAAATATTCTGTTCTACTTTTCCCCATTTTACATCTGCTTTTCTTTTTGCCTCCTTTATCTTAAGTTTTGCTTCTCTCCTTTTTTCTGTGTACCTCTCAAATGTTTCTCTCATCCTACTTTGCAATCTGCCCCTGAATTCTCAATTCTTCAACAACTTTCTTCACTTCATCATCCCACCACTCACTACCTTTCCTTCTATTCCCTCCCATCCTCCTTGTTCCACACCTTGTTTGCACACCTTGTTACTCCCTCCTTGAAGCACCCCCATTCCTCCTCCACTCCTACCTCTACTCCTTCACCACCTCCCACACTTCTCTCAGCATCTCCTTATATTCCTGCTCCTTTTCCTTCTCATTTAAACAGTTTACTCTAAGTACCTCTCTACCTTCTGCCTTTTCCTCTTTCGCCACCTATCCTTCCACTCTCAATTTACCTTCCACCAGAAAATGATCTGATATTCCCCCACTCTCTCCCTTTAGGACATGTACATCCTTAACTCTTCCTACCATACTCCTGGTCACCACTATATAGTCCATTAACCTCTTCACTCCAGGGCACATCGCACATCTGGCAGCATTAGCTGCCCGACGTGCGATGTTGCATCATAATAATCGCATTATAAAAAATAAAGTCGGTGCTCAATCGTTCGTTCTCTTTCACCCGTGAATTTTGATAACCATAGAAAATAGGATGAAGCCAGTTTAGAGAGAAAGGAGGTAACGTAGGTATGACTACAATAAATATAATCAAGACGCCGACGTCGGCATCATCGCGTACCCACTTGCTCCTCATGACGCCTACGTAGGCATCACCGTATGGAAGTGGTTAACACTCTATCTACCACCCTTCCATCCACCACCCTCTCCCATGTGTACTTATGCTTGAATTTGCTCCTAAACACTGTGCTACTACATTGAACCTTCCTATATGTACATATATATATATATATATATATATATATGTACATATAGTAAAGGGTGACTCTTCTGATGGCAGTGCATTGAAAAGAGGAAAGCAATCACCATGGAAGGTGCTTATGTAGGTTGGTTCTAACACACACCAAAAATTAGTTTACAATGTGGCATAGGATTGGAACTCGTATCTCAAATATTCCCTGTACTGTAAGGCAGCAGTTACTTCTTGATAATTATTTGGTGCAGTTAAAAAATTTTGCCATGTCAACATGTGTCTTCTTTCAGGTTCGTGACTCCTTAAATGCTGTCGTACCTGTCGTTAATCAACTTTATGAGAGAGTGGTGACAGGTGGCCAGTTGCGGAAACAGTGGCAACAGGCCAATGTTGACGTAGCAAGTATAGAAAGAGCTCCTAACAAGGCCAATAGCTATGTAACTAAGTTGCGGGAGTCATGGCAGCATCTGCTAAGAGACCGAGCAGCAAGAAGTAAGTACAGGTAGCTTGCCCAAAATGCAGTTGTTTCAAGTCAGTGATGTTGTGTCAGACATAAAGCTGTCTAAGTTTGTACTATCCCTTGATTAGTCCTCCTTTCCTTTCCCATCCCAGGAAGTAGTACAAACTTGGGCAACTTTGCCTCTGATATGCCATGATTGGCTCAAAATGATGATGCTTGAGGCAAGTTATCTGTGACATGAAATTTTGTATGTAACATTTAAGGTCAAGGAATGTAAGAATAAATCTATATACATTTCTATAAAAACACAAGGAGAGGGAAATATGGGACAAGGAACTTTTTCATTAAGTGAATGACTCGCCTCTTGACCAATTTTGAAATCAATTAAGATGTGTTATTTATCTAATACACAACCAGTCATGTGTTTCCCACTCCTTGTCTTCCCATTGCTTTCTGTACAAAGTTTCTATGCATTTTAATGATCATTAATGGTAATTTGTTATGAAAACAGCCTCTAGTATAGCTTCTGAAATGTAAAGTGTTCTTAAAATATTTGTACTTTGATTTAAAGCAGGAAGGAGTGAAAGGGGTAAGTTAGGTGTGAGTGAGAGGTGCCTAGCCACTTTGCTTTTTGGGAAATGGAATATAGGATGAAAAACAAACAAAATACATAGTATTGGAAAATGTGTACCTAATGAAACATTTTGTTTCTGCAGCATTAACCTTCAATGATGAACAGTTTCATTTGCTTGAGAAAATGAAAATGAAGGAAACCGCAAAAAGCTTAGAAGCTCTTTCATCTACAGTTACTGGTGTTTTGCATCATACTAATGATAATTTGGCAGACTGGTGCAAGTAGGTATCTCATCTTCCTGATTTTGTCTTGTGTACTTCCTAAGGGCTGTCATTGAATTTTGTAATATTTGTATTCATGGTAAGATAGCCAGATAGCAGAACTCATATGTTTGCATGCCAGACCCCCTGATATCCATCCATCTGAATCCTCTCTCTCCCCAGTAAGGACAGAGTCCACCTGGTCAGACTGTGATGTGGCCACCATCCAGCCCTTCTAAGCTTCCAGAAGAGGCTAGATGACCGCATGGCAGATAGCTGTCCAGGATGTAACACTTCATGCCATACTATACAACACATTATGGAAGACTCCATTGTACATAATCATGCATGCCGACAACACAATATACACTCTATAGAGGATTTGTGGGAAAACCCCATTCCAGCAGTGGCATTCCTTAGGGAGACAGGGCTGCTTGGACAGATAATATAGGGAACTACAACAATTCGTGTGTTTAGTAATTGTTTGTGTATACTCAGATGTCTTTCCCATGTATGAGAGGGGTTGCTGAGTCAAAGCATACCCCTGCATACTAAATCTATCCATTTATCATTCTACCAAGGGCCTCTTCCCACATATAAGGGAGGTAGCCAGCCAAGGCATACACCTACACCTGTTTATTCCACTCCCATCCACCACCCTTGTTTCCATTTCATCTTAGGTCCTCATGGATGAAGGGTTATCCCCGTCTTGAAACACATATGCTACATGTACAAAACCCATAAATTTTGCACACCTATCAAGTGGAATATGTGCTACAAATGGGTTTAACTCCTATGCACTATATTCACCAACACAAACCAAGACACAGAGTTGTTATTGTCATTTCGTAGACTGTCTGGCCGAGGGAACTGCAGCCAACACACATCTACACACACTTCCAAAGGCTTTTTAAACATACCACTGTAAACATCTACATCAAGCGGGCACATGAAAAAAGGTGGTGGGGGATATTGTTCTATCTGACATCCAATGCACAACACCACCACCTGTTGTATATTGTATAGTTGGTTGGCTACCTCCCTCATTAGGGGGAAGATACTTTTGGTATATAGATAAACTAGATTTCTTTATCCCTTCATTACTGAACATTTTTTTATGTATATATTTTCCAGTTTAACATTTTTACTTGCAGAGTTGCCCAGGTGCAGAGAGTTCAAACAGAGATAGAAGAGACAGATGTTGAGAAACACTCTCTTCATCTTCAGTCTTTCCAGTCTGCATTGAGTGATACAGAGGAGAAGTATCATCACACACTATCAGATTTGCTGGCATCTATTAAAGACAAGAAATTGCAGGATGACTCACGTCTACAATCAGAGGTATGTTTATGTAGGGGAGGCGTACCAATGGAGACACACTTGCCATATGCAGATGCAATTGACACAAAAAAACTTCTACCTGCTGATGGTGAATAGATAGGAGCATAATTATAGGCTCAAAAAATCACTTAACTATCCCCTCATAATGTGACATAGTCTTACCTTCCTAATCCAAATAGGTACGTGACTACAGGAGATAAAATAAAAAAAAGTACTGTTTTTGAAAGAATCCTTACGAAAACCTAAAGTCACATACCTATTTGGATTAGGAAGGTAAGACTATGTCACATTATGAGGGGATAGTTAAGTGATTTTTTGAGCCTATAATTATGCTCCTATCTATTCACCATCAGCAGGTAGAAGTTTTTTTGTGTCAAATGCGTCTGCATAGGGCAAGTGCATCTCTATTGGTATGCCTCCCCTAGTTGTGGAATACAGAAATGGGGTCTAGACTCACTCATGTGTTGTGAAACAGGTTTGAGTCTCATAGGCTCAGTCATATGTGAAATATGGCTTTGAGTTGCTGTTGGTATTGTGCTTTAGGTAAAAGGATTTGAATAACTTTCTTCTTTATTATTAATCCTTCATGTTGATGTGATGCATGGAATGGAGTGGGTGGGGGATGTGGGGTGAGGGAGAATGTGTGAATGATATTTTGACGCAGCCCGAAGGGATTTCTCCCAGTCTGCTCTTTCTGGATGAGGGGATGCAGAGGGAGGGGGTTGCCGATTAAGTGAAGCTGCCTTGCTGTGGATGTGCTGTGTCTTGCTGCATTGATTTTGACTCAGGGCAGTGAGCAAGATGCAGGGATGACCCGTCATCCAGGAGGAGCCAAGATAAGAGGGAGGGAGGGGTGTGAATGGGAGTGGAGTACATGGGGATGGAATGGGTTGGAGTGGATTTTATGTTTTTGTTTTTGGCTACCTCCCTTGTAAGGGGGAAAAAGCTATTGGTATATGTATGTATGAGGGTCTGGAATACTAGATATTATGTAATAGTTGACATAGATATAACAAAAGTCTTATTATACAGAAACTAGTGCAATGTTGTAATGTGGTGCTTAGATATTGTAGCATTGAAGTTTAAGGATATGAGTTATGTATTGACAATAATAAAGTAGCATTAGTTCTTTGGAATTTGCCCTTTTTTTATTTGAGGAAGGGATCAATGATGGGTACTAAGAGGCAGTTGCCCTCCATCCTTTGTCGACCAGAAAGAGGTCTTATGGGAACATGCTTGTGACCACCTAGCTGCATCAGTTCAACCAAAGCTTCCTTGAGGTCCACAGTAGGGACAAGGCTTCTTTGAGGAAACACACGTATAGTACCCAGTTCCATCTACTAGGTCACAAACCTAAGAATGGACTCTGTCAGTTTCCACCTGAGGCCTGGCCATGTGAGCCACACAAGCCATTCTTTGAAGGAACATGCATGCAGTACCAGCCCCATACATTCCATCTTGGTGACTCAGTGGCTTGAGAACCTTTTCTGTCTGACTTTCCAGGCCTTGACCCTTGTGCCAAGGGCACAGGTCAGGACCTGACCTGAGTATACAAGTTAGACAGAATCACTGAAGCAGATTGCCTTGGAGCATCACGCTGTGAGCCTAGCTCATTGTCTCCATCACTTTCTATCCTCTCCCCTCCTCCACTAAGAAGACTGCCTTGGAACATGACTTGAAAAGCACATTTGTCGTCCCCCCCCTTCTCTGAAATAGAGCAAGCCATATTATCCTATTGGCGTCCAGCTTTCAAAACCCTGTTACAGCCATGCTGCCAATGCCACCAGTCATTGTGATCCTAGGACACGTTCCAGGTACAAGTTCCTTCAAGCAGCCTCCCAAGATACACCAGCCTCCTTGACATCATCCAAAATGTAAAGGACAAATCAGGTCCCATGGGAGCAGCCGAGCACCCCGAGGCTAACTACCCTGTGACAAACAGACCATTGCCTGCTAGTGTCCATACAGTCTACTGGTCAGCTCCTTCCCTCCTTCAGGTTCCGGCCCCGTCATGTCCGGGATGAGGACAGCTACTTTGATGATTCTTGTCAAGGCTCCACATGTCACCAGAAACATGGAACATAAGAGAAGAAGAGAGTAAGAGTTTAACCACTTCAGTACAATGACACCTACATAGGTGTCATGAAGCACGAGTGGGTATATAAGGAAACCAGTGTCGTTGTCGTGATTATATATATTTTTTGTAGTTGTACATGTCTTGCGACACTGCTTCTGACCCAGGGCAGTGGACAAGGTGCAGGGATGACCTGTCATCCAGGAGGTGCTAAAATAAGAGAGAGGGTGGAGGGGTGTGGAGTGTATTCAGGGATGGAATGGGTGGGAATGGTTTTATGCCTTTTCCTTTTTGGCTACCTCCATTGTAAGGGGGAAAAAGCCTTGGTATATGTATGTATGTATGTACATGAGTTACCCCCAGATTCTGTGAACTGGTTTGATTATGTTTTCTGTGCTTATACTCAGAGTAAAAGAGAATGAGTAATACAGCAGTGACTTTGTATTTTATAATGTGAGTAGTGTGGTGTATCATACATATGGCAGACGATGCTGCATGTGAGAATTTGACTCATACTGAAGTGGTTAAATGTGTTTGAGATGAAATGCCTGAGAAGTATGGTAGGGGTTACTAGGCTGGATAAAGTGAGAAATGAGGTGATGAGAATGGGGGTGGAAAGGCAGTTGGGAGATAGGGTTGATGAAACAGTATTGGAATGGTTTGGACACATGGAAAGAATGAGTGAAGAAAGATTAGTAAAAAAAGGTGTGGAAGGCAGAGTTAGAAAGAGTGAACATGAGTGGGCGACCAAGGATGAGGTGGATGGATGGGGTAAAAGATGCATTGGGAAAGAGAGGGATATCTGTTGAGGAAAGAAGGGAGAAGAAGATAGGGGTGAATGGAAAATGGTTGTGTATGAATGATGCTGTGATCCATGGAAGGGAGTGGTTGGGGGAGGGAGGAGGGAGTATGTGTTAATGATATTTTAACGCAGCCCGAAGGGTATGAGGAGACGGAGAGGGGGAATCACCGATTAAATGAAGCGGGCTTACTGTGGATCTGCTGTGTCTTAATACATTGCTTCTGACCCAGGCCAGTGGGTGAGATGCAAGGATGACCCGTCGTCCAGGAGGAGCCAAGATAAGAGGGAGGAAAGTGGGTGAATGGGAGTGAAGTATGTGGGGATGGAATCGGTTGGAGTGGATTTTATGTTTTTGTTTTTGGCTACCTCCCTTGTAAGGGGGGAAAAAGCTATTGGTTATGTATGTAACAATGCTGTGATGTCATACCATAGCAAGGTTTCAAAAATTGCATTAGAAAGATCTACACCTCATTAGCTGTCTAGCCTTTGACACATGAGTTGTTTAGTAATTGACACGTCCTCAGAATACAATCATCATTATTGTTGTGGAGAGCTTTCACACTAGCCACACAACCAAGGAAATCTTAAAAGTTTTAAATACCCTAAAACTATTGTCTGTGATCTTGCAAAGTCATATGGGGCCAGAACACAGGACTCCTAAGAAGCACTGTGACATCACCATGACACCTGAGTTCATTGCCAACATTGCTGGGATTATCAAGGAGAACCACTTCTATGGTAGAGTAGCACAAGTAGGTGTGAGGCTGACAAAAACACTTATTTGTGACTCTAATTGATTGTGTAAACTGTATGTTTTCGGAGGCAGACTACGGGAGAATGGGAAAATGGGAGTTGGTACTTAGTCTGACCGGCCTCAGTGGTGACATGGACCTAAGTGACCCTCTCCTGGGCCACGCCACTTCAGGTGCCAGCGGGCTCCCTGCCTATGGGCACTGTCCAATCACCTCCCAGGGCCACAATCTCGTGACTTCGTCTGGGGCGGAGTTAACCCTTGAGGATGCCAGGAAAACCTGCAAAAAGGAAAATCCGCGAAAGGCATGGTGCCTGGACAATGGCAGCCTCGTGGACAGTGTGGCCCAGGAGTAGGCACCAAAACCAACTTGCCACACTTCAACCCAGCCAGTGGGCAGGAGACAGTAATGACCCTTAATCCAAGAGGAGCTAAGATGAGAGGGAGGCAAAGGTGGTGGATGAGAGTGGGTGTGTGTCTTTGACTTGGTAACCTCCCTTACAAGGGGAAGCCCTTGTTTTATAGATTATATACATCTTTTTGGAAAGCTTCATTGAAATATATTGCTTTGTTATAGATTATAAAAATGCTGGTTTTATTGTCCTTTTCTCTGGATCTTTTTGTGCCACACTGTATGTATGTAATGAGTACATTGCACAAAACTTGTCTTTAGAATAAAGAAGCCTACTCAATAAAATGGTGTTGTAATTGAACATGTTGTGGTATGTGACTTTTTTTTTCTAATACAGAAATAGTTCAGTTTTAGGATAGTAACTAATAAGTAGGTGTTAAAAAGTCTTATGATTTTTATTTTTGTTTTAGGATTCTGACACTTCTGAAGGAAAGGAAGTAAAGGAAAGGGGAAGCATAAGCCAGCCATGCTTTAAGTGCAAACTTGCTGAACAGGAGAAGAGGAAGGTGAAAGAAGAGTAAGTGTTTAATTCATCTCTCCTTTTGTTATTATTATTTATTAACTCTAGTTATTATTTATTAACTCAGGAAACTCGCTGGCTGAGCGGGTTAGGGCGTCATTACTTGCGGCGAAGGTCGAGGTGAGGGCGGTTTGAATCCTGCCTCCAGCGAAGTTGAACTAAGGGCATGGTTCATTAAATTCCACGCTACAAAGCCCTCTGTTAGGGGCACCGTCCTAGCCTCCCGATAGGGGGGAGTGTGCAACGTTAAACCATATCAACTCTAGGTACTCTTTGTTCTTGTTCTTGGAAGAGCCAAGACAAGAGGGAGGGTGAGGTGGTGAATGGGAGTAGAGTATGTGGGGATGAAATGAGTGGGAGTGGATTTTATGCCTTTGACTTCAGCTATCTCCCTTGTAAGGGGGAAAAAAACATTGGTATATGTATGTATGTATGTGTAGGTACTCTTTGCTCTTGTTCTTGGAAGAACAGGTAAGTTTCAGTATATACACATGGTCATACTTTCCTACTGAATTTTAGAAATTCTGGAGTCAGGTGATCCTGTGAAGTGGGTTTCAGAGAGAATAGTCTCCCTCCCGTACATATACCAAAAGGTTCTTTCCCCTTTACATAAATGGGGTGGCTGAGCCAAGGCATATACCATAGGTCCATCATGTAGATGAAGGGTCATCCCTGACCTACACTCGCTATTCAGGTCAGAAGCAATGCAGCAAGTCACAGCAAGACATGACAATTGGTTTACTTTCACTGCTTCATTACATGGCCAACCCCCCCCCCCCCATCCACATGAGAAATTACAAAGCAAACAAAAATAAATTCCTTCGGGCTGCATCAGTTTCTTATCCATACACAGCTGCTCTCAACCCACACCTATCTCTTGCTCTCTTCCTTCCCTTCTTGACAGACATTCTCCATGCACCCAAGGCCTCCATAATATATAGATATGAGATGATTTCATTCAGATGGGGAAATGTCATTGTTTTAAAAAGGTGATAACATTCCATGTATTTACCTAGTTGTAATATACGGGAGGGGAGCTATGCTCGTGGTGACCCGTCTTTGTATCTCTCTGAGTCAAGTTTTATCTTAAAATCTTGTATAGTGTTTGCACATACTGTTTTGTTGTCTAATTTGTTCCACGTATTAATCGCTCTGTGTGGGAAACTGTTCCTTTTCAAGTTTTTTCTATAGCTATCTTTTTTCAGTTTTTTTCCGTGTCCTCTCGTTTTACCGTTGTCCCACACTAACAGGTCGTTCCTGTCTAAGAATGTGTTCTTGCTCTCTTGTAGAGAAAGTGTTCAAATTTTGTTGTGTTGTCTGTTATGTTGCCATTCAGTACTTTTCATGCATTCTCCACTTTTGTTTCAGATTTCGGGAACTGTGGCAGATACAAGATGAAGTTATGAAGCTGGTCAAAGTTCATGAATCAGTTGTAAAACAGATGGAGAATGTATCCTATATCAGTCAGTCTAGTAATAAGGAATAAATGAGAAGCTAATTGTTAGGAAGGAAGTTGTGCTATTTGAAATAAGTAGTCTTTATTTAGCATATGTTAATACAAGGAGAGTGGAATAAACAAAGAAGTAGATTTAAGTCATTACAAGAGGATATGAAATATCCTTGGAACTGTTTGAGGGGTTTCATCAATGAAGTTACAAGAAACTTAAGAAAAGGCCAAGAGTTTGAGTGTGCCTAGGTCAAGGTAAGTAACCAATTTGTGTCCTGTGGGTAGAGTGAGATGTTGAGAGATTTGTGTGTTTATTTACAGTTTTCAGATTTTTATGCTGTAACAGCAAAACAGGTTTTTAATAGATTGTATGTATGTGTTTGTAAAAACACAAGTTGAGTAATTTAGGTGTGCTCATTTATATAGTTGTCTTTAAGGTCACCCATTGCATACAGTAAATGTGCAAAAAATCTTTTCAGTATATGTTGTATTTGCAGGTGCCTTCTCTCTGTTGTAGAGATTTTTTTTTATAATATTGATACTTTTCAAAGGAAGAAATCAAGTATCTGTACATATATATATACATATATGCCCTGCAATGATGTGTGTAGGGTAAATTGTTATTTCACTATGATCAAGAACAATCAGAGGTTAGTGGAAAATCATACTATTTGACTGCTTATATTTATCCTGTACATTACAAGTAGGTGAATACTATTATGTAAATACACTACATGAAAATTAGGATCAGGAAATTTAATTAAATTCATGAAAACAGTTTCCTCTGTCCAATTTTACATTGTAAATATCATGTAAGCTTTAGTGATAATTTCACTATTTTGGGAAAAGAGAAATGTTAGTTACACACTCCTTCAGATTTTGTCCTGTGATGTTAGCTATTTACTCATCACAATAGTACAAGCTCAAAGAATATTGGGGAAAGCATAGAATACAACTTGTATCATATCACAGCCTTTGCAGATGGGCAAGTCTCTAATCATGAAGAGTCTAAGTAACTTTCGATCTATATATGCCAAAAAAGGTTCTTCACCATTATAAGGGAAATAGCCAGCCAAGGCATGCACCAGTCCCAAACCCAGTCCATCACACATTTGTTTCCCTTTAATCTTAGATCCTTGTAGTTACTTTTACTTCTTCTTTCTCTTCTTCATCTTAATTTTTGTTAGTGTGTGAGTGTAGGTGAGTGAGAAGAATCTGTGGACCAGGAGCCCTTGCTAGATATTTTAAGACCATAACCCAAAGTGACAGAAATAATTAGGTAATTCATAGTTGGAGAGATGATAACATAAGAGGCAGCAGTAAGGGGAAGATGGGGAAGGTATTTTAGGTAGCTATTAAATGTGGAGAAGGATAGGGAGGGAGTGGTGGTAGCTGTGGAAAGGGCTAAGAAAATGACAGTGATGGGTGAGAAAAATGGAAGAGAAGTAAGAACAGATGAGGTGCAAGAAGTTATTAAAATGATGAGAGCAGGGAAGGCACCTGGGATAGATGGATGTAATGCAGAGTTTCTGTAGAAGAGAGGTACAGTAATACCGGACAGGCTGAAGAGGTTGACGGAGGACTGGAGGAGTGCCTGTATAGTTTTACTTTACAAGGAAAAAGGGGACAAATGAGAGTAGTAGTTTCAGAGGGATCAATTTGCCAAACCCCCATGTTATGTGAACAGGCTTGATCATGTTTTCTGTGGTTACAAACATTCTGGGTAAACATACATACATACATATACAAAGGCTTTTTCCCCCTTACCAGGGAGGTAGCCAAAAAGGACAAGGCATAAAATCATTCCCACCCATTCCATCCCCGAAAACACTCCACACCCCTCCACCCTCCCTCCCATCTTAGCACCTCCTAGATGATGGGTCATCCCTGCACCCTGTCCACTGCCCCGGGTCAGAAGCAGTGTCGCAAGACACAGCACATCCACAGCAAGGCCGCTTCATTAACTCGGCGACCCCCCCTCTCCGTCCCCCCATATAAAGGAGAGGACGGGGAGAAATCCCTTCGGGCTGCGTCAAAATTTTTGCTCACACACTACCTCACCCCCCATTCCCCCATTCCCCCATTACCCCATTCTGGGTAAAAGAGAATGAATATAACAGTTGTAACTTTATATTTTATAATGCAATTGTGGTGCATCATTGTACATCAGGCAGCTAATGTATGCATGAATATTTGACTCATATTGAACAGGTTAAGGATAGTCAGGAGTTTTTACAATAGTGATAGAGCCTGTGTTAGAATTAGAAATGGAGAGAGCAAGTGGTTTGAGGTGAAGGTGGGGCTACATCACAGATGTGTCATGTCATCATGGCTGTTCAGTGTGTACACAGACAGGATGATACAGAAGGTAAATGCAAGGGGATTAGGGGATTAGAGATGGTTAAAGAAAATGGAAAAAAAAGTGGAAGATGAGCCAGTTGTACTTTGCTGATGACACTGCACTTGTAGTAGGGTCAGATGGGTTAAGGAAATTAGTGACAGTTTGGGGAGGTATACAATAGGAAAAAATTGAAGGTAGATATGGGTAAAAGTAAGGTGAAGAGATGTACAAGGGGAGATGATGGCAGTAATTTGGAAGTAAGTATTAAAGGAGAGAGGCTGGAGAAAGTATATTTTTTTGTACCTGAGGTCACGTGTGGCAGGAAAGGGAATGGAGGTGGAGGTAAATTGTAGATTGAGAGAAGCTAGTACTGTAAGTGCCTTGAGGGATTAAAAAGTGTAGTGAGAAATAGACATTTGAAAATGGATGCATAGAGGAGATTAAATGAAGGGGCGATTGTACTGACAGCACTGTATGGGGAAGAGACATGGAATTTAAGAGAGGCAGAGGAAAAGTTTAAATGAAATGAAATGTCTGAGAATTATGGTAGGGGTTACAAGGTTGGATAGTGTGAGAAACAAGGAGGTGAGGAGGAGAACAGCAGTGAAAATAGGTTTAATGAAAGAGTATTGGGGTAGTTTGGACACATTGAAAGAATGAGTGAAGAAAGATTAGCAAAAGAAGTGTAGCAGGCAGAGGTGGATGGAGGAAAGATGAGGGGATGACCAAGGATAAGATGGATGGGGTGAAAGCATTGAGCAAGGGAGAAGGTAGGAAATAGCAGTGTGTGTAGAATGGCTGTGTATAGATGATACTGTGATACAAGGAAGTGGATGGGGGGATAAGGGAGTTAGGGAGTGTTTGTGTGTGAATGATATTTTGACACAGCCCGAAGGGATTTCTTCCCATCTATTTTTCTGCATAAGGGGACGGAGAGGAGGGGATGCCAATTAAGTGAAGTGGCCTTGCTCTGGATATGCTGTTTCTTGCTTCATTGCTTCTGACCCAGTGGGGCAGTGGGTGGGATACAGGGATGACCTGTCATCCATGAGGAGCTAATGTGAGAGGGAGGATAGGGTGGTAGGAATGGGTATATGTCTTTTGCCTTTGGCTACCTCATGTATAAAGGGGGAAAAGCCCATGGTATATGGATGATTGATGGATAGAAGGTATTTCTAGGTTTTTAGTCTGATGTTATTCAGATTGTTTTATTTATGATTTGGGAAGACCTTGTGTGTGTATATATATGTGTATATATATATATATATATATATTTTTTTGTCTTTCTTTTCCTTTCTTTGTCTTTAATACTTAGACATGTAATCAACATAACACTGTTTTTGCTGCTTCTAAACTCTGTTTTAATTTATCAATGACCAGTCTTATAATTGTTACTCATAAGTAGCATATAATTTTTCAAATTTCACTTGCACATTCCATCAGAAGGCTAAACTTTGATTAAGTTTTTCCAGATATAACATGTTAGCAAAGGGGCAGTGTGATAGAGAAGCTTAGGGATTATTGCATTTTCCCAAATATGTGATAAATAAACTCAGTGTGATTTATTTTGATATGTCTTTAATAATAGGTAATAATACAAAGGTATGCATATGAATGAAAGCATTTTCTTCAGCTTGTTCATTACAATTGATTTAGGTTATAGCTTTAAGTAAAATAAGTTATGAAGGTGCATGAATTTTATTTCTTTTAGATGGTTTTTATAATGAAAGACAAATATGCACTGTGTAAATAAGAAAATATATTAGTTATGTAAATTGTTATGTATCTTTAACATCGCTTTAAAACTTGTGGAATTTGGATAAAGTGAACTCTGAAAATTGGATGATATTTAAGTTCTTTAAGATAGAAACTAACAGACATGTCTCCAAATATAAGATTGAAAAAAAAGGGAATTGACTCCACTATAAAGAAGTGTATATATCCCTGTCTGGGGTATTGGCTGCATGTTATTGTGGGGTGAAAAGCTGCTCAGTAGCATGCAGCTGAAACTTTAAGGTCTATATTGAGCACCACTATGGACCAGAGCCACACATCATTTTGTGATCTAGGAAATCTCTATTCATAGAGAAATGATGCTACTTTATTATACTGTGACTGTCACTCCGTTATGCCAGGAAAAAACTGTAGTGGAGAGTTGATGGTGGAGATGCGTCTAGAAAGAGAGTTGATAACAAATACAGTGTTTGGGAGTGGGGTTGGACATAGGTACACTTGGGAGAGGGTGGTGGATAGGGGTTTAATGGACTGTATAATGGTAACCAGGAGAAGTGTGGGAAATTTTTTGGATAGACATGTTCTGGGGGGTGGAATGTCAGGTAATTTTTTGGTGGAGGGTGGGTTGAGAGTGGAGGGTGGATGGAGGGGGACAGAGGGTGGAGAGGTGCTTGGAGTGGGCTGCTTTAGTGAGAGGAAGTACAGGAGGAGAATAAAAGAGGAGTGGGAGGGATGGAGTAAAACTAGGAGTGGAGGTGGAGTGGGGATGTTTTAGGGAGGGAGTCGCAGGTTGTGTGGAGATGGTGTGTGGAACAAAGAGGACAGGGGGAGATGAAGGGA
Source organism: Oratosquilla oratoria (assembly GCF_046742065.1). NCBI lineage: Eukaryota > Metazoa > Arthropoda > Malacostraca > Stomatopoda > Squillidae > Oratosquilla > Oratosquilla oratoria. The sequence goes on along the minus strand of NC_134816.1, from coordinate 25,837,678 downwards.
AGGGTGATCAGTGGTGGAATGATGAAATGGGGAGGGTTATAGAAGAGAGGAGGAGGAAAAAATTCAATTAGTTCACAATTGTAAGATCACATCCTTTGGGGAGGATCATAGATATAAAGTAAGATCCTTGGACTAAAGAAATCACTATGTCACTGCGAAACTCACCTTGGACCTGGCATATGTGTTCTCAGGGGATTCCTTGAGTGTACCTCAGAGAAGCACACTATAAGAATTAACAGAAGAAAGGAAGAAAACTTGTTTTCATTCCCCGTAGACAGAAAATAACCAGTATTAAGTGGACACAAGTCTAGAATATCAATGAAAAGATTATATCTAAAAGGAGGTAACAGTGAAGAAAGTAACAAAATGGACAAAGGTGGGTGGCAGTGGTGAAAGGGAAGGATGAAGTGAAAATGGTTATCGAAATGATGAGAGCAGGTAAAGCACCTTGGTTGGGTGGGTGGCTGGGAAGGGAAGGTGCAGTGATGGTGGGGTTGTTTGATGTTTGTCTGAACGAGGGTGGAAGGCTGGAGAGGTGCCTGTATGGTTTCATTTTGCAAAAGAAAAGGGGACAATTGTGAGTGTGGTAGTTTTAGAGGAATCTGTTGAGTGTGATTGGGAGTGGGCCTTGTGGGAGGGTTTTGATTGAGGGGATTAGGAGAGGAACAAAGGGAATGAATGGTGAGGAACAGTGTGGGTTTGGGACAGGAGGGGGTTGCATAGATCAGATTTTTGTGGTAAGGATCTTTTTTGGGTCTTTATGAATTTGGAAAAGGCTTGTGACAGGGTGGACAGGAGTGCATTGTGGGAGGTATTACAGATATATGGAATGAGAGGAAGGCTGTGAAAAGCAGTCGAGAGTTTTTACAAGAGTAGAGCATGTGTTAGAATTAGATACAGCAGGAATGGGTTTGAGGTAAAGGTGGGACTTCACCAGTGATGTGTCATGTCACCTTGTCTGTTCAATTTATACATGGATGGGTGGTGTGAAAGGTAGATACAAGGCCAGGGATTGCAGATAGTTAAAGAAAAAGAGAAATAAGCCCCCCCTTTTTTTTTTTTTTTTTTTTTTTTTTTTGTGTGTGTAGCAGGATCAGAGGAGGGATTAAAGATGTTAGTGATGGGGATTGGCCTCTTTTTTTTAGCTGACAACACTGTGCTTGTAGCAGGATAAGAGGAGGGATTAAAGATGTTAGTGATGGAGATTGGAAGGTGTGCAAAAGGAGGAAGTTAAAGATAAATGTGGGTAAAAGTAAGATGATAAGATGTACAGAGGGAGAGGATGGCAACAAATTGAAAATGAGTCTTAAAGGAGAAAGACTGGAGGAAATGGATAGCTGTAGATACTTGGGGGCAAATGTGGCAGGAAAGGGAGTGGAGGTAGAATGTAGATTGAGAGAAGCAAGTACCGTATTTGATGGTGCATAAGACACACCCAATTTTGGCAGACATTGAAGTGGAAAAAAAAGATAAATGAGCAGATTTAACCTCTGAATATGAAGGAATGGATTTCACCTGACATTTGAAGACTCTCACATGCATATAGATCATTATTAGATAACAATACTATGCATTTAAAAACTTGTGTATTTGCTAGTAGCCTATGTACCAGTCCTGTTGTGAGATGTAAATATATACCTGGCATATGGCGTCAGCAGTGACTGTGAGAGACTACATAGTAAAGTTTGTTCATAATATTTTCTTTTTTTTATCATCATTCTACACGTAATTCTAATGTAGTGTTTCAGTACATTTTCAAAGCCAAAGGATGTGTGAAAGCAGATTTACCAACCTAATTTTCTGAAACATACTTTATTAATTTTGAAATGTTCATTACATTTCCAATACAAAAGAATGTTTTCTATTCATCATGAAATTTAGTACAATTGAATTTTTTATTCAAATTCAGATAAGTGAAAATAAATTCATTTCATTAATTTTGAAATCAAACACAAATTATTTTTGTTAACCTACCTTTTATTCAAGTTCAAATCCGTGAATATAAATTGGTTTTATTCCTCCTGAAAATGACATAGTACAGTTGTAGTTTTTATTATTATTATTAAAATTCAAATCCGTGAAAATAAATAGGTTTTCTTTATCCTGAAATTTACCTAGCACAACTGTAGCTTTCTTATTCAAATTCAAATCCTACAAAATCATTGTCACTATCATCCCTGCATTCCTCAAGGTCATCAGAATCACTACTAGAAGAGTCATTGCCTTCATATAGAAGGTCATCCTCTGTGGCTCAAGGTCATTACTAATGCCACATTTTTTGAATGAAAATACCATGGTCTGTTTTAACTTTATCCCAAGCATTTTGTACCCACTGGCAAACTCGAGATATTGTAGGCTTCTTGATGAAACCTGATGGGGTTTGGTCATGTTGTGGGAGTCTTATCCATTCATTCCACTCTTCACGCAAGTACAAGAAGTGATGGTTCTTTGATAAGTCCCCCAGGATGCTGTGATCACACTTTTTCCATCCAGCCTTTAGGGTGAACATGAATAAAAATAGCTGGTGGAGTGCTTTCTTTGGGAAGTGTTTTCTTCTTAGATATCAGTAAAGGTGGTAATTTAGTGCCATCAGCACAACAAGCCAGTACTGTTGTAAAATTACTTTTCTCATGTCCAGAGGTTTTAATGGTTACAGTCTTAGAAGGCACATCAAATGACAGTGGTACTTCATCCATGTTTGCAATCTGTCCCATTTCAAAATGTGTTTCCTTTCTGAGGTTTAAAACATATCTATGAAACTCAAGAATTTTGTTTTCATATGCCACGGGCATTTTTTGTGATATTTTTGTTTTAGTTCGCATTGCTAATCCATTCCTTTTCATAAATCTGTAACACCAGCCCTCATTACGAGAAAAATCATCATGACCTTTGGCAGTTGCCCTTACTTTAGCTTAAAAAATTATTTGTTTATTGTTACTACTCCACCTTGATTCCTTTGATCAACAACCCAAGCCTTCATCTCCTCTTCCAGTTCCAACCATTAAGTTTTTTGTGCGAAAACCGTGTTTTGCTTTCACCACTTTCCGAAGTTCTTCCTCTTGTTTTCACCAGACACATATCATTTTCTCGGTTGGAGGTGGGCCGAAATGCCTAACAACAGCTCTGTTGCCATTTCCCTTGGCAAATTGTATCACTTGTACCCTATAAGCAACTGTGTAGTGGCGTCGTTTTTTTGGCCCCATCATGTTGGGGGTAATGTAATCTGGAAGTTTTAAACACTATTGCATAACGTATTACATGAATATTATGCAGACCATCACCACAAGCCAGCCTACCCCATGACACTCTCTTCTTTTATGAAAGAAATATTTTGTGTCTCACCTCAAGGAATAACGGTGTCACACTGTAAATAATAGAGTGAAGCTTGCCCATGTCACCAGGTTCGGCATTGGAGCGTAACTGAATGCGTCTTTGTTTTCAATGCGTGATACATGGTCATGTAGGCAAATTCTTCCTAGCTGGTGTCATTCTATGTAAATTACCAGTAAGTATGACCTATTATATACTGTTACCTTGAAAGAGAGTTGTTTTGTGGTGTAGTACCAATCATTACTTTGTTTACGTGTGTCAAGATGTCTGGGGTTTGATTTTAGGGCCTCTGTTACCATAGACTTACCACCAACCACTGCCTCAGTGCTCAACCTTGGCCTCATATGACACAGGCTCATTTCCTGACTTTTTTTTTTTTTTTTTTTTTTTTTTTTCTTTTTTTTTTTTTTTCTCTCGCCTCTTTAAGTGCGTCTTATGAGCCATCAAATACAATAAATGCCTTGGGGAATTAAAAAGTGTAATGAGAAATAGACATTTGGGAATGGATGCGAAGAGGAGATTGTATGAAGGAGTGATTAAGCCAACAGCACTTGTTCTTTTACCTGGACCTCAAATTGTCATTTAAAACCTGGAAAAGCTTCATATCATATAATTACAATTTGTATCAGGCCTACTGTAGTTGTTGTTGTTATTGTCGTTCCCTAGACTGTCTGTCCGAGCAGTCCCATCTCCCCAAGGAATGCCACAGCCGAAACTGGGTTTTCCCACAAATCCTTTATAGAGTGTATGTTGTGTTGTTTGCGTGCATGATTGTGTATAATGCAGTCTTCCATTATGTGTTGTATGGTATGGGGTGAAGTGTTACATCCTGGGCAGCTGTTCACAATGCGGTCATCCAGCCTCTTCTGGTAGCTTAGAAGTGCGTTGTGGTGGCCGCACCACAGTCTGGCCAGGTGGACTCTGTCCTTTCGTGGGAGAGAGGATTCAGAAGGGTGGATATCAGGGGGTCTGGCATGCAGCAGTGTGTTGTCTTTCAGTGTGTTAATGGAGCGGTGAGTGATATGATTATGAATATGTTTCCAGAGGCTGGTATTTGGTGGTTGTTGAGGAAGAGAAGAGAGTATCTGTGGGTGATACAGGTCTTTGGGTGTTGTTTTAATGTTTCTTGGTGTGTGTGGGTGTTCTGCTATGTAGTGTAGCAGGTGTGATGTGTTTGTGGTGGCTGCAGCAAGTGTTTGTGTGTCTCTCATGTCAAGGTTTGACTTTGTGAACTTTTGTTTCATGGTGTAATGGTCTGTAGGTGTTGTATTTGTGCAGCCTGTAATTGTCTTTAGGGTTTTGTTCTGTATGATTTGAAGGGTGTTGTGGTGTGTCTCACTGAGATTAGGAGCCCATGCAGGACTCACATAATTCATCACTGAGCGTATGCATTGTTTGTATATTGTTGTATTAGTTTCTTTCTTTTGTCCAAATGTTGTTCCAGCGATTGACTTAAGTGTGTTAAGTCTAGATGTGCATTTGTTTTTTATGTTTGTGATGTGTTGTTTGAAAGACATGGATGTATCGTATGTTACACCAAGAATTTTCAGTGTGTTTGTGTGTGGTATTAGAGTGTTGTTGATGTAGAGATGAGGTATGTATTTGTGTTCTTTTGTCCAGTTGGTGAGAAGTGTTGCTGTAGATTTGGTTGGAGCTATTTTGAGTCTGTGATGAACCATGTGTTGTGTGTATCAAGGTATGGCTGGCCACCGGCTCTACGCAGGTGGCACCGATCCCCAAGAGGCGCTACGACTGCCTTGGGGAGTACCACAATCCTACTGTAGTTGCATTGTGTACTACAACTTAATTCTCAAAGGGTAATTTGTGCCAGATATATCCCAACACCAATCAAAACACTAGTAACTGAGAGAAGATAGTCTCATAGAATAGATTTGACATTGTTTAAACATTTTAAAAAGCAAGTTCTTGGCATCTGAAGTTTAATTGATTGTGGTCTGGCTGGTCACTGATGTCGTGCATTCACTTTGAAGCGACATTGAGAGACATAGGATGGACATCTTGAACATGCCGCTGTCTTCCAGTGATGCACCATACAGAGAAGTATCTGTCAGTACCTCATTCTCAAGCTTGTACTTGAGTACGCTGAAGGCCTGAGGAACAAGATACCACACAGGATATTAGTTGTTAAAATTAAGAGGGTGTTGATTTTTTTTCTATTCAATTTTATTAGAAGAATAATCCTGTTCTTATCTTCTGGTGTTGTGTGAAATACTTCTCTGGAGTTTTGTGATTTTACAAGTGCATAATATTTGTGGCTTGATATACAGCCTAGAGATCAATAGATTTCCTCATAACCACACATGGGAGCAATATCAGCTAAGTGGTGGTCTTGAGGAATGGACAACATAGAATTTTCCTGCCACCTATCTTCAAAACCCATCAAAAATGAGAAGAAAAGGAAGACTTGATTGAATGTTGCCCCATTTTGTTCAAAGTTCACTCTTCAGCTAAATCTTATCACTTTGTATGATCTTTATCTATACCGTATACCTAGGGCTTCTTTCCCTTTATAAGGGAGGTAGCCAAGTCAAAGCCATGCACCCACTCCTAACCATTTCACTCCCACCCATTCCACTCCCATCCACCACCCTTGTTTCCCTCTCATCTTAGCTTCTCATGGATGAAGGATCATCCCTGTCTCCTGCCCACTGCCCTGGGTTAGAAGCAATGCAGGAAGACACTACATCCACAGCAAGGCTGCTTCACTTAATTGGTGACAACCCCACTCTGTCCCCTAATGCAAAAAATAGAGAAGACAGGGAAAAATTCCTTCAGGCTGTTTCAAAATACCATCTCCACACAACCACTCCCCACTACCTCCCATCCTCCACTCCCTCCCTTCCTTGCTTGACATGGAAAAGAGAGAAGATAGGAAAAAATCCCTTCGTGCTGCATTAAAATATCATCCATACACAGCCATTTTCTATTCACCCCTATCTCCTGCCTCCTCCCTTCCTTGCTCAACAGACATTCCACCCCTACTCACCACACTTTACACCCCATCCATCCTTCTCTTCCTCAGTCATCCCATGACGTTCACTCAATCCAACTCTGCCTTCCACATCTCTTTTGCTAATCTTTTTTCACACATTCTTTCCATGTGTTCAAACCATTCTAATACTCTTTCATCAGCCCTATCTGCCATCTCTCCTCCTTAGCATGAGATAGAACAAAAAACTACAGTTCACGTCAGTCTACATTAAAACAACTAACCAGTCAGCTACAAAAGGAGAGGGATGAAACTTGTACTAATCCAACTCACCTGTGGTGTCAGCATGCTTGGGTAGGTCGCAGAAAAATTGGTAAGGGATGTGATGGTTTCCTGCAAAGATCCTAAAACCTGCACCTATAGGGGATAGGAAAAAAAAAATTATTGCCATCTTCATTTGGACCAATATTCAAATGCCACTGAAAAAATATTCACTTGGTAAAACTGCTGGGAGTGGGATAAAAATCCCCAGCATAACATGAGATGTATTAGATATATTTTCTGGTGTAGCTGGTGGTGAAGTGATACTATTAAAACAATGTTTGGTATACCAGTGTTTACTTACTACAATAACAACATTGGTGTTTTGGACAATTTGGTCGAACTCAGAAGTTGAGAGGGTCATGTTCATGGCCTGCACATCTGCCCAGTTGACTGTGGTGGTCACTTCCACACCCAGGCGAACTGTCACATTGGCCTTCAATGAAGGGGACACATTCCCACGAAGCGAAACCTCCACCGGATAATGGTCACTGACTTCATCGGTCTGATTTCAATATGAGTACATAGAGGATTTAGGGAGAAATGTCAATGTAACAGTATTGGGAGATCTCAATGCTAGGATAGATGAACCAATAAATGGAGTGGTTAGGAAGTGTGGAGTGCCAGAAAAAAATTGTAATGGAGAGATGATGATGTGTCTAGAGAGTTGATGATAGCAAATACAGTGTTTAGGAAGAAAGATGGGCATAAGTACATGTGGGAGATTGTGGTGGATGGAAAGGTAGTAGATATACCCACTCATGCCTCATGATGCCTACATTGGTATCATCGTATGGAGGAGGTTAGATAGATAGATAGATAGACTTTATTTGGCAATAAATCAATGTACATGAAGTGCAAATAATGACAAGAACACATAGTTCGAAATAATAAATGTAAATTGCCGAGGATAACACAAAAAGCATGAACGCTTATTTCCATTGTGGTCCTCATCAGGTTATTATTCTACATTAAGTCACACGGACAAACATACATAGGGGGTTGAGGGGACCAGAGACACTCATGAGTAATACCAGTCAGTACACATATGACACATAAACATTGTTATAGTTTTGCTAATATTACTGAAATGTTTGTACACATAGGAACATTGAGTCCAGATATTTGAGCACCATCCAAAAGGAACATTGCATTAAGCAAAGGAACAACAAAATAATGTTAAACTGTAACAAAACAGTATGAGTGAGTACTATATCGGAGTAGTACCATTAAGAATATACTGCATTTTTCTACATCTGTATCAACTTGTATGAGTGAGTACTATATCAGAGTAGGACCATTAATGATATACTACAATATTCTACATCTGTAACAACATGTAGTTATAGCAAATCCTACACTGCAGCTAGGGTCACCTATTAATTAAATCTAACATTTTACCTGAATCTCAGGACGGGAAAGGAAAGGGAAAGAGAGGAAGGAAGGCAGGCAGGCAGGCAACATGCCACACACCCTCCCTCCCTCCACCCAACCCAGATCATAATCCTTACAGGAATCTTATAGATTTGCACAAGATCCCAGAGCACTACATTGTTCACTAAATCATATGCCTTCTTGAGGTCAGCATAGTCTGTAACTCCTATAGAAAAAGAATTAGGTTCTCTACAAGAACTTAAAGTGGGTGTAATCAATAGTTGATTTGCCAGCAATGAACCCAGACTCCTCAGGCCTCTGAAAATTTATCATGTTGGAGTGAATCTATGACAGCAACAGATGAATGAGTACTCTGCCAGCTTGACTGGTACCTTGAGCAATGTGATATTGTGGTAGTTGCAGCCCTGCCAATCCCCCTTCCATTTCCAGACAGGGACAACCAACTCTTTTTCCCAGTTTGAGGATGTACTACTGGACTGCCAAATGACAGAGAGCATTGAACGCCATCATAGTTTCACCTCCAGCTGTCAGCAACTCTGCACTGATGTTACAGATGCTAGTCATCTTGCAGCCTCTCTTACTTCACTTAGAGAAGGTGGAGTTTCATATGCTGGTGAATCAGCAACATTCTCCTGAACTCCAGCCAGGTGATGGTGGCTGGTTTAGAGGGTCAGTAATGTACAATATCTCAAAGTACAGAGGCACAGAGATGGAAGTGTGACATTAATGTTGGAAGGAAGAGAATTAGCAGGAGTATGTATAAAACTGTGGAACAGTAAAAAGTACTCACTGAGAAAAGTAAGCAGGGCATAGTTTCTAATAATCTCTTAACCAAAGAAAGACCCTGGGGAGGAGTAGGGTAGGGTTGAATATTTCAACTTACCAGGCTATCAAGTAATCCAAATTCCTCATTGAAGTAGAAGGGCTTAGCACTGGTGTTGTATGTATTCCTACTAAGGGCTTTCCCTGTCATCAGTATCCTGCAGTGCAAAATGTATTAAAGTAATATTTTCACTTTATCATATTAGTTTTCAAAATGTTTTCACATGTACATTTTAACTGAAGGTATTGCATGCAGATATATATTTGTCTATAATTTGATGTCTCTTGCAGTGTACAAATACCAGGTTTGATTCCAACAGCTACAGATAACTATAATGCCAATCTTATTGCTCAGGGCGAAGGTGATACCTTCAAGTACAGACAAGTACTCTGATATAAAAATTTCTACCATTCAGAACGTGTCTGCAGTCCAATTCTAGTTTAGACCAAAAGTAGTTATCATCCCCTCTGTAGGTGGATGGAAGCATTACCTGGGCTTCACTTGGTGGTGTATTAAACAGTGCTCCAATAAATCAGTGAAAATTGAAAAATCTCGAAAGTGATCTAAAGGTGAAAAATGATAGAGCGCAAGAAATATCAACCATAAAAGTGCAAATTAGAAGAAGTGACCAAGCGAAGGGCCAGACAAGATGCAGCCAAGAAGAGTGACTGCATCCTCTCTCCTCCTTTAACCACAAGCCTCCCTCTCTTCCCCCCCCCCACTTGGCCCTTCCCCATTTCCTCCTCGCCTTGGTCAGTTGGCCCTCCCCCTTCACCTCTCTTTTCTCTCAAATGTGCCAGAACAGCCATATAAGGACCAATTGGAGACAAAAAGAGACCCATTAGTACAACACACACAGTAGTTCAACATTTCCTAAATATCTGTGAGACTGTTGGTGGCTCTTATAAGGTTTTAGATTTCAGTCATTGAAACTTGAAGTAACAACTATTATCATGTATGCTTTGACTTCACCTTCCTCATCAAGGGAATTTGGTGTTGTGTTTTTTATTTACCTAGTAGTAGTTTATGGGTTTGGATTAATGCTCATGGGGTCCTGCATCTTTTTCTCCATTTGTCAAACCTTGCCTTGAATTCTTTTATAGTATTAGCATGGGTTACATTTGCATCCAATTTATTCTACAAGTTAACACTTTTATGTGGAAAGCTATACTTACCAGTATCTTTTAAACATGTTTGTGTTTTCAATTTTATACCATGGGCTTTTAGATCATTCTTCTCATACTAGTTATCCTTTTCTGTCCACTTTTTCTAAACCTGTTCCCAGTTTTAATACCACTATAATGTCACCTGACTCCCTTTGCTTCTCCAAAGTCCCAGTTTCTTTAATCTTTCCTCATATATCTTTGTCATTTAGACCAGGGCTCATGTTGGTTACCACTTTTTGTATTTTACTTTTCTTATATTTTTGTTTATGTATGATGCCCTCCCTGTCTGGGGTATTGGCTGAATGTTATTATGAGGTTAAAATCTGCTCAGTAGCATGCAGCTGATACTTTAGGTATATGGGTGCCCCTACAGACCAGAGCCACACATCATTTTGTCTGTAATAGAGGAAATCTCTATTCATAGAGAAAAGATGCTACTTTATTATACTGTGTCCTTCCATTATGCTATTCCCAACTCTTAATATTGTCCTGTACTATTTCTCTGAATATACATTTCCTTTTTTGCCAAACCCTGTGGAAGGGGAGAAAGAATACTGACACTGAGTGTTCCCACTTGAGTTGTAAAAGTCAACAAAAACAGGACAGGGATAGTACTAGGCATCTTACTCTTTGAAGCCCCAAAGGGGACATTCCTAAAAAAAGCAAAGGTGTAAGAGGATTTGGGAGAACTTTCCCAACCAGAACCCTAAGGTTTGGGTCTTTTAATGTGTGTGGATGTGGTACAGATGAGAGTAAAAGGGTTAGAGATATGCAGTATGTTTGTATTTACCTAGTTGTATTTTATGGGAAGGGGAGCTATGCTCATTGTGACCCATTTTTGTGAGAAGGATGTGTTGGCATTGAGTGAAACTAAGTTGAAAGGGAGGGGTGAGTTTGAGTTTGGGAGTGAAGTTGGGTGTCAGGACTCCGGAGTGAAGAGAGGATGGGGAGAGAAGGGGTGGCTATACTAGTAAGTGAAGAGGTAGGTAGGCATGTGGTGTTGTGGAAGGAGGTTTCTTTAAGGTTTATGTGGATGAAGGTGAAACTGGAAAGGGAGATGTGGGTTTTTGTAAGTGCATATGGGCCTGGTAGTGAGACAGGTGTAGAGGAAAGGGAGGGTTTTTGGATAGATTTAAATTAGTGCATAGATGGTTTAGGGAGAAGTGTCAGTGTAGTGGTGTTGGGAGATCTCAATGCTAGGGTAGAAGATGAACCAATAGATGAAGTGATTGGGAAGGTGGAGTGCCAGGAAAAAATTGTACTGCAGAATTTATGGTGGAGATGTGTATAGAGAGTTGATGGTAGCTAATACAGTGTTTGGGAAGAAAGTCAAGCATAAGTACACATGGGAGAGGGTGGTAGATATGGCTTTAATGGACTATATAGTGGTATTAAGGAGAATAGTAGGAAGAGTTTTGGATATACATATTCTAAGGGGAGAGAGTGGTGGAATATCAGATCATTTTGTGGTGGAAAGTAAGTAGAGAATGGAGTATAGATGGAAAAGGAGGAAAAGGACAGAATTTAGGGAGGTGCTTAAAGTAAACTGCTTAAATGCTTAAAAGAAAAGGAGTAGTACAAGAAGAAGCTGAGAGAGAGTAAAGGATAGAGTAGAAGTAAGAGTGGAGGAGGAATGGGATATTTCAAGGAGGGAGTCACAAGGGGTGCAAAGATGGTGTGTGGAACAGGGAGCATGGGAGGAAATAAAAGGAAGGGTAGTGAGTGGTGGGATGATGAAGCACAGAATGTTGTAGAAGAGAAGAAATGAGCATTCACAGATTGGTTGCAAAATAGGATGAGAGAATCATATGAGGTACAAAGAAAAGAGAGACAAAAAGGAGAGCAGATGTGAAATGGGGTAAGAGCATGACAGAAAAATTTGAAAGTAATAAAAAGGTGTTTTGGAAGGAAATTAAGAAAGGAATGAGAGGTGAATCAAATAGAGAAGAAAAAGTAAAAGGTGCAGATGAAGAGATGATAATAGAAGAAACAGTGGTAAGCGGAAGATGACAGAGTATTTTAGGGAGTTGTTAAATGTGAAGGAGGATAGGGAGGGAAAGGTAGCTGTAGTGGGAAACGCCAAGAAAATGACAGTGATGAATGAGGGAAATGGAAAAGAAAAGATGAAGTGAAAGTAGTTATTACAGAGGTGGATTACAAAGACGAAGCATGGCAACAGGAGACCTTTTGGTCCATAACTAGGTCGGATGCAAAAAAATTATAGTAATGATAAATGAATAGATAAAAATTATAATAATATAAATAAATAAAATAAATGCATAAGTATAGTTAAATAATAAACAAACATGTAAACAGTAAATAATAATAAATTGACATAACTAATAATAAATGAAAATCAAGCAAATAATAAACGGACAAATAATAAAAACAAATAAACAATACAAAGTAAATGGCAGTCATTGCGCTATCTTGTTTAGGTGTTTATCTAGATGAATCCTAAAGCTTCAAACTGAACTACATTGCACTGCCTAAGCAGGAAGTTTAATTCATTCATTGACTACATAATTGGCAAAGTTGTTTCTACCCACTTTGAAATTAAATCTATTTCCTGACAGTTTGAAACCATTATTTCTTGTCAGATTTTCATTCAGTGTGAAAATGTGGTCACTTTTGATGTCAATTTCCTTTAGATCTTAAAAACCTGTATCAAGTCATCTCTGAGTCTATGCTTTTTTTTAGGGAAAACATATTCATATGTTTTAGTATATTTTCATATGATTTATTTTATAGCTACAAAGTCCTCTATGAGGGGTGCTGTCCTAGCCTTCTGATAGGGGGGAGTCTGTGATGTTAAATCATATCATCATCATCACTTGGAATCAGTTCTGTGGCTTGCTGTTGTACTTTTTCCAATCTGTCAATGTCTTTAATGAGATTCAGTGACCATACAGAAACAGCATATTCCAAATGTGGACAAACTAATGATTTATATAGCTTGTTAATGAGAAATGGATTTGAAATAAAAAGATCATGCAATCAGTCCTAAAATCTTATTTGCTTTCACAGAGGCTGAAATACACTGCTTAGATGATTTGAGATTGTTACTGATCATAATGCCAAGATCCTTTTCACTATCCACTTTTGTTAACAAATATCTCTATAACTTATAATCATACTTACCGTTATTTTTACCTATGTGCATAACCTTGCATTTACTTGTGTTAAATCTCATTAGCCACTTTTCAGACCATGTCTGTAGTTTATCTAAATCTTCTTGAATATAATTGATTTAAGTGATCATTTGCCATTCTGCACAGTTTTGTATCATCAGCAAATTTAGAGACAATAGATTTTAGTCCATGGACTTTATCGTATATATTATGAATAGAAGTGACCCAAGAACGGAACCCTGAGGAACTCCATTCATAACATTTTTCCATCTAGATGGGTTAGATGGGTGTCATGCAGAGCATCTCAAAAAGGGAGGTACAGTGATGGTGGACTGGCTGATGAGGTTGTTTAATGTTGTCTAAAAGAGGATAGAGTGACAGAGGAGTGCCTGTATAGTTCCTCTTTACAAGGGAAAGGGTGACAAGTGTGAGTGTAGCAGATTCAGAGGGATCAGTCTGTTGAGTGTAGTTGATAAAACTTATGGGAGGGTCTTGATTGAGAGGATTAGGAGAGGAACAGGGGGAGTAATTCGTGAGGAACAGTGTGGGTTTAGGAAAGGTAGGTGTTGCATGGATCAGATCTTTGTGGTAAGGCAGGTATGTGAGAAAGCTTTAGGAAAAAGTAAGGATTTTTTTTTTTTTGGCCTTTATGGATTTGCAAAAAGCTTATGATGGGTAGATAGGAAGGCACTGTGGGAGGTATTGCAGATATATGGGATAGGAGGAAAACTGTTAAGAGCAATCAAGAGTTTTTATGAGAGTAATAGAGCCTGTGTTAGAATTAGAAATGGAGAGAGTGAGTGGTTTGAGGTAAAGGTGGGACTTTACTAGGGATGTGTCATGTCGTCATGGCTGTTCAATTTATTTAAGGATGGGGTGGTGCAAAAGGTAAGTACAAGGGTAATGGGCCGGAGATTGGAGGTTAAAGAAAATGGGCGACACTTGTGCTTGTAGCAGGATCAGAGGAGTATTAACCTCTTCAATATGAGTGAAATATTCATGCACACATTAGATTGCTTGATGCACAGTGATACATCACATTACATGCATTACAAAATATAAAGTTACCACTGTTATACTCATTCTCTTTCCCCTGAATAAATATAACATTACAGAAAACACGATCAAGCCTGTTCACAGAATATGGAGTAACTCAGATACAACAAAATAAATATGATAAGGAAGCTGAAGCTGGCATTCTCATATACACCAATCACGGTTCATGATGCATACATAGGTGTCATCATATTCAGGAGGTTAAGGAAGTTAGTGACAGAGTTTGAGAAGGTGTGCGAAAGAAGGAAGTTGAAGATAAATGTGGATAAAAGTAAGGTGATGAGATGTACAAGGGGAGAGGATGGTAGCAAATTGGAACTGGATAGCTTTAGATACTTGGGGGTAAATGTGGCAGGAGAGGGAGGAGTGGAGGTAGAATGTACTTGAGAAAAGCAAGTAAATGCCTTGGTGGATTAAAAAATGTAATGAGAAATAGACATTTGGGAATGGATGCTAAGGGGAGATTGTATTTACCTAGTTGTATTATATGGGAAGGGAGCTATGCACATAGTGACCTGTCTTTGTATTTTTCAGCTTCAAGTTTGTTCTTAAATTCTTGAATAATATTTGCACATATTTGCACACTGTTGCCTTATCTAATTTATTCCAGATACTCACCACTCTGTGTGGGAAGCTATTCTTTTTTAGATCTCTTCCATAACTATCCTTTTTGAGTTTCTTTTCATGTCTTCTTGTTTTTCTCTTGTCTCACTTTAATAAGTTATCTCTATCTGGGACTTCCGTTCCTTTCATAATTCTGTAAATAGTCAGTAGATCTCCTCTTTCTCTTCTTTGTTCCAGGGTTGGTAGTTCCAATTTGGACAATCTTTGTTCGTATGTCAATTTGGAGAGTGTTGGTGCCATCTTTGTTGTTGCTCTTTGTATTCTTTCTAATTTCTTTATATTCTTTTTAGTACTGGGTGTCCATAGTGTTGCAGCATACTCCAATCTTGGTCTTATCAGTGTAACTAATATTTTCTTTACCATTTCCTCATCCAAATAGTCAAAAGCCACTTTCATCGACCTTAGTAAATTGAAGGTTTCTCCAACTATTTTGTTGATATACTTGTCTGGTGACATGTCTGCTGATTATTACTCCTAGGACCCTTTCCAAGCTCACTTTTTTTACTTCTGTACCAATTTTGTACTTCCTCAATATTCTATTTTTACTTTTTCCAAACTCCATTATACTACATTTCTTGATGTTAAAGTTCACTTCCCACTTTTGACTCCATTCCCAGGCTTTATCTAAGTCTTTCTGTAATGATTGTGCCAAGAGCAATGAATGGGGCAGAAACATGGAACATAAGAAAGGAAGAATTTAAATGTGTTTGAAATGAAATGCCTGAGAAGTATGGTAGGGGTTACTGGGCTGGATAGAGTGAGAAAGGAAGTGAGGAGAGCGGGGGTGGAAAAAGAGTTGGGAGATAGGGTTGATGAAAGAGTACTGGGATGGTTTGGACACATGGAAAGAATGAGTGAAGAAAGGTTAGTAAAAGAAGTGTGGAAGACAGAGGTGGATGGAGTGAACATGAGGGGGCGACCAAGGACGAGATGGATGGCTGGGGTAAGAGGGCTGTTGGGATGTCTGTTGAGGAAGGGAGAAGACAAGATAGGGGTGAGTGGAGAATGGTTATGTATGGATGATGCTGTGATGCATGGAAGGGATGGGGAGGTTAGTATGTGTGAATGATATTCTGATGAAGCCAGAAGGGATTTCTCCCCGTCTTTTCTTTTTCTGTATGAGGGAAAGGAGGGGGGTTGCTGATTAAATGAAGAGGCCTTTTTGTGGATGTACTGTGTTTTGCTAAATTACTTCTGACCCAGGGCAGTGGGTGAGATACAGGGATGACCTGTCATCCAGGAGGAGCCAAGAAAAGAGGGAGGGAGAAGTGGTGAATGGGAGTGGAGTATGTGGCAATGAAATGGGTGGTAATGGATTTATGCCTTTGACTTTTGCTACCTCTCTTGTAAGGGGGAAAAGCCCTTGGTATATGTATATATGTATGTATGATGACCACATCACCATGGCATATTCCAGTCTGGGTCATATCAAACTTTCAATGATTTTCTTCATCATGTCTTCATCTATGTAGTGAAATGCCACTCTTACATTTTTCAACAGGTTATAGGCCTCTCCAGTTATTTTCTTTGTGTGAGGTTTAGGTGATAGGTCATCTTTGATTATGATACCAAGTTCCTTCTCCTCCCTTGCCTTTGTTGTTTTTTCATATCCCATTTTGTAATCCATTGTTGGTATCTTCTTGCCATGTCCCATTTCCAATATTTTGTATTTCTTTGTACACCTAGGTCTCTTAATCCAACACTTGCCAACTGCCACTATACCTAACACAACGAGAAGTGGCCGCTAAGGCTGGGTTAGGGAATTTCCCAGTGTTGCCACATCTCCACAGATAACACGGCCCGCACTGCTCGCCCACCCACCCACCCGCTCGCTCTCTCTCTCTCTCTCTATATATATATATATAATGTATTTATCCATGGCGAGAACGTGCGTGTGGATGCAATGCTTTCTGAATTCATTGTGGGGGCGTGGCCAGAGAAGGGAAGGAGTGGCAACGTCGCTCTCTCCTGCTCATATGCCATGTCCACAACTCGAGGAAACGAAACTTTTGTATAGAAAACATTGCTTTGATTTTTACCTCAGTGGTGGTGTGTGACAAAAATTTATAATATAATTATATGTGGCAACATTATAAAATTATAAAATAAAATTTAAAATAAAAAAATATATAGAAAATAATTATATGTGGCAACACGGGGAATCCCCGTGCTCCGCCCTAACGGCCAGTTTTCGATGCACCGAGTATAGTGCAGGAGTTTAGGTCCAGGACATAAAACACCACCAATTTCCGAAGTGGGTTTATGCCCTAGGCCCAAACATCCTCACAAGTGGCAGTTGGTGAGTGTTGGATTAAGAGATCTAGGTGTAATACAGCAGAATTAATTTTCCACTTATGACTCCATTCGTATACTTGTTTTTTTTTTTTTTTTTTTTTTTTTTTTTTTTTTTTTTCTTCTAAATAACATTTTACAATACTCCTTGCTTCTCACCCTTTTCAAGCTGTTGGTCCATCAACTTTCCAACAAAATTGTGATGTCCCATCCCTAGTTTCAGACGGTATCTACTGTTTTAACACACTTTACCTGTCATATGGGCAGCTGGTAGTCCCACTAGTAGTGTCAGTATGATTTGTAATGAGCCAGATGTATGTTTCATTTTTATGTATATGCATAGTCTCCCAGTCAACTGATGTGACATAAGTGCAGCCTGCATTGAAGTCACCCATTATAAATACATCTGTAATAGAATAATTTTGTGCTTAGTCTCTGGTAATTATTTTAATTAATTTATTTATTCATTTTATTTTATTTATTTATTTATTTGTATTTTTGTTATATATATATATATATATATATATATATATATATATATATATATATATATTTTTTTTTTTTTTTTTTTTTTTTTTTTTTTTAAGAAAAATTTTTCTTTGGTATCATTTATGTAAATCCATTTCTGTCAGCAAAGAGTAGGAACCAACAATAGGCATGTGCTGGTGATGGTCCTGTGAGATGGACACTAGAGAGAACCATCTCAGTGGTGCCTGTCTTCAAAACCTATCACCACCCTCACTTTCATCTAAAGATGCACCCCTGAAAGACTTTTCGTCTCTAGAATGGGCACAAGATCTCAAAGGATTACAAAGGCGGAGCATGGCGACAGGAGACCTTTTGATCCATATCTCTCAGTCAACCTAAACTATTCCCCTCCCACCCTGCTATATTCCTCCTTTTCCTCCTCCCTTTCCCCACTCCTCCCCCTCCCCACTCCTTCCTCCTTCTCTCCCTCCCTCCCTCCTATCTCTGTATTTGCCTAGTTGTATACAGGAAGGGAGCCATGTTCATGGGTTCCTGTCTCATAATCTCCAGTTATCATACCATGTTTTAAGTTCATATTTGGTTCCAGTTTATACTATATATCTCCCTAGGCTATTCCAGAGTATATGCATTTGTATGGGAAGCTGCATTTTTCACATCCTCTATACAAGTGTTTTTTGGTCTCACTTAGGTCCATCCTTTTCAGTGATCTGAATGCCACTTTTTTATGATATGGACTGAATACATTTTCTGAGTCAATATATAAGGGACTTTATTGATTTTCTTTTGGGCCAGTGTTCCATCATTCTTTCATGAGAGAGAGAGAGCGATCTCCATCCAGAAAAGAATGTTCATTTCTTTTCATTTATGCAGCCCTCTTTAAATCTCTCCTTTACCACTTCTCTAACTTCACACTTTTGGTGCAATATTGTCCCCAGTGATAGAAGTGTTAGTTGTTGCTAATATCATACTAGATATCTCTTTCTCTTCCTCTAGCTCCTCCTCACTTTTAACTTTAACTATATTTTCTTTGCCTTTTCACAGAAGGAAATCTTATAATTGGTAACTGCTCCCTTCTTATTCCCCTCTTCCTTCTCCACTCTTGCTAGTACAAGCTGGTAAGCATAGGAGTGATCCTAATCTTATCAGTGTGTCTATTGTCCTGGTTTTCTCTAGTAGGAGATTCACAACTCCTTGGGAACTTACCTCCCAGTATCTAACAATAGATTCAATCTTCCCATTATGAACACATAGGGAAGGGATGAGGAGATGGTGATATCTGGAAAGATGTAGTCACAACCTACACTGTAAACATTACTGGCCCTGTAATCACTGTATTGGAAATGAAAGGCAGTACAGCTTGGCAGCAGCCAGCACAACTAATCAGCCCTTTTTAGGATGCGCATCATTTACTATGTATAGGAGAACTGTAGATGATTGATTAGTATGTTGTTAGTATAATTTTTTGTTGCATGAACAAGAAAACTTACACAGTGAGCTAAGGTATCCATTAATTTAATGAAAAGACATTTGTAATCAAGTATTATAAGTATCTTACCTGTAATGTTATGTGCCTTGTTAAGTGAATCATAGGCCTTAACAATGCTGTCTATCTCTTTAGGTGCATCACTTGGTTTGACATGGAGTGCCATGATAGCGAACAAAGGGAGATCTATCAAGTTGGTAGTAAAGATGACTGTGAAAGGTTCATACTGGAAAATGTCTTCTGGGTCTTCAAACGGGAATGTATTACTCACGTTGACACAAGATGGTTTCCAATATATACAGTACCTAGAATGGTATTGGGAAAAAAAAAATTAGATGCATTTTTCTCCTTGAAAGTACAAACATTGATACAAATATATACATATACAGTCAGCAGCCAAAGTGATGGGGCTGTGTGTTTTTGCTTCACAATACAGCAAAGGCTGACCGAAAAAATTAAGAGAAAAATATTTATATACTTTGTCAGAACATTTACACCTCTGTAGGAGTTGACTAACAATGTTAAATGCAATATATATATTTTCAACTTACTCCATCAGCTTCACTGGCCTATGAAGGTTCTGAATAGTTTACTTATATTTTTGTGTGGGTACTTCCTTCTGTATAGCATTGTGTATATTAATGTCGGAGAGCAAGGGCCTAATCAGACAAATTAAAAGTATATTCTAACTAATAATTAACAATCAGTCATTCACACCAATAACAATAATAATACCAAAACAATTATATATATATATATATATATATATATATATATATATATATATATATATATATATATATATATATATATATATATATATATCCACACACATACACATAACAAACCAAACAGTCTCATAGTGAGTTCAGATTCCAATGTCACTCGACTGCTCATGACAGCAGAATCTCACCAGCGGGGCAACTGCAACTGGCACTTCGCAATGTTCACAACTATCACAACCTGTCACAGAATACGCTCAGTCACAACTCTGGCAGATACAACTGTTGTGAGAGTCAATGCTTCACAAGCTTCTTTCAGTCATGAGTACACATCGTACCCCGAATTAGCATCGGCAACACCCAACACTGGATGGGGGGGGTCACTAGCAAAGCCGACTGATGAAGTAAAGCAACTGGTCCAGCCCTGCAGCTCCTTGCCGGCCATATGCTTTCACTCCAAGCTCACCCAGATGGTCCAATGCAGAACGAACTCGCAATGGTGATACAGTGATACCAACTAGTCTGTACTCCAGCACCAGCACTCTCGACTTCCACCAGCTCTGTCCGTCAACTGGTCCATGTGGTTCTTCTCTCTTCCTCCACTCTTTGTACTTCGGAGTTTTGAAGTTTCGGAGTTTGAAGCCTCAGAGTTTCTAAGTTTTGGTGTGTGAAGCTTTAGAGTTTCAAGCTTCAAAATCCACAAGTCGACAATACTCTTCCAAACCGCTCGGTTCTCTCCAACTATAATTAATTAATCAATCAGCCGTTAATGTATACATAATTCCATTTCAATGTCTGCCTCAAATTTTTTGGGAGTCACAAGTGACCTGTGACATACTTATCTTACTTCTAATACTTTGTTGGTTGGCCTTTCCTCTTCAGGCAGCTCTGGGAACATTTGGGTATGGATAAAGCCAGATTTTGGAGGAGGCATGATTCCAGATTGCTCCAGATCTCATACAAGAGGATGTATCCTGGCCATGTAATTGGCTCTTCATCAGGCTCCAGATGTTTTCTATGGGGTTTAGATTGGAATCAATACCTGGCCAGTCTTTCACATAATCAATCCACCCACTCAAAACATTCATGGCAGTGTGAGCTAATGCACCATCCTGCATAAATATTTCAGTTTTTAGGATATAAAACAGTCCTGTAAGTTGTCAGCAAGAAGCTCAACATAATGTTCTTTGTTCACTGTGAGGTTCTTTCACAACTCCACTAAACATCCAATGCCATGGTACCCAAATGCCCCCCCAGACCATAATACTATCTGGGTGTTTTACAATATTTTTAGTGTACTGTGGGAAGTAAGGATCCAAGCCATGATGCAACCTGACCTTGCCTCCTTGGTTTCCAGCCAGTGTGAAGGGGGACTTATCAGACCACAAAACTGTCTTCCACTTCTATGAATCCCAGACCAAATATTTAAAACAAAACTGTAGTTTTGTCTTCTTTTGCAATGCTGTTAAAATGGGATTTTTTGTGGTGCATGTTACTCAGATTTGAGATTTGAGGTTGTTATAGAGGCATTCATGTATTGTCAGCACCGAGATGTCCTGAAGGAGCCTCAGGTTCTTTTCCTCAAATTTTTACACAGGTGTGAGGCTCATTGTCCACCTGACACTCCAGTACCTTCAGGCCACATGAGGCCACCCTGACCTTTTCTTTTGAAGTGCCCTTTCACTGCTTCCTGCATCCCTGCTTTTTTTGTCCACCTCTTAACACTACACATTGCTACAGTGCTACAGCATTACAAAAGAAGACAATACTACTGTTTTGTTGTAAATATTTAGCCTGGGATCCAGAGAATTGGAAGACCGTTTTGTAGTCTGATATGTTCACCTTCACACTGACTGGAAACCGAAAGGGGAAGGTCAGATTGCATCCTGGCCTGGATCCTTGCCTCCCAAAGTACACTATGGTGACTATAAAACACCCAGATAGTGCCATAGTTTAGGGGGCATTTGGGTACCATGGCACTGGGGACTTTGTGGTGTAGCCAAAGAATGTCACAGTGAACAAAGAACATTATGTTGAGCTTCTTGCTCACCACTTGGAGATATGTTTCACATCCTGAAAAACTGAAATGTTTATGCAAGATGGTGCACCAGCTCACACTGCCAAACTGATCCATGAATATTTTGAGTGGGTGGATATTGACTGCATTAAGGATTGGCCAGGTAATAATCCCAATCTAAGCCCCATAAAAAACTCCTGTAGCCTGATGAAGAGCCAACTGCAGAGCTAGAATACATCCATCTCTAGGATATCTGGAGCAATCTGGAATTTAAGAAGAAACCAGATGTTGCGAGATACAAAGATGGGGGTGTTGTAGTGTTGGCTCATACAAGATGATCATTACCTGTTGGTGCAGTGATGTGCGAAGCACGATGCGATGTTGGAGAAGTGGGGCGGGTTGTCCAACTCGTGTGATGGTGGAGAAGGGTGGCCGTCCAACTCGTGCAATGGTGGAGAATGTTGTTGTCCAACTCATGCAATGATGGAGATGGGTTGTCGTCTGACTCGTGTGATGGTGGAGAAGGGTGGTCCAATGTCTCTGTGTTGACGTGGTGAAGGCGGCAGGCATTATGGATGCTGGAGAATCCCTTGGACGGGGCTTCCCCATCATAGATGCTGGAGGATGCTCAGTGTAGAAGTAGGACTCTTTGCTTCATAGTAGGATGGCGGGCAATGTTGCTAAGAGGGGTTGCCTCATATGTTATTGCTTCAGCAGAGGTTGTTAGCATTGGGAGATGTCAAAGAGTTGTGCCTCAGAGGAATAAGTAGAGCTGAAGTTTCATCTCTCACCACTGGCCACCAGAATGTAGTGTAGGTTCCATCTGTCACTGCTAGCCACCAGAATGTAGAGCGTAAGTTTTACCTCTACATTGGATGAAAGGTAAAGTCTGGAATTGTTGTTTTCTTAAATGTACCAGACAACTCTCTGGCTTCAAATACAAGGCAAGCTCTGTTCAAAGCTTAGAGGGTTGCCAGAAACATTTTATATATACATATTTACAATGTTGCCAAAATCTTGGTGTATACAAGGTTTTTTCACTTCAACTTGAATTACTTCAAGAGGTGCCGGATTAGGCACTGATTCTATTGTATGTCGAAGTCCATGTCCTTTTGTCTAGTGCAATTGTTCAAGCAGAGGATTTCAGGTGGCTTGACCCGAGATGCACTGAGCCAACACTACAATGCTCCAACAATCATATTCTATGCTCCAATGATCATCACAGCATCTACAAGCCAATGTTTCCCAACTCCCCACATCTAGCTGTGCAAGATGTCCACCTTCATTTATTTTATTTTCTCATTTCATATATACACAATTATTACATATTTTCTAACTCGCCAAAACAATACATTAATCACTCCCCCTGTTTCCAGCAGTGCATCCTTCCATCATATCATTTTGCCCCACTACAGCACCATCATAGACTAACACTCCAACATCATCTTGGTTAAGTAGATATTTTTCCATTCTCAGTGCCACCTGGGAGCAACATGATCTCCACACATTTTTATTCCATACATGAATGTGTCTAAAGCCCTCTCTGACTTGACATACTGACCCTGTACACAAAGCTAAGCTATGTTTTCACCATGTCCCCTCCTACCAACTATCCAGACAATTCACCTCCTACTCAAAACACTATGACACAAAATCTTATCACAGTCATCAAAGATGATACAACATTACCATTCTTCAATGGCAGGAACATTCCTGTACATAGGGTCCTCACTGAAGGTAACTTGAAAATGCTACATAGGAATGCCACAAATGACAAAACAAAGATATCCATCTTAACATCCAAAATAGACAAGAATGACACATTAGCTGGTGACATCATTCAGCCTGACTTATTTGAAGAAACAGCATCCTATGATCAATCCGTAGAACAATTTAAAAAGTTATTTGCTGTATTTGAGCCACTTTTAGCACTTTCCCCCCTATACTCTTTGGCAAAAACTTACAATCATGGCCCACACACCACAAAGAGTGGTCAAAATAGCTTCAGCATTAAGAGCAAACTCAGAGAAAGCCTCAAAAACTCAGACTGGGTCTCAGACAACAAAATTCCATTAGAACACATAGTCTTTCTCATGGCATACTTTTGCATACTCTCCCAATTACACCCAGACACACTCCAGAAAGCTAGCATAATTACATTCACACCAGGTATCACATTAGGCAAATTCTCCAGGAAATTCTCTGACACAGACCAAGTTATCATTCAGATACAAAATCAGTTAGTACCCATAGCACCCACACACATGATAGCCCAGATCATATGGTCCTCCTCACATAACATGAGATCAAGACATATGTGATATTGTTCATGACAACGTTCTCCTTCAAGAACACAAATGTTTTGTACATACTGCCACAAACCATTACACCTTGTAAACACATGTTATTACAAATATCAATCACAACCAAACCGATAATGTGAGCATCATGGTACATGTTTTCACATGAGTGATTGTTGCCATGTGCTGCTAGCATGAGGGCAACACAGACCAGAATCCCCAGATCACTCTCCTTCTATACATTCACTTAACACATCTGCTAGACATTCACGGAACACATCTGCTAGACATTCATGTAACACATCTCCTGTTAGACATTCACATAACACATATCTCCTGCAAGGCACTCACGTAACATATCTCCTTTGTGACTACAGAATACAAAGACTCAGTGCACACCCAAGACAGTTACTCCATACCAAGATATTCAATTTTCAACTCCACTGTTACATACCCTGGATATCCCAGACATATCTTCCCATTCCTTAACCTTCAGTGCTAAGTCTAGTAACACCAAAGTGACAATATTTATCAACACAGGTTCCCTAGTTAACATCATGTCAGTACACAGTTTCCACAAATTCGTCACTGAAACAAAACATGTCACTATTTTGGAACCCCCAACATCAACCTTTGCAATGCAGATGGTACACCATTCCTATTCATTGGTAAATTCTCCCTAGACATTAGCTTCAAAGATGAGTGCCCAGCCATTCCAGTTACCACCTTCACAGCTGACATTTACTTTCCTGCTGATATCCTCATAGGCTTAACATTGATGAAACAACATAATATTTACCCTGTTCAACATGGCATCATTTATGCTAATCATTTCCTCCCTGCATTACCATCGGCAATTTTCCACAAAGTCAACCACATCAACATAGCCGAGCAGGCAGAACTTGATTTAATGTCAATTAATTCTAGCCCCACTGCACAAATTCACTCTGCTTCATCACATGAGGATGCACCAGCTGTTAGCCCAGGCACTGCCACACTGACACATTCCCACAACCCTGCTAATTCACTGACAGCTGTAAACTTGCATTCAAAGTGTAACAGATGCTCTAGCTCCTCACACATGTCTATACTGTATCAGCAAAACTAAGGACAAAACACCCAGTAAATACCATTGATGTTTACATTGTTTACATCCTCGACCACACACCCACCTCGATCCTCTCCACCAAACTCTCTGGAACCTATTGTATCATTGGACATGAGTTAATGAACTAAGTCAAAGCACTCAGTTTGCACAATCTCATGGCGACCGTCTTGCACAAAGATCATATCGAAAGAGTTCCCCGTAGCTTCAACATAGAGACCGTCCCTTCAAGTGACCCACATTATCCCTGCAATAGAGGACCATCACCAATCTTCTCAACCAAAACCTCCAGTTCCCCTTCCTCACTATAATCTTTGAAATTGAGCGACTTCATAAACGTATATTCTTGCCTAGGTGAATGGAAACAATATCTACTTTCCTCATGCTCATACAGTTAAGTCTATTTCCTTTCCCAATACCACCTTTATTACACAAATTTCTGTATGTATCTTCTTGCCAAGGTCCTGCAAAAAGCCTTGTTTTATTTTGTTTTGTTTTCTGTCTTTCATAGTAACAATCTCACTGGAGCCAATAAGGATAGCGGACTGAGCCACGTTATCATCTCCTTTCGCTGTTATCATCTTAGATATTCAGCGTGTCTGTCCTCTCCCTTCAGTACCTAGCATGCACACACGTGGATGCACACATATGCTGTGAAAGGATACCCTGACGACTTCCACTGTCTTTTTGGATCTCTCAAGGGAAAATCCATTATCTTTGCAGTGACCCAGCTGCAACTTTTCCAACCACGCCCTAGCAAACAATAGGCTCAGGGCATCTTGACTCAAGCCACCTGAAGCCCTCTGCTCACCTGCGCTGGACAAAAGGAGACGGCCTTCAACATACAATAGAATTAGCACCTAATTTGGCACCTCTCGCCATCATTCAAATTGAAATAACAAAACCTTGTATATACCAAGTTTTGGCAACACTAAATACGTATATATAAAATGTTTCTGGCTACCCTCCAAGCTTTGAACAGAGCTTGCCTTGTATTTGAAGCCAGAGAGCTGTCTGGCACATTAAAAAAAACAAAACAATCCCAGACTTTACCTTTCAATACTGGCATGCACATGCATGCATGCACAATATGCTACAAGATGTGGTTCCAATGACGGGACAAGCTCTCCCTAGGGACTTCTGGACCAAGCTAACTGACTTTTCTTGTCAACGCCC
This sequence comes from Oratosquilla oratoria, assembly GCF_046742065.1. Lineage (NCBI taxonomy): Eukaryota > Metazoa > Arthropoda > Malacostraca > Stomatopoda > Squillidae > Oratosquilla > Oratosquilla oratoria. The sequence goes on along the minus strand of NC_134816.1, from coordinate 25,811,298 downwards.
ATTTTGACAACAAAAGATTCTTGGCATCTCAGGTTAAGCCTCTATCTTGAACAATAGCCCAGCTGTGTTCTCGGGTCAGCCACCTGCAACCGATCAGCCAATGCCTCGATCAAAGCAACCCAACTTCTCAATACTCCTCATATGGCAATAACATCCTTTTCATAAATTGGCAACCTTTGTATATAATAATATGTGTCTGGCAACCCTCCGAGGTTTCCTGTGGGCTTGCCATGTACCTATGTAGTAGTGAGAACAGAATTGATCCTCAAAGTGGAGCATTAAAGCCAAGAACTCAGCCTACCAATTCGTATGTAGAGAACACACATTCTACATTCACGCACATGCATGCCAGTATCGAAGGGAGACCCAGCTACGAAAATGTGCAAGTCATTGAAGTGTTTCATATGTTGATTATAACATATATATATATATATATTTATATATATATATCGATAAATTTTTTTGTGACAGTTGCATGCAGGATTCGTGTCGCTGCTATTAGCGAATTACTCTCATAGTTATATATATATATATATATATATATGACACACAGGAAACCCACAGTCAGAGAAAATAAACTTCGAATAAAGAAGATTCCTATATTTTGGCTATCAGTACTTTCCTGAAGAGGGCTACAGATGATAGCCAAAATATAGGAATCTTCTTTATTCGAAGTTTATTTTCTCCGACTGTGGGTTTCCTGTGTGTCATTTATAAATGTGTTACTACATTTCTGTTTAGAAAAAAAATTATATATATATATATGTATATGTATTTACCTAGTTGTATTATATGGGAAGGGAGCTATGCTCGTAGTGACCCATCTTTGTATCTTTCAGCATCTAGTTTGTTCTTATATTCTTGTATTTACCTAGTTGTATTTACCTAGTTGTATTTTACGGGAAGGGGAGCTATGCTCGTGGGGTCCCGTCTTCATATCTCATTTTATCTAAACTATTTTTAAATTCATGTATTGTTTTTGCACACACCACTTTCTCATCTAACTTGTTCCAACTGTCTATTGCTCTGTGAGGAAAGCTGTTCTTTTTCAAATCTCTTCTATAGCTGTCTTTTTTTATTTTCTTTCCGTGTCCTCTTGTGTTTCTGTCATCCCATTTTATCAGATTCTCTCTATCAGTAATTTCTATGCCTTTCATGATTCTGTAAATAGCTATCAAATCTCCTCTCTCTCTTCTTTGCTCTAGTGTCTGTAGTTTAAGTTTTTGTAGTCTCTCTTCATATGATAGTTTTGAGAGTGTGTGTGTATTCACTTGGTCTTTGGATCACGTGTTGGACTCGTGATCGACAGCTATTTCCCTCCTGGAAGAGAGCTCAGAGCTCGTAGGTCCGATCTATGGGTAATGCTATGACCTTGCACACACACACACCCCCAACTCCCCGCCCATGTGCATGTGTGTGTGTGTGTGTGTGTGTGTATATATATATAGAGATATATATATACTGATACATTGTAACAAGTTGAAATTATACACATCAAGAGCTCCTTTATAACTAGGATGAGAAAGTCAAAGCACAAACTAACTTGCTTCATACACAGTTAAACACATTTAACACCCCTTCCATCTAAGCAATTCAAAAGGGTCATCCCAGTTCCCTACCACACTGCATGTGTCAAGGTTGTATTGAGATATAGCACATAACTTCATCATATGGTGATCCCCCCCCCCTCCTTGTCCAATAAAAATAATTTATGGAGTGTCATGAACTAGACTGTTTTTGAGTTGATGCATCGAATGTTAGACCACAACCCAAGGAGTTCCTGCAATCCAGGTTCTAGAACATCTATACGCCTCTTAATGAGATCAATTAAATCTTACAGAGGTAAGAAAAAGGTGGAGTGTAGCTACTTAATCTACATACATACATACATATACCAAGGCTTTTTCCCCCTTACTAGGGAGGTGGCCATAAAGGAAAAGGCATAAAATCATTCCCACCCATTCCATCCCTGAAAACACTCCACACCCCTCCACCCTCCCTCCCATCTTAGCACCTCCTAGATGACGGGTCATCCCTGCACCCTGTCCACTGCCCTGGGTCAGAAGCAGTGTCGCAAGACACAGCACATCCACAGCAAGGCCGCTTCATTAAATCGGCGACCCCCCTCTCCGTCCTCCCATACAAAGGAGAGGACGGGGAGAAATCCCTTTGGGCTGCGTCAAAATTTTGCTCACACACATTACCTCACCCCCCATCTCCCTGTCCATTCCACCTCATGCATCACAACATCTTCCATATACAACCATTCTCCATTCACCCCTATCTTCTGTCCTCTCCTGTCCTTCCTCAACAGACATTCCCCTCTTCCCCAAAGCCCCCTTCACCCCATCCATCCATCTCATCCTAGGACGTCCCCCCATGTTCACTCCCTCCACATCTGCCTTCCACATCTCATTTACTAGTCTTTCTTCACTCATTCTTTCCATGTGTCCAAACCATCCTAATACTCTTTTTCATCAACCCTATCTCCCAACTCCCTTTCCACCCCTGTTCTCCTCCTCACCTCCTCATTTCTCACTCTATCCAGCCTAGTAACCCCCATCATACTTCTCAGACACTTCATCTCAAACACATTCAAGCTCCTTCTCTCTTCCTCTCTTATGTTCCATGTTTCTGCTCCATACAGTGCTGTTGGCACAATCACTCCTTCATATAGTCTCCTCTTAGCATCCATTCCCAAATTTCTATTCCTTATTACACTTTTTAATCCACCAAGGCATTTACTCGCTTCTCTCAATCTACATTCTACCTCCACCTTTACTCCACCTTTTCCTGCCACATTTGCACCCAAGTATCTAAAACTATCCACTTCCTCCAGTTGCTCTCCCTTAATGCTCACTTCCAGATTACTGCCACTTTCACTCCTTGTACATCTCATCACCTTACTTTTACCCACATTTATCTTCAGCTTTCTTCTATCACACACTCTCCCAAACTCTGTCACCAACTTCCTCAATCCCTCCTCTGATCCTGCCACAAACGCAGTGTCGTCCGCAAACAACAGCTGGCTCACCTCCCACTTTTCTCCATTTTCTTTAACCATCTCCAATCCCTGACCCACTACCCTTGCATTTACCTCTCGCACTACCCCATCCATGTATAAGTTGAACAGCCAGGGTGACATAACGCATCCTTGACGAAGTCCCACCTTTACCTCAAACCACTCTCTCCATTTCCAATCCTGACACAAGCTCTACTACTCTCATAAAAACTCTTGACAGCTCTGAGAAGCTTTCCTCCTATCCCGTATATCCGCATAACCTCCCACAATGCCTTTGTGTCTACCCTGTCGTAAGCATTTTCCAGATCCATTAAAGCCCAAAAAACATCCTTCCCCTTTCCTATAGCTTTCTCACATATTTGTCTTACCACAAAAATCTGATCTACACAACCTCTACCTGTCCTAAATCCACACTGTTCCTCACCAATTACTCCCTCTGTTCCTCTCCTAATCCTCTCAATCAAGATCCTCCCATAAGCCTTCCCAACTACACTTAACAAGCTAATCCCTCTGAAACTACTACATTCACACTTGTCCCCCTTTCCCCTTGTAAAGTGGAACTATACAAGCACTCCTCCAGTCCTCCGGCACTCTACCTTCTCTCCAGCAAACATTAAATAACCTCACCAACCAGTCCACCATCACTGTACCTCCTTTTTTAAGACATTCTGCATGGCATCCATCCAGACCAGGTGCCTTACCTGCTTTCATCATCTTAACTGCTGTCTTCACTTCATCCTTCCTTATTTCTCCTCCATTTTCCTCACTCATCACTCTCATTTTCTTAGCATTTCCCACTGCAGCTACTTAATCTAATTTGTACATAACTTACAATTTGCCTTTAACTTACAATGAAGTTGGGTGTGAAAAGAGTGTGAGCATGGGAATCAGGGGGCCTAAAAAATGCCTGCATGTCCTTTTTAGACCACAGCCATACAACATGGAGCAAATGAGAATATTCCTTCAGGTTGTGTCATCCTTTCATCCATTCACAATCTCATTCCTTTCACTCCAATCTTCCCTCCTCAAAACATTCCATATGCATCCGAAGCCCCCCTATCCATCTCATTCTAATTTATTTTCCTTTCAGCCTCTCTACAGCATCTGCTTTCCACACCTTTTCCTTATGCCCAAACCATCTCGGGAGTTTCCATTCTACCCTATCAGACAGCTCCCTTTCCAGCCCTGCTCTCTGCATCACATCCACATTGCTCACTCTATTCATTCTTATAACACCAATCGTATTTCTCAGATACTTAATCTTAAATTTTTCAAGGATCTTCTTATATTATTCTTGTCCAAAAATAAGGAATCAGTTGCTCCAGCAATGAATAAAATCAAAGATTATATATGGCAGATACTTGTTATTAGTTGCACAAATTATTCTAACAAATGTGAAATCATCCTCATCGCATACAAGGATTTTACTGATTGAAATCCCATTCAGCATCAATGAAATCTTGACAGGATGCCAAGAGGTTAATCTGCAATGAGCTTCTTTATACATCATCTTATGTTTCAATTGAATCCTTTTGTTTATAAAAAAGAAAACATTTTGGTGATTAGGTGCTTTTTAGGTAAACTGTGCAAACATATCATATTCTTACTGTTCCTTATAGGTTGATCTGCCAAGACGTTCCGATAGGGTGAGGTTGTATGATTCACTTGTTTCGTTGTTGAGCTTTTCCAGTAAGTCATAGACAGCTTTTTCTTTGGAATCCACCACCTCTTGAATGATTATGATGTCATAACGTTTCATTACCTACCATGCATAGGTATAAGAAAAAAGTAATTATGATAGCGGGGACCAGTGAGAGAAATTTAATCTGAAGAGAAAGAGAAACAGTAGAGGAAGCAGATGTTGGAGCAAGGGGGGGGAGATAAATAGAGATGACTGACGAGGAGGGAGAAGATTGAGATCAAAATAGGGATAGGAATCATGGAAGCAGAAAAGAAGTTGCAAAAGGGATATTTGAGAAAAGGTGACAAAAGGATGTGTACTCTTTGTGTGTGATATAATTTCTAATCATGGTGGGTCAGGTGTCTTCACTTCCAAAGGAGCAACATACAACTTAATGAATCATCCATTTCTTTGCATTGGATCTGGTTTTCCACTCCTGGCTCCATTTGAAACCTTATGTAGGTCATTTTGCAATAATTTAGAATCTTCTTTACTTTTCACTCCTTTCATGATTTTTTTTTTTTTTTTTTTTTTTTTTTTTTTTCATGGTTTGTGGAGCAGGTACCTCGCTGGACCCCAACCCATCAACAAATAAGTTAGTGCAGCTACCTATTTCGTTCATCATGTTAATGTATATCAAGAACATTATTGGTGCCAGCACTGAGCCCTATGGTATCCCACATGTCATTTTTCTTGATTTTGTCAAGGAGGTAGTCTGGTGGGGTGGTTCCTGGAGTCAGTCAATCAATTCACTGCTACAGGTCTCTCTCTCAGGAGGCCCACAGCTCCAAGGGAACCAGCCACAGCCACCATGATCACTCAGGGAAGAGAAATTTTGTGTTGTTTAGGGATTATTATTGTGGGGCATTATGGGATGAGGTGTTCAGTGTCTATGGTGGTTGCACCTAGAGCAGTTTGATTCTGTGGTTAGGTCTGTTCTGTGTTGATACTATTTTAAAATTGGATAGGGTCCTAAATACAAGCATGCCACTATGGTTCTTACTTCTCTTAAGAGGGATTTTTGTGTAAGGTATGTCTTGGGACACAGGTGAGGTATTGAGTTTGGTGGTCTATTTTGAAGAATTTGTTCAGTACAGCAATTTCGATGTATCTACCAAGTTGTATTATACGGGAAGGGAGCTATGCTTGTTGTGACCCATCTTTGTATCTTTCAGCATCAAGTTTGTTCTTAAATTCTTAAATAGTGTTTGCACACATTGTTGCTTTATCTAATCTATTCCAGGTGTCCACCACTCTGTGTGGGAAAATATTCTTTTTCAGATCTCTTCTATAATTATCCTTTTTGAGTTTCTTTTCATGTCCTCTTGTTTTTCTCTTGTCCCACTTTAATAAATCATCTCTAGGATTTCCATTCCTTTCATAATTCAACAAATAGTCAGTAGATCTCCTCTTTCTCTTCTATGTTCCAGAGTTGGTATTTCCAATTTGGACGATATATGTCAATTTGGAGAGTGTTGGTGCTATCTTTGTCATTGCTCTTTGTATTCTTTTGTGTGGATAAATTGTGTGATATCATTGGTAGGTTATATATGTTTGAGTTGTAAGTTGCTGCTGCTGCTTTTTCCCATTTAACTTTTTGTATGTGTATTTACATAGTTTTATCTAGATGTATCTTACGGAAAGGGGAGCTACGCTCTTGGTGCCCCATCTCTGTATCTCACTATGTTTAATTTGCTCTTAATTTGCACACTATTGTTTTGTATAGTGTGTTCCATACATCCACCACTCTGTGGGAAAAGCTGTTCTTTTTCATGTCTCTTCTATAACTGTCCTTTTTGAGCTTCTTTCCATGTCCCCCTGTGTTTCTCCTATCCCAATTTAGTAAGTCTTCTCTATCAAGGATTTCTATACCTCTCATAATTCTGTGGATAGTCAACAAGTCACCTCTTTCTCTCCTTTGTTCTAGAGTCAGTAATTCTAGTTTTGACAATCTGTCTTTATATGACAGTTTTGATAGTGTTGGGGCCATCTTTGTAGTTGCTCTCTGGATTCTCTCAATTTTCCTTATATTCTATACTAGGTGACCATAGTGTCACTGCATACTCCAATTTTGGCCTTATGAGTTTACTACTATTTTCTATACCATTTCTTCATCCAAGTAAGTAAAAGCTACTTTTATTGATCTTAGCAAGTTATAGGTTTCACTGACAATTTTGTTTATCTGTTTGTTAGGGGACATATCCTTCGTGATGATTAATCCCAAGTCTTTTTCAGATCCCACTCTCTTTACTTCTTTTGCACCAATTTTATATTGTCCTGATATCCTTTTTTTACTTTTTTCCAATTCCATTATGCTACACTTCCCACTTCTGAACTCCATTCCCACACCCTGTTCAGATCTCTCTGCAGTGAATCACAGTCCATTTCAGTACTCACTTTCTTCAACAGTTTTGTGTCATCTGCAAAGAAGCTCATGTAACATTCCTCACCTTCATCCATGTCATTCACATAAATACCGTAGCAAACATTAGTGGAGCCAATATTGTTCCTTTTGGAATTTCACTAATCACCTCTTCCCAAGTAGAACTCTTATCTCTGAGCACTACTCCTATTTTTCTTCCATGGAAAAAGTCCTCCATCCATTTTAATAGTTTACCTTGTATTCCTCCTATGGTTTCCAGTTTTCTTAATATCTTTTGTGGGACTTTGTCAAAAGCTTTTTGTAGATCTAGGAAAGCACAATCAGCCCATCCATCCCTTTCCTGTATTATACCTAGTAGTCTTGAGTAAAAACAAATAAAATTTGTGGAACAGGATTTTCCCTGTCTAAATCCAAATTGTCTCGGATTTAATATATTGTTCTCCTCTAGATATTTTATCCATCTACTTTTTATCAATTTTTGAGTGAGCGACTTTTATGTTATATATTTTGTCTATTAGTTCTTCTTTATATTCTTTTAATATCCAGTTTGCAATTCCAGGTTGTGTGATTTCCTGACATCAAACTTCATTATTTGGTCCATTATTTCTTTCCATGTTACTATTATTTCCCTCAGGGGGGTACTTCACTTCTCTCTTTTCATCCCAATGTTGTACATTTTTTCTAGTGAAAACTGACTTGAAGTGTTCGCTCATGACTTCAGCCATTTCTGTATCTTCTGTGTACAGTGAGACCTCTCATTAATGGACACTAATTAGCAGTGTTTGCGGTGTTTTCGCTGTGTTTTTGGTGCTGTTGTTTAGTGCGTGTAATCACTATGCCACCCAAAAAACACTCCAAAACACCGAAAACATAGCGAAAACTCAGCAAACACAGCTAATTAATGTCCGTTAATGAGAGGTCTCACTGTATTTCATATTCCCTTGGCATAGTTTCACTGTTTCCTGTTTGTTTTTTAGTTTACCATTCATATATCTATAGAATAATTTTGGCTGATCCTTACATTTTTCTATTATGTCTGTCATAGTTTCTTTATTCTTCCCTGCATATTTTTACATATTCATTCCTATGATTGATATAGATTTTTTTTTTTTTTTGTCTTTTCTCCATCTTTTCCAAGCTTTGCTTCACTGCACCTTCTGTTAAATCAGCACTTAATATACACCTTTTCTGGTTTTTGCTTTGGGACATATTTATCCACTCCTTTATAGATTTTCATCAGAATCATCCATTTTTCTTCCACTTGTGTTTCTTCATTGTAGAATTTTTCCCAGCTCACTTTAAGAATTTTTTTTTCTAAGTTTCTCAAAGTCCATTTTACTATACATCAGTCTTCCTTTTCTGTATTTCTCATTTCTCTCTATATATATTTCCTCCTTTAGTTCTAACTCAAGTAGTATGTGGTCACTCTTCACAATTGGTGTCTTGTATTCAATTTTGTCTACAATTTCAGGTTCTGACATAAATAATAAATCTAGTCTCAACGGTTCTTCATTATTTCTAAATCTAGTGTGTGTGTGTTTGTGGTTGCAGGGTTGCTCTCGGACCTCAACCTTGTCGTTGATACAGATCTATTCATACATGAAAGCAGGAGACAGTGTCTACAGTATGCCACTGCAATGGCAGTACCTGGAGCAAACTGATGTATCACACACACAGTGATGCCCAAGTCACCTCTGGTCCTGAGGTGAACAGCAGTCGGGGGGGCTATTACTCAGAGTGGATGGCTTCTCTAACCTCTGCACTGCAGTGAGGGTTCAAACAGACACCATGGCAGGCCCCCAACTGTCAGCCGAGGCAAGCTTCAACTCCCCACCATGGTGCCCAGCCAAAGCAGTAATTTCCCCAGTAAACAACTTCAGCTCACAAGCCTGGGGGAAGTTCAAAATGCTGACCCTGTGGTTACAAGGCCAGCATGCTACCATTGTACTATTCAAGAGGCTCTTAGCTAGTAGTTTTTATGTGATGTAATGAGATGGGTGAGTTGTGTTGAAGGCTGTAGCATAGAAACATGTACTTATCATTTACATGTGATGTTATATGGGGAGTATTTTAGTAATGGGCTGGGGATTGGAGATGGTTAAAGAAAATGGAGAAAAATAGGGAGATAAGCCAGTTGTTTTTTGCTGACAACATTGCACTTGTAGCAGGATCAGAGGTAGGATTAAAGAAGTTAGTGACAGAACTTGGGAAGGTTTGTGAAAGAAGGAAGTTGAAGATAAATGGGTAAAAGTAAGGTGTTGAGATGTACAAAGGGAGAGAATGGCAGCAAATTAGAAGTTAGTACAACCACTCCTCGTTTAACGACGACAATTGGGACCAGCGTCGCCGTCGTTAACCGAATTGGTCGCTAAGCGAAAGTGTATACATACACGTATATGTACTGTGTGTACAATGTCCAGCAATACATGTATCTTTATTTTCGTGTATTTTCCCTCTTTTATACAGTACATTAAAGTTTTATTTACTGTTTTGATAGTACAGAAAGCTCCCAAATAACGCGGTGGTTAGGTTCCTGAAATTACCATGTATGACCAAATCCGCGTATGCTGACATTCCATATTAAATACCGTTTTTTTTTTTTTTTTTTTTTTTTTTTTTTTTTTTTTTTTTTTTTTTTTTATTTTTTTTTGTTTTTTTTTTTTTAAGTTTCGACCATGGGCGCAATATAGCAATAGAAAATTAATTATTAATTTTGTAAATTAAAATGTATCAACGTCATATGCAATTTTGTGGGCAGAAATGAAAATAGAAAATACCTTGCTACAAGCAAATATGCTAATGAACGAAGTCGGTAGCATAGGATCGGGACGCCATCTTGTCGTCTGTCAATTGACGGCCTTGGTACTTCCGATCGTAGCTCGCCAGGTACATTTTCTCGAAGGAATGTTATGGAGCGGAGATACATGCATTCCTTCAAGCTGCAAGAACTTTGTATACCTCGCAAGTTAACGTCAACGTCTCTCCCGACGACGACAACGAGGACAAGCCGGATGACATTTAATTTGCAGGTAATGATTTATTAAATACAGGTTAGGTTAGTTTAGTTTAGGTTAGACGAATTTATCATCCTTTCATTTCTTCGACGTCGGCATCTATCATAACAAACATGGCGTACCATTCGTCCGACACGACTTCGTTACGAAATCTGTTTTAGCACTTTTTTTCCGCTCACAAAATTGCATATTACGTTGATACATTATAATTTACAAAATTAATAATTAATTTTCTATTGCTATATTGCGCCCATGGTCGAAACTAAAAATTTACCAATACCGGTATTTACGTTAAACGAATATTGGTCTGCCATAAAGACCGTCGTTACTCCGCGTTGTCGTTAACTGAGTAGGTCGTTAAACGAGGAGTGGTTGTATTAAGGGAGAAAGGCTGGAGGAAGTGGACAGCTTTAGATAATTGGGGGAGAATGTGGCAAGAAAGGGAGAAGTGGAGGTGGAGAAAGAATGTAGATTGAAAGAAGCAAATAAATGCCTTGGGGGATTAAGAAATGTAATGAGAAATAGACATTTAGGAATGGATGCTAAGAGGATATTGTTTGAAAGGGTGATTATACCAACAGCACTGTATGGGCAGAAACATGGAACATAACAGAGGAGTTTAAATGTGTTTAAGATTAAATGTCTAAGAAATAGGGTAGGGGTTACTAGATTGGATAGAGTGAGAAATGAGGTGAGGAGGAGAGTAGGGGTGGAAAGGGAGTTGGGAGATAGGGCTGATGAACAAGTATTGGGATAGCTTGGACACATGGAAAGAATGAGTGAAGAAAGATTAGTAAAATAGGTGTGGAAGCCAGAGGTGGATGGAGTGAGCATGAGGGGGTGACCAAGGATGAGATGGATGGATGGGGCAAAAGGGGCATTGGGAAAGAGGGGAATGTCCATTGAGGAAGGAAGGGAGAAGACAGAAGGTAGAGGTGAGTGGAAAATGGTTGTGTATGAATGATGCTGTGATGCATGGGAGTGGTTGGGGGGTGAGGGAATATGTGTGAATGATATTTTAACACAGTTATATGTACATGAATTTTATGCTCAACCCATCCACGCTATGATAGTGCAATGGTAGTATGTATATGTGGAAAAGTATTATACACACACACTGAATGGTCCCCAGCACACACATATTGATTTTTTCAACCACATTAATTTGTCACTTTAATTCCATGCCATCATGATCAAGACTGACAAGGAGCTCAACGGAAACATATACAGAATCTGATACGTAGTCAAGCCAAGGACTTGAACTCAGCTGAGATGTAACAAGTGAACATTGACTTAAACTACTGCACTATCAAGAGAGATATAAGTTGAGCACAGTTTATTATATTTGTATGCATATACAGTATATGATCATCAGATGGTAGCCACTGACCTTAACAATGACATTAACAACATCAACCTTGCTCATTTTAGTGATCCCAAAACGCTGCAGGTTCCAAGCTGCAATTTTTATCTGTTTCCCAACATCCTTGGTTGTGTCTGCATCTGTTAGGGTTGTCCCAGCTACCAGGCACCATACTAAGAGTACCAGGACTGACATTTTGTTGTCAGCAGGCTTCTATGGGAACCTTTTTGAGGAGATGCAGATGGATATACCTGGGCAAGCAGGGATATTGAAATTATATAGTTTCATTTTAATGTATGATGGATATTCACTATGGGCTACTTGTTACTTTATGCCATACTAACTTAATCTCACATGTATAAAAGCCTGTTATCTTGAACAAATATGAGGTACTATGATGCATCAACTACTGTACATGAGATGACAGCCTGTTGTTGGTCAGGAGTTGGTCCAATCAAGAGCTACATTACAATCCTCACCTCCACTTGAAGGTGCACCCACAAGGAATGGGTCCTACATGATCTCCAGAACAGGCCCAATGTTTAATAATCTCTTCACAACTCTCCTACTTCCTCACAACTTCAGCTCTGAACATTTTTTCTACTAAGGATGACAGTATACCTGACCTCCCCCACCATCACCCACTTGCAGTGACAGAGAAACAAACCCAGGCCATAATACAACCCCAAAATACACAAGACCCATCATACATAGAGTAAAAAACATATTTTTAGAGGTAACAAGAAAAATACAACATATTTAGGGGCTTAGCTCCCCCAAAAACTTAATAGCTCCCCAAACTCTCAAGTTCCTATATTTGTATTTTTCTGTAATTTTTTGTATATATTGATTGCCAGAATAAAATTGCAAGTTATTTTGCAGTTTGATGTAAACTAATGGGTTTCGAGAATATTCTTTGCTGCAAACATATGTCCATAATTTATTATCTTGCAACTTGGCACCACCTACACATGCTTGTACTGCATGGACCACATAATGCCCAATGCACTGTTGGCCCTGACTGATGATCATAGTACATAAAAACATAAGAATGAAGGAGACTGCAAGAGACCATAAGGCCTACACTAGGCAGCTCCATATACATCACCACCTGTCATCCCCATCCATAAAGTTGTCTAACCATTTCTTAAAACGACTGATAGTTTCAGCACTCACTACATGGTTACTAAGTCTTCCATTCATTGACTACCCTATTAGAAAACCAATTCTTGCTTATTTCCTTCTTAAATCTAAATTTGTCCAGTTTAAAACCATTACTGCAAGTCCTGCCCTGTTGTTTTAATATGATGACCTTGCTTGCCTCACCCTTGTTAAAGCCTTTGATCCACTTGAACACCTCTATTAGATCACCCCACACTCTGCATCTTTCCAGAGAATGTAAGTTAACGTGCCTAAGCCTCTCTTCATAAGGCAAATTTCTGAGTCCATGTATCATTTTGGTCATTCTCTGTACTGACTAGTGAATTGGTGTCCATTCTATAGGACGGAGACCAAAACTGTACCGCATAGTCAAGGATGGGTCTAACTATCGTTAGGTAGAGTTTGACAATTACCTCTGCACTTCTATTCGTTACCATCCTAGCAATGAAACCTAATGCTCTGTTAGCTTTATTCCTGGTGTTAATGCACTATTCCCTGGTTTTAAAGTCCGTACTCACTAGAACAACCAAGTCTCTCTCACACTCAGTTTTCTCTAAAAGCGTTTTATCTAAGTTGTATCTATTTTCGGGGTTGTGTAGCCCTATGTTTAACATGCTACACTTAGAGATATTGAAGTTCATTTTCCATTTCACCGACCATGCGAACAATTTGTTAAGATCATCCTGCAGAATCTCTGCGTCGTCTCCTGACCTAATTAGGCGTCCTATTTTAGTGTCGTCCACAAACTTACTAACATCACTATCCCATCGTCTAAGTCGTTTATGTACATAATGAACAACAAGGGACCCAAAACTGAGCCCTGGGGAACCCCACTAGTAACATTGTCCCACCTAGATTTTACTTCATTTATGGTGACCCGCTGTTTTCTAACACTTTTCCTCCTATGGCATGGGCTTTGATTTTATTTAGTAGTCTCTGGTGTGGCACCTTGTCGAACGTTTTGTTAAAGTCAAGGTAAATCACTCGTAATTATCATTGTTATCTGACGTCTTATATACTTTAGTGTAAAAGGATAGAAGATTAGTCACACATGACTTATCCTTGGAGAAACCATGCTATGAATCACAAATTAAATTATGTCTCTCGATGTGGTTTCTGAGTCTATTTACTATTATTGATTCAAGCATTTTACCTATAACCGATGTCAAACTGATTAGCCTGTAGTTGCATAAAGACGATTTATCTCCCTTCTTAAAAACAGGAACAACGTTTGCCTGACCCCAAGCAGAAGGCACAAAACCAGTGTCTACCAATTTATTAAATATTTCAGTTAGCTGGTCGCAGATTTCAAATTTACACTCCTTAAGCACTCTAAAAATTTCGTCTGGACCCGGGGATTTTATAGCTTAGAGTCTTTCAATCTGCTTGACAACTTCTACTTTACTAATGCTGATATTAGATAGTCTACTTTCTTCATCCCCACTGAAAATCGGATCGCAGTCAGGTACCTCATCTAACCTCTCATTAGTAAACACCGAGAGAAAATATTTATTAAACTCCTCACTCATTTTTTCTTCTGATTCTATCATGACATTTTCCTCGTTTTAAATTGGTCCTATTTTTTTTTTTTTTTTTTTTTTTTTTTTTAATGTTCTATAGAGATGAAAGAAACCCTTTGGGTTGGATCTTGCTTGACTGGCAACCTTAATTTCATAGTTACGTTTCGCTGTACGTGTATTCTTTTTAACTAGCTTTGCCGTTTCGTTATATCTTGATCTAAGGTGTGTTCCCCCGTTTTTTTTTTTTTTTTTTTTTTTTTTTAACGTAAAGGCCTCTTTTCATTCCGATCCCATGTTTCAGTCTGTCCGTCATCCATTTGGGAGTATTACTATTCTTCCGTATTGACTTCAGGGGGATAAATGTATTTTGTGCATTAATAATTAAATCAATTATATTGCTATACATTTCATCCAAATCGCTGACCTGGCTTTTGACCCCCGCCCCCAAGTGACCTGACCCAAGGTGTGCATATTACCCTCCGTGACCCGACCCCTGGTCATGTCCCGACTACTGACCGCGCCGATGATGTCCTAACCATCCGTATGACATTTCGTATTGAATTTCAAATAGGTTTTTATATTGTCAAAATTGACTCTCCTTAAGCCTGGTACTTGGACGTTATTCGTACTTTTTAATTCTTCCCAAATAACATTAAATCTTATTTCTTGATGATCGCTAGAACCTAGACTATCTCCCACTTTTACGTTACTCATTAGGTGCTCATTATTAGTTAAAAGTAAGTCCAAGGTATTTTCTCCCCTCATAGGATCGGATCATTTGTTTTAGGAAATTATCTTGCACCACATCTAAGAATTTTTTCGGTTCCTGATCTACTAAGATTTCCCAGTCAATGTTTCTATAATTAAAATCTCCCATGATCACAACGTTTTTGTACTGGAACACTGCGAATATCATGAATCAGGGGATCAGTCTGCTCAATGCTGAGGTTAGGATGCCAATAATAACTTTCTTATTCTTGCCTATAATCTTCACCCAAATAGATTCCGTACTGTCCTCTTCCTTAATCGAATTGTTGATAATACAGTTTATTGTATTTTTAACGAAAAGTGCTACTCCTCCCCCACTCCTGCCAACCCTGTCCTTGTGAAAAAACTTACATCCTTCATTTCGATTTCCGGAAGGAAGTGTTTATCAGCCATGTTGATCCAGGATTCACTAATAACTATGATATCGAAATTCTCTACGCATGCTTTACCTCGCAGCAAATCAATTTTGTTTATTACGCTTCTGCTATTTCTACAGTAAACTTTAAGTTTATCCTCCCTCCACCTGCTTTAGCGATTCTTTTCACAGTCCCTCTCTGAGCTGTTTCTACTGCCTAAACTATATTTCGATACTTCCCCCCTACTCCCACGTAATCTACCCAAAAAACCCTATAGGATGCCTACTTCTCGCTCAAGGGATTCAGCAAGGAGCCGAAACCCTCTAATGGTTCAGCAATGGTGTCGCAACACTGCTGTGTTACTGTTTCCGTAAGTGCTATACAAGATTAGTAGTTTTTATTATGTTCAGCACCCCCAATATATATATATATATATATATTACATTGAACACCCTCAGATATTACGTTCAGCACACCCCAAATATGCAGGGAGCCCCATCCCCAAAGTCATAAGTTCTGTCTCTAGAAATAACGACTTACCTATTCGCTTGCTGGCCGAGAATACTGGCGATGTGAGCTTTATGCTCTCGAAATGTCCTGTAAGCCAATCTTTTGGGCTAGATACGACCTAATCAACTGCGGTCCATATGTGTGCGTCGGATAACCTTTACCTTGGCGAAATACTTGGAACTCTATTCACGCTTTCAACGTGGTGACGCACAGTGTAATTTTTTTTGTTTTAGGTTGTGCCTGATGATTTCATTCATCCGAGGAGAAGGGAGGGACTTTGAACAAACAGAACTGTTCAGAGTTCAGCTGAATAAAATCGTCACCCATCATCCAGGGCTAAAGGGTATATGGTACGTTACAGAGTTGAAGGGGATGGAATGTGCCGCAATTACTGAATGTTAAGCGGTGTTACGTCAAATCGTGTAAAGGACAAAATGTTCAGGTGTGCGTACACCTGCACGCCCTCATGATGGATGGAACAAAAAATTACACCAATCCCATCGCAGCAGATGAATCACCCTAGATCGTCAAAAGAATAAACGACGGAGAAAATTGCAAATGACTACCAGGAGATTTGGACAAGATTAATGGTTTAAATACCCACCCACCTCAGAAATATATGTGCATACCATCGATAAATTAAACCTTCGGTAAACCTAATTTCGGACCGTCAATTCCAGCAGCGATTCATGCAACTGACACAGTTAGTCATAGCTGACAGTTGCTGGATCTCTGGCTGACAGTTATGAGATGTTCCGTATAGTTCGCCACATTTTAATTGAACAACAGTAGGCCAGGAAAGTCCAACAGAGAATCTCAGGTTACTTCAAGTCACCTGACCCTCCAGCCAGCAAGATTCAGAGAACTCCAATGATGTGTCATTTCAACATCCTCGATGAGTCTACGTAGTATATCTTCCTTATACTACAAGATAAACCAGAGCCACAGAAAAAAATAATCGCCGCTTCTGACGTTAGGGCGTGTTCGTTTATTGTAAAGCGTTGAATAACTACAGTTCAGTACAGCATAGTGTAAAGGCCCAAATACACTGCCAATCATGATCGTGCAATCTTCGAGATTGCGCAGTATTTGAGCCCTACACTACTAACAAGATTGTGCAATCATTAGTTGACCCCTAAAGGCCCCTACACACTGTCAGTCATGATTGCACAATATTCATGATTGCTCAAGCATATCCTGTGTGATTGAGTGTTCGCGCAGATGATTGAGGAATTTCCAACACGGTTTGATTTTGTAAGCTCAAGCATAGTAGTTACACCATCATGAGTGATAGTTAGTGGCGATGATTAGGCCAACAGCTCAGTCTTTCCTTTGTAACCATGGCGAGCACACAGGACACTCAGGAATTTTGGAGGGAGTTCATCCAACCCCACAAACTCCAAGAGGTAAGTAATGATTGCTCAATCTTACTGATAGTGTGTGGCCCAAACACTGCTTGCACAATCTCGATGACTGTACAATCATGACTGACAGTGTATAGGGGCCTTAAAGCTTGTGGCGTGAAGATGAGCAAAGAGACAGCGTGCGTAGCCATTATTCTGGATTTAGACGTTGAGGAGGAAAGTAGAAGTAAGGGAAGAAAGATTTGGATGACAGAGTGGTTCAAAAAAGAAGTAAATTCACGCATGAAAATATACAGGAGTTGCTCCTCTCTGCCCCTGATGATTACGAAAATTATCTACGCATGGACAGAGATTCATTTATGGGTTTGTTGGAGAAGACTACGCCCCTCATAGAAAAAATGTTGACAGAGAATTCTGGAATTCTGGAATTCAAGAAAAGACCACCTCGCTTGCGCGGGATCGAGAGTGACGCGGTTTGATCGTGTGGCGGTATATTTAGGCGGTGAGCGGAGTGCCCATACGTCCGCCCGCCTATCTGCGCGCGGGGTGCATCCTCTGTCTTCTCGTTGGTAACGACGTTTCAGGTTGCTGCTGTATATTAATAGCGGGTTTTTGATTGTAAAATTAAACCCGCTATTAATATACAACAGCAACCTGAAACGTCGTTACCAACGAGAAGACAGAGGATGCACCCCGCGCGCTGATTGGCGGGCGGACGTTTGGGCACTCCGCTCTCCGCCGATATATACCGCCACACGATCAAACCGCGTCATTCTCTGTCAACAATTCAACCAGACAACACCTCCTGAAGATGGCTAATTAGAGCCGAAAGACGTCTAGAGGAAAACACCATGGACTTCAGTATCCTACTCGGAAATCTGCATCCAGACGACCGCACATTAGTGCGTAACATAGAAAAGATATTCTATAAACAGAATAATGCTATCTCAGCTGTTGACTTTAACAACGCATGCATATATATATATATATATATATATATATATATATATGTATATATATATATGTATATGTATGTATATATATATATATATATATATATATAAATATATATATATATACACATATATATATATATATATACTGTTTCGTGATCAGTTTATGAATCCTTCCCTATGATTGGTCGTTTCCTTTGTGTTGGATGCTGCTAGGGTCCTTCACGTCATCCTCTCCATACCAGTATGTAATGTTAATTTATTCCAGTTGGGCATGTTGCATTTATCACCAGTGAATCTGATGTTCTGTGTTGCCGCACGTAATTTTTGCTTTATTATATTCTCTATTCCTTCTGATGATTAACCAAAATAGTTTATGGAGCAACCGCCGCGATTTTCTCGCTTCTCCTATCTTTGTACTTTTTATGACATTATGTCTCTTGTCGTTAGTACTGATTGGTGTATCATGTTGATACCGATTTTTGAGAGGAGTTTTGTGGTTGGTTCTACTTATTAAAGCAGCAGGTCAGGACTCGCAGTAATGAAATTAAATTGGATAATTTTATATTTAAGAAGGAAATAGCCAAAAACTGATTTACCAATAGAGTGGTTAACAAATGGAATAGACTTAGCAACCATGGAGTGAGTGCTGAAAATATTTATTGTTTTAATAGAAAGTTAGATAACTTTATGGATGGGGATGATAGATGGTAATGGACATGTAACTGCCTAGTGTAGGCCTTATGGTCTCTTGCAATATCTTTCATTTGTCTGTCTGGTTTTCATTTATTATTAGTTATATGTCAATTTATTATTATTTACTATTTACCTGTTTGTTTATTATTTTAACTATACCTATGCATTTATTTGTGTATTGTATTTATTTACATTATTATAGTTTTTATTTGTTATTTCATTATTATGATTTTTTCGCATCCGACCTAGATATGGACCAAAAGGTCTCCTGTCGGCATGCTCCGCCTTTGTAATCCTTTGTAATCCTTCTTCTGTTCTTGTGATCTTTTCGATGGGTTTTAGAGGGTAGAGACCAAGGCAGGCGCGCAATGGGAAGACGATGTAAAAAAGTAATCGCATTTGGAAGAATATAAGAATGAAGGAGATTGCAAGTGACCATAAGGCCTACACTAGTTAGAACCATCGCCATTACCACCTATCATCCCCATCTATAAAGTAATCTAACCTTCTATTAAAACAACCAAGAGTTTCAGCGATCACTGCATTCGTTAATCACCCTGTTCGTAAACCACTTTTTACCTACTTCCTTCTTAAATGTAAATTTGTCCAATTGAAACCCATTACTACAAGTCCTGATCTGCTGTCTTTATGTGATGAGCTTGTCTGCATCACCCATAATTATTTAATCCCTTGGCCCATTTGAATACCTCAGTTCAAGGTAAAGTGGAAAGAGACTGAACAAGACAGGCGAAGATGGAGTAGACAGGCGTGAGTGGAAATTGGTCCACAGATAGGCCAAAATCTACCAGATTAAAGGGCTAATTTCCCTCCCATATCCCACCTCCAACCTCCATTTGAGTAACTAGAATATGACTTCGCTTACAGAAATCTAAACTTCTCTATGAACATTTAGACAGTATGTCTAATATTAGTATAGGTTTACAATCCCTTAGTTCATTATTCAGCTTTGCTATATATGACGGAATGATAGTTTCACGTTTGGAGATTTAAAAAATAAGACATCATAACCGAAGTCGATTGTACTCGAACGAACTCTCAACTGTCGGCGCTGGTGATACGGGGCATTCTTTGTCGTGTTTTACCAATGCTTCGTTTTGTTTCCAAATGCGTTCAGCCTTGATTTTTAATTTTTGTAAAAGGCCAAGTGGATATCTATGTCGGCTGAATGTCACAGTTATGCATTTATAATCGTCTTCTAAATATTCTCTGCATATTCTGAAAGTTCCTAGGAAGTAACTAATTGCTATGCCAGACTTTGCTTTCGTGCCGCGTCGAGATAAGTAGTGTATAAAGTTGTCTTTGTTGATGGGTTTCTGTGGACAGAAAACTTAAGGTGGCGGCACATTAGGCTAGCATGCTACTTGCTTTTGCTACTTCGTTTGAGTAGAAACGACGTCTGTGACAATATTCTAGACTTCCGTAAGAACATAACAATATGTCTAACTTTCGTATAGGCTTCTCTAAGTTCGTCATGCAGCTTCTCACTCTGTGACGCAAGTGATTTGACATTTGAAAATTTGAAAAACAAAAGACAGTAACCGAAATCGTTTCTCTTCAAATGAAGTAGCAAATGCAAGTAGCATATTAGCGAAAAAATGCCCAGTGTGCCACCACCGGTGTATCAGTGTAGAAATTGTAACATTCCATCCACCTTCTTTCCTACCGTAAATTAAATGTGCCAATTCATACTATCAATTATGCGAACTTTATTGTCTATGCTCTCATACGGGAGGGTAATAACTGTCGATCACAAGTACAACACGCGATCCAAGACCGTGATGAATCACGCGCAGGGAATAGTCAAAGTAAATTTATAATTTCATAGTGAGTGGTAGGGTGGCGAGGTAAATTTTACACAGAGACGGAGAAGTTCTGGCGAGGACGAAACGTCACTAATAAAACTTCAACAATTCCCTGTGTTTACCTCACCATCTTCCCACTACTGTCTTGCATAGATAACTAGTTATGATAGTTGTAGGAAAAGAAACAGGACTCATCGATTTAACGTCATTTCTTGTACTTTGAATAATTATGAGTGTGTACACTCATGCGCTTGACGGCGCAGTGGTACCGTTCGCGACCTAGTTCAATTCCCACCCAGGGCTGAAGTAATTGCAGCATCGCTGCACTGCGAGTCGTTACTCCAACTCTCGTGGGTAAGGAGTTATATGTGTGTGTGTACGTATATAAGGTCAGCATTACCCATAGTTCGGGCATGAATGAGCTCATAGCTCTCTTCTGGGATAGTAATAGCTGTCGATCACGAATCCAATACGTGATCCAAGACCATGTTAAATCACCAAGTTGCTGGTGTAATGGTTAGGATGTTTGCTCTCACACTGCAAGCCGTTACTTGTACAACAAATGCATTGAATTATATAAGCCTGCACACATTGAGAATCCCTCAAATATTGGGAATATGTTCCGAATTTTAGAAGATTTCGGATACCAGAAACACGTTTTGATATTCTGTATCTTCTGTATAGAAAAAAATAACTTCTTATTCAAGGAAGTGAAGTGTACAACAGTCTGTAAAATTTAGACTGTGACATAACCAAATTCAGCGCAACACTTGTACATGCACCGCAGCTGTGTTCTTCCTAAGATAAATGCGAAATTAAAAAAATGTCAGATCTAGAGATATCTAAAATCATTCTGGAGAATTATATCCAATATGGAGATTTATCTTTATCAAATCTAAGGTAATTTTTCCAATTTGGGAAATTTGTTCAAATCCGGGAAGCTAATCTTATCTAGGGCAGTTTGTCCAATCTAGGGAATTTCATAAAATCTATGCATTTTGGCTAATCTAGGGAGATTTGTCAAATATGGGGAGTTTAATCAAATCTAGAGCATTTTTGTCCAATCTGAGAAAATTTATCCAACCTGAGAAATTTAATAAAATCTAGGACATTTTGTTCAATTTAGGGAATTATATACAATCTGCAGAATTTCGTAAAATCTGGGGAATTTCATCAAATCTATGGCATTTTTCCAATTTAGGAAATGTTATCCCAATTTAGGAAATGTTATCCAATCTTAGAATATTTAAGGATTTTCATCAAATCTAGGAAATTTCATCAATTCTAGGACATTTTGTCAAAATCCAGGGAAATTTATCCAGTCTAGGGAATCTTTCACAACTGGAGCTAATATCCACTCAAAGAAGAGTGTTGGTGATTTTCTAATCTACCTTCTATCTGCTACCCTCTTTAAATCTTTCCTCTTCATAAAGACAGAAACGCAATCTATCGACCGCGAAACAGTTTGCGAGCATAATATCTGACAAAATACTGTACAGCAGTGGTTCCTGAACAAATGACTCCCTCATTTTTTATTAATATTATTATTATTATTACAAAGGATTACAAAGAAAGAGCACCCCGATACGAGACCGTTTGGTCCATAACTAGGTCGGACGCGAAAAAGAAAATAATAAATAAATTAATTAAATAGATAAATGAATCATGATAAATGATAAACATAATAACAAATAATAATGATAAATGAATAGCTAAAATAAAATACGATAAATGGCAGGCATTACAGTATATTACTTAGGTGTTTATCTAAATGAATTTAAAAACTTCGAACTGTACTACATTGCACTGCCTCTGCATGCAAGAAGTTTATTCCATTCAATTACTACACGGTTGGCAAAGTTACTTCAACCCATTTTCAAATTAAATCTACTTCCTGACAGTTTGAGACCATTATTTCTTGCCTGATTTGCATCCACTGTGAAAATTTCGTCACTTTTTATGTCGATTCCCTTTAGAATCGTAAAGACCTGTATCAAATTGCCCTGAGTCTACGCTTTTTTAAGGAAAAGGGGATTCATATATTTTAAGTCGATTTTCGTATGATTTATTTATGATATTTAGATTCAGTTTTGTGGCTTACCGTTGTACTTTTTCCAATCTGTCAATGTCTCTAATGAGATTCGGTGACCATACGGAAACAGCATATTTCAAATGTTGACGAACTAACGATTTGTATAGCTTGTTAATGACAGATGAACTTTAAAAATCAAAAGATCGCGCAATCAGCCCTTCAACTTTATTTGCTTTCTCTGAGGCAGAAATACACTGCTTAGATGATTTGGGATCATTACTATTAATAACGCCGAGATCATTTTCACTATACACTTTTGTTAATGAATTTCCAAATAACTTGTAATCGTACTTACTGTTATTTTTACCTATGTGCATAACCTTACATTTACTTGTGTTAAATTTCATAAGCCACTTTTCCGACCTTTGCTGTATTTTTTCTAAGTATTTTTGAATATCTAATTGATTTAAGTGATCATTTCCCATTTCGCACAGTTTTGTATCAGCAAATTTGGAAACAATAGATTTCAGTCAGTGGTCTATGTCATTTATAAATGCTTTGAATAGAAGGGCCCAAGAACGGAACCCTGAGGAACTCCACTTGTAACATTTTTCCATCTAGAAGTTTTGCCATTTAGAACAAATGTTTACGATCGTTTAACCAATTACTAGTCCAACTTAATAGGCTACCACTAATTCCGTGTGAAACTAATTTTGCAAGTAGTCTTTCGTATGGGACGGTATCTATATAGTTTCTTTTGTCATAATTTGAGATGACTGTGTTGTAGAATTCGAGTAGGTTAGTCACGGAAGAACGTTTCCGTCTGAATCCATGTTGGCTAGCATTTATCAAACAGTTACTTTCTAAATGGTGTTCGTTAGTATCTCTGGTGACAGTTTCCATTAATTTCCCTACGATTGAGATTAAGCATGTAGCTCTGTAGTTCACTGGATTATTTTTGTCACCCCTTTTAAATATGGAGGTGACGTTGGCTAACTTCCATTTTCTTGAGACATCTCCGGATATGATTGATTTTTGTACCTATCTTGTCCCGTAGTTTTGGTGTTAACGCCATGGCTTGTGGGGCACACTGCCTTATGTATGGTGAGATGGGCTCGTGAAACTTCTTTGGGATGTTGGAATGGCTGTTGTTGTGAGTGTAGTTTGAAATCAGTGTGATCAGCTCGATCATATTGATGAGGTGCTAATGTATATTTATATGCGACAATAATCTACCGCCTCTCTGGAGATGGGCTGGAACCATGAAAGTATTTTTGCACTGCCCGGGGATCGAACATCTACCTTTCGTGCTTGGAGGCAGGAACGTTACCCACTGCTCTACGCGGGTCTTGATACTATCATATATATATATATATTAATATATATTTATATATAATATATATATATATATTCACATATACATATGTGTATATACATATATATATATATACATGTATATATAAACATATATATAAACATATTTATATATATATATATATATATATATATATATATATATATATATGCAGAAACCGCCGGGGAATTTAAAAAACGGATACCGAACGTTTTCGTCCATTTAAGACATCTTTAAGTACCTTTGAAAATGTCTTAAATAGACGAAAACGTTTGGTATCCTTTTTTTTATTTTTCAATTTCCCGGTAGTTTCTGCAAAAATAGTTTACCGCGCGTTTTGCGATTTCTTTGCATATATATATATATATATATATATATATAATATATATATATATATATATATATATATATATATACATTCACACACACTGATATGGTCCCCAGTGTAGAAATTAATCCTTTAAAAGTAAAAAAAAAAAAAAAAAAAAAAAAAAAAAGATTAATATTTGCACTGGGGACCATTCAGTGTGTGTGAATAACACTTGCCCACACGCACATACTATCATTGTACCATCATAGCGGGGATGGGTTGAGCACCAAAATTCGCGTATATGTATGTAGCTCGAGCATACAAATATAAGAAATTGTACTTAACAAATATCTCTCTTGATGGCGCAGTGGTTAGTCACTGTTACTTTGATACGCCTGAGCTGAGGTTCGAGCCCTTGGCTTCATTTCGTATAATTTTCCGTATATGTCTCCGACGAGCGCATTGTCAGTCTCGTTCGTGATGACATGGAGTTAAAAGTAAAAAAAAATAATAATAATAATATGGAGTGATCGATAGAATTATACTTTGCACGTATGTAACTGTAGTTAATTGTTTTTGGAATTATTTCATCATTCTTATTCAACAATGATTTTTGTGCAGACGACTTCACGCCCCACTTGTGTCCTACTCATGATGTTGGGCTGAGTACTACAGCCGTTACAAAGGATTACAAAGGCGGAGCATGCCGACAGGAGACCTTTTGGTCTATATCTAGGTCGGATGCGAGAAAAAAAAGTCATAATAATAATAAATGAATAAATAAAAACTATAATAACATAAATAACAAATAAAGTACATAAATAAATGCATAGGTATAGTTAGATAATAAACAAACAGGTAAATAGTAAATAATAATGAATTGACACATAACTAATAATAAATGAGAGACATGATAAGACAAAAACAAATAATATAAAATAAATGATAATCATTACAGCATCTTGCATAGGTGTTTACCTAGATGATTCTTAAAGCTTCGAACTGAACTACATTGCACTGTACATGTACTAATTAGGTTTACTCAGAGATAGAAAAAAAATATGGTTCCATAATATGTGTTGTTTCGTATTATTATGTATTTCGAGCGTCGATAATCATGTTAGAAATAGAATAAGAAGCTTTTGAAAATTATAAGAATGTACACTTTCGAAACGATTTTTTTTCTACCCATTTGTTAGAATTGAACAGGTGTTGGTCAAAATACAGATCAGTTCGGTGTATCTGTGTGCCTTTGTGACAGGTGTCCTAACAGATCTAATGTATTTGATTTTATTATTTTTTAGAAATAATCTTAAAAAATGCCATACAGTTTTGAATGCCCGGTGAAGCAAATTAGACAACTACAGTATGTTAATTCATACTGAACTAAAAAGTAAACTTGTCAAATATGGAAGTTTTCTCTCAATAAGTAAAAGGGACATGCACCGAAGACACCCCCCCACACAAATCATCATCATCATCATCATCATTATCATCATCATCATCATCATCATCATCATCATCATAAAATGGGGGCATACGCCAGGGAGCGCGTCGCTTCATTCACACGCAGGCACCAGTCCCCACGGCAAGCTCCCAGGCAGGCACCCACTCACAGAACAAAAACAAATTAAACTCATTCAACACACACATCCCTCCCGATATCAGTATCCCGGGGATAAAGGGTTGCCCTTTCTCCCCTGCTGTACTGCTTAGGTCAACAGTGCAGTGAGGCATAGCTCCTCCACGGCAGGGAATGAATAAACATTTGAAATATATAGAAGATGGGGCAGCATCAGGACTGTGTTAATTCGTCATGGCTACCTAATGTGTACATGGATGGGGTGATGCGAGAAGTAAATGTGTGGGTGATGGTTAGAGGATTGGATATGATTTGAGATAGTGAAGTGAAAGGTGAGCCAGTTGTTGTTTGTGGATGACACTACGCTTGTAGCGGGGTCAGAGGAGTGTCAGAGGCAGCAGGTGGTAGAGTTTGAGAAGGTATGCGATAGGAGGAAGTTGATAGTAAATGTGGGTAAAACCAAGGGGAGAGGTTGGAAGCGGGTTGGAGGTTATTAAGGAGAGAAATTAGAGGAAGTGGATATTTTTTAATGTTTAGGAGTCACGTGTAGCAGGGAGGAATGAAAAGTGTCAAGAGAAATTCAAATCTGTTCGAGATGAAGTGCTTGAAAAGTATAGTGGACATTACGATGATGGATAAGAAATGAGATAAGGAAGAGTGGGGGTGGAGAGGGAGCTAGAAGACAAGGTAGATGAAAGAATACTGTAGAGGATGAATGAAGATAGACTAAGGCTGCCCGCACACGAGCAACATTTTATTGCTAGTTGTCACAACAAAATATTGTCACAATAAAAAAATTGCAGCAACAAAATGTTGTTCGTGTGCGAGCTCCCATTTGAAATAACGTTTTCTATCGCCTGCCATAATTGTGTTGTCGGAGAAATTGATCCGGCCGCAACTACCTCACAATTTTTTGTTGTCGCCTCAGGAAAAATTGTCCATGTGCGGGCACCCATAGAGATGTGTGCGTTCTATTTTTGACAATTTTTGTGTTGTGACAACTAGCAATAAAATGTTGCTCGTGTGCGGGCAGCCTAACAAAAAGAGAGTGGAAGGCGGAGGCGGAAGGAGTGAACTTGAGGGGAAAACTGAGAATGAGATGTATGGATAGGGTGAAGGGGCTTTGAGTAAAAGGGGGTATATCTATTGAGCAGGGTAGGGAGAAGGCAAGAGATAGCTGTTAGTGGAAAATGGTTCTGAATGGAATATGAATTGGCGCAGCCCAACTGGGTTTCTCTTCGTTTTCTCTATTTTTTTTATTCTTTTTTTGTTTTATATGATTGGACAAGATGAGGAGGGAGAGTCGCCATGTAAATGTAACGGCTGGCCCTGCTGTGGATGTACTGTGTCTTCTTGCATTGCCTCTGACCCGGGCAGTGGGCAGGAATGATCCACAAGGAGCTAAGACTAAAGGGAAATGGATTTGAGCTGGACGTGGTTGGGTTTGTGCCTTGGCTGGCTACCTCCCTTATATGGGGAAAGAAGTCTATTTGTATACAAATAGATCAAGAAAACACAAAAGTACCAAAGTATGATATTTTTTTACTTGGAGCATAAAAACTCATTTGAAACTTGGTAAAAAATTTAAACATATAATTGCATATTACATCAGGTCTACAGCTGTTGCATTACATAGTACATGTTAATTCATAAAGGTTAATATATGCCACATATTTCCAAACACAAGTAAAAAAAAAATACTAACAGTGAGAGGAGTGGCAGTTACAGTCTCGTGGAATATATTATACAAGACAATCATGTGAAAAGACGCGTGGTTAAGTATGCAGACATATTGAAAAGTAAATTCTTGGTATTTGAAATTTAGATAATTGTGGTCTGGCTGGTAACCGATGTTGTGCATTCACTTGAAGGCAGCGTTGAAAGAGAAACAGAGAGACACAGGATGGACACCTTGAACATGCCGCTGTTTTCCAATGACGCACCATACAAAGAAGTATCTGTCAACACCTCATTCTCAAGCTTGTACTCGAGCACGCTGAAGGCCTGAGGAACAAGATACCACACAAGATATCAGTGATCACCTCTTTATTTACATGTGCGAAAATATTTGCGGTTTGATTAAAGGCTCACTGCTGCCCAACACTTACCACTAGTCACTACCCCAAAGCTGAACTTTGGCTTTGTAGGACGCAGGCCGATTTTCTGAGACTTTTTTAAGCGCATCTTATTATGCGTTAATTCTGGTAATCAGTCAGCACAATATAGAACAAAAGAATCTACAGTACATGTCCGTCTACAATGAAACAACTAACCTGTCTACTACAAAAGGAGGTGGATGAAGCTTGCACTAATTCAACTTACCTGTACTGTCAACACGTTTGGGAAGGTCTCAGAAAAAATGGTAAGGGATGTGAAGGTTTCCTGCAAAGAGTCTAACAACCACTGCACCTATAAGGGACAAGGAAAAAATATTAACACCATTTTATTCAGAAGTGTTCATATGCCACTGACAAAAAAAAATAAAAAAAAAAATAAAATAAAAAAAAAAATCGGTTGGCAAGACCACTGAAAAAAAATCCCCAGCATAACATGAGATGCATTAAATTTGTTTTCTGGTGTAGCTGGTGATGAAGTGATGCCATTAAAACCTTGTTTTCCAGTGTTTACTTACTACAACTACATCACTGGTGTTTTGGACACCTTGGTAGAACTGGGAACTTGGAAGGATCTGGAGCATGGCCTGGACATCTGCCCAGTTGACTGTGGTGGTCACTTCCACACCCAGACGAACTGACATGTTTGCCTTTATGGAAGATGACACATAGCCACGAAGTGAAACCTCCACTGGATAATGGTCGCTGACATCTTCCATCTGATTTCAGTAAAATGGCACAATATAAGAACAAACCATACTAGATGTACATATATATGTGTTTGTCCATGTACAAACATACATGTGAATATACATTCACTTTCCTCTTTCAGTCCTTCTTTCAAAGACTACACAGTACCGAAGTAGGTGTCCCGTATGGAGACATTTGGACTGCATGTTTTATGCATTTGATATTTTATGGACTTAGTGACTTCTATTATCCCTATGCTCTGCTGCCCTCCTTAAATCTCTCAATTATCGTTTCTATGCCATAATGTTCCCAAGGATAGAAACGCTGCCTATTGTTGACAAAATACCAACCATATTTGAACGCACTGTATGATGATAAGTATTGCTTTGAATTCCATTGGCTGGAAACCTACAACCCCACAGTGGTCAGCAATAATTCCTTGTATCCTCCAAAAGAAGTATTCTACTCCATCACTAATTACCAGCGTTTCCATCCTTGGGAATAATGTTGCACCAAAGTGATGGAGTCATATAGTAAAGGAGAAATTTAAAGAGAGTAGCAGAAAGGATCGATAGTAAAGGTTGAACCATTCTCTAGTTATAAGAAAAGGCTGCATTGTGGCCAAAACCCTGACAAAGAGCGTAAGTGGTATGTCTCCTTAAGCATCTATTTGGAGATCTTATATCACTAAGGTATTACAAGAGTAATGAAGGTATGCTGGAGGCAAGAAATTGAGAGGAACACTGGTAGAATTGTGGGGACGTAAAAAGTATTTCCAGAGACACAAGTGGGCATAGCATGTTGTTCATTATTTTCTCAGCCAGAAAAATATCTGGTAGAGGAGTATTAAGTTTAACAGCACTTCAACTTACCAGTTCTTCATCAGTTATTCCCAATTCCTCAGCAAAATAAAAGGTTGTTGCACTGTTCATGTATGCGTTCCTACTAAGGGCTTCCCCTCTCATCACTATCCTGCAGTGCATATTGCATTAGAGTGAAATTTTCACTGTTTTATTCGCACACTATCGAAACCTACTCTCAAACATTTTTGTGATGTCCCTATTTCAGTTCAAGGTTGTCTCCATTGCTTTGATATACTGTACCTATCGTAAGGGCAGCTGGTGGTCTTAGTAGTCGTGTCGGCATGTCCGGAGATGAGCCAAATGTAGTTTGGGTCTGTGTGTAGACGGATGGTGTCCCAATCACCTGATGTGACATAATTGCAGCCTGCATTGAAGTCGCCCATCAAAAACGCATCTGTAATAGAATTAGTGTTTAGATGATTGTTTTGTTGCTTTTTTATACGGAGAAAAGGTTGACCTCCAGTGAAGAAATGATTGATATAGAGTCTGGAGATATAGCAGAAATTATAATATGGAAGATGGAGTGATTATGAAAGAAAAAAGAAATAGCATGACAATAGATGAAATTGTTTTGAGTGTAGGTAAAGCTAAATAATAAGGTGAGGGCCTAGAAAGAAGTTATCAAAACACATCGCCATGCACATCCTTTCTCCCAATGAAAATTATTGAATAGTGTGATAATGATAACATGGTAGGAGAATAAAATTGTAAAGAGTTGAATTGGGCATGGGAAGAAGTCGAAAAAATGCTACATGCACTGAGATGGACTATTAATCCTTTCAACTAAATAAGATTGTTTGGTATAAGTTCAAGTGAAGCATATTGAGGAGGATACTTGCTCATACAGTGCATTAAGGAATCTATCAATTGAACTAGAAATTATAACCAAACACTAAACAATAGATATCTTACCTTCAATGCCATGCTCTACCCTAAATTCGTCATAGACATCGGCAAGGGCGTCTATCTCATTTGGTGCATCATCCGGTTTGGCATGGAGAGCCATAATAGCAAACTGAGGCAGATCTGGCAAGTTGGTATTGAAGACGACAGTGAAAGGTTCAAATTGGAAAAGGTCGCCGATCGAATCATTGTACTGGACTGTTTTATTCAGGCTGACACGAGATGGTTTCCAATAAAAACAGTACCTGGAAAGGTTTTGAGTCAGTTTTTGAACATGCATTTCTTCTATTGATAGTACAAGTTTCACTATACACAAACACACACACACACACAATTTTCACTACATAGACGAAGAGATTCTGAAATTATAGATATATAATAGTCTAATCCGCCCTAGACTGTAATATACAGAGGCGTTATGGTCTCCACACAGAATGAAGGATATAAACAAAACCAAGAAAATACAAAAAGCAACTACTAAACTGGTTCTTAGTCTTGTAGATAAACTATGAGGTTGAGGCTACAAGCTTTGGACAAGGTTTAGAATCAAGAGAAACAGACAACAATCGCGGTGTCCATGAAGTGTATATAAGCTGAGTCTATTCCATTCGTTAAACACTCTATTGGTAACCCAGTTCTTGTCTATTTCCTTCTTAAATCTAAATTTGAATTGGACAAATATAAATTTAAGAAGGATATAGGCAAGAACTGGTTTACCGACGCAATGTTTAACGGATGGAATAGACTTAGTAATCATGTAGTGGGCGCTGAAACTATTGGCTGTTTTAAGAGAAGGTTATATAAATTTATGGATAGGTATGATAGGTGGTAATGGACATGGAACTACCTAATATAGGCCTTATGGCCCCTTGCAGTCTCCTTCATTCTTATGTTCCTTCTTTTGGACGAGAGGGCGTCAAGAAGCAGTGCGTTAGTGAATGGAATGAACCAGCATTTCTTGACTTCAACACCCTGCTGTACCCAGGCTAAGGGTGTCTAGCATCCCCGGTACTAAAACTTAGTAGCCAACCACACCTTTATATGTGATTAATACAGAAAAAAATAAAGACCCTTACTCAGGTTGAATTAAACTCTCACCTATGTAACTTGAAAAAGATAAACAAATTAAAAATAAATAAACAAATGAACAAATAGATAAATAAATAAATGAATAAACAAGTAAATAAATAAATAAACAAGTAAAATAATCACAATAGATGAAGAGAACAAATTCAGTCGCCTCTCTCTTCTCCGCCGAACTGCTTGGGTCAAAACCAGCCCCCTCTCCTCCTCCCCAAAAAATACATTGAGCAACAGATTAAATCATCCCTTTAGGCTTGGTCATTTATTTACAATCCTCCTCTACTCCTATCATTTGCACTCTCCTCTGTTCGAATAACATACCATGTGATACCCAGTCTTTGATAAAATTCCAGAAGCACGGATATTTGACATAGAACCCACGTTGTCCAATAGCACCTAACCTAACCATTCCGTAGGGAAAAAAATAAATTTAAAACGCAAAACCTCTATCCAACTCCGTTTTCTGAACTCCCTTTCTTTGTATTTCATTCATTCTTCTCTTTTCCTTACTGTTCTTGGTATTTTGATCTGCCAAGACGGTCCGATATGGTAAGCGTGTATTCCGACGTTCCGTTGTTCAGTTTGCTTAATAAGGTGTAGACTGCCGTGTTTGAAACGTCGACCACTTCCTGGATTAGTATTATGTCGTAACGCTTTATTACCTGTCGTCAGTAGGAAAAATATAATATTAATGGTAAGGATAATCATAATAGTAATAATGATTAAAATAATGATAACAATTATAATAATAATAATGATAATAATAATACATATACCAACGGTTTTTTCCCATTTGCAAGGTGGGTATCCAAAGTCAAAGGCATAAATCCACTCCCACCCATTTCATCCCCAAATACACCACTCCCATTCCCCACCCCTCCCTCCCTCTTTTCTTGGCTCCTCCTGGATGAAGATTCATTCCTGCACCTCGCCCGCTGCCCTGTGTGAGAAAGAATGTAGCAAGATACAGCACATCCACAACAAGGCCGCTTCATTTCATCGGCGACCCTCCCCCTCTCCGTCCCCTCAAAATATGATTGAAACATACTCCCTCACCCCTCCACCCCCACCCACTCCCTTACATGCATCACAGCATCATCCATACACAACCATTCTTCACTCACCTTTACTGTCTTCTCTTTCCATTCCTCAACAGACATCCCCCTCTTTCCCAATTCCCCTTTTACCCCATCCATCCATCTCATCCTTGGTCGCCCCATCATGCTCACTCCTCTCACCTCTGCCTTCTACAACTCTTTTACTAATTTTTCTTCATTCTTTCCATGTGTCCAAACCATCCCAATACTCTTCCATCAACCCTATCTCCCAACTCTCTTTCCAACCCCGCTCTTCTCCTCATCTTGTTTCTCACTCTTTCCTGCTTAGTAACCCCTACTATACTTCCCAGGCATTTCATCTCAAACACATTTAAATTCTTCCTCTCTTATGTTCCATGCTTCTGCCCCATACAATGCTGTCGGCACAATTACCCCTTTATACAATCTCTTCTTAGGAGCCATTCCCAAATGTATATTTCTCATTACATTTTTTAATCCCCCAAGGCAATTACTTGCTTCCCTCAATCTACAATTTACCTCTACCTCCACTCCTCCCTTTCCCGCCACATTCGCACCCAAGTATCTAAAGCTATCCACTTCCTCCAATATCTCTCCCTTGATACTTCCAATTTGCTGCAACAACAACAATAATAATAATAATAATGATAATAATAATAATAATAATAGTAATAATAATAATGGTGATAATGATGATGATGGTGATAATGATGATAATGGTGATAATGATGATAATGACAGAATTTTAAAAATAAATCAATAGATAAAAAGGAAGGAATACACCACCAGAAGTGTGATGCATAAATTATTTGTTACCCCTTATTGAAACAATGACAGACACCCACTCACCTTAATGATGATATCGACGACTTCCTCATTCCTTATTTTATTGGAGCCAAAACGTTGCAAGTTCCAGGCAGCTATCCTCAACTGTTCCCCTATTTTCTCCTGACTGGTGTCGTCTGCCCATGTCAGAGTTCCCCCAGCCACCAAAAACAATATCGAGAGCTTCAACACTGACATTTTGTTATGCCAGCGTTTTTCTTCCAATTTTTTCTCGACAAGATGCAGATGGATGTATCTAAGTGATCAGAATTAAGTTAATATATGCATACCAAGGTATACATACACTAACACACACACATTATTTCTTGTTTGGTTTATATTTTGAGTGGGTGCTATAGCTGGCGTTGTGGTCACCATATCTATCTAATCAGATAACAACCTTGATAACAATAACAACAATGTTGACTGCAGTCAGGAAAGAGACATAGTTATCAGTACATAACATGCCAATTATATTAATAGCATCAGCCATACAGAACTACTTTTACTTTCATGTCTGAATTTTATTGTCACGTGTTTATGAATGGAGTAAAATTTCTTCTAATATCCAATAATATACCCAAAATATGCATTCTATTGTTCTTTTAATTTGGTATCATTTTTCTCTTTGCAGAACGAAGGGGCTGGTATTTAGACGATTCTTAAAAAAAATGTAACTGAAACAAATTCTTGTCATACGACAGTTTACGAAACGCGCTGCCCAGTGCCCAGTACAAAGCCGCCTGCAGAATCAACAATGAATTTCCTACGCAGCTTAGATACTAACTAGATCATCTTTCGTCTCCGATAACCAGGGCTTCTATCCATGGGGACAATAAAGCAGCGCAAAAGGTAAAGGAGAAATTCAAAGAGGACAGTAGAAATGAAGTATTGTAGAACTTGAAAGTGGTCTAGTTTCTTCCCAAAGTGAAAGTAGATATTAGTTTCGGATCTCAAACAAATGATGCACGACACTAGTCCGTATTGACTGTATAATCGACGCGATGAACTTCTTCGTACAAGACGCACTTCAGATATTTTGTTCTGGCTAAAACCAAGCGATTCTACTCGGAGCAGGGCGAGACATAGTCTGGGTGTTAAAGATATCACGATTGGTGAAAGGTGGAACGTCATGATGTCAACAACGTCGTTGACATTTTTTGGAAATTCAAACTATCCTTCACTCGTTTGCCTTTCATTATTGTTACCATTGTTTTTATTATGATTGTTATTATTATTATTATTATTATTATTTTAATTATTGTTAATATTTACTATCATGACTATTATTATTATCATATTACAACCAACCAAGGCCCATCTATAAGAGTCAAGAGTAGCCTACGTGATATGAATGACAGTAAACAACGACGGCAAATTCAGTCAATTGTTCTCAACCCTTTCGATGTCCAGCGCGCACACGCGTGTACTCTACATCTCGAGTCAACTCACGAGGGATTCTTTATTGTTCTCGGGATCTGACAATCATTGTACCCTGTGACCTGAGGACTAGGCTATTCAGACAACTCCCAAGAACATCTCGGACAATGGACCTCGTGCTTCCCGACTACATTCGTCGCACAACCGATGCGACATTTTTTTTAATATGTACCCAATTGTGAATATGTCAACCCATGTGTGTGTGTGTGTGTGTGTGTGTGTGTGTGTGTGTGTGTGTGTGTGTGTGTGTGTGTGTGTGTGTGTGTGTGTGTGTGTGTGTGTGTGTGTGTGTGTGTATAATAGTTATTCTGGCAAATCCCCAAGGCTTCTTCGGAGGGTGCATGCACTTGTAAGCCAAAGAAGACTGTAACACTAAAGTCAACAGACCGCGCCGAGTTTGGTTCTTCAAATATCAGTACTCAGTTGCTCAATGTAGATAGAAACTACAAATCTACATTCTGGTCGGCAGCGAAGTTTAACACGCCACTTCAACACTAATTCTTTCGAAGCAACAACTCTTCGACAAAGCCATTTCCCAACTCTACGATCTTCGCTGGAATCCAGCATCACACTACGAGGCACAATCCCTCATCGCGAAATCGCCAAGCATCAATACGAGGCAACCCCTCTTAGCTGCATCATCCAGCATTCTACTACAAAGCGAAGAGTCCTACTTCAGCGCTGTGCAACACCCAGCATCACTACGAGGCACAATCCTTCTTCGCGGAATCGTTCAGGCATTCAGCATCCACGACGCCCACTGTCTCCACTCCACCAACGAACGAGTTGGACGACCTACTCCACCATCGCATCGAGCTTCGCATCATCGCTGCATCTACGAGTCAACACTGCAACGATCATCTACGAGCCAACGCTCCAACGATCATCTATACAAGCCAACACTACAACGTTCCAACGATCATCTCTACGAGCCAACATTACAACGCGTAACGCTCCAACGATCATCTATACGAGCCAACCCTCCACCACTCCCCGTATCTAGCTTCGCAAGATATCCATCTTCCTTTCTCTTATTTTATCATTTTGTATATGCATATTTTTGTTACATATAGATTTTAACTCGCCAGCCAATATACTGTACTAATTCCTCCCCCTGTTTCCAGCAGTGCATCTTACCACCGATTAGCCCCATTGCATCACCGTCCTTGCATATTACGACATGATCTTGGATAAGTAGACATTTTTCCGTTCTCATTATCACCTATGAGCAAGATGACCACTGTCCCTTTTTCTTATCAATTAGGCCATGGACGTGTCCAAACCTCTCTCTGACTCGACATTCTGACCCTGTACACGAAACCGCTCTACGCTCAATTCCAATACACCAAACATATCAACTTTTGCTAACAATTCTCCAGAAAATTAACCTGCTACTCAAAACACCATGACAAAACAAAACCTTATCGATAATGCCAAGAAAACAACCAACCCGGATACTGATACGGAAAAACATAACAAAGGATTACAAAGGCAAAGCATGCCGACAGGAAACCTTTTGATCCATATCTAGGTCGGATGCAAAAAAAAAAAAAAAAAAAAAAAAAAAAAAAAAAAAAAAAAAAAAAAAAAAAAAAAAAAAAAAAAAAAAAAAAAAAAAAAAAAAAAAAAAAAAAAAAAAAAAAAATCATAATAATAAATTAAAACTATAACAATGTAAATAACAATTAAAATACATAAATAAATGCATTGGTATAGTTGAATAACAAACAAACAGGTAAATAGTAAATGATAATAAATTGACATAACTAATAATAAATGAAAATCAGACAGACAAATTATAACAAAACAAAAACAAATAATATAACATAAATTATAATAATTACAGCATCTTACTTAGGTATTTATCTAAATGATTCTTAAAGCTTCGAACTGAACTACATTGCACTACCTGTGCAGGAAGTTTATTCCATTCATTAACTACACGGTTGGCAAATTTGTTTCTACCTACTTCCAAATTGAATCTATTTCCGGACAGTTTGAGACCATTGTTTCTTGTCTGATTCTCATTCAATGTGAAAATTTGGTCACTTTTGATGTTGTCAATTCCCTTTAAAATCTTAAAGACCTGTATCAAGTCACCTCTGAGTCTACGCTTTTTTAGGGAAAACAGATTCATGTGCTTAAGTCGATTTTCGTATGATTTATTTTTGATATTTGGAATCAGTTTTGTGGCTCGCCGTTGTACTTTTTCCAGTCTGTCAATGTCTTTAATGAGATTCGGTGACCATACGGAAACAGCATATTCCAAATGTGGACGAACTAACGATTTATATAGCTTGTTAATGAGTGATGGACTTTTGAAATCAAAAGATCGCGCAATCAATCCCAGAATCTTATTTGCTTTCTCAGAGGCTGAAATACACTGCTTGGATGATTTGAGGTCGTTACTGATAATTACGCCGAGATCTTTTTCACTATCCACTTTTGTTAACGAATTTCCAAATAACTTGTAATCGTACTTGCTATTATTTTTACCCATGTGCATTACCTTGCATTTACTTGTGTTAAATTTCATTAGCCACTTTTCAGACCATTGCTGTAATTTATCTAAATCTTCTTGAATATCTAATTGGTTTGAGTGATCATTTGCCACTCCGCACAGTTTTGTATCATCAGCAAATTTGGAAACAGTAGATTTTAGTCCATGGTCTATATCATTTATATATACTATGAATAGAAGTGGCCCAAGAACGGAACCCTGAGGAACTCCACTTGCAACACTTTTCCATCCAGAATTTTTCCATTTAAAACAACTCTCTGTTTTCGACCTTTCAACCAATTACTAGTCCAACCTAATAGGCTACCACTTATTCCATGCAAAGCTAATTTAGTAAGTAGTCTTTCGTGTGGGACGGTATCAAAAGCTTTTGCAAAGTCTAGATATATTAAATCTATATTGTTTCTTTTGTCATAATTCGAGACAACTGTGTTGTAGAATTCGAGTAAGTTAGTCACGCAAGAACGTTTCCGTCTGAAACCATGTTGGCTATCATTTATCAAACGGTTACTTTCTAAATGATATTCGATAGCATCTCTGATGATAGTTTCCATTATTTTTCCTACGATCGAAGTCAAACTAATAGGCCTATAGTTATTTGGTTTCTTTTTGTCACCTTTTTTGAATATGGGAGTAACGTTAGCTGGCTTCCATTCTCTTGGGACATCTCCGGATATGATGGATTTCTTGAAAATAATTTCTAATGGAACAACAATCTCATTTTTCATTTCCTTTAAGATTCTTGGATGCCAACCGTCAGGCCCTGGTGTTTTATTAACTTTGAATTTGTCTATACACCTTTTAATTGTTTCTTTTGTTATATTTACCGTAGTGAGTAAGTTTACCCCAGACTTTTCACAGGTTTCAGTTTGGAATTCACTTTGAGGTGTTTCGTTTACGAATACCGAGCTAAAATAATTGTTTAAGAGATTACACATTCCTTCATTTGAATATTCAAGTTGACCGTCAGCAGATAATAGTGGACCAATGTGATTCCTAACAACCTTTTTATCTCTAATGTAACTATAGAATTCTTTGGGATTCTCTTTGGATTTCTCAGCGATGTTCATTTCGTATTGTCGTTTTCTTTTTCTTATTGTCTTTTTTAAATCTCTCTGTATTGATACATAACTTTCATAGTCATTAGATGCACCCGAGCACTTATATTTCTTATAAGCCTGTCTCTTTTTAGCAATACTTTTTTCAGTTTCTTTGTCGAGCCACTTTGGGCGAGCCTGATTTGGGGGACGCCGGTTCACTTAATCGGCGACCTTTCACCCTCTCCGTCCCCTCATGCAGAAAAAAAAACGGGGAAATCTTGTCGGGCTGCGCCAAAACACCATTCATACACAATCACTCCCTACTCCTTCCCACACCCCCTCCCTTGCATCATCTCTACACAACCTACCTCCTGCCTCCTCCCTCCCTTGCTCAACAGACATTCCTCTCTTGTTCAAAACCCCTCCATCTCATCCTCGGTCGTCCCCTCAAGTTTACTTCATCCACCTCTGCCTTCCATACCTCTTTTACTAATCTTTTTTCATTCATTCGTTCCATGTATCCAAACTATCCCAATACTCTTTCATTAACCATATCGTCCATCTTTTCCATCCCTGCTCTACTCCTGACCTTGTAACCCCTACCATACTTCTCAGACACTTCATATCAAACACATTTAAACTTTTCCTCTCTGCCTCTCATAAGTTCCATGTAACTGCCCCATACAATACCGTCGGTACAATCGCCCTTTCATATAGTCTCCTCTTTGCATTCATTTCTAAATGCCTATTTCTCACGACACTTGTTAATCCCCAAAGGCATTTACTTGCTTCTCTCAATCTACAATTTACCTCCATTCCACTCCTCCATTTCCTGCCACATGTGACCCCAAATACCTAAAGCTGTCCACTTCCTCCAGTCTCTTTTCAGACTTCCAACTCACTGCCATCCTCTCCCATTGTACATCTCATCACCTTACTTTTGCCCACATTTACCTTCAACTTTCTCCTATCACATATCCTCCCAAACTCCGTCGCCAACTCCCTTAATCATTTCCCTAGTCCCGCCACAAACGCAGTGTCATCATCAAACGACAACTAGTTCATTTCCCATTTCTCTCCATTTTCTTTAACCAACTTCAGTCCCCTACCCATTACCATCGCCTTTACCTCCCATACCACTCCATCCATGTATACATTGAACATCAATGGCGACACGACACATCCTTGTAGCAGTTCCACCTTTACCTCAAACCAAGTCATTTCTGATTCTAACACAGGCTCTACTATTCTCGTAAAAACTCTTGACTGCCCTTAACACTTTTCCCCCAATCCTGTATATCTGCAAAACCTCCCATATTGCCTTTCTGTCTACCCTGTCATAAGCCATTTCCAAATTCATAAAGGTCTAAAAAACATCCTTACTTTTTCCTACACCTTTCTCACCTAAATGCCTTACCACAAAAACCTGATCCACGCAACCCCTACCTTTCCTAAACCCACACTGTTCTTCACCAATTACTCCCTCTGTTCCTCTTCTAATCCTCTCAATTAAAACCCTCGCATAAGCCCTCCCAACTACACTCAACAAACAGATCCCTCTGAAACTACTACACTCACATTAGCCCCCTTTTTCCTTGTAAAGTGGAACTATACAGGCACTTCTCCAGTTCACTGGCACTCTACCTTCCCTTAGATACACATTAAACAACCTCACTAGCCAGTCCACTATTACTGTATTTTTCAGGCACTCTGCATGACATCTCATCATTTCTTATTTCTCCTCCATTTTCCTCTCCCGTCACCGCCATTTTCTTAGTGCCTCCCTCTGCTACCACCAATTCCTCACTATCCTCTATATTCAACAGCTCTCTTAAATACTCTGTCCAAGTTCCCCATACCACCTCCTATTCTGTCATCTGTCCATCTGCACCTTTTACCTTTTCTTTTCTGCCCGACTCCCCTCCTCCTCCTCCTTTCTTAGCTTCCTTCCAAAACATATTTTTATTATTTTAGAAAATTATGTCATACTCCTCCTCCATATTACATCTGCTCTTTTCTTTTGTTTTTTCGTGTCCTACTTTGAAACCCGTTCCTGGATGCTCGATTCTTCTCTTGTACAACCTTCTTTGCTCCCTCATCCCACCACTCATTACCCAACCGTTCCACCCTCCTTGTTCCACATACCATCTTTGGACATCTTGTCACTTCCTCCTTGAAATGTCCCCATTCCTCCTCCACTCCTACCTCCTCTATCCTTCACCTCTTACACTTCTCTCAGTTTCTCCTTGTACATCTGCTCCATTTCCTTTGTATATGTGTTCATACATGGAGTCCGTGCAGGGCGTAGCAAAAATCAACATGTACATGCTTTTCCCTTATCCATCTATGTACTATTTGAAATTGTTTTCCTTTGTTCTGTGCATAGTAAAGGAAACTGTATAGTACAATAAGTATTACTTTATAAGATTATAACAACAATTTGAATAAAATCTGACACGTAGCACGCCGAGGTGTCACAGGTATCAGTGATATAATTCTAAAAAGTTTTTCTGTGTACTATATAGCTTCCTTTACTACATACAGAATAGGAAAAAAATAACACATAGATGGGAAATAAGAAAGAGATATGCATTAAGGTTGATTTGGCACAATAAATCACGACGTACACCACACCCTAAACAGAATCCATTAGAGAGCACCGACAACAGTCAACGAGCGTAAAGGCCCCTACACACTGTCAGTCATGATTGCACAATATTCATGATTGCTCAAGCATATCCTGTGTGAGTGGGTGTGATTGAGTGTTTGCGCAGATGATTGAGGAATTTCCAACACGGTTTGATTTTGTAAGCTCAAGCATAGTAGTTACACCATCATGAGTGATAGTTAGTGGCGATGATTGCGCCAACAGCTTAGTCTTTCCTTTGTAACCATGGCGAACACACAGGACACTCAGGAATTTTGGAGGGAGTTCATCCAACTCCACAAACTCCAAGAAGTAAGTAATGATTGCTCAATCGTGCTGACAGTGTGTGGCCCAAACACTGCACAATCTCGATGACTGCAAGCATGACTGACAGTGTATAGGGGCCTTAAGCCAATACGAACAACATCGCTTAACAAATCAGCAATCATACCTTGTAAGAATAGCTAGCTTTGAAGAATACAATAAACACTTCAAATAATTTCAGTCATATTCACAATGCATGGGTACTAAATTATTTTTAGTTGATAGTGAAGGCAGAGAAAGGGTAATAAATTTCCACTATTACAAGTATTTTGAAGTCTGTCTTGTTTAATGACTCAATGTTTAGTGAGAACACCGATACATTACCGTATTCGACGACTGTAGTCCAGTCAATGACGCGCAATAGATTAAACACAAATGAAAATATTCATTATGGCAACTCAAATAGATTACGACGCAAATCACCTTGGAACTAATTTGAAAATAATTTAGAAATTTACTACCTTTTGTCTAATATGTAGACACTAAATAAAAGTTTGTGATACTGCATCACCATAATGACTTGGTACATCAAGTTAATAGTGTATTTTTAAAATCAAACATGGCAACTCGTTTTACTCCCTAGAAATAATTTTCATTCCGAAATGTCGTATTTGTTCACATAAGATAAGTCGCCAGAACTTGCTAGGCCCGCGGAGGAATCGATTATTGAGGTCATTCACTTGTAAAGCAGAATTTCAATCCAATTTGTTCAATATGTGAAGATGCACATTAAATTTAATGCCCTACAGTATCCACAATGTAAAATTAAGATGTAATGCTACATTTACAATCCAATGAATACATCCAGTTGAATTGTTTACCGTGATCAAAATAAAGTTTGGTAAGTGAACTAAACAATGAAATAAATACAAATCTTATATTAGAATATGATATTCACAATTTTTGTCCAAGCATAGCTCAAAATTTTTATATATAATAAAAATCACGGTTATGAAAAGTAATCATTGTAAAACATCTTTGTGAACAGAAATAACTTCATAATTGATGATACAGATAGCTAATACATCTGTATACTTTAGTTACTATCATCTCATTTCTGCAACGTAAACTTGCCAAACCTGTGCAACGGGTGGGAGTGTTTACGTTGGGCTCCACGGCAACACAAGTGATGATGGCATTAGAGGAATTATTACTTATTAATTTTAACGTTTGATAGCTCGTGAGGTGCTCGTTGAAATATTTCTATATGTTCACACGCATATTTAATAAATGAGAAAGTGGGTGACAGAGGGAGAAGAGTAGTAGTAGTATCGTATGGCTTTCTTACACCTCCAACTTTGTATTTGCTAGCC
The DNA here is from genome assembly GCF_046742065.1 of Oratosquilla oratoria. Classification (NCBI taxonomy): domain Eukaryota; kingdom Metazoa; phylum Arthropoda; class Malacostraca; order Stomatopoda; family Squillidae; genus Oratosquilla; species Oratosquilla oratoria. Next base: position 25,768,570 of record NC_134816.1, on the reverse strand, counting down.
AGCCTATGAATGTTTGATTTGTTTCATTGATAGTCTGGTAACCCCCAGGCACTGCTGTGATTGGGCAGTGCAGTACGAGATGGTCTGTATCTTGGGGTGAGTTATGACAAGATGGGCACGTTGGGGAGTCTTTGTAGCCCCAGCGATGCAGGTTAACGGCTGTTTTGCCTTGTTGTGATATCAGCCTGTTGGCGTGTCCATTCTCTTCTGGTTAGGTTGGAAAATCCAGGTAGTATTTCGGTTGGGTCTGTTACTAAGTTTCCCCCAGTGGGTAGTTTCCTTGTCCATTCTTCTTGCCAGGCTTCTTTTAGGTTGAAATTTTCGTTTTTGTTTTAAGGAAAGGTTTTCTTGATTTTAGCCTCGTTATTATTGGGGCCTCCTCCATTATTTGTTTGAGGGGTATATCTGCTGGAAGGTTGTCTATGCGTTGGTGTTGTTTTTGTATGGCATCCTCACGTCGTATATTTGGTAGTGCTAAGCCACTCATCGTTGGCAGCCAAATGAGTGGTGTTGGTTTAATGGCCCCTGATATTATCCGCATGGTTGCGTGGAGTTTATTGTCAATTTTATTTGTGTGTGCACTCTGAGCCCACACTGGTGCCCCATATTCTGTTACACTGTAGCACAGGGCAAGTGCTGCGGTTTTAAGCACTGTTTGTTTTGCTCCCCAGGTGGTTCCAGCTAGTTTTCTGATCAAGAGAGAGCGAGAAATATGGCGGAGTGGGGGTAGACGGACAGAGAGAGATATGGGGGGCGGACGAGCAAGAGAGAAAATATAGCGAGATGGGGAGAGTGTATTAGAGAGGGAGGGAGATATGGCGGAGAGAGGAAAAGATATATCGCGGGGTAGAGAGAAATATTTAGATAAATATATACATAGATACAGAGAGAGATGTCGGGGGAGAAAGATGGATGAAAGGAGAGAGGGAGACACACACACACACACACACACACACACACACACACACACACACACACACACACACACACACACACGTGTGTATATATATATATATATATATATATATATATATGTACATACACATACACACATATACATATACAGTGCTGTCGGCACAATCACCCCTTCATATGATCTCCTCGTTGCATCCATTTTAAATACCTATTTATCATTACTTTTTAATCCCCCAAAGCATTTAATTGCTTCTCTCAATCTACATTCTACCTCCACCTCTACTCCTCCCTTTCTTGCCACATGCTACCCCAAGTACCTAAAACTTTCCATTTTCTCCAGCCTTTCTCTTTTAAGACTGCTGCCATAGTCTCCACTTGTACATCTCATCACATTACTTTTACTCACATTTACCTTAAACTTTCTCCTATCGCATACCTTCCCAAACCTTGTCACAAACTCCCTTAGTACTCTGACCCTGCCACAAGCGCAGTGTCATCAGCAAACAACAACTGGCTCACATCCCACTTTTCTCCACTTTAACCATCTCCAACACTGAATGGAGCAGAGACATGGAATTTAAGAGGGGCAGAGGGGAAAAGTTTAAATGTGCTCGAGAGGAAATGTCTGAGAAGTATGGTAGAAGTTACAAGGTTGGATAAAGTGAGAAACGAGGTGAGGAGGATAGCGGGAGCGGGAAAGATGGAAGATAGGGCTTATGGAGGAGTATTGGGATGGTTTGGACACATGGAAAGAATGAGTGAAGAAATATTAGTAAAAGGAGTATGGAAGGCAGAGGTGGAGAGAGTGAACATGAGGGGACGACCGAGGATGAGATGGATGGACGGGGTTAAAGGGGCGTTGAGCAAGGAAGAGAGCATGCAGGAGATAGAAATGTGTGCAGAATGGCTGTGTATATATGATACTGTGATGCAAGTGGGTGGG